>NC_138095.1:20176733-20776733 GCF_964212035.1 Myotis nattereri | reverse complement strand
GGATTTGTGAGATTTTAGGAAAGCCCAAAGCATGAGCCACTGGCTTGGGTGGGCCCACAAGTTGGGTGGGGCAGGGTTGCCAAGAATCCCCAGGATGGGGAAAACATGGTTAGCCAGGTTGATGGAAACTCAGATATGGCATCTGCCTGCTGGCTCGGTGGGGGTCAGGATCAGCAAAAGAACAAGAGCCCCTGCCAGCATGTCTGCTTGAGAGAAAGCTGCCTCTCCAACCCTTGCCCCAAAGCCAGACAATGCACTTCCTCCCCATGTGTCTCTGGCACCTTTTCGAGATGCTGGCCAAGCCCTGGAGCTCAGATGGAATGGGTCCAACAAAGTTTGCGTGCAGGCCCTTTAAGAGGAATACCTAGGACTCCAGCAGCCCTCTGTCTCACTCAGCCACAAATCTTGTTTTTGATAGTCAGAAGTTATGGGGTCTTCTCTTCATGACACTGGAGCCCTGGGTTGGGGGGGCCTCATTCCTCAGGGGGACCTTCGCAATCAAGATAGCCTCCCTGATTTTTGACTGCCACATATGGGTGTTGGACCAGGCTACTTGTAGTCTTTGCCCTCCTACCAGTCTCCATGTGGCTTCTTCTGTATAGCCTTAATTCCAGGACTTCTGTTCAGCTACATTTCATATGGTTCTCAATGATGGCTGTCTTGCAGTTCAGTTATAGTTGTGATGTGGCTGTCCTGCAGTTCAGTAATAGTTGTGATGTGGTTGTGGGTGGTTTCCAGTACCATGTTTACCTATGCTGCCGTCTTGACTGGCAGCACAAAGAATTCCAAACTATGCTGTATGTTTTCTGATCTGATGTACTGAGCGATCACAACATCACCTATGTAGTATTCTTATTTAAAAATGTTTAACCTGGATCTAATTATGAGAAAACAATTGTATACATCTAAATTATGTGGCAATCTACAAAAGAACTGGCCTGAACTCTTTTGAAATGGTGAATATTATTAAAAAGTTATTTAAAAAAAAGTAGGAGACTGTTTTGGTTAATAAAGGTTATAGAAATATATCAACTAACTGTATAATGCATGACCTTGTATCCGATTCTGGATCACATTAAGGAAAAAAGCTAAGGTATTATTGGGGGAATTGAAAAATTAAATATGAGTTTTAGATTAAAATATATTCTCCTATCAATGTTAAATTTCTTGAGAATTCTAGTTCTCATGGGCACTTGCTGAAGTGTTTTTTGCTAAACTCTACTCATGATTGCAATGCAGTTCCCAATGGTTTTGTGGGGGACAAAGGGGACACAAGAGCATGTGCCCCAATGCAACAATGACTGAATCTGAGGGCAAAACTAAGTAAATCTTCATTGTAACATTCTTTCAATTATTTTGTAGGTTTGGAATTTAAACAAAAAGTTGAGGAGAAAAAAAAGAGAAAGAAATAAAAAGAAGTAGGCCTGGACCCAAACCAGTTTTGAGACTTAATTCAGCCATTTGTGTGAAACATTTGAGACGATTAATAGGAAGTATTCCTGTTCCCCTAGTTCCTTGTCTCTGTCTATGCACATGATTTAGCATTTCAACCTTTAAAGTGACTCAGGTTGTTTCAAGCCACAGACAGTTCTAAAGCCAGCAAAGCCAATTAGAATCGCACTTTTAAAATAAGAACCAACCAACATTTTCACAGAGACGGTTGATGCTGCTGAAGACAGCTAGCATCCTTTTATTAAACAGACACAATTGGCTTGTTTTTCCATGGAGGACGCCTCCTAGCCCTCAGGCCTGCTTATCTGGGTTTATTTAGAACTTGAGACAGGTCAGGTCTCTGTCCTGTTGTTCTCTGCTATCCTTCCTCCTGGGCCTCTTTTCCTGCCTGGGGGAGTGAGACATTAAGAGAAGGCGATGCCAGAACCGGTTTGGCTCAGTGGATAGAGCGTCAGCCTGCGGACTCAAGGGTCCCGGGTTCGATTCCGGTCAAGGGCATGTACCTGGGTTGCGGGCACATCCTCAGTGGGGGGCGTGCAGGAGGCAGCTGATCGATGTTTCTCTCTCATTGATGTTTCTGGCTCTCTACCCCTCTCCCTTCCTCTCTGTAAAAAATCAATAAAATATATTAAAAAAAAAAAAAAAAAAGAGAAGGCCAAAGTCAAGATCCAGATGTGGTGTAGATAACTACTCTTCCCTGGACCAGCCTCTGGGAGCTCCAAGAATGAGCCAGAGGGAGAGACAATCCCAGGCAAGGAGCAAGCACCATCTTTATGGTTCTTTAGCTCTTGGTTAACTGTGGGCCATTTGTACTGGGGAAGGTGGGGTGGGAGCTGAGAGTGGGCAAGAGCGGGTGGCTGCAGATGGTGCTCCTAGCCCAGGAGAGCAGGATCAGGGATCTCCACCCCCTCCCCCCTCTCCCCCTCCCCCCAGGATGTTGCCAATCGTTGCAGGGTCTGCTCAGATAGTTTGAGTCAATCTCTGTCTTCCATTGGAGGCTTTGTCCTCATGGATGAGAAAAAGAAAAGGATTGATTGCAGTAGGAAGACAAAATCTAGTTTCCACCGGCTATTTCTGAATGGATATGGGGGCTATTTGGGGCTCTGCTGGCAGTCGCAGCATTATTACTTAGCAAGACACCCACTGAGCCTGGTGATGCATCCAGGAGAGCACTTCCACCTCCCAAAATTGCACTAGGCAGAGCGGCAGGCTCATTCTGTGGCTCCATTAACCTAACCCTGCGGTGTAGCTGACCTGGGTCACACATCCTGTCAGGAAGATAGTACGGTTCAGGGTGGAGAGTATAGCCTTTACCTTTGCTCAGGTAGCAATTATGCTCTAAAATGTTGTTCCCCCGCCTTGGGTGGTTTGGCTCAGTGGAGAGGGCATCGGCCTGCAGACTGAAGGGTCCTTGGTTTATTCCGGTCAAGGGCACATGCTCGGGTTGCGGGCTCGATCCCCAGTAGGGGTCATGCAGAAGGCAGCCAATCAATGATTCTCTCTCATTGATGTTTCTATCTCTCCCTCTCCCTTCCTCTCTGAAATCAATAAAAATACATTTAAAAATAAAATGTTGTTCCCTAAATTCTGTCCAGGCTGTCTTGTGCTGGACTTGGGCCAAATAAGCAGTGTTGCTTTCGTGAGAAAGCATGGCCTATTCCCTCCTGTTTCATTGGAATTATGGAAAGATAATGTAGAGAATTAGGTTTCTATTAAAAAGGCTGCATCATGCCATTCAAAGTTTCACCCAGGAAAGATTCAGCCTGGCTTCTGGCATTTGCAGAGGATTGGAGGATTAGTGTTAAGTGTTATGTGCAGAAAAGAAAAGCAACTAACAGGCCCTTGTCGCTGAAAGAAAGTGTGTTAAAAGGGTTCACTTGTCTTTTGTGCTAATAGCAAAAAAAAAAAAAAAAAAAAAAATCAAACTTAACTTTGCATTCTCACTTGCATTTCCAATCCAAACCCTGAAGCCATGTGCTTGGTCTGCTGCTGGCACCTTCTGCTCACATCGCCCAACTCTAGCCTACTGTGTCATCGGTACCCATATTTGTGATGTAACGGATTTGATTTTTTAGTTTACCTTTAGTAAGGGCACCCATGACCTTTTTTCATGTTACTACTCTTAACTGTTTCCCAGATCTTTCTAGCATAAACTTTCTGTTTCAACTTGAGTAGTGTCTAAAATACATCTTGCGTATCCTTTTGCTGATTCCATTTTATTTTTTTTCTCTCTTTTCAAAATTACATGTTTCAAAATTCAAAAAGCAGACAGGGATATGAAATACCTGTGACATGTCCTTGCATCCCTATGCTCCAGTCACCACTTCCTCTCTTCCAAGGTGATCAGTTATCATCAGGTCTTCAGCATCCTTTCAAAAATAATTTCCTGTGCAAATATTCTCTCTCTCTCTCTCTCTCTCTCTCTCTCTCTCTCTCTCTCTCAAATGGGACATAGTTATTCTGTATCTTGCCCTTTACCTAACATATTTCATGGAGTACATAAATAGCTTCTTCACTCTTTGTATCAGTATATAGCACCTTCCTCTACTCATTCAAACCTCCAGTGAGCTCTCTTAATGCTGAGCTATATAATTTTGGTGTGTTTATTTTCTGACTACTCATTCTCCATATTGCTGTTTCCTAAAATATATATTTATTGTTGAAAGTATTACAATAAATTTTTATTGTTGAAAGTCAATTTTTATTCCTCCATTTGCCTCCCTCTGCCGAGCTCCTGTCCTCCCCCCAGGCCTTCACCCCACTGTTGTGTATGTCCATGGGTTATGCATATATGCATATAAGTTCTTTGGTTAATCTCTTCTCACCTGATTCCCACCCACTTCCCTCTAAGATTTGTCAGTCTGTTGCATGCTTCCATGTCTCTGGATCTATTTTGTGCCTCAGTTTATTTTGTTCATCAGATTCCACATATGAGTGAGGTCATGTGATACTTGTCTTTCTCTGACTGGCTTATTTCGCTTAGCGTGATACTCTCCAGATCCCTCCATCCCATCTCAAAGGGTAAGAGCTCCTTTTTTTTTCACAACTGTTTTTAATGTGCTTGAGTCACTGCTTCCCAGATAGAATGTCATGTCCTTGAGGACAGTGTCCATGTCTTATCTCCCAAACATGGTAACATTTAACAGATGGCTTGTCCACGGTAGGGAGGGAGTAGTTTGTTGATTTGATGGACAGCTCAAGGAACAGACTTTGCCAACTCTCTGCTTGTCAGAGAGCCTGTGTCAGGGACCTGGTTTGTTTGTGTTGGCCCCTGATGCCCTCTCCATCCAAAAAAACTTCCTCAAGTATCTCTGTGAATGCAAATGTGTGCTTGTCCAGAGAAGACATTTCCATGCTTTTTTTTTTTTACTTCAACAGTTAGTCCTTCTTTCCATTTTTTTTCCTCCAAAAGTCAGCCAATGGGCAGGCCCTGCCCAAGCGCACACTGCAAAGCAGATGAGCTCTGTTGTCAGATGTGCTCAGGTTCAAGCACAGGCCAGACGACTGGCACACTCACGGCTCTCTGTTCTGTCTCCAGAAATCCTAGTGCTCATTGGGGCTACAGAGGCGAGGACAAGGAGGGATATCACACTTTGCCAATGGACTCACCTGCCTTCATGGGAAGTGACTGCTGCCTGACTGTATGGGACCAGCTGTGTGTGCCTGCTTCGCCCACAGCAATGGGGGAGGTTATGCTATTTTTTCACACTCTGGTCAGCCCCTCCCGGGGGAATTTCTCCACTGTGAGATTGTCCCCAGATTAAGTAAACAATTTCACATTAGTCTCATTAATTCTAATAGACTCATTAGCTCAGTCTTAGAGCTCATTCTCAAGGGAGCCACGGTCAAAAGCTGTGAAGCATGTTGTGTGTGTGTGTGTGTGTGTGTGTGTGTGTGTGTGTGTGTGAAAATCATGTTGTTTTCTGTCAAGCTGGGAGTTCAAACTTGGTTTCTGGGACTTAAAAAAAGTCTTGAGTTTTTCTTGGAGTTTTATGAGTCTCAGCCCCGATGTGTAGTCAACATTCTTTGGTGAAGGCTGCCTTGTTGCTTTGGGATTGCAGGACAAGAGAGGAAATTGGGCTGCAACTTCCAATGGCTTATGAGAGTGTCATAAAGAATACTAAGCATAAACACATACAAAGGTGGCTACTCTAAGGCAATACTGTCTAGATGTCATGGATAATATGTGTTTTTCATCATTTTAGAGGCAAGAGGTTATTGTGGACAGAGATGGTTCAGGAAAAGTTTCAGGAGGTATTGGATCTGAAAGACCCTGAAGAATGAGTAGGGTTTTATGAAAAAAAGAAGAAAGGAGGGTGGGGGAGGAGGAGCACATGTGCAAGGCAAGATCCATGATGGCCTAAGGCAGCGGTTCTCAACCTGTGGGTCGCGACCCCTTTGGAGGTCAAACGACCCTTTCACAGGGGTCGCCTAAGATCATCCTGCATATCAGATATTTACATGACGATTCATAACAGTAGCAACATTACAGTTATGAAGTAGCAACGGAAATAATTTTATGGTTGGGTCACAACATGAGGAACTGTATTTAAAGGGCCAGAAGGTTGAGAACCACTGCAGGGAACCTTTGTATTGAGGGTCAGGGTTGTTGAAAAGTCTCAAAAGGCAATTGGGTTAAGACTGAAGAGACTGAAGGTCAGATTTAGAATTGTGGCTTCTCCCTGAAAGCAATGAAGGATTTGCTGTGAAGAGGTAAACTGTTTGAAGCCATTGTTAAGGCACAGCAAAGAGGGGACCAGTGTAGGATGAACTGAAGTGGGCTGAGGCTAGAGTAGGGTCAGAGAGCAGAGGAGAGGAATGAGCTAAGAGGCATTTGCACTAGTTACTTCAGGGGATTCGTCAACAATCCAGGGCGGGCATTAAAATACAAATATTCCTGAGAGAAATAGCACTTTGTTAGTGATCCTTACCTTATCACGGGATGAGCTTATCAGTCTTTCCAAGGAGAAGTGTACAGCCCACTCCTGTGTCTGGTCAGAGGGACCTTCTGCTCCGATGGCCTTCTGCCTCCTGAGCCATGGGTGGGTGCTTATATTTAGTGATGCACATTCCTGGTCATCAATAATTATTGTTTTGTATTCTCCCTCCATGCTATTCTCTGCCTTCACCTAGGAGCAGAGTTGCTGAACATAATATACTGATTACCTATCTCCTCACTTCCATCCAAACATAGAGGGCTACAGATGATTTCAGAAGGTAGAGAAGGGGCTGTGGGAATGAACACCAGGGCGTTTGTTCTCATGAACGCTTGTCAAAAAACCATTTTCTCCTGGGTATCTCGGTGGTACCCAAGATCTCTCAGGACCAAGGGGCCTGGGAAGGCTCCAGGCCAAACATCATTTTGTATTCTAATCCCATTTGCTTGGGACATTTCCCCAGGGCTCCATGGTCAATTATTTTTTAAATAATTCTTTTTTGTTGAAAGTATTGTCCCCTGTTTACCCCCTCCAGCCCACCCATTCCCCAGGCCCTCACCTCCCCATTGTCTGTGGCCTTGGGCCATGCATATATGCATTCAGGTTTCTTGGTTGATTACCTCCCACCCTCCACCCTTCCCCACCTTCCCACTGAGATTCTGCACTCTGTTCCTTGCTTTAGGATCACTTTTTTAAGTCTGGCCTGGGAGCCCAGTAGAGGAAGTCCACCGGGCCTGGTTGGACCTGGGGCCCTGCCACCAATGTGACCACAGGCGGAGTCCTGGAAGGTTTGGGAGACCCTGCTCATGCTTACAGCAACGGGGGAGTCAACATCTCCAGTCCCAGGACAGCAGCACTCCATAGCAGAGTCTGAGTGTGCTGGGAACTGGGGGTGGGGGTCCCCCCCACTGCTGCCCCTCACCGCACTCAGCTGCTGCTGCCTCCAGGCAGGAGCCCTTCTTCTCCTGTAAGTAAGGGGTCATGTTGGCAGAGGTCTGGGGCCAGGTAGTTTAGCCTGTGGGGATGCTGTGCTTTGCTTCTCCCGTGGGCCTGTGGAGAGGGTGGCTGCAAGGATCACATACGTCGTAATTAAACACTGCCACCGGGGAAAGGCAAGGGAAAACCCCTTGAATTTTAAACCGTTTACTTAATTTCAAGCCACAACACCGAAATGTGCCACCCGCATTGCCTCCCTGAGGTGTCATGTATTGAGAGACTGAGTGCTGGGTACCAGGCGTCTTACATGGGGTCTTGTTCGCCATTCCTACTGTGGAGATGAGAATTGCAGAACAGCCAGCCCAAATGCCAAGTTCAGAGGGAGTCAGTGGCCCAAGAGGAGGTGATTGTTGATGCTTTTGATGGTTTAGTTTGCTCCTTCCAGACCCAGGAAGAAAACCAAAAATAGGGCTGCTTGTTCCTAACTATACCAACCCCAGAGGTGGGTGAGGCAAAGTTGAATAAAAGTGTCATCAAGTTTCTCAACATTTAAATGTGGTTTCTTCTCTGGTTATTCACTTGGTTGCTGTAGATCTTTGACTGGTTTCCAGAGCTCGTATAAAGTTATTTTAGTTAGTCCAGAGTTGTTTGGAAGACTTTTCAGTGGGGAAATGAAGATACAAAGAAAGCTTCCTAGTTTATCGTCTTGCTGGCATGACTCCTGTGAGGCACCTTTGCATGGTAGCTGGTGTACAGAAAGCATTGTTATGATTCATTATTTTTTTCCAATTATGTGCACATTCCCAGCTGTTTTCTGGGGGCAGTTAGAAGGGGGAGCAGCACCGAGAGCAAACTGGAGAATTATTTGAAGGAACTGTAGGAAGAGGAAATGGATCTGTGACCCCTTTAAACTGTTCCATGTACTATCTGCCTGCAAAAACCTTGAGTTTAATTTTCCTAAGTGAGAACATTCACTAGTTGAGCAGAGAACCCCCGACATTCAATCTAGTCTATAACCCAGAGATGGAATATGCGGGAATCACAAGACTGATTTGGGAGCTTCTGGAAACCAGAGCGCCTCTCAGGAGGAAGCTGGGTTTAACCAAAGAATAAAGGAATCCATGCAACCCTCCTTTGGTATTTTCTAAGAAAACTGACCCCATATTAGGGTGGTCTAGTAGCAATAGGAGGGAGACATTGTATCTTAAGATCTGCCTTGACAAGAATGTTTTATTCTGAAATTTCAAGAATCGGTAGTTAACTTTATTTGAGAGAATAGAGTACTTTTCAGCTTAGCAAAGAAAGCAAAACAAGCGTTGGGTTTTGATGAATGAGCTTTGTATTTAGGACGATTTCTTTGAAGTCGTGGGAGAATATATTGTTAGTTAGGATTGCAGACTTCCAAGGATGAACATAAATAATCCTGGTCGGGAGTGGGGAGATCTCATAGCTGTTTACCCCCTCTTTCTAAACAAGGGATGAAGACAATGGAAACTCGCAAGGACCATTCATTCCACTCTGGACCACTCTATGTCTCTTTTGATAATATCAAAGGAGACATTGATAACTGACAGGTGACATCTATGCCATCAAGGTGTGTTTTTCTCAGTCTGGTCAGGTGAAGTGAATATTTGATGTGTTTTTAAAATTCTCCAGTCTTCTATGCTACCAGGTAACTTCAAAACTCCTTAACCTTTTCCAGCATAGAGTCAGGTTCCATATTGACCACACGTTCCAATATTATAAACTGGGAGAAAAGTTAATAGTGTGCCTGTGTTAGACTATATATTGTTGCTATGCTACATTATGAACCTCTTTAAGGCAGAAACCATCCCTGCTTTTTAAAATCTCTCACAGCACAGGGCTAGGAACACACAGCTTGTAATATCCTGCCATTGATGGGCCTAATGGATTAACACTATCTTTTTAGTAATTCATATCTGAGACATGATATCAAAGAATATGTTCAAAAAATTTTTTTTAGATCCAGACTTCAGGACCCCAAGGCAATTAGCATAAAAACAAAATTAAACTTGATTTCTAAAGCTCTGCAACTTTAATTACCCTGGTGACTAGTAAGCCTTTAATTCGGCTCTTCTGACATCAACTCTGAAATTCTGAGGAGAATTGCTAACTCTCAGGGTTCCTGCTTTGGGAAAGGAGTTGCACAAGAGACCCTGTAAAGTTCCTTCCAAACCAAAGATTATAAGATTCCATGAAGCCACCGTGGATGTAAATTCTCGTTTCCTTGTACTAGATTCCTATGTGGGCGGATTTCCTTTCATCTGCATCCAAATATCTCATTAATATCATCATGTCAGGCAAACTGTGGTTTTGAATTCACATGTAGGCTCTGTCCCCAAACACTTATATTTATTTTGATTTTCCTTCATCTCCATCTGGGCGATATCTTTCTGTGTTGCTTGTGGATGTATAGGTCTCTCCTCTATTGCAAAGCTTATGCCATGTGAGAACACAGTCATCAAAACAGTATTTTGAGAATTCAGGGCTGGGGAGTGGTGCCCTGGACTAAAGTGAGAAACGGTGGCAGAGCTGTGTTTGGGAAGCTGGTACACCCAACACCAGCCCACAGATCCCCCCGAGGACAGCCAGGGCTGTCAGCTCAGCACAGTGACATGAAAAACAGTGAGGTTTAAAACACACATCCACTTTAACGCAATCTATATATTTGGCTTGTCTTCATTTTCGGCATTTGTTTGTCAGAGAAGGAGAAAAAAAAACTTCTAGGGAAATTAAATAATTATTCTCTGTGAACGAGAAAGGCAAAGCAATCAATTATAAATACCATTTTTTTTCTCTCCTGTCAAGTTTAACATTCCAGTATCTAATCAAAAGTTTTAAAACCCTTTTATGGGCTTACAGTATATTAAATAAATGCGCTTTTAAATGCACATACTCACAACAGAGCCTCATTTTGATTAAATTTCCAATTCAGTCATCACCCACTTTATTTTTGATGGGTTTCATAGGAGAAACTCGAAAATTCTTTCTGATGCACAAGCATTGCTGGAACTTGGTGTAATAGGAATTGTTTTGCCTTCCAGAAGCAGTTCTGCCAGATCTAGATAGAGAGACAAGCGCTACTTATGTTTATGCTCAACTAGACCATCCGGCTGCATGGTCCTCTAAGCCCTTTCACGGGGCACAGTATTGGGTGTCATGGGGTACACTGGCATCTGGGGCTAAAGCTCTGTTGCACTAGCCCACAGAGAAATGACTGAAGATTTTATACTGACATACTGTTGGTGAAGATTTCTTTGCTGGTTTCTTTTAGTTCAGATGTGAGTGATGAGTAGAAGACCTGTTTGTTGGTCTTAACTTTATACTAACTAGCTTTGGGACTGTAAACAAATCGTAAGCTTTCTCAAGGTGACTGACTTTTCATTTTTTTATTAAGAAGAAAATGGATGTGGAATTATTTCACCGATATAAAGTTAACTATTAAGATGTTGCCATTATTTGTGCGTTTTTATAGTTTTTTTATTTCTCAGCTGAGATTTCCTATTAAAAAAAAAACACATTTTATTGATTTTTTTTTTTTTTTTTACAGAGAGGAATGGAGAGGGATAGAGAGTTAGAAACATCGATGAGAGAGAAACATCAATCAGCTGCCTCCTGCACACCCCCTACTGGGGATGTGCCCACAGCCAAGGTACATGCCCTTGGCCAGAATTGAACCTGGAGCCCTTCAGTACCCAGGACAAGGCTCTATCCACTGAGCCAAACCGGTTAAGGCAAGATTTTCTATTTGATGGTGCCTTTTCCTTTTTATTCTGGAGCAAAGTTCTAACAGCTCTTCCAAAACCCTTGTCTGCTGGATCCATCATCTAGATTCTAGGTTGCCTTGGGTTTGGTCTTCATCAATCACCTTATCTCTTGATTATGGGTCGCATTTTCCTGTTTCTTTGTAGCGCAGTCATTTGGATCATATTCTGGACATTGTGATTGGTATACTCTGCATTCTGTTGTGCTCCTAGGAATGTATTGATTTTTTTGTTTGTTTTAGTGGTAGTCCACTTGGCAAGGTTCGAACTCCACTGTGGTGGGCAGCAATAAAAATTATTTTTAGTCTTAGCTGAGTGGCTATCCCCATATTTTTTCCTGCACTTAAGGAGTTCAGGAATCAGCTGGATAGTAAAAGAGATTTTTAAAATTATTCTTCACCCAAGGATATTTTTCTATTGATTTGTAAAGAAAGGGGGAGAGACAGAAGGAGAGAAACATTGATGAGAGACACATAGATTGGTTGTCACACACACACACACACACACACACACACACACACACACCCCACACACACACCCCACACCCTGGCCAGGGTCAGGGATCCAGCCTGCAACCTTTGATGGGTATCGAACCTGGGGTAGTTATGGGCCAGTGTTCTATCCACTGAGCCAAACTGGCTAGGGCAATAACTTTTTTTTTTTTAATTCAGAACTTAGAACTTGCCCTCTGTGGATGTCTCTCTTTTGCAATATCTCCCCTCAACTTCTAGTTGCTATGGTCACTTTGAACTTCACCTTCTGGTTCCATAAGGCAGTAAGATTCTTTTAGGTTTTAGTAACTCCATTTGGTTCTGACTAGGACTGCCTTCAGGCTAAAGCCCATAAAATTAGATACTTACTGGGTGCCATTCCATTCCCTTCATTTAAATGTAAATTCCCTCAACTTCTCCCTATTTTTGTTCCCTGGCCAGTGCCTTCAGGTAGCATTTCCTCCCCCTATAGAATGTAATTGCTTGTGTGTGTGCATATCCAGATTTTATAGCTACTACCTGTGTAAGGTTAATCTACTAGAATGTACTAGTACTTCCCCATTATCAAAAATAAAGATTTAAAAAAATTCTCTCAGGAGTAAATTTCATGAATTACTTAAAAAAATTTAATCCTTATTGTTGAAAGTGTTACATATGTCCCCCTTTCCCCCCATTGACCCCCCCCCATCCCCCACCCCCACCCCCAGGCCTTCATCGTACTATTGTCTGGGTCCATGGGTTATAAATATGCTTTTGAGTTCTATTATTCTCTTTCCCCCCATTACAGACAAAAATAAATACTCCTAGTATAAAGATAGACATTTTTATATCACATACATTTTTTATCTAGATTGCATTCACATATATGGTACATTTAATACTTCAATTAAATATAGAGAACACATTTATATAAAATTTTAAGAATATATGGTATGATATATATGCATGGCCCATGGACACAGACAATAGGGCGGTGAGGGCCTGGGACAGGGGGTGGGGGCGGACTGGAGGCGGTCAATTGGGGGGAAAAGGGACATATGTAATACTTTCAACAGTAAAGAATTATTTTTAAAAAGAATATATGCTATGTATTCTTGCTTCATTATTATTATTATTATTATTATTACCACCTGGCTGGCCCTTTGATCTTTGTCAGCATACCTGGAACTTCACTGTATCACCCTGTCATCCAGGACAATGATTTTAGCTTCTGTTTAACCACCAACTCTCTGCCTGCACTGTTTCCACCTGTGCTTACAACTATGATCTCTTTTTTCTTTTACCTGGGGAAGTTTTGACTGACACAGGAATTGCTGCCTACACAGGCTAATCTTCAAAGTTATCAGGGAGAAAGAATCAATCTCTTTTTTTATAATTTTCATTTTACTTCCCTTCTTTTTTTTTTCCTCTGGAGAGTCCCATTTTCCTCAGAGCATTGTTGCCACTTCCACAGGGTATGTCAAGGCTCTGTCTGCCCTGTCTCCACATCACCTGCTAGAATTAAATTTGAAAGATTGGTTATAGTCTTTTTGCTCTCGAGTCAGTGTCAAAGTGAGAAAATTTGAAAAGAAATGGATTTGTACTGGCGTGTCTTCTATTGCTGGAGGGCAGGCAACAACTTTCTGAACTATTGTACCTGCTGGTTGTTATCTTCTGAGGATAACTTGTGGAATCCTCAGGATGATTTGATGCAAGTAGAGCGAGCCTGAAGTCAATGCCTTAATCAATAAGAGTTTTAGAATCTGTCCTAACAAGAAGTCCAGAGTTCAGAAAGTGCAAAATTGGTTAATTCAGCATCTCAATGCTGTGAAGACTTTGTTAGCCTCCCTGCATGGCTCCTGGCTTTCCCCTTAGGGTTGCTAATGATTGTCTTCTCTCTTAGCATCCTGTCTCCAAGCATCTATACCCAGAGATAGGAAAGTATAGGAGTTTTTTCATGCACTTTTAAAAAATTAAATAGGAGCACATTTTGCTCAGATCAATCAATAGACAGCTTTTTTAGTCTCACTGGTTAGAAGTGAGACATGAGCTCACTGTTAGACAATTGATGGCAAGGGAGAATGGAGTTATCCTCACTGCCCTAGACTAGGTGTAGGGGGTTGAATAGAGCCTCCCCTTAAAAATTCATGTCCACCTAGAATCTCAGAATATGACTAGAGTTAAGGTCTTCACAGATGTACTTAGTTAAGGATATGGATAGGATATTATTCTAGATTTAAGGTGAGTCTTAAATAGAATTTTAAGTGTTCTTAGAACAAGAGGAGGAGAGTATGCAGAGAGCCACAGAGTGGAAGGCCATGTGAAGCTAGAGGTAGAGACTGGAGGGATGTAGCCACCAGCCAGGAATGCCAGGGTATCAGAAACTGGAGGAGGCAAGGACCGATTCTTCTCCAGAGCCTTCGGGAGAACATGGCCATTTCAACACCGTGATCCCAACCTTCTGGCCTCCAGAGCAGTGAGGGAATAGATTTCTGTTTTAAACCACCCAGTTTATAGTACTTCATCATGACAGCCCAAAACTAACAAGCCAGAGGTTGAAAAACTAAAGCTCCTAGGCCAAGTCCTGCCTGTTAACTACTGATACAAATAAATTTTATTGAAGTTTAGCTTTGTTCATTCATTTATGTCTTGTCTATGGATGCTCTTCTGCTGCAGTGATAGAGTTGAATAGTCATTGCAGAGACTTACAGACAGCAAAGACTTAAATTTTGACTCTCTGACTTCATGCAGAAAACCTTTGCTGACCTATGACCTAGACCAGTAGGGGTTCAACTTTTAGGGCCACAGAGAGACCCATCTTCTATGAGAACATGGCTTCTCAACACCTGAACAAAATGAGGTTCTATTGGCAAAGTGGGCAGGGGCAATGATTTATGGTTAGGCAACCAAAAATGTTGGTCATACTTTGATTAGCTCATGTGTATAGGACCACTACACATGGATTGTACATGAGGATAAGCTAACACTTGTTAGCTGTCCACACCAGTAGCATTAACCTAAGAAATTTATCAAATCTGTAGGCTCCCAGGTGGTTTTTGTTATTAATACAATTGTCAGTGGTACTATATTTCATGTGTTAATATATTACCAATTTGGCAGTATAAATCATTTATGGTGATCAACTTGATGTTATAAATTGTGTATACAAGGTGCAGGTTGCAACTTTTCTTTTTTATGTTTCCGGATTTTTAAATGATGATATCCAAGATGTGGGGTTAAAAACACTGGTAATTTCTATCATAATCAAGAAACTAGCACTTGTGCCACCTTATACATATGCTCATGGGTAAGAATATGAAGTCTGGAAAAAAAAATCCTTAGGTTATCTATTGATTTTTGACAAAGATGTCAAGGTAATGTAATGGGGAAAGTATAAACTTTTTAGGAAATGGTGTTGAGATGATTGGTTATCCACATGCAAAATGATTAAGTTTGACCTTTGTCTCACACTACACACAAATATTAGTTAATAATAAATTGTAGATCTAAATGTTAGGATTAAAACTACTAAACTAGAATAAAACATTAAAAATTTATCATGATCTTGGGGTAGGCAAAGAGTTTTTAGATATACCAAAAACCTGATTCATAAACAAATAAATTGGACATTTTCAAAATTTAAAACATTTAAGCTTCTAAAGACACCATTAAAAATAAATGAAAAGACAAGCCAAAGTTAGACAATATTTACAAATCATACATCCAATAAAAGACTTGTACACAGAGGATAAAAAGAAAAATTACAACTCAATACCATAAAGATTCAAGTTTAAAAAGAGCTAAATGCTCTAAATAGACAGTTCTCCAAAGAAAATATTTGGATTGCTATGCAGCACATGCAAAGATGCTTAACATGATTCCTCTTTAGGAAAATGCAATAAAAACCCGAATGAAATAATAATAATAAAAAAGACAGACTATGAGGATTTGGCAGGGGTGTGAAGAGACTGGAACTCTTATATATTGCTGGTAAGGATGTTAAATGGCATGGATGCTTTGAAAAAGAATCTGGCAGTTTAATAAAACTTTGACATAAACTTACTCTATGATCCACCAATTCTACTCCTAGATGTCTAGCAAAAAAAGAGAAAAATGTATGTTCAAAAAAAAGACTGACACACAAAAACTCATAAAAGAATTATTTAGACCAGACAATTGCCCTTAAATGGTAAACAACACAGATGTCTTGCATTTTGACCTCCGTGTGTAGAGATAGGGAAATGACATCATGATCACCTGGTGTCCCCTAATCTGTGGTTTTGTCCAGTCAGCCGCCATAACAAATATCATAGTGAATGGGCTGACTTAAACAACAAACCTTTCTTTCTCACGGTTCTGGAGGCTGGAAAGTCAAGATCCAAGGTGTCAGGAAAGAGAGAGAGAGAGAGAGAGAGAGAGAGAGAGAGAGAGAGAGAGAGAGAGAGAGAGACAGACAGGCTGAGACCCAGCATAGAACCCAAAGCTCTTCTTAATCTCATCTCATGGGGTCTCCACCCTCACAACCTATCAAAACCTCCAAAATGCCCACCTTCAAACACCATCACATTGTGATGAAGGACTTCAAATGTGTGGGGGATTCAAACCTTTAGGAAATAGCGTTAATTCTATAGGTAAGTATAGTAATCTCTCTCTCCCATCCCAAAACTACCACGGATACAGCTGTGTAAGAAAAATTTCCCCAACTTTGAAACAGGCCAAAGGATGACTGCATGTTTTTTAATGTCAAGCTTGAGCATTGTCTATTAGGCTACCCAAGGGTTACCTAGTTCTCTGGAGGTGTGAGTCTTATCAGGATATTTCATTACTCTATAAGAGTAAATATTGATTTCTATAAAGCTGGTATCAATGTGAATTATCCTTGTCCAAAGCAAGAAGAGGGAACCCTAGCAGTTGCAGTTTTGTTGCCCTGTGGGACTTGAACCAGTTTTGTATTTAATTTACCAATCCTACTCTCACACTCTTCTCAGACCCTATAGACTAGTATATCTAACCCAGTCTTCTCACACCCTCACTGAACCAGCTTGTCATTCTTTCAGTTCAATCCTTAATACGTTAAGTAAATCTTTGACATGGGCTCACCTAATATTTGTAGAGGGGCATGTTTAACTTTTGAAATTGTACTCTGATAGTTTTAAACTTGTTGGAAGCAGGAAAAGTACTATTTTCCAGGTCAGTAAGCGACTAATATATTGCTTCGTCTCTCTGAAAACATATTGGATTCTGCACTCTCTGCTCCCCACTCCTCTCCTGCTGCACCTACGGAGACACCTGGGGGGGCGGGGAGATGGAGGGGGGCGGTGAGGCCTGCTCAGGCCACTTCTCTCTGCTGCCTCTACTTGTGAGAGGGAAGCACTTAGATGCGTCTTCCTCCTTCCCAGAGGTCCCCACTGCAGACACAGAAAAGCTGGCATCTAGGTGGGGTGAGCCTCTTCTGAGTCTCAGGCATGTTGCACGGTAACAACATGTTTACAAGACATGCAAGGCTCCTGTTCTAAATACAGGGTGCGTGCTGTAGGTGTCCACACTGACTCTCTGAAAGGCAGCTCGGTGACTGGGACAGAGGCCCAGCAACCTTGAACTCCTGCTTCCGACAAAAGGAGTGATCCACTCACAAGGCTTCACCCACTTAAGAGCTGACTGGCCCTGATTCGGAAGATGGGTGCCTGGAGGGAATGATAAGTGTTAACTGCTGCACCGAAAGGGCAGTGGCCTGGTTACTAATGGACAGGGACACCAATTAGCTTCACCCAGGATGCAATGCTGCGAGTCTGATGGACTGGAAGGAGCGATGCTGTGCATGTTTTAATGAGGAAAAAAAAAATAGGAGCCTGACATCCCCGCCACAGCTGCCCCTGTCCGAATCTGTCTGTGGAATTAATCCAGGATCAGTCTTGTGTTAAGGATGCAGCTTTATGTTGATAAAATGAGAGGGAATCTGAAAATTCCAATCTGAATTGCCAAGAGATCTAACCAAAATGATTTGGCATGATAAAAAACACATACACAAACAACGCCCCCCCCACCCCCCCCACAACACCACACCCAGCATAAAACCCAACTCTGTCCTTAAATAGGAGGATGTAAAGTGTTGTTGTTTTATTTTTAATTAATCCTCGCCAGAGGAGTGAGGATAATTTTTCCGTTGATTTTTAAAGAGAGTGGAAGGGGCGGGGGGAGAGGAGGAGAGAGAGAAAGATTGACACATCTATTAGTTGCATTCCACATGCACCCTGACTGGGACTGGGGATCAAACTTGCAACCCAGGTATGTGCTCTTGACAGGGAATTGAACCTGCGACCTTCTGTTGCTCTAGAACTAACCACTGACCCACACCAGCCAGGGTGGGGAATGTAAAGTTTGTATAGAACATTAATTTGGGCTCTTAAAAAGAAGTTAACCCTGGACCTTTAGAATGATTGATCATTTGTATACTCCAGATGCTGGCTATGCCTGCCACGACCCTGGGTGGGGGTGGTGCATGCAACCATGGCAATGGCGTGCTGCCCAAAGTTTTCATCTTTTTGTCTGTTTTCTGTGGATTCAGTTTCAATTTTATCACTTGCATTATTTACTTTCCTTTTTTTTATTATTGTTTTCATTCCATGAGCATTTTGTCATTGTGAAAGGCTTCAAGGAACAGCCATTGATATTAAATATAATGAAGTTTATCTTCTTCCTCTCTCTGCCTTCCAACCCAACTCACATCTGTTCCTCTCTCCGGCAGAAACCACTGGCGCTAGTGGAAACAGCATGGTGTGTATCTTTCTAGTCCTTTTTCTAAGAAATTACATTCACACATCAGAATCTTCATTCTTTAAATAACATAAATAGGTCTGTTTCTGCAGTTTGCTGTTTTTCAGGAAGTGTATGCCAATAAGTTTCACAATCATTTCATATAAGTTCGTATAAAACCACTTTACTTTTATAAAGGCTGAATGTCATTTTGTTGTGCATGTCCCCCAAATTGTTTTACCTGCAGTGTACTTACTGACATATATCTTAATTCTGTGTTTCCACTCTTACAAATAATACTGCCATAAAATTCCTTTCAAACATGTTCTCATGTGCTAGCTGTTCCTTAAGGGTAGATTCCTGGGAGGGGAATTTTGGGGTGAAACAAAACGCGTTAAAATGCTTTGAAAGAGTTTGCCATTCTGCCCTTCCAAAAGACTTTATCAATTTATACCTCCAGCAGGAGTGTTTGAGAATAAATGTTTTTCCATCTCCTAACTAACACAGAAATTTATCTCTTAAATAGGATTATACCAGTTTAAGAAGAAGAATAAAAAACAAGCATGGCGTAGTGAACTTGACAGTTAGACTGACTTGGTTCAAATGCAAACTACCCCACAACTGTGCACTGTGGGCCAGCTCTTTGGGCTCCCCATGCCTCCCTTTGCTTTCTTCACGTGGGAAAAATACCGACCAAAGTCAGGTGTAAGGCTTAGATAATTAGTGCAAGCCAGACCCTTAAAGAGTGGCTAGCCAGTAGCAAGCACTCAAAAGATGTTCAGTATACTTATTTTTATTAATAGTAGCATTTTATTGATTCTGGTTAAGGCTGTATACATTTTTATATATTTGCTGTCCACTGGAAATCCTGTTAAGAAATATTTTTGACATAATTTGTGATTCGATAGACTCTTTAACTTTTCTTAAAAATCCGCAAGTGCTTTCTATGTACATCTGTGCATGATACTAAATATGAAACTTTGGTCTGATTATATGTTGGAAATACTTCTCGGAATTATTCCTATGGCCTGTAGCATTGCACAGACTCTAGGTTTTCCAGTTTGTTGACATATCATTGTTCCTACTATTTTTAATAATTTATTTGGGTCCTATTAATTTTTTTTTTCTTGATGAGATTGGGTAAATTTCATTTATCTTTTCAAATAACTAGTTCTTAGTTTTAGTGACTTTAATATTTTGTCTCTATTTTGTTTATTTCTGCTCTGCTCTTTGTTATTTCCTCCCTCTACTAACTTTGATTTTTGTTTGTTCTTCTATTTCTAGTTTCTTTAGTTGTAAAGTCAGAGCATTTGGGATTTTGCTTGAATATATTACCAAGAATTTCCCTCCTAAAGCTGCTTTTGTTGCATCCTGTAGATTTTGGAGACTTGTGTTTCCATTTTTTTTTTAATAAAAAATATATATATATTTTTTAAAAATATATTTTATTGATTTTTTACAGAGAGGAAGGGAGAGAGATAGAGAGCTAGAAACATCGATGAGAGAGAAACATCGATCAGCTGCCTCCTGCACATCTTCTACTGGGGATATGCCTGCAACCCAGGTACATGCCCTTGACCGGAACCGAACCTGGGACCTTTCAGTCCGCAGGCCGACGCTCTATCCACTGAGCCAAACCGGTTTCGGCTATAAAAATATATTTTAAAAAATTTCTCTTTAATTTGTTCTTTGACTTATTGGTTATTTAGTAGCATGTTTAGTTTTCATGCACTCGTGTTTTTACTGCTTTTTTCTTGTAATAAGTAGCATATAGTTGTGGTCAGAAGAGATATTTAATATCATTTCAATCTTCCCGAATTTATTGAGTGTTGTTTGTGGACTAACATATGATTTATCCTGGAGAATGATGCATGTGAATTTGGATGAAATGTTTTGTATACATCTATTAATTCTATTTGATGTAACATATCATTTATGGCTGTTTTCCTTTTGATTTTCTATCTGTATGATCTTTTCATTGATGTAATTGAGTAGTTAAAATCTCCTACTGTTATTACACTGTCAATTTCTCTCTGTATTTCTGTTAATATTTGCTTGACATATGTATTTAGTTGCTCCTATGTTGGGTGCATAAATATTTCCGAATGTTATGTCCTCTTCTTGGTGATTTCTGATATACTTTAATTTTATTGTTTCTTTCTGTCTTGCCCTTTACTGAATCAATTTTACAAATACTTTTGTTTTTTTACATTTTCTTCCTAGCAATTTGGAATTTATGAACCCATTCCTATTCTTCTAGTCATTACACATACACTTTTAAAACTTAAAACAATTCTGTCAACAGCTATAGTATCTAGATCTCCTCTTATATAAGAATACAATTTTTAGTATTTTTACACTTCCCACTACTTTCACTGGCAGACGCCACTGTTGAGAACATCTGGGATTTTAGTTCCAGATGGTTCTTTTATATATTTTTAAAACATCATGTGTCACCAATTATTTAAGCTTAACTTTTTGTGATGTCTTTAACCATTTTCTTGTATCTTTTATTCCTTGGTTTTGTTATTTCTTTTATTGGATTATCCTTTTATATATTTTTTTCAGAAGTATTTGTGGGTGGCAACATTTCCAATATTTTACAGAACCAAAAATCTTTATTTTGTCCTACATATTTTAATGCAAGTTTGACAGGATATTGCTTCTCAGTGCAAAATAAGAACATTGGAGCATTTTCTTCTATATCCCAGTGTTGCTGTTGAGAAATAACATATAAATTGAATCCCCATATCTTTGTAAGGAATCTAATATTTTTCTCTTTGGAACTTTTAAGGAGTTTTTCTTTATGTGTAATGTTCTCACATTTTACCAGGATGTTTTAAGTTGTGGACCTTTTAAAACTCATCCTTTTCATGCAAGGTAAATCTTTTCAATCTGAAAAATAATGTGTTTATTCAAATCCAAGTAAATTTCTTCAGTTATTTTTTATTTTTTCATTTATTTCCCTTTTCCAGAGCTCTTTTATATGTCTCTTGATTTTTTATTATTTATTTTGTTTTCTAGGAGAAATTTATAGTTTGATTTTCCAGCTTACAAAGTTATTTAGCTATGTCCATTATGATGTGATCTTCATGTTTATTTTACTTTGAAGAATATATTTTTTGCCCTAAGATCTAGTTATTTCTGTTTAAAGATTTCCTATTTTCCAAAAGAGCTCTAAGGACATTAATATAATTTAAAGTCTTCATCTCTGTTCTATTAAATATGGATGTACTTATTTTTTAAAATTTTATGTTGCTTTTATTCAAATAGTGTGTGAGTCCTAATTTTCTGTGTTTCTCTTTTTATTCCAAATGTCTTCTCTTTTTGCTGGTACTCTCTTTTCTTGGCTGTGTTCTGGTTCCTGTGACTGTGGGAGAAGGCTCATGTTGTTGTGTTGGGTGTGATATGCCAGGCAGGATTTGAGTTTAGGTATTAGTATCTCCTCCACCCAGGGAGAGCCCATCTACTAGGTCTTGGTGCCTTTTTGGCTCAGTGCCCACACAAACTGGTTTTCAGTGGTACAAATACCAGGGAGGCCCGCTGACTTAGTCAGGGGAAGGTGTCAGACAGTGGTGGAGGGCCCAACAACCTCAGTGACTCTAAGTATGTATCTCAAACCACCCTTTGCACATGTTTTTCCTGTAAACTATACGCTTAAAACTCTTTGGATTTTTCATCCCACAAGCCTTCTCTTCATCAGTCATACATTTTAGACTTGTTTGATCTGGTTTCACTTTTTTTCATAACTCAGATTCTCTCTGCTTTCTATTGCTTAGAGAATCATCAGAATGTCTGGTCCACTGCTCTAAGTCTTGTTTTTCTTAGTGCTCTTGCGAGCTTTCTCTCTTTCTCCCACTTTTCTTGTCACGTTATGGGATTTAGGATGAGTGAAAGGGCAGACACACAGGGCTCAGGCTCATCTTCCTGATCAAGCATGAGTTTCATGGGTTTGAGATGGTCTTCCCCTACGGGTAAAGGATCTTTCATCTCTCCATTCATTGACATTCACTCAGTATCTATGACGTGACTGACATGTTCTTGGGTAGGAGTGTGGGCAAGTGCCAATGTATGAGATTTAGATTCTATTTCCCTGTCACCAGGCCCACTTATTGTATACTTTAAGCCATGTTTTATAATGTGAATAGAGCGATGGGTCAGAAGGAGATAGAGTGACTAAATCTTCCTTTAGGAAAGTCATGGGGGTCTGTTTCATAGATAGTGTGAACTTGGAGTTGTTCCTTGAAGGATAACTAGAAGTTTGCAGTCAGAGATTGTGGGTGGGTGTCAGAAGTGGAGGAGGCGAAGAGTGAAGAGTTGAGCAACGCTGCAGGGGTATGGACATGCATGGTATAGTTAAAAGTGATCTGTTCTGGGTACCTGGGGTATTTGAAAACATGAGAAGAGAGAAACCACTTGAGTAACATGTGATAGGTCTCTTAAGGTAATGAGTACCAGGCACTAATTGTCTCCCATGAGCTTTCTCTGTGGATGGTGCCACAATTTTTCAAGAGCACATGATAGTCATTTACACTGTGGACTCCAATACCTCTTGAGTCTTCAGACACCTGGAGACACTATTGGTCATGGCTTCTCTATGCAGGTAGTACAGCCTTCTTCGTTCTGCATGTCTATCTAACCACAGTGCAAGGCTTGATTGATACATAACATACTACGATGGGGCCCGGGTCATTAAGCAGCATTATTGGTTAACAGTCAATAAATGTTGATTTACTGTCAGAAAAATATGATGTCATGTAAATTAGGGAGGTGCTCTGGAAAACTCAAACAATCGTTAGATATAGATAAAAAGAAATGAAGCCATGAGTACGTATAAATGAACCAAAATAAAAAAGCATCCCAGCACATTGCTGGGTGATAATACTGGAAAGGGTTTAAGACTACTCAGTTACTCAAGGGTTTTCACATGAAGTATTACACTTGCTCCTCAGAAGAACTTTTCTATTGTTATCCCCACTTTATACCTGAAGAAACTCTCACAATCTAGTAACTCATTCCGGCCCCACAGCTCGTTAATGCTGAAACCGAATCATGAGCTCACATTTCTTTCAAATATATGCTCTTTAATTTTCACAACTACTCCTTGCTACCAGATATATTGTACCCTGATACTCACACACAGAAATGTGGGAACGCTTAGTAGAAAATTATATGTTGTTATTATTTTTAAATGTTTTTATTCATTTCAGAGAGGAAGGAAGAGGGAGAGAGAGAGAAACATCCATGATGAGAGAGAATCATTGATTAGCTGCCTCCTGCAGGCCCTCCACTAGGGATCAAGACTGCAACCTGGGCATGTGCCCTGACCAGGAATTGAACCGTGATCTCCTGGTTCATAGCTCAATGCTCAACCACTGAGCCATGCTGGCCAGGCGGAAATGATACGTTATTATCTATCTTGTGTGATAGGTAAATGCGATAGTTCATATTTGTGAGCTTGATATTCCAGAACCCTCCAGATCCTCAGAAATACTGGAAAGATTTATTAAAACAAATATTTAAAAATGCATAGTGATTTGGCAGGAAAGCAAGGGGCAAGTTCAAAGAGCACAAAACAATGAAAACACATTACTTCAAAAAGAAGCTCTACCAAGCCAGTTTTGCTCTAGGACATTTTCTAATCCCTCATTTCCTAGAGCTTGAACTTGAAGGACCATATGTGGACAGTGGATAAAACCTGGAACCTGGGCAAAGTGGGAGGTGGGACTCAGATCCTGTCCTAGAACCACGGACCCCAAGTCAGGTTCCTGGAGGGGGAGGGAATCTGCCTGCATCAAAGATGCCTCCAGAGGGAAAGAGAAAGACAAGCTTCTCTGATAATCCTCAACCATAGTTGACCCTCGCCTAAGTTGAAGTGTAATTCACTGTTCCTGTGTGAGTCTCATAATTTAGAAGATAAAATTTACATTGAACCCAGGTTGGTAAGACTCCAAATAAGCAAATGTAAATCCTCATTAAAGAAATGTACTTGAGTCCTAGCTGGTTTGGCTCAGTGGATAGAGCACTGTCCTGTCGACTAGAGGGTCTTGGGTTCGGCAAAGGGCACCTGCCTGGGTTGCAGGCTTGATTCCCAGGAGGGGGTGTACAGGAGGCAGCTCGTCAATGATTCTCTCTAATCATTAATATTTTTATCTCTTTGTCCCTCTTTTTCTCCTCTCTGAAATCAATAAAAATATTTTAAAAAATAAACGTTCTTTAAATCCAGTTATCACAATCAATTCCACATATTTTTAAAGAAGTTTAGCTCCTCATATACCTCAGGAAACAAAGCCTATCAACAAGTCAGTCCTCATAATAAATTGTAGAACCTAACTGCAAAACCTGCAGGTGGCGCACTTCTCAAATGCAGAAGATGAAGTGTGCATGCATAATTACGCTAAAAGAATTTAAAGGAACACAGGGACATAACAATTCACCAGTGATATTTTTCAAATAAAGTTTCCCAACTTTTCTCAGTTTATGGCACACTTGTTGTCTTAGTAATTTTTTTTTTTTACAGCACCTCTAGATCAAAAGAAATACCTAAAATTTCTTTTATTAAGTAGTTAGGTCCAAACACCCGACAAGTAGAACCTTGCATGGTATCCAATAGACTCTGCTGTTCCCTCAAAAATGTAAAACTCCAGTGTTCCTGCCAGCTCACACTGGTTCCCCCCACCCTGTGACCCATGTGGGGGAATTTTAAAATATGGGGAAAATTAAAGCAAGTTAAAGAGACTTCATCCATAGGCCTAGCATTTGTCTAATTAGAGTTTCAGAAGGCAGAAAGGTAAAAGGCATTGCGAGTGAATTTTTTATAATGAAGAAGACAAAGCCCTTGCAAGCAAGATAAATAAAACAAAATACTTGCCTAGATACGTTGACCAAACTCCAGAATACCCCAAAACAAAATACCTATTAAGTGAAGACAGTTCGATTGACAGCTTACTCCCCAAGAGTAGCAATGGATTACCTTAACCATGGAGAATCACAAATATTTTCTTTCACGTTTGCTGTGTATGTATGTGTGTGTAGAAACTATTTTCAAATTGAAACTCATGCGACGCATAGTTTTGCATTCTGCTTTTTTTCAATTAACGCAGCATGAATATTTTATTTACTTATTTAACATAGTTTGATTTTTAAAATAAATGATTAATGTGCTAGACACTGTTGTAAGCACTTCATAAATATTAACTTAATTTTAATAATAACCGCATGAGATATTTTTCCATTTTGCAGATAAAGAGACAACAGTCCAAAGAGGTTAAATAACTTCTTTAGGGACACTTGGGTAGTAAGCAGAGTCAGGATTTGAAACTAGACCATCTGGCTCCGGGTTCTGTGTTATTAATCCCTAACACCACGTTACATTAACTGTTTTACTACCATGTTAAGCAATTCTGGGAAATATGAGTTTTAATATCTGTCATCTTTGGCATTTACAATAATAAGTTAAGCAGTTTTTTTACATGTAGACAGTTTTTGTTAGTTTACATTATAAGAATACTTGCTAATTGTCCTGTTGCTTACCTATTTTTCTAACTTGTTAGTTTCTTGAGATACATTTTTAGAAGTTAAATTAATGTCCAAAACTCATGAATTTTCTCAAGTCACTTATAGAGCCAGTCTACTATATGGTAAGATTTTCTTTAATACCGTGACTATACCCTCAGTGGAATCTTGCTAATATTGAGTATAAGAACTATTCTAGAGGTTAATAACTTCTGATAATATTTTAAGAAGGTTAAAACAATCTAATTTTATCATGATTGCAATTTCTTAATTTACAAATAATTTTGGGTATTTTTTTTTTACATGTACTATAAGCCAGTTGTATTTCTTCTTGTCTGTGATCTTTGCTGGTTTTCTCTAAGACATTGGTAGACATATCTTCCTAACATATAGTAAGACTGGTAGTTTGGTATGATATATTGTGTCATGTTTAACTTAGAGAATTTGACTTTTATTTACTTATTTTATGTTTTTTCAGCATTTTGCAATCAAATTGTGCATCGTGTGTTTGTATCTTCCTTTTGTTCTTGTGCTTAGATGATCCAATCTCACTCCAAAGTTATATAATTATTCACCCATATTTTCTTATGATATTTTCCTATTTTAATTTGACTTCATTTCATTTCACTCATGAAGCCATCTGCGGTGTTCTTTGCAGTATATACTAACATGAAGATCTATTTTAATTCTATTTTCCAAATGGTTTACTCTGCTGGTAGCTCCAGCTTTCCCCCTATATTTCTATTCCTCTTTGAAACAAAACTCTTATAAAGACAGTTGTCCCTATGGAGTGATTTAATTTTCTGTCTTTTTTGAAAAAATATATTTTTATTGATTTCAGAGAAAAAGGAAGAGGGAGAGATAGAAACATCAGTGATGAGAGAGAATCATTGATTGGCTGTCTCCTGCACGCCCCGCACTGAGGATCGAGCCTGCAATCTGGGCATGTGCCCTTGATTGGAATCAAACCTGGGACCCTTCAGTCTGCAGGCTGACACTCTATCCACTGAGCCAAACCAGCTAGGGCCTCTCTCTCTTTTTTCTTTCTTTCTTAAGCCCATTACAGTCAGCCTTTAAATTCCACCTTTTTACCCAACCACCTCGTACTAGAGTCATCAATGAGACTCCTGTTAATAAATCCATTGGTCAATTTTCAGTCTTCCTACAATCTGATGTGTCAGCACAGTTGGTCACTGACTCTTCTGGTTACCACAACCTCCTACCTCATGAGCAATTCCTTCTCTGTCTCTTTCGCTTGTTTCTCCACCTGCTCCTGACTTGGTGTTGGCAGACCCTGGGTCTCCGTTTGTGAACTTGTCTCTCTTAAGCTCACTGCCATCATGATTTCATCCAGACTCGCTGTGCTAAATAAAATCTGTATAATATTCTGACTCCCAAATAAAAATCTGTAGCGTGGCTCTCTACTGTGAACTCTAGTATCCATCCAGTAGCTTTCTCAGCATTTCTACCTGAATCTAAATTTCTGATCTTCCCTCCCCAAACTGCTGTTTCAAGGTCACCCCAGCCTCTCTAATGGGAACATCTTTCCCGTGAGGCCAGACACCTTTCACCTGTTTCTCTCAAACCTCCTCCCACTCTTTCAGTAAATCCTGTTGACTCCATCTTCTTCAACATAGTCCTTCCCGTCTTCCCTGCTATTTTGTTCATCGTATTCTGACTGGATTATTACAGTAGTCTTCAATGGACCATCCCTTTCTCGTCTTTGTTTCTTTATAGTCTATTTTTTAGCAAAGCAACCAGAGTAATCACTTAAAAATAAAAATCAAATCATTCCATGCCACTGCCCTGTACCTTGCGATGGCCTGCCATCTCACTTGGAGTAAAAGTTAAAATATTTATAAGTGTGTAAAAAACCCTATAGGCCCCCAGTACTGCTCTGGCCCAGTTTCCCACTGCTTCCCGGCCTTGCTAACACCAGGAGGGATGTCTTGGCCTGCTGCCTCCTCCTTGGACACATCAGGCTTGCTCCCACCTCAGAGGCTTTGCGGTTACTGTTCCCGCATGGAAGGCTCTCCCCCACAGTATATTGGTGGGTCACTCCTCACACCTTCAGCTTCTTCAAATCTTTGCTTAATTTACCTACTTGGTGAGCCCTTTCTCATATCCTGTTTAAAATTTCAATCTTCGTTCACACCGCCATTCCCCTTCTCTAGGCACTATGATATCCTTATATCTAATGCATTTACAGGGTGTGGCAAAAGTAGGTTTACAGTTGTTTTATGAAAAACTAGAGGCCTGGTGCGTGGGGTCCCTCAGCTTGGCCAGCACAATCAAGGCCGATTGGGGCCATCTCGCTTAGTCCCTATTGGGGCAATCGGGGCCGGCTGGCTGGAGGGTGGGGAGGGGATTGCGGGAGGTTGGCTGTGGGAGTGCACTGACCACCAAGGGGCAGCTCTTGCATTGACTGTCTGCCCCCTGGTGGCCAGTGCACATCATAGCAACTGGTTGACTGGTTGTTCGGTCATAATGGCTGCTTAGGCTTTTATATATATAGATAATACAATAAGTAACATAATAATACAAGAATAAACTGCTTCATGTGCTCAGAACTGTAGGCCTACTTTTGCCCCACCCTATATGTTAGTGTAATAATAAGCAAATTTTTTTTAAAAAATATATTTTATTGATTTTTTACAGAGAGGAAGGGAGAGATAGATAGTTAGAAACATCGATGAGAGAGAAACATCGATCAGCTGCCTCCTGCACATCTCCTACTGGGGATGTGCCTGCAACCCAGGTACATGCCCTTGACCGGAATCAAACCTGGGACCTTTCAGTCCGCAAGCTGACGCTCTGTCCACTGAGCCAAACCGGTTTCGGCTATAAGCAAATTTTTAAATATTTTTTTTCTGTCAATTATTGAACCAACAGCATCTGACTTATTCATAATGATTTTGTCATATATTTCATATCTGGTAAGACAAGTCTTATGTATTATTATTTTTTTCAAAAAATTCTCTGGGTTATTTTTAGTTTTTATGGCAGCTTAACTTAAAAATGACTTTGTCATGTTCCAAAAGAAGAAAAATCAAGTTGAGTTTTTATTGAAGTTTCATCATACATGCACATTTATTTGAAAAATATTAATATCTTTACATTATTCCCTCTTCCTTTCCAGGAATAAGGTATGCCCCTCCATTTATTTATATTTGTTTTCTTTTTGTTGTCTAAGTTTTGTGTTTCTTTGTTTTGTATATATTTTTAAATACAATTTAAAAAGCAATTTTGTCTTGCTTATTTCTATTTGTTTAGTCTATGTTTCCCCCTGCTATGTTTCCATTATTGCTACTTTTTTTCCATTATGTGATTTCAAAAGATTATTTGCAGATAGATTTTTTTTCCTCAAATTTCTATCCAGCAACATTGTTCAATTATCTCATTAGTTGCAGTAGATTTCCCATTTATTCCCTTGGGTTTTCTAAGTAGACATAATTATAATTTTGTCTTTTCTCTTCCTTATATTTAGTCTCATGCTGTAATGCCTTGGCTAGGTTTTCACAACAGTGTTAAATAACCACAGTAATAACTGGCCTGTTTGTTCCATTCACTCTTAAGTGGCTACTGGTTTAAGATGGCTATTTTTCATTATACTAAGAAGTTCTCTTTAAATTTCTGTTTTACTAAAAGCTTTTTCGAAAAAAATAAGAGTTGAGAGGTTTGACTTCTGCTTTTGTTGATAACAATTGAGCTGATATTGCATATTGACTTGATTACCAGATTTCTCAATATTAAACCACAAAAATGGTTGTCATGAATGGCTATTTAAAACATACTGTTGAATTTAATTAATATTTAAATGAGAAATTTGCATCTATACTTATAAGCATCACTGGTCGACAGTTTTCCTTTTAGTGCTCTCTTTTGTCAGTTGTTGGAATTCCTGTCATGGTATTTTTATAAAATAAATTGGGAAATAATTTATTTTGTTAGGCTAGAGAGCAGAATGGGTGTGTGTGTATGTGTGTCTTATGTATACATATATATTTTTCCCTAAAAAAGTATCTGCTTCTAAGGAATTTGACAGAATTATTGTTAAAAACTTCTTGGTATCCAAGCCCCCAAACCCTTTTGATAACTTATTGATTATTACCCTGTTTGTTGGTGTATTCCAATGTCCTACTCTTTTTCAAGGGAATCCTGATAGCTTTTTGCTTTTCCAGTAAATAGCCTCATTTAATTCAATTTTTAAATTATAACTATGGAATTGTATGTAGCATTCTCACTTGTAGTTCTGCTTATTTTAATTTTCCCCATTTATCTTATTAGTTTTTTAAAGAAGCTTGCCTAATGAATGTTAAATGTTACTAATAGTAAAGCATTTAAGACTTGTACCCCACCATTTGGATAGATTTTGACTTGAGTTCATTTTTGTCCTCCAAAAACTGGCTTCTGTTTTAGTTTGCCTTTGATTCTATATTCATTTAAGGGAGTGATTTTTAATTTTCCACTGATTAAGTTTTTGTTCATTTGTTAAATGATTGTTCTTATTTTCTCTTTGTATTGCAATGTGGTCAGAGAATGAGATCCATGCAATTCCTGCTACTGAGAATTTATTGGTGCTCTTTTCATGATTCAGTAGATTAACTTTTTAATGGCCCATGTTCACTTAAAAATAAGGTGCTTCCCCACTTGTAGTGAAGGCAATTTTATTAATCAACATCTTAAATTATATAATGTTCTCTATATCATTTAATTCTGGGGGATCAATTTTATGACTTAATGTGTTACAGTCTCCGGCAATAGTACTTCTGCTAATTTTGCCTCATACTGTCGTTTATCAGTTTCTCTTTATATATTGGTTCTTGTATTTTTTTTTTTTTGCATAAAGTTAATTACCTATTTGTTAGGAAATGTATTTGTTTTCACTGTACTATTTGGCCTATATGAAGTTCCCTCACATGTCGAATTCTCCTTTGATATTAATATTTCTAACCTTGCTTTCTGCTCCTGTTGTTTGGGGAAATATGAAACTCAGCCTCCAGCATGTACTAACTGTGGGAACCTTTCCCTTTCGACAACACAGGGAGCCTCCACACTGAAGAAGGCAAGCCACTGTTGGTAGTCCATCACTGTTTCTTTTCTGACGGTAGCATTTTCTGAACATACTTGTGGTAGGAACACTGGCTGCCTTGCATGGTTTTCAGATTGTTGTGGCCTCAAGTCCTTGGAGCAGTGGGCAAAGCTTGCTTCCAATTTCCTCTTGCATCCAACAGTCTACAGCTTCATTATTTTATCATGTGTGCTTTTTTGAGTCTTCCCATGTGTGGAAACTGCTCCTAAATTCCAGCAATAAGTGGATATCTGTCTGTTCTTAGGAATTGGTTATATTTTATTTTTCTTTCGTTTGTGTGTGTGTGGACAGCTGATGGAGACAACATTAGGAACTGATAGTCCAGTAAAAAAAAATTCTACTGCAATGCTTCTAGAGAGGTGGGGTGTATTGTGTTTTAAGAGCTTTCATCTGCTCAGAGTGTACCTCAACCAGCAGATAATCAGGGGAGTCCAAAAAAGTCATAAGTCTCTGTTGGTGGGAATGGAGAGAGAAGTGACTGGACAGAGAGATATCCGGAAGGCAGAGTCTATAATATGGAAAATAGAAAATGTGCATGTGTGTGTAAGATTGGGAACTGGAAATTGTGTGGGAAGACCAAAAGTCAGAGGATTTCAAATCAGTGATGAACTTTAGGCACAAATTAGTGAAAATATTTAGCATGTTGCCAGAGGAAGATCAACTTTTCATCCTCCCCTGAGAATATGCTTAAGAGAAACATTGATGTGAGAGAGAAACATCCATCGGTTGTCTCCTGTACATGCCATGACTGGGTATCAAACGCACAACCTGGGTATGTGCCCTGACCAGGAATCAAACACGTGACCCTTTGGTGCATCAGATGATGCTCCAACCAACTGAGCCACACCAGACAGGGCAGACGGACAACTTTTAAAAGAAGAGAAATTACAGTTATGTCAAAAAGGGGTTCTATTTATAAGGAAATGCACAGGGAAGACGTAAAATGCAATGTTGTAGAACAACAGATACAGATGAAAATATATTTAAAATGGTTAAATCAAGGAGATGGGTATTAATGTTTATTTTATCATTCCCTGTACTCTGTAGGTATATTTTTCATGATAAAAAGCTTAAAGAAAAGGAGAAAGTGACTCAGCTTGGGACATACTGTCTGGAGGTGCCAGTAGGAGCCCCCTTCTAGGTGATAAGGTTCAGGGGGCCACTAAACATGGAGGACTAGACTTCCAGTGACCCAATAGGAAAGTGTCGTAAGTCTAGAATTCGCAGTTGGAACTAGTATTATGCGCTAGGGTAGAGTTTAGTAAACCACTTCTAAACACATATTTGGCAATCTGTTACTAGTCTTAGTTCACATGACTGATGTGGGGATGGCATTCCATAATGAAGCGGAAGCTCCAGGGCTTGGCCTGAGTCACAGAGGTGCTCAACAGTGATGCCATTTTTATGGCCACAGAGAGGGATTGGACTGCACTCCCTAATGAGACCATCAGAATAATTTGTGGGGCCCTGGCTGGTTTGGCTCAGTGGATAGAGCGTCGGCCTGGCGACTCAAAGGTCCTGGGTTCGATTCTGGTCAAGGGCACATGCCTGGGTTGAGGCTCGATCCCTAGTAGGGGGCGTGCAAGAGGCAGCTGATAGATGATTCTCTCTCATCATGGATGTTCCTATCTCTCTCTCCCTCTCCCTTCCTCTCTGAAATCAATAAAAATGTATTTTTTAAAAAAGAATAACTTGAGGGTCTAGCAAAGCCAGCTTCATTGCTCACGGCAGTAGGGAACCTGCTACCTTCTTAGCAGCATCTCTGCAAAGGAAGGACCAAGGTGAGACGTTTATGCGATACCGAGGGCATGTCTGGTTTAAGGTAAGTGTTTCTATGAGGAGGCCAGATTGAGACTGGGCCAAGGTTGCAATATCATTTATATCAAGATTATATGATAATCAGGTTGGTGGACTTAGAGGTGAGACTATGAAGCAAGCCTCAAAAAGTAAACAAATGGATGATCCCAGCGAAGCAATTGCTTTTTCTAAGAAGGAGGTCATTTACTCTGATCAAGGCAAGCAGAGTGGTCTGTTACTGAGGTCAATGGATTTTCAATATGTTCCTGAACAGTGGAGTTATTTGCAACTTCACCTTCTGGGTCCAAATGTTCAGGAATAATAAAGTTACTTAGAGTAGAGCGTCAAATGATTAAGTTATGTTTTGTCAACTGTTAGCTGTGGGTGAATGTAAGTATCAGTTCACAGTGGATATCACAGTCTGGGTTGTTTCTATTTGATTTTAGTGTTTGTGGCATATTGCCACCTTCACAGCAGACACTGAATTGTTTGGTGAAGTTTCATGACACTTATAATTCATTTGGCAATGTGTATCAAAGCCCTTAAAATGATCTTTGAACTAGCCCTGGCTGGTTTGGCTCAGAGGATAGAGCATCAGTCAGCCTGCGGACTGAAGGGTCCCAGGTTCGATTCTGGTCAAGGGCACATGCCTAGGTTGTGGGCTTGATCCCCAGTAGGGGATGTGCAGGAGGCAGCCAATCAATGATTCTCTCTCATCATTGATGTTTCTATCTCTCTTTCCATCTCCTTTCCTCTCTGAAATCAATAAAGATCTATTAAAAAAATTTTCTTTGAACTAGTAGTTTTTCTCTTAGGAGTCAGTCAGAATCATCTAGGAGACATGGAAAAAGTTGTGAACAAAGTTGTCATAGCATTTTTAGGATAAATGTGTAAAGCAAACAAAGCAATCTTAAATTTGCAAACAAAAACCAAATTATGATTTAGCCATAGAGTGGGAAACTGTGTACTAGGACAAATTATGTTTTTCAGTAAGAGTTGATGGTGCAGAAAAATTCTCTCCAAACTAAATAAAGTCAGCATATAAAACCATGTAAAATTATAATGTCTATAACTGATGGAAGTACACAAACATTTGCAAAGTGTTTATCTCAGAGTTATGCGATCACAGATTAATTTAATTATCTTATTTGTACTCTTCTGTATTTTTCACAAGTATTTAAAATAGTGCTTATTTTCTCTGATAAGAAAAATGTTTATTTAAATCATGTAACGTGAATACAATTATTAAGGGGCGGTCTAGGCACCTTTCAAAGAGAAAAGATGGTCTCTCTTCATTCATACAAGCAAATGAGGCAAAAGAGAAGGAAAGTCAAAGTGAAAACTCCAGAAAAAGGAGAGTGAGTTGGGGGTTCAAACTGATTCTAAACAATGGATCATAGCCTGTTGCTATGAACTAGGACATACTCTTGCCATCAGAAGCTCTGAATATCTGAGTGCCCTTCAGTAACAAGTAACCTAAGATTCCTCGAACCACTCAGCAAATGTGTTATTCCTCTATTGCTCGTCCTTTTCAGATTATTTCCAATGAATTGAAATTCCTTCATGACTTCTCATTATTAATTATATTCTCCACATTGGGGACTTCTGTGGCTCCTGTTGCCAGGAGGGTAATAGGGGTCTAAAAAATTTGAAATGATTTGCCTACAGCTACAATGTAAGTTGAATTCTCTGGTCAGCTGCCACAGAGTGAGTTAATTTTGGAGTTACTATCCACTATAATTTATATGCAGCTGCAGCCCAAATGGCCAACAGATGCTGGATGTTAGCTGGAAGTCCATCAGAACTACATTCCATGCCCCCCCCCCCCCACTATTCCAATTGCTGAAATGAAGGAGAAAAATAATAAGGTAGAAAAACTCCAGAATGAGGCAATTAAAATGATCAAGGGGATGGTTGAGTACTAAAGAAAAAATAACATTTTTTTTTTCAAAATGGAAAGATAAATGCTAAGAGAAGATGAATGTTTATAACATTATGAAAGGCAAATATAAATCCATCTGCAGTTCTGGATACATACTTGCGGGCATGATTTGAAATCTAAGGGAGGAAGAATAGGGTGTCTTTGGATAGCATAATGGAGGAGGAAGTAAAGAGGGAGGTGTTTTATGCATGTTGTCTCATTGTATAACAGAGCCTTGGTTCTAGTCCCAGTTCTACCACCAACTGATCTTTGTTTTTTTAGGACTACCACATGATCTTTACTTTTTTAGGACTCAGATTTCTTAAGGATAGAATCAGGAATAGAATTAGTTGAGCTTGAGAATATTTTCTGATTGAAAAAGAAAGTGTTAAATTTTCATTATAACTTGCTAGTCTCAAAATATTATACCAATTGGAAATCCAAGAAGGTTTGGGAAGGGTTTGCCTATACTTGAGGTTGTCAATGAGATACTAAGTATTAAAAGAAAGTTAGTGGTTCCTAACAAGACACTTAAATACCATGGCTAAAGCTTGCTTTCTCAAGATCAAGTTCCAGGCAAGGGTAGCTAGATGGGGCACAGGTGCGAGTTCCTGCTTATATGTGTGATACGTTTAGTCTGAGAGAAAGCACATGCTAGAGTGGCTTTGGAAGGATAAATTGTCAAAACACTTATGGAATTCTGCTCTTATGCCTCTTACCCCATTTCTTTGTCCCTAACAGTGATTCCCACAACACGCTTGGAATAAATCATGTCCCTGGCACAAATGTAAAACCAGTGACGAACCATAGCCTTTTGCTTATAGGGAGATAAACTAACCCACTTCCACCTCCAAAGGCTCTGATTTATAATCAAAGCGTATCTACACTTAATGATGCTTCTTCCTGGGGCTAAAGAATACGTCCCAACTCAAGAGTTGGCTTGTGCTGTGCTGATCACTCTTTTTATTTTTGTTCTTAAGTCTCCTCTTGTCCCCGAAGCCAAGGTTGACGGCCAGAGTACGGCCTTTCAGAATGAGCTTTGCCCTGCAGTGTAGTCAATTCCTCAGAAGAGTGAGCTTGTTAGATATTTGAGAAGCATGACTATTTCAAAAGAAATATAAAATATCAATTATAGATGTCATTAGTGGCAAAAATACTAGAACAACTGAACTAAAAAATTAAAAGCAGTTTGACAAAAAATCAAACATGGTAAGAGATTATCAATTTAAATGAAGACAAGAAAATATTAAAAATAACTAAGAAGAATATTAAATATAAAAATAGAATCGCTAAATTAAAATTAAAAAGTGGTAGATAGATTAATAGCGTAATGCATCAGCTGAGGAGTCAATCCTTTAAGTTTCTGGAAGATGATACTGAGCAAATCTTCAAATTGGAAAAAGAAAAGACAAATATTATAAAAGGACTAAGAAATATGAAGGGTAGAAATAGTTATAGTACTATCTGGTAAATGGAGATATTAGAAAGAGAATGTTGTTAATGGAGATGAGAAAATATTTTAAACAAATTTCTTAAAATTAAAAAATATACTTATAGATGGGAAGCATTCAAGGAATGTCAAATGGAAGAGTAAGAGAAAACCCCACTCCTAGAAACATAATTAAATTTAAGAACATGAAATTCAGAGAAAATTCTAAATACTTACAGAGAAAAAAGAGTAAGAATTAACAGATTTTTCAACAGCAACACTGGATGCAAGAAGACAAGCATTTACAACCGAGAGTCTATATATAGCCAAGTTTTCATTCAAATACAGGGGTATGATAAATATATTCTGACAATTATAAGATCTCCAAAACTTTGTGAGAATCTTATAATTAATTGGATTAAAATAGATTTTATAATATATTCAAATAAAAGGCAAGAAAAAAATCTAGGAGCTGTGTAATAAAGGTAATTAAATGCCTTGGTAAGGTTTTCTATTGTATTTTACAATAGAAATGATAAAATAGAAAAGACATTGAAACTCTTGATCTGTACTGTTGCCGCTGGCTATTTTAAATGTAATTATTCTGAATTAAATTGCTATTATAATAAAGAAAAACAATAGATAAAATAAAATTGCTGACTAACACATATAATCAAAATGTAATGACAGTCCATGTCAGTACAATGAAACAAGAATTTAAAAATTAGAGGCGTGCAAATTAGAAATGAGAAAATGTGTCATTTGCATTTATGTAATAACTAGGGGCCTGGTGCATGAATTTGTGCACCAGTGGGGTCCCTCGGCCTGGCCTGCAGGCTCGGGTCAAAACTGGCTCTCTGACATCCCCCAAGGGTTCCTGGATTGCGAGAGAGCACAGGCCAGGCTGAGGGACCCCATTGGTGCACGATCAGGGCCAGGGAGGGACCATAGGAGGACTCCAGGGTGTGTCTGGCCCATCTTGCTCAGTCCTGATTGGCTGGACCCTAGCAGTAAGCTAACCTACCGGTCAGAGGGTCTGCCCCCTGGTGGTCAGTGCACATCATAGCGAGTGGTTGAGTGGCCTTAGCATATAATTAGCATATTATGCTTTGATTAGTTGAACAGCCAACTGGTTGACCAAACTCTTAGCATATTAGGCTTTTGTTATATAGGATTTACGTAGAAAAAATCCAAATACTCTGTAGGCAAACTATTACAAATGTGGGTGATGGCATTAGAAAAGTTACTGAATAGAAAAATAAAATAAAAAAGGATATTTGCTCTTTTATATAATAATGACCAAAAACTAAAAAGAACCAACATACTTTAAAAAATGCCATTTGAAATAGTATCAGAGAATACCAACTACCTACAAGATGTCAATAAAAAATTATAAGCTTTAGTATAAATATTAAAGGAGACCTAAGTAATTGGAAATTACACATGTCTGTGTATAAAAAGACAATACAATATAGATGCCAATTATACTCAGACTCATCTAGATATTCAATATAATTTGATTAAACTATCAGCAGTGTATGTAATGGGTCTTGATAAGATTTTTCTAAAAACCTGTATGTTTGATTAAGGTCATAATTCAAAGTGATGAACTGTAATGAGAGACTGTCCTGCTCAATATCAGGATTTATTAAAAAGGTCTGATAATTAAAACAGTGTTAGTATTGGCATACTGATAGTCAGACTGACAAATAGAATCGGATAGAAAGTTCAGGAACAGACCCATGTATACAGCAATACAATAAATAAAGGGTTCAGTTAGGTTTCAGAGAAACAAAGTAAGAGTGAGTGTGTGGGCCCTCACATGTAATGGCTATTTAGGTTAAAAATCCCAGTTCTCGAATTATCTTTCCATCTAACACAAAGTACCTGAACCAACGACCCCAACTCTTGACAGTTTGCACAGCCTTTGCACAAGCTGAGGAGAAAAAAGCGAAGGGTGTAGATAGATATAAAAATGATCATTTTAGCTTTAGCTCTGAGCTCCAACAAGACAACTGGTGAGAAACAGTCACTACCAAGCCATGCTTTTCCTTTCTATGGTCCTGGTCCACCATAGGGTCGTGGGGCAACTGGTTCTTCACTTTGATCTTTTCCTAAGTGGCTTTACGTTCAATCCCTTGGCTGCCCACATTCTGCAGATGCTGTTTCTCGGCATGCTCAGCCATGTCGGTGACCTTGTGCAGGGGGCTTTGACCTTGCTCCTTGGAGCTTATTGCTTTTTTCCTTAGAACTAAGGGCTGTCATTACACGTTTTCTCAAAGGGTCACCCTTTATCAGAGTCTTCAGAAAACTCAGAGTTGGGTTGGAGAACATTTGTACAATATTTTTACATTGAGCTGAAAATATGCTTACCCTCAGGTAATCAGGCAAGATTTCAAGACAAAACTGAGAAAACACAATTCTGTCCTACTTTTCCCACCCATGCTCTCACATAGGTGTTCATAGGTGTCATTTTCAGGACCAATTATCAGCCACTGTGATATTTTTCTTTTACTGTTTTGCTGGAGGGCTCATGAGATATTCATATAAATAGAACTTGTGGCTAACATAACATACCAGTATTATCTTGGTGTGAAATCTCCCTATGTTCCTGTGGTTTTCAGCTAATACCATATTGAGGAATACTGAATTTCAACTTGAATGCTGAATTCAATTATTTATAAACCTACTTGCCAAGTCCCCTCGGCATGTCCATGAACAATTTATGCTCTAGATTTATCCTTTTCCAACTTGCTGATTAGAAGCAAAACTTTATAAGGCTCTTACACTCTTAATCCCATGATCATCACGTAAGATAATGATAAATGATAATGTTTCGGTGTTAATGAGGGAGTAAATAGCATGTTAACGACGTTTGCAGATGGATCTAAATGAGAAGAAGTTGTTAACATCAGTGAGGCTAGAAAGAAAACACCGAAAGTTCTAAAGAAGTAGAAACATACAAAAGGAGAAGGAAAAAGAAACGAAGTGAGATTCAACTGATATGATGCATACAATTGTAGTGAATAAATTACTAATTAAAAATAACCAGCTACTGTCCTAAAGAGAGGAAGGGACAGCAAAGGATATCTAAAGGGGATTTTATCTATGGCTTGAATTAATTTCAAGGACTTTATTTCATGGACTTCCAAAAGTATCTCTAAATCAGACCAGTTTTGTGCTGGTAAGTGGTTAACAAATGGATCTCTGATAAAAAAAAAAAATGTGTGTGTGTGCGCATACACACATGATAATTTTAAAATTTACTGATATAAAAGATGCATAGTATGGCCCTAGCCGGCTTGGCTCAGTGGATAGAGCATCGGCCTGCGGACTGAAGGGTTCCAGGTTCGATTCCAGCCAAGGGCACATGCCTGGGTTGCGGGCTCCATCCCCAGTGTGGGGTGTGCAGGAGGCAGACAATCAATGATACTCTCTCATCATTGATATTTCTATCTCTTTCCTCCCTTCCTCTCTGAAATCAATAAAGAAATATATTTAAAAAAAGATGCATAGTATGCATTTACAAATAATAACAATATAATACTCTTTTTTTTAAATATATTTTATTGATTTTTTACAGAGAGGAAGGGAGAGAGATAGAGAGCCAGAAACATCGATGAGAGAGAAACATCAATCAGCTGCCTCCAGCACATCCCCTATTGGGGATGTGCCCGCAACCCAGGTACATGCCCCTGACCGGAATCGAACCTGGGACCTTTCAGTCCGCAGGCCGACGCTCTATCCACTGAGCCAAACCGGTTTTGGCCAATATAATACTCTTTATTGTAAATTTAATATAGACAATTATTTCTCATAGAATAATGTCTTTGATTTTTGCCAAACTCCTATACCCATAGCCCATTTATGATTAATAAGGATAATCCCAACATTAATATTCGTTGATATTTTCATTTATATTGAATAAGATAAAGGTAAAACAACAGAGATATATGTCAGAATTTCTTCTGTCTGCCAATGATTTAAGCAACTTCTTTGATGAGTCAAATGGTGGTCTTCGAATATACTCAAAGAATATTTCCTCAGTTTTTGTGCCATTCACACTGTAGTGCACGTTGCACATTACACTGTGCTCGTCACAATGTAATGGTTGCAGACATGACAGACTTAAGTTTAATCTCTATTATTAACATTTTTCATCATTCTCTTAAGTCTAGACAATCAACAAAGCAATTCAACCACTGATTGTACTGTTTGCTGATTTTTATGGTGTAAGTACTCTCATCATGGACAATTTCACTCTACCAAATTGATGACACTGAACATGGCCTTGGAAATAGATACACAGTAGCAAACATTATGCAATGTTTTCACCACATGGAGAAAATAGGCACCAATAACTTTAAGGACATAGGTAATAGATAAAAATTATAGTAAAAAAATAGGAAATGATAGCTGTTGTGTATGCATCACGTTTAAAATACAATTTATTTAGCTGAAAGTTTGTATGATTTAATTTTTCAGAATTGCTGTTTATGTTAACTGGCTCATAAAATTTCTGAAAATTTAACAAATGGCTCTTACAAGTTGATATGAACCAGCTCTAGCATGTCCCTCTCAGTGGCTTTTCTCCTGAGACTCACAGCTAATTTCTACTGTGCTGGACATTATAGGATTCACAAACCCCACATGTTCACAACCAAGCTCATCTACCAACTGGTGACTATGATTCCCTCATCCAAGCAACCACACATGCTAGAAACTTAGAAGATCTTTAAGGCTGCACCTTCCTCAGCTTAAAATACCACCAATCAATCAGCAGTTCCTGTGTATGCTCTTTCTCCCCTGAAATAATTCTTGAATTTTTGTCTTCATTTCTTAATTGAATTCAGAACATTACCAGTCCAGGTTATTACCAGCCTAGCTCCACCTTCATGAGGTCCCCATGCCATTCTAGAACAGTCTTGGCCTGGTCCTGGACCTGCTTAAAAAACTAGGCACAGATCACTAACTATTAAGGGAAAACCCTCTAATGAGGGTTTTGCCTGCTACGGCAGGCAATTGAGAGTATTTCCCAAGTCCTTCCTGGTCATCTCTTACCGTTTTCCACCAGTTCCATGTTCCAATCACACACTCCATTCCTTTGATGGAGTATCCTAGAGGCAGTGCACTTAGTTCTATCAGCTCTTTGCCTAGTATGTTCTTCCCACTCTTCTCCATCAGGGAGGAACTCAAATGTAAAATTGCCTAACTTTTTGAAGAAGAGTTTATTTCCCCCTGTGGTGCCCTGTAACCATTTGTTTATGTTTTCCTTAAATAAGGCATACACTACACTTTACACAAGATGTAGGATATAATAAATATTCACTTGGTGGTCTCTCCCCCAATTTCCCAGTGGCTAGATCTGTGATCTTGGGCCAATTATACCAACCTCTTTACATTTCAGTTTCTTAATCTATAAAAGGAAATAATGATGCTGATTTTTAGAGTTTCAGAGAAGACAAAATCAGTTGTTGTTGGTAAAGCAGCATGTCCATTTCCCTCCAACCCATTTTTTTTTCATACTATGTATGATTTGTTCTAATATGCATCTTTCTTGTAAAGCTGTGAGTTCCTTGAGTTCTGAGGCCATCCTTAATTTATTTTCTCTGCTTCTTGCAGATCTACTGTAGGCCTTGGAACATGGTACAGGCTCAGTAGCTGTTTGTGGGATAAGAGAGGTCATGTCTTAGGTTTAGCATGGAAAATGTAAAAATATGAGAGCAAGATGAGTAATAAATGAGCATATATCATGGGCAGGAAATAAAAAACTAAGATATAGTTATTGTTCTAAGTAAGTTTAGGATGTAAGTTTGGAGACTAAATGGCTGTACATAAAATTTTTGAAAATATTTGGTAAGATACTCCATGTGCAAAATTCTTCACTATGAACAGAAAGTCTAGTTGAATATAAGAGGTAGGGAATTTCTCTAGTGGGCATCATTCATATTCAGACATTAGTGAAGGAGGTGGGCTCTTAGGAGTCTCGAGTGCTAGAATGGCAAAGTGAATGAATTTTAAACGACTATTGATAATTCTTGAGCAGCAACATGGCATAAAGAAAATACTTCAGACGAGTTCTATGTCCAAGTTCTGCACAAGAATCTGAAGGAATTGGCCATTTGAGAAAGAGGCTTCATAAATGAACAACCCCAATTGTTATGAGCTGAATTGTATGCCCTACATTTACATGTTGAAATACTAACCCCCAATACTTCAGAATGTGACTGTATTTGGAGATAGGGCCTTTATTTTTTATTTATTTTTATTTTTTATAATATATTTTATTGATTTCTTACAGAGAGGAAGGGAGAGGGATAGAGAGCTAGAAACATCAATGAGAGAGATACATCAATCAGCTGCCTCCTGCACACTCCCTACTGGGTATGTGGCCTCAACCAAGGTACATGCCCTTGACCGGAATTGAACCTGGGACTCCCGAGTCCGCAGGCTGATGCTCTATCCACTGAGCCAAACAGGTTAGGCTGGAGATAGGGCCTTTAAAGAAGTAATTAAGGTAAACTGAGGTCATATGGGTAGCCCCTACTCCAATATAACTGGTGTCCTCATAAGAAAAAGAGATGACACAGACAACACAGACTGGGGGAAGACCATGAGGAAACAGCCAGAAGGTAGCCATCAATAAGCCAAACCTGTCGACACCTTGATCTTGGACTTCCAGCCTCCAGAACTGTGAGAAAATGAATTGCTATTGCTGTCTGTAGTGTTTGTGATGGCAGCTCGAGCAGCGAGGTTGACAGCAGTGGGAGTGACATGAGGGAAGTCAGTCTGAGGTTCACTGCAGAGGAACAATGAGAAGGACCACGAAGCACTAGGATTTGGGCAGCATTTAGGACTTGGGCTCTAACAAACCCAATCCAAATGCTGTAGCCCCACAGCCTTTGTCCTTTTCGGGTAAGCTCAGTTTACCTCCTGATACCCTTCAGCATTCTCATCTACCCTCTCCCACCACTCCTTGTGTTTTGCCTTTTTTTGGAAGTCTGCCGAGCCTCTTCCATTCCCAGTCACCCTCCCTGTGGGATAACACATTCCCTGACTCCTAATCCTTGGTATTGGCTGCACCACAGTTCCCAGTTATGGATCTGTCTGTACCCTAATTAGTCTGTGAGCTCCAGGTGAATGGGGTCATTTCTAGGTGCACTTACAGAGCTGGAGCCAAACACAACATTTGACCTGCAGCTTGTGCTTAAAAACATACTTCCTCATTGCCTAAGACTGTACTGTTCAGTTCTCCCCTCCTCTGGGCAGCCTATATCCCAGACAAGCGTCACTCTCCAAAAAAAAAAATCTTAATCTGATCTGATAATGGTTTATGCCAGTGGTTGGCAAACTCATTAGTCAACAGAGCCAAATATCAACAGTACAACGACTGAAATTTCTTTTGAGAGCCAAATTTTTTAAACTTAAACTATATAGGTAGGTACATTGTTATTAACTTAATTAGGGCACTCCTAAGGCTTAGGAAGAGCCACACTCAAGGGGCCAAAGAGACGCAAGTGGCTCGTGAGCCGTAGTTTGCCGACCACGGGTTGATGCCTTCACATATGTTCTTAATACTTTATAGTCTCTTTAATGAAAAAGCATATCAACATATTGGTTGATTTATTTCTTCCTACTGTTGTTCCTTTGTGCTCTTCTTCCCCATCAGACAATTTGGGCTGTGAAATCCCTGATAAGTGGACTTTGTTGTTTCCATACCTATGCCCTTCCTATTGGTTCCTGCCGTCTCTCTGAATCGAGCATTCTGCCCCAGGGTTGGCTGCTCTTGGTGCAGTGAGATATGTGTAAGAGAAATTCATAAATGCTGGACTTTGAGAGTTTTCCTTGGTGTCTTTTTGGGAGACAGAACTCAATTTGAAATTGTAGTCACATCGAAGGATGGGTGATCATTCCATCAATATTTTCTGGGCACCTGTTATCGTAAAGGAGCTAGAGATACAGGGGGGAAAAGCAGACTATTCTTGAGGAGCTCAAGGTCAAGGAGACATAGCTAATAAAGTGACAGGTGCTTAAACAATAGCACTTAGAACTGTTTGTTGGGCACCCGATGACTTTGAATTTGTTAGAAGAGGCTACCCAGAGGAGGCGAGGCCTGAATAGTACAGTCTTAGGTTTGTCAGAGCTTGTCAAGTTTGATTTGACTAGAGAGAAGATGGTGCTGGTAGAGAGCAAGTGGGTAACGAAGCAGGGTAGATTATAAAGAAATGTTTATTCCTGTCAAGAAGTTTAAGCATAAAAATGTGTAAAGGGTGTTGAGGGACAATTATGTACATCATGAAATGTTAGAGAGCTCTCTCTAGCAGATCGCTCTGTCAATTGCAGAAATAGACTAGAGGCAGGAAGATTCATTTTTATTTTATCCTGAAGATAAGGAGAGTTTTCTTATATTTGCATGGCAGTGATTTGGGTGGTGTATCAGTTTTCTACTGCTGCAAATTACCCCAAATTTAGTGACTTAAGATAACGGACATTTATAGCTTACATTGCTATAGGTCAGAAGTATGAATGCATCTCATTGTTGCACAATTAAGGTACGGACAGGCACAGACTGTTCCTTTCCAGAGGCTTTAAGAGAGAATCACTTCCTTGCTCATTCAAACACTGGCTGGATTAGCACTTCAAGCACTGACCATGTGGTTTTAAGATTGAGGCCTCTATTTCTTTACTTTTCTTTTTTTAATATATTCTTATTGATTTCAGAGAGGAAGGGAGAGGGAGAGATAGAAACATCAATGATGAGAGAGAATCATGGATTGGCTGCCTCCTGCATGCCCCACACTGGGGATTGAGCCTGCAACCTGGGCCTGTGTCCTGACCGGGAACCAAACAGGGACCTCCTGGTTCATAGGTCGCTGCTCAACCACTGAGCCACGTCAGCCGGGCAAGGTCTCTATTTCTTGCTGGATGTTAGTTGGGGACCAATATTAGCTCCTCAAGGTATCTTTCCTGTCCTAGAGCAGCAAAGAACCATCAGCTCCCTCTCCTCATGCCATCTCTCTGGCTCAACTGGGAAGGGTCTTGATTTTTAAGGATTTATGTTATTATATCAAGCCCACCTGAATAATCAGGGTAATCTCCCCTTCTCAAAATCCTTAACTAAGTCACATCAGAAGAGTCCTTTTTGCCATATTTACAGATTGCAGGAATGAGGATGTGGACATTTCTGAGGGGCCATGGCCAGCCTACCACAGTGGGTAGCCTTCCGTCTCTTCCTCCTGTTTGACCCTTATTTCCTGTAACATGATTTTGGCTCCTCGCACTTACACCTTGTTTGCTCTGGAATTTTTTGCCACGCAAAGTGTGAGTAGAAATATAGAACCTTGGATTCCAGTATAAACCTAGAAAATAAAAATCTGCAATTTTAGCAAGATTTCCAGGTTATTCATATGGATTTCAAAGTTTGAGAGGCACTACTCTAAATAACTCACATGTTTTCATCTCCCTCTCCACTTAGGGCATTTAACATCTTGTCGTTTCATTGAGTTGAGGCCAATTTTCTGTTTGACTTCTGATCACTCCCAACCACTGAGGTCACACATTGGCCTTGTCTCTATGTCTACATTTCTAGACTCTTACAATCTCTGAGGTCAAGATGTCATTGCCAGCGAGGGGTAGACGGTGCAGAGAATCCTGGAGTGGAGAGGAAGCAAGGAAAGTGCTTTTAAATGGCACAGTCTGTTCAAATCACTATGCTGATGAGGCAGCGAGGAGCTGGGAACTAGGGATTTGTGAATCCAAGCTGTTAACTGGGTTTCATGGGGAGTTGTCAAAGTCTGGGTAATCGTCTTCATCTGAGAATCTGGGGTAGGACACATTCCTCAAAGCACAGGGCCAGATTGTCTCATTGGAGGTTTTGTGTAAAGCCAACTTTAGTGTAGGGCTGTGATTTTAGGTTTACTTTTATCACTACCACACTTGAGGACCCAGACACGTGTCTATAACTAACAAGAGCTCACCAGGTCTCAGTTTGGTGTGCGGGTGAAAGAATAACTGAATGCAAGGTGATGGTGGCATTCCCCCCTATGCATTTGGTCTCCCCCCCCTACTTCTACCAACCACAGGACGGCATATCGAAATTCCTGAGAACCTGGGGCATTCAAAAAAGCCATGTAAAAGATTTCGATAAATTCCTTGGAAGGCCATGCTTGCCAAGAATATTTTTTTAAATATATATATTTTATTGATTTTTTTACAGAGAGGAAGGGAGAGGGATAGAGAGTTTGAAACATTGATGAGAGAGAAACATCGATCAGCTGCCTCCTGCACACCTCCCACTGGGGATGTGCCCGCAACCAAGGTACATGCCCTTGACCGGAATTGAACCTGGGACCCCTCAGTCTGCAGGCCGATGCTCTATCCTCTGAGCCAAACCGGTCAGGGCCCAAGAATAATTTTTAACTGGCATTTTAAGGTGAGAGGTCCCACTGGAAGTCAGGCATGCTTTTCTAGGCCTGATACTTTTGCCTTGATAAACCAGAATGCTGGAATTCTGACTCGCTCACTCCAGTGTCCATGCCCACAGCAGGGAGCAGAGCTTGGTGTATAGAGTAGACTCTAGGTAGGAAACTGTTCAAGTACTATTTTTTCTCTTGAGGGAGTATGAACTATTTCTGCCATGGTTCTAAGCATTCTCTCTCTCTCTCGTAAGTAGCCACAGGGTGTAGGAGAAGGAGTGAGAGCACTTCCTTTGCTCATCCATCTGTGGCTTGGAGAGGCACCTCCATGCCCACAGCCTGGCTCCTGCTCTCGGCCTATCTTTCTGAGGGTCCCTGCTTCCCTCCAGCAGGGTGTCCTTGGGCCACCATTGGGCTGATGAAAGGAACTTTATTAGCTTTCCTTTCACACCCTGACAGGCGCAATCCTGCTTGTAGGTTTTATTTAAATTATTTAATTAAGCACAGTTCTAGTAGCAAAAGTTAGCTCTCATCCTGGCTAAGTCCCCGGCTTGCAGTTAAAGAAGGAAGAGAGGTGCAGGAGAAACCTTTATAGTTTTCCATCAGCTAAAGACCATGCCGCGATAAAGCGAGAAGAGACATTTCGTTTTCCTTTCACTTGAGAGCAAGGGTAGTTGGGGAAAGGATAAGAGTTGGGATAACTGTTGGGGACCGTGCCTGACCTTTCTTTCAGTATAGGTCACTGGGATGGGTGGCCCCATGGTTTCTAAGAATTAAATGTGGCACCTTTAAATGACTTATTGGCCCAGCAAAACCCTTCCTTGCAGGAGACTGAGGATCAGAATATACACCGTATCACCAAGTGATGCTTTCTGCTGTAAGTGTTTATTTAAAATATATTTCTTCTTTAAGACCCATTTGGAGACTTGCTACTGCTTCCTTTGTCTCTCAGCAGCATCAAAAGAGCCAGTGGGAATAACATTTTTCTCCCCCCTTAATGGTGTTCTTTCACTCAAGGAAAAAATAAAGGCAACAAAAACCTGCAACTTCTCAACCGTTTCCCAAAATAGACCCGGAAAGAAAAAGAAACCAAAGCACAGTATGCAGCCCTTCTTGGGGGAGCAATTATAACCCCGAGAAAAAGATGCAGTGAGAGCACGACTCCTAGAAACGGGCCCCAGCGCAGAGGCATCTACCCCGGAGTGTCCCACCAGCACCGTCGTGAGTCGGCGCAAAGATATGCTTGTTCCAAAAATACTCTGCCAGGACCCCAAGGAGGTTGAAGTGTTAGGACTCTTAGAAGAATTGTGGACGATTGTTGAGCCAGGCCGCCTGGAGGGAGAATAGGGACTGTCATGAAGTCATCAATTTACCCAGTGAGGCAATGTGCTGAGAACTGCTGGCATAACTGGATGGTGGGATCCCCCCTATGCATTTGGTCTGATTTTGTTCTGAAATAACTGGAACTACTTCTCAGTAGTTTGATAAGCCCTACAGTCTTTTGCCATTTTCTCCTATGTTGCAGGATATACGCCATTCCCCTATCATATAAGACTCCTTACTCTCACTTTTGTCCTTGAGGCTTTGTCGATACTGTTCCCCCAATCTGCTCTACCCTGCTCCCCTTCTTTGCCTTCCAGAGATTAGTTGGCCCAATTGTGCGGGTAGACGGGTGTCCTACACACATGCATCTTTTCGTGGGACTTGATCATAAGGTACTGAGTTTTTTCTGTCCCCTGCAGACTGTGAGATCCATGAGGGCAAACACTTCATTAGCCTTTTTGTCTGTGTTTTCAACAGTGCCTAGCACAGTGCCTAGTGAGGCCCAGTAGGCATTTGACAATTTCTTGATTATGGTTTGATTAACAAGTTAACTCTAGAAATTAAATTTCTTGTTCTGAATATGCTGCGGTGACAGTCAAACCTACTACTATCTATGGGCCTTTGGACAACTGTCCGCATCTTAGTTTTATCATTGATAAATTAGGAATAGTAATATCCTTTAGAACTGATAGAAAAATATAAGGGGAAAACAATGGTAGGGTAAAAAAGTATCTCTGGTGCATAATAGGAGCTCACTGATAATATTTATTATGATGTTTAGAGCTAATGTTAATTCGTTGTTGTTGATTTTGTTTGAATTCTTTTTTTTCCCACTGGGGAAGAGGGAATAAATTTTTTTTTAGTTTTCGCCCCTAGCCGGTTTTGCTCAGTGGATAGAGCGTCGATCTGCAGACTGAAGGGTCCCGGGTTCTATTCTGGACAAGGGCACATGTCTAGGTTGCAGGCTCGATCCCCAGTGGGGGCCATGCAGTAGGCAGCCAATCAATGATTCCCTCTCATCATTGATGTTTCTATCTCTCTCTTCCTCTCGCTTTCTCTCTGAAATCAATAAAAATATATTTAAAAAAGGTTTTTTAGTTTCCATTCATGGAGTAAATATTTTCTCTGATGATAGCAGCCTCTTACCACCTCACCCCAAATGTTTTTCCTCAATTCTCCTTTAATTACCATTATTTCCTCTATCCAGTTTTATGCACTCACTGTTTTACCACAAACTAGCCCAGGAGTGAATATTGGGGGTGGCCCCTCTGTGATTGAAGTGAGGAGCTCTGGAATCACACTGCCTGGAACTGAGTCTGGCAAGTAATCCTATTTCTCTGTGCCTCAGTTTCCTCTTCTGTGCAGTCGATATCATGATGTGTTGATGGTTCTTCTGAGAAGAGACCCCTGATTTAGAGCATCACTCCTTCCTTCTGCTGACAACCCACATTTGTTCTCCTCAATGCTGCTTGTTCTTTGCTCAGGAAATTATGAGGGGTTGCTTCTTATTTTATTTATTTATTTTTTAAATATATTTTATTGATATTTTACAGAGAGGAAGGAAGAGGGATAGAGAGTTAGAAACATTGATGAGAGAGAAACATCGATCAGCTGCCTCCTGCACACTCCCTACTGGGTATGTGCCCGCAACCAAGGTACATGCCCTTGACTGGAATCGAACCTGGGATCCTTGAGTCCGCAGGCCAATGCTCTATCCACTGAGCCAAATCGGTTAGGGCAAGGGGTTGTTTCTTAATTCCAGGGGCTCCAGAAACACCAGGAGGCCTGGCAGCTAAACGCAGTGACAAACCAAGGCATCCACAGAGGCTAAACGATGGTTGGTAGAGATATAACAGATGTTATTCGATCATCAGAGAGATCATTGAACTCATGTGTACAGTCCTCAGACTCTGATTCTATTCTCAGATAGCAAATTGCTAGGCACACGGCGAGGGCACGGCCTCTAGAAATAGGGCCCAGAATAACATGACTGTGCAAGTGGGAGAGATGTTCACATTTATCTAGTGTAATGGCTTCTACCCGAGGGAGATGTAGAATTACCAGAAGCCTCGGTCTCTTGAGATCTTAGTTCAGGAGGTCTGCAAAAGATGGAGCTCACAGATTTTATAAAAAAAGGGCTCCAGGTGATTCTCTTGGACCCCTCTGATCTGGTCCACGTTCTCCAACCTGTAGTACTTCCTTTCCCTAAGGAGCAGTTATGACCCAGAGAAAAAGAAGCTGAAAAGAATAAACTTTGGGAATCTGTCTGGGCAGAGGCACCTGTTCACATGTATAATAGATGATAATCCATCTTTTGAAACAGCGAGCTCGCTAACTTGTGAATTGTTGGGCACGATGGTAAAGGGGCTGAAAGCGGATCCCATCCCTGCACCCTGCACTGAGAATTGGAAGGAAGTGACTCCACCGTTACATGCTGGGATACATTTCCAAAATAAAGCTCTCTCAAGCACAAAATGTGCATCTAATGGAATGTCATTTTCTGGGCAGCAGATTCACATGTTAGCATAAAATCTTTATTGCCTTATGTCATGAGATACAACTCTATGTGAAGATTGATAGCGCTAGTTAACTCTCAAATCCTAATTCCTTACATTAATACTGGGCTTTAATTCAAATTCTGTCCTCTGATCCGAATTCTAGATGTTGATTTATTGGATGCTAGCAGAAACCCTGCATCCTAGAGTTTATCCTGTGGCTTAGCCTCAATTCCAGACCCATCCTTTTAAGACAGGTTTGTATGGCCTTAAAGTGGTCAGGTGGGTGGGTTTAACCTCAGACCTAGCGGGGAGAGACAGATTGCTTAGCAATCCGAAGATGAGCGAAGGTCGGCAAGACTAACCACACTGTGCATTTCATGCTTTTCCAGAACAGAGTGGGCGGTTTGGGAAGTTGTGGCTGGAAAGCCAGACTTCTCCAGGTTGTCGTCCCTCGGCTGATCACGGATGTATTTCTTTCTCTGATGAATGAACGTTGCGAGTGAGCCTCCACGCTCATCTGTAATTGTGAATAAGATTTCAAAACTCACTTAAGCACGCGCTTCCTCCACTCCCGAGTTTCTTTCAGGGGGACGGCCCGCTCGCTGTGCTGATTTCACAGATAGCACTGAGCTCCCGACCCCTGAATTCTCAATAAATTAATGCATCCAGCACCCAGATTACCCCGTCTCCTTGTGCCCGCTTTATCTCTCTGAACACACAAGCCTGGCTTTTAATTAAAGGCCCTCCAAATTAAACGAAAACAAATTCAATTATTACATCTCATCGGAACAGCTCCCAGCATATCCTGACAGCATTTATCCAGTGCGCAACCCTGGGAGAGCTTAGCTCCCGCAACGAAAATTAATGTGCCCAGTAAATGATTTTTCTTATCATTGCTTGAACAGGTTTTTTGCCATTGGGTTAGCCCTAGCTGTGGTTTTGCTGTCTCTAAACAAACTACAGTGTAATACAGTTTCTCTTCTCTTGCTCTTTTCTAATCTCGAACTAGCTCTTATTCACTTTTTCCCCATGGAAAGAGAATGGCCTCATGTCCGGCTCCCTCTGAGAATAGAAGTTATTATCCTCAAGTCTCTGCTGGTTTGGAGGCAGAGCTCAGACACACACCCCTTAATTTTAGAAACTTACCCAAAGCTTTTAAGGCTATGCAGGGGGCTATGGGTATGTCCCTGGCTCTCCAAGCTGCCTACAACTTAGAGAAATGTGCCCTAGATTGAGATTATTGTTATGATAGCTCATAACAATAATCATAATACACATTTATTGAGGATATAAAGTGCCAGGCGGTGCAAACAGCGCACAATTAGACATAGTCCTCACCCAGTGGACCTATTAAATGAATAGAAAGCAAGGCAAGACCCAAACAAAGGCAGCGACAGAAAGAAGCGGACGGGGGAGTTGGGAAGGGAGGGAAGGTGATTTGCCTTGATTGGCGAGGTTACCTCTTCCTCTTGCTGGGGCTACATAGCTTGGGCTGTACTCTGCGAGGTTTTCTTTTTAGTCTGAAACTCCAGCTTCATGGCAGATTGGGACTAGGGTTAGAGGGTTTGGAGGAAGAGCATGAGTTTCAGGGGCAGGCAACTGGATCTTGTTACGCCTGCAGGGATGAACATAGTCTGGTCTAGAAAGGGCTCCGTTGCTTTTTATTTTTCTATTTTCAAAGATAATTTTGCATAATATCATCAGGTTAATGGGTCATTATTGTGAGCCTGAAATTCTAGAATGGTTTTAGTGGAAGTAGGGTTTACCAGTCATATACTTTGTATCACCTATTGGAAATGACTGCAAATCAAGGGTGCAAATTTGTCCAATTCAACTTGTAATCGATGTGATATTATTCAAAATTATCTTTGAAAATATAAAAATAAAAAGAAAGGGGTTAAGAAAAAAAAGCACAAAAAACCCTCATAGACAGAGATAACAATATGGTTATTATCAGAGGGAAAGGTGGTGGGAGAAACGTAGAAGAGGGTATAGGGGTGATAAATGGTGATGAAAGGAGGCTTGACTTGGGGTGGTGAACACACAATATATATACAGACACAATATACAGTATTCTAGAACTATTCTTCTGAAACGGAATGATTTTATTAACCAATGTCACCCCAATAAATTCTAATTAAAAAAAAAAAAGCTTGCCACAGAGGGTTGGTAACCTATGGGGACCTGCCCTTGGCACATTGCATCCATTCTGCCTACTGCAGATTCTGATCCCTTCCCATAACCCTAAGAACTCCTTCAGTGCTTCTCAACCTTCCTAATGCCACGACCTTTAATACAGTTCCTGATGTTGTGGTGACCCCCAACCATAAAATTATTTTCATTGCTACTTCATAACTGTCATTTTGCTACTGTTATGAATTGTAATGTAAATATCTGATATGCAGGATGTATTTTCATTGTTCTCGACCCACAGGTTGAGAACCGCTGAGCCTGCTTAGATGATGATTGATAACTCTAAGTAGAAAAAATTAAATAAATCAAGATCTAGTATATGTATAGGGTTATGTCGTCTTGAACAGAATTTCATTCATGAATGTTTATCAAGCAACCTACTGTGTGTATGACACTGTGCTAGAAGCAGGCTCTAATGGAGAATAAGAGAAAATAAGAACAAAAATGATGAACATTTTATGAAGTCTTTATTATGTGCCAGGCAGCATACAAGATGCACTACCTTATGTCTAACTCAATAACTGTCTGAGTTAGATTAGTCCATTTCATAGATGATAAAACCTGCTTAGTGAGATTTAAGCACATGCCCGTAGTAACCCAGTAAATAATAGAGATCCAGTTTTGTACCTATGTCATCTGTCTCCAGAGCTCCTCAATCACTGCACAGAAATTAGGCACCTCTTCTCCTCATAGAGTTGAGAGTGTAGCAGTAAAGAAGTCAAGCAGAAAACTGTTAAGAGTCCTGGGTAAGGGCATGGGTAAGAACATCTGCTGCAGGCACCCTAACTTACCATTTTCCTGCTGGGGCACAGGGGAGCCCTCACTGTGGCTATTGAGCATTATAACTCCTATCCTGGTTGTCCTCAGTGTCCAGCGGCTGAGAGGGGCTTTTGTGGTTTAGAGTTTTTGCAGATGCCTTCAGAGCAGAAATCACCAGGACAGCCTTCTTGCAGTTTTCTTTAAGAGCCAAAGGAGGGGTGGGGAACTGACCTGCATGGGCCAGCGTCTCCTGGCTTGTCTCAGGTTCTGGTTTCTCTCTCTCTCTCTCTGTCTCTGTCTCTCTCTGTCTCTCTCTCTCTCTCTCTCTCTCTCTCTCTCTCTCTCTCTCTCTCTCTCTCTCTCTGTCTTACTATCTTGTCAGACCCAGGAAATGTGATGCTGATATAACCCCAGGCAAGATCTGCCCTTTATAGTTAATAAGAAAATATCTCTTGTCCTTGCAAAGAGATGGTGACCCAAAATGAGAAATGGTGGGGGCCATGAGGAGAGACTGCTCATGGTGTAGTTGTTCTCCTTCCATAGATTTCAGCTCTCAGGGTGCTGAAATCCTTATGATTCACTGTTTGAGGAATCTTTTCAATTTTCACGGATTCTATGCATTTGACTTGCTTGTGGCTAAATTGAGGTAGAGGTGGACAATCAGCACTACCTCTATAGAATTTGCTTGGCTGCAGAGAACTCACTGCTGTGAGTATTGTCTCCAGCCTCAGTGGACTTCCCAGAGGTTGCCTTTGAAAATTTCACACCCAACCGTTTCCCACTCCCTGAAGGTTTAGAAGAGGAGGACTCTGAAAGAGAATGGTTATTTTTGGTAGGAAGTCAGTGGTAAAGAGATGATGAGTGGGACAGACAGCCCGAGGGAAACGGCATCTTCCCAGCTGGCCTTGCATCTTTATATTTTGTCCTCTGTTGTTTGCAATGAATCCCCCAAACCTCAGTCATACTGAAAGCAATCCCATCAGAACCCAAATTGCATAAAGAGTGTTAAACCAAATCAACCCAACAGTTAAAAATAAAAGACCTGAGCAGGACTTAATTTGCCTCTCCTAGACTCTGACCCTAGGAAAAAATGCAAACTCTCTATGCTTTAGTTTCTTCCATTATGGCGGGTAATGATAATAATAATAATAATAGTTTATTTCACAGAGTTTTTGAAAAACTCAAATGAGATAATGCATGTGAGAGTGCTTTGCAAATTGTAAAATACTGTACAAAGCTTAGTTATTTTTATAGAAAATACATATGGATTTTCTGCCCTTTTGAATTATTCATTTTCTCTTTCTAATAGTCTGAACAATCAAATATTTGATTGTTATCTTACTTTCTTGGAACTCTATAAACTTTCACATGAATTATTTTATTTTCATGCCATGTTTGTTTTGCTTACAAAAAAAAACAAAACCAGTTTGAGTTGCCTAATATTTAAAATACGTTGGGCTCTGCCTTCTAGGCTTCTTGGCATTTATTTTTTAAGTTACCTTTCGACATGAACTTGGGAAAATTGTTAGAGAGGAGAGTTCGATGATTACTTATCAGAGCAGAATAGACTTTTGAAATAACCTTTGCTCCCGATTCTGCATGTTTGTCAACAGGAAAGCGGTCGTGGGTTAGAAAGAAGAAGTCACCGTGTCCCACCTGAACACTGACGGTTTCGTTCTGAATGCATGGTCTTTTCTAAGCATAAGACTTAGCATCCTTGTCAGGCAGCCGTGTCATGCCTGAGGGGCCCACGTGAGTTCTGGGGCAGCTGAAATGAGGTGTCGGGAGCTGATGTCTTGCCTTGAGCTTGTCGCTTCCCTTGACAACATGGCCTGTCACCCTCGAAGAGCGGTTTTATTTTTAATGCAAACCATTTTATTGTGGTAAAATATACGTAACATAAAGTTGACTGTTTTAACCATTTTTTACAAGTGCATTTCAGTGGCATTAAGCGCATTCCCATTGCTGTGCAATCATCACCACGATCCATCTCCAGAGCTGCGTAGGGTTGTTTATAGAGTGAAATAAAGACATTTCTGTAAATGAGGGGAATGTATAACACACCATAAGAAAATAATAAGTATTGTTTTGACTCATTTTGCCCAGAAGTTTAGCAGAAGGGACAAATATGAGCTTCAAAGAGTTGCTTCATTTCTAACTGGTTCAAGGAAGCTGAACAAACCACTAGTATCTCCTTGGAGGGACTCAAAAAAATGGCGTTGCCCCCTGGTCACAATTGTGTGGAAACAGCTTACTGTCAAGAGAAAGAGGTGGATTCCCTGCACATTGAAGTCACGTCCAACCTGGGTTTTCTGCAGATTTGCAGCAGCCACTTCCCCACTTGAATCTATGCTAGAGGACAGCATGTCTCCCCGGCTGGGTATGTGGGACTTCGGGGTTGGGAAAGATGAAACAGAGGGAAGAAGCCCAGGATGCCTAAGGAATAGGCTTAGAAATAGTTGTGGGGAAAATCCCTATACAGAGTTTGAATGTTCTTAGAGATGATGGGCAGGTAGCCTTCTCACTTTATCCAAACTAGTTTTTCATCTTAAATTTACTGGAAGATTTTTTTCCCCAGCTTGCCAGTTGCAATATGGAGCAGACCCGTGCATTCATTAGTAAGTACAAGCATAAAAGCACGCTACTCACTCAACAGCGGATATGCTTTCCTGATCTGGTTAAAGTATATATTTAGGAAGTTGGATTAAAGGGAAGACATAGTCTAAAAATGACAAGTTGTTTAAGGTGATAGAAACCGATAGTAGGGGTCTCTGTCTGGGGGTGCCATGCTTGGGTTATTCTGGGAACCGCTATTCTCTTGTTCAATTAAATTTGTAGAAAGAATAGAGCTGTATGTATCTGCTTGTGCCCTTCACTCATCTAGAGGAGCGGAGTGGAGGACTAGTGTGTTCACGTGTGCTGTTCACTAGAGTCCCATGGCCCCGCGGATTCAGAGCACAGCTGTGTAATGGCTGGGAGGTTGGTCTGCAGATGCACCGTGAGAGGAGCTGGAGAACATACTGATGGTGGTGAATGTGGAGATGGCAATGGGCACTACATATGAAGAGCTTACTGCATACCTGCTGCTTTGCTAAACATGTTAGCTGTTTTTGCCTTTTATTTATTTTTATTTTTAAAATATATTTTATTGATTTTTTTACAGAAAGGAAAGGAGAGGGATAGAGAGTTAGAAACATCGATGAGAGAGAAACATTGATCAGCTGCCTCATGCATATTCCCTACTGGGGATGTGCCCGCAACCAAGGTACATGACCTTGATTGGAATCGAACCTGGGACCCTTCAGTCTGCAGGTCAACTCTCTATTTACTGAGCCAAACCGGTTCGGGCTGCCTTTTAATTGTTGAGTTCACTGAAGCTTAAAGAGGTTAAGTTAACTGCCCAACGTCATAGAACTTACTCCTAAGTGCAAGTATCACCATATGCCATCAATGAAGATGGCAACTGAAAAACATTTTTCAGAAAAGTTTAAAGAACAGGGCACATTTCCTTCTGTCCTTTTCTCTTCAATATTAATCCCTTTCCTGAACCTCTTTCTACTAGGAGGAGGGATAGAAAAATCAGATCTGAAATTACTTCATATGTCAAAAGAAGCCAAAAATTAGACAATATCAAAATTCCAGCATAACAAAGAATATGCTAACACAATTTCTGTCCCAAGTGCATCCCTGTCCCCAGGAGAAAGCAGATCATGAATGGGGTGTTTACTTGCTTGAGAAGGGTTGTTTCCTGGCAGCAATAAGTCCTTTAGCATTAAGTCTTGCAGAATGCATTGAGGCTCTGTACGCTTTGCGGATTTTCAGATCAGCGATCCCAGCTCACATGGAAGCAATGAGACTAACAGAAGCTGAGGTTTGGTGAAGGGTCGGCTCACAGTAGGGAGATGAGAAGGAACTGGTGTGTGTTTGCATTTCATGTGCTTGAAAGAGGGTAGAGGGGGCCTGGAAGGAGAAATATTAGGTAAGGGCCTGGGGAAAGGTTTATCCCCTTTATGGTCCCTAGTATGTCTTAGAATGTAATGCCCATGGTATGTGAGTTCTTTTTTTTTTTTTTTTTAAATATATTTTATTGATTTTTTACAGAGAGGAAGGGAGAGAGATAGAGAGTTAGAAACATCGATGAGAGAGAAGCATCGATCAGCTGCCTCCTGCACATCTCCCACTGGGGATATGCCCGCAACCCAGGTACATGCCCTTGACCGGAATCGAACCCGGGACCCCCCAGTCCGCAGGCCAACGCTCTATCCACTGAGCCAAACTGGTTTCGGCGGTATGTGAGCTCTTTAAAACTGATTTTTAAACATTGCATTTTTTTCTGCTTTCATCTCTTTAGATTGCTCTACTGCAAAGATTTTTGTAGTCTTGTCCTTCCCCTTAAGATTGAAAGAAGGAATATGTGTGTCTTAAGGTGCCACATTAGTAAACAGTTCTTATATTTTCTCCTAGAGAAACAGAGAACACGCCTCTCACTCATTCAACAAATATTAGCTGAGTCACTACGCTGGGCCAGACATTGTGATGGGCATAGACCAGGGGTGGGCGAACTTTTTGACTCGAGGGCCACAATGGGTTCTTAAACTGGACCGGAGGGCCGGAACAAAAGCATGGATGGAGTGTTTGTGTGAACTAATATAAATTCAAAGTAAACATCATTACATAAAAGGGTACGGTCTTTTTTTTCAATAGTTTTATTCATTTCAAGCGGGCCGTAGTTTGCCCACGGCTGGCATAGACTGTTGAGAAAACAGATATTGTCACTGCCTCTGAGGAGTGTGCAGTCAAGTGATTCTTTGAGAAATCACCCTGTCTTTTTTTAAGATTTTATTTTTTATTGATTCTTAGAGAAACAAGGGGGGCGGGGGGAGAGAGAGAGAGAGTTGACCAGCTGCCTCCTGCATGCCCTCCACCAGGATCGAGCCCACTACCCTGCATGTGCACAGGATGATGCCCAACCAACTAAACCACACCAGCCAGGGCGATCACCTGTCTTAAGCGAGGCCAGAAATGGGTACCATGGACCCGACAAAGGAAGTGCTTTCAGAAAGGGCCACACTGGACAGTAGCAGGATACCTGAGAGACTCCATCAAAGCTGAAGGTCAGAGACAAAACCTTCAAATGTCAGTGGAATAATCTTATTTGCCCTGAGGGTGCTCTTCGTTTCCTGCTGACTCATGTAATTTTATTAGGGGGTCTATGTTTCTTAGGCTGGGCCCCCAGGTCAGCAGGTCAAGCTGCCCTTGTGTCAGTGTAACAGAGGGGACCTCTGACAACAAGCAAGCTTTTGCAGGGGCTTCCATTGGCAACAACAGGGACAAGGTAAGCGGTCAGGGTGGGATCCGTCATGGCCTCCAGGAAAGCATTTCAGAAAACAGGCCATACTAATGCTGCGTCAATGGTATCGCCTTCCTTGAAGAAATGCCTCTCCTGTGCCAGGACTTAATGTAATGCCCTCTGCCTTTCTGTAGAATCAATATGAGACCTGACCCTGGAACAGCATTTCTCGGTCTCTGACAAAAATCGAGTGGATGGTGTTTTTCCACTGTGTCACTCAGAGTTCTTTTTATTAATCCTGTCCAGTGCAGCTACACACGATCCCTCGCAGTAAATGTCTGCTTAAGTTTGGTTCCAAGGAAAATGCTCTCTGGACTGATGAATTTATATGCTTTCTGCTTAGAGGGAACAAGCGAGATAAGCCAATGTCCTTTCCATTTGCCTTACTGGCACAAGCTCGGAGCCAAATGCATTGCCCAAGTGTTATCTGCTCCACTCAGATGCCTGGAGCACCCTTCCTTTCACTCCCTCTACATGATCTCTTTGCTGACTTACTCTAATACGACTTGCTTTACTTGGCCCCCTGAAGTCCACTCAGTAGGTAAGGCACACATGGAACAGGGATTTTTTTTTTTTTGTATGTTTACCTACATAACTTTCTGATCATCTTTTTATGGGTTGGTCCTTCTTGAGTGTTTGGCAACAGGGTGGCATTTTACTGGTACTTGAAAACAAATATTGCAGATAAATGAAACATCTTGATAGCTCCATGTCTTTGGACTAGGTATTGAGGGGACGTAGAGAAAGGAAGGGAAAAGAACTTTGCATTTGGAAGATATCAGCCCAGCTGAGGGGCCCACCTGCATCCTTATGCCCTGCCTACTCACACTCACTTGCAGGTGACCCAGCGGCATAGAAATACTATGAACAGAAAAAGTAGGGACAGAGTTCAATAGGGACTCAGAAGAGCAAGGAATCTTTTTTGTTGTTGCTGTTGGGAAGTCAGGAAAGGCTTTAGAGAGGAGGTGACATTAGTTGAGCAAATAAAGATGTAAGGAAGAGCAAATGCTGAGTGTGTTCAAGGATGGAGAAGTGGTATTTGTTTAGTAATTATCTCTAGGGCAACAGAGTGAGAGAAATGAAAGGTAAGTCAGGAAGATCTCACCACATCCCTTGAAAAGTATATAATGTTTTCATCAAAGAGGGACTACTGAAGGATTTTGAGCAGGAGTTTATAACATAAGATATGTGCTTCAGAAAATAAAACAAAACAAAAATGAGTTGAGCACTGGGGTAAAGAAATTCCAGCAATTGAAAGCCCAAGTAAAAGTTTATTATAATAACACTAGAGGCCCAGTGCACAAAATTCGTGCACAGGTAGGGTCCCTAAGAGGCTGCCGGCTACCAGCCAGGGCCTTCCTTCATTCCGCGCTACCCCCTGGTGGTCAGCACACGTCCTAGTAAGTGATCAAACTCTCAGTCGGTTGAAGTCTCAAGTTTGTATATTAGGCATATATATATATATATATATATATATATATATATATGACATATAATACCTGTTAATCAGGATGTTTCTATCTGTCCCTATTCCTTTCTCTCTGAAATAAATAGAACTATATTTTAAAAATAATAAATACCTTAATTTATTCAATTATTGGTTCCTCATCTGTAAAATGAGGGTAAGAGCTATATCTACCTTGGATTTGTTGGGAAAATAAATGCATCAATTTATGCGAAATGTCTGCATGGTATCTACAAATATGCTAACCACCCAGTAAAGCATAACTTTTCAATTTTATTAGCTTTTCAAATTGTATATGTAATTCAAAAATTACCTCTGATTTTTTTTCTCATACAATCTAATAATTAAGAATGGACTTGGAGTTTGAGTGCCTCAATTCTACTCTGTCTTCTCCTTTCTTTATCTTTGGGAAAATTATAGAACTTCTTGGACTCTCAGCTTCCTAATCTGTTAGAGAGGGGAAAGTCTGGCTCTTGGATTTTTTTTAAAAAAAATGTTAAACTATGTAATACATTTAAGAGAACTTTAGCACTGGGTCTGGCACAAGGTACGCCTCAATCAATCCGTGCTGTTATTGTAATTATGAATGTTATTTGTAATAATATGGTAACTACATTTCTGAGTATGCGTTCTGTAGCTTGAGGACTTATTTCTTTCCTTTGTTAACACACTTTCTTCAAAAATAGTGCATCACGGGAATGCATCCTGCTTTTGGATGGGAAGGTAGCTGTGGGAGCCTGCTCTGAGGAGATGAGGGTGGAGGGTTCAACAGGGAAAGGATTGTTGAAGCTGGAGTGGGCATCGGTGGGCAGATGGCACAGGGTCTGCTGAAAATTGGCTTTTGTTTTTGTATATTTCCATTTCTCCTGTGTCGCGGGCTCCTGGAGGAGCCCAGCGCTGACAGGATTTGTGTTTCCATGTTGTGTGCCTGCCTGGGTTAGTGAGATGCTCAGAGACCAACAGTAATGACAGGAGATGATGAGGGACGGGGGTCTCCTTCTGGGCGTGGAGAAACAATGTCAGAGAGCCAGGGGTCTCTCTGCAGCCGGAAATGTATCTCCACTGGCACGTCTCACTGTGGGGGTGATGCATCCAGGCTGGCTGTCCACGGCTGCTTAGCAGGAAAGCGACGAATATTCTATGTCTGTATTAAAGCTGAGCCATCTATTCCAAAATCGTTGACATTCTTTCCGCCGCTGACCTTTTCCTTTTGCCTCTCTTTTCCCCACACTTCTCCTTGCATGAGTTCCGGAGGTGGGTAAATCTTCCTTTGCTACATGCCCGTGCTGGGGAAATTGGCTGGCTCTGCCAAGTGTGATTGGAGCCGTTTGTTTTTAAGCTGCACATAAGCATCGGGTGAGATTTATAGCACTTTCCGTCTTGCTGAATCGACCCACTGGGAGCCATTAAAGTTTTACTGCTCTCTGCAGTTGCCTGGCCAGAGTGGGACTGAGGGCCCTGCAGTGGGAAAAGCTTTTTTCTTCTGTTGGTTTCTTCACAGGGAGTCGTGGGTGGGAGGGAAGAGAGGCAACGCCGCTTTGTTCAGGCTCCTCCTTTTGGTCCCAATCCTTTTCCCAACCGCACCGGACTATTGAGATGACTCCCCATATGATTTCCACTGCATGAAGTCTCCCCACTCTATCCAAACCTCCCCCAAGGTCCCACCTCTTCCAGAAAGTCTGCCTGTATTGATTCAATGACGACCAGGAGTTTCCCTGCAGCTCCCTTACCTGTCCTGGCTGGACCCCTGCCCTTTTTCATTCCAATTGTCCTCGACTCGGGTTTTGATACCTATTTTCCTTCGGACTTGCAGCTGCCTTGTATTGCTGGATACATGTACAGATGCTGTGGTCTTGAATCTTAAAGTTGCAGACTCCTACATCTGAAAAAGGTATTAAGATGTTTTCAGTTCATCTTAAGCAGTGAATTAATCTACCCAGACTCACAGTGCGTGAAGCCTTCTGAGGCCTGTACTTGAGGGAGCGTCATGGCAATGTGACAAGGAAAAGCATTTCAGGGGTGACCTCAATGCTCTCCCGCCCTCACTGGGCCATTACCAACATGTGTAGACAAGGTTGGTTTCCATCCCAGGAGCCTACCACCCTTCACTGTCCATCAGTGGCAGTTATTACATATTTACCGGGTGCTGGGCAACCTGGGGGGCCCCGAGGCAGCGGGCACACAGGCCCTGAATCGAAGGCATCCTCTGACCAGCACCTGGAGTGACAGGATGGCCTGGGTTTCGTGATCATTTCTTCAGTTATGAGGGCTAAGCCTCAAGCTCAATATGGTAAGACGCACCCTATAATAATGACAACCACTTATTCAGGCACTGCACTCAATACATAAATCATTTGACATTTATTCTGACCAAGGTCTCCCAAGGTGGATTTTAGCTGCATGCTATGGACAAGGAAACCCGGGTTGAAGGATGCCTTGACTGGCCCCAGTGGGTCCAACCAGCAGGTTTCGAAGCTGGGCCGGGAAGCTAGACAGAGGCCTCCATCTCATTGCGAACCTACCAGCCTCAGGAAGGTGGCCGGCTCATCAGTTTCCCAGTGTAGCATCAAGCTGCTGTTCTCTCTCCCCTGAAAAGGGCCCAGCGAGCACAGAAGAGAAAGAAGGAGGACCTAGGAACCAGCCACTATTTCAATGTGACTTGCTTGGCTCTTTTGTTGACCCAGTGAATTAAAAAAAGGCCATCTCGGAGGCAAAACAGGAGTGTGGGAGTTGAAGCCATATTTTAATCTTCCAATTATCGGGAGAGTGTAATCATGGGAAGCACCCAATGAAGTCCAGCGGGACTCCTGTCTTTATTCTTGTAGTGAGGAGGCCACCAGGCTAAGGGGAGAGGGAGGGAGCCCTTTGGGGACAGCAAGAGAAAGAAATAGTTCCTGAAACTGGGAACTGGCCGGTACGTCTTCTAATTAAATTACGCATCTTTCCCTGAAATTGTTTATGGTACACTAGGCTATTAAATGCGCCATAAGCAAACTGCTCGTGAATGAGGAAGTGGATTTATTTGTTTTACTTACCACTCCAACAAAAGTCTATTTCTTCCGCTAATTAAGATCCCATTCGCTAATTTAAATGTTATGCTAATTAAAGTATAATTCTGAAAATGTAAAAGGAGTTAAAAAGAAAAAGAGAAAGAACAAACAGGGCTGGCCTTTAGGAATTACATGAAATTTATTGCGTTGTAACAATGGGCCGCTGGGTAATTGTGCCACGTGCCCCCCATGCTGTGTTCGGGCTTCTGCTCACTCCAGCCCATACCCACACTTTGGGCCATTAACACAGGCTTCCAGCTCCCTCCCTAATGGGAGCTCCCTCCTGATGGCTGAGGATGAGCTGTGAGCTAGATCCTTGAAGCAAACATTTAGACTTTCTTCAGCGGGGCCACACACAGTGTCGCAAGCTGCTGTCAGAGTTGATGCCTAGAGAGACAAAAAGGAAAACATCTGGATTTCTGCTTTCTAGCCAGTTTCCAGAGCCAAGTTGCTGCCTCCCTAGCTTCTTCTCCAGCCCTCCCCACACAAGATCAGGCATCTTACAGATGACAGATTGTAATATTTTACAAGAAGGAGGGCGGCTTTTCTTGGCCAAGTTTATGCTTGTTGCTTCTAGCGTGAGCTCAGGGATGGCGTCTGGTGGGCTCTGTGGACGGCTGATCATGACATGGGCTCAGCCAGCTACCTTCTCCCAAACCTCCGCCTCCTCATCGGTCAAATGGAGGCTGTTGGTAGGACTGAAAGTGCTCCCTTAGGCAAGCACCCAGCAGGGTAACGGGAACACAGGCCGCCTCCGGGGCCTCCTGCTCCCTCTCTACTGTTCTGAGGCTGCGGCGTGGGGCTGGGAACAGACTCTGGTCTTCCAGGGGGTCCAGGGAGAGAACACTTAGCCTCTGCCTCCTATTTGGGCAAAGCACACGTAGCCAAATGCATTCGTCTTGTATTGCTGCCTGATGAATTTCCCCAGACTTAGCAGATGAAAGTAACGCACGCCTACCAGCTAAGGGACCTGGGTAAGTTACCCAACTTCTTGTGAGCAGGAGAACTCTGTGATCAGACTCCTGTTTTAGAAGAGGGCCCTCCCATGGTTCCAGCAGGGCACGTATGGGAGGAGCTGGAGGGATGGTGCTCGAGGGTTGAGCTCTGGTCCCGGAAGTGGAGCTGAGATGGCAGTGGGATGAAGGTGAGGGGCAGACTCCAGCAGCAGCCAGGAGGAGCCTTGTCACCTGGATATGCAGGGAGGAGTGGGAGGGATGGAGAAAGCACACGTTTAACTCTTGGGTGACTGAGTGGAGTTTGGTACCATTAACTAAGGTGGGGAAAGTAGAAGAAAGGATGGGAAGATGGCAAAGAGAAGGCATTTAAAATTTTCACTTTGAATTAGTTGTCCTAAGGCAGCGGTTCTCAACCTGTGGGTCGCGACCCCTTTGGCGGTCGAACGACCCTTTCACAGGGGTCGTCTAAGACCATCCTGCATATCAGATATTGACATGACGATTCATAACAGTAGCAACATTCCAGTTATGAAGTAGCAACGAAAATAATTTTATGACTGGGTCACAACATGAGGAACTGTATTTAAAGGGCCAGAAGGTTGAGAACCACTGTCAGGACTCCTTGGTGTCTGTGGTATTACTCTGTGAGCGGGGTTCCGTGCTCCAAATTCCAGGAGGTTGCCTGGCATAGCTGAGGGTCAGAGACACGATCTAGGAGCAGGGTTCCAGGGGCGGTTTTAAAAACTCCTCTCATACGCAGTGAAATAAATCTGGAGAGAGGCCCTTCTCGCCTCGCGGAGGCCTCTCCTTTGTCGGGCTGGATGCAGTGGGGTGACAGGGCATCGATCGGGAGGAGACGGATGGGAGGAAAGGCCCTCATTGCTCGCTGAATCAATGCTCCCTCAAAGACAGCAACAAACAGGATTAAAGGTTGAAAGACATTTATTGAGGGGCGAATCTGAGTGTATATTTTATTAGTGAGCCACGGGCTTGGGTTTACAGAAATGCCCAGCCAGGAAACTGCCAAGAGCAATAAATCAGGGCTTTCGTCTCTGGCTGGCTGGCTGCCTGGGCAGTGATGGGGGTATAACCCCAGGCCAGAGGGATGGAGGGGCATGTTGCCCCCAGTCCATCTGGGGTGGGACTGGGGGGTAGAAGAGAGGTAGAGAGGGGAGGAGTGGCCAGTGCCCGTCCTGGCCTCCTTTTCCCGTCATTCACAAATGAGATCGGGTGTCTTGCTGCATGGGTGGATGGCTGCCTCCAGGCTCTCAGAGAATTAGAGTGATCCCCACCCCTTCTGCCAAAACCATTTGCCTAACCTTTTCCCTGACTGACTCCGAAGCTATTAAATGTATGGCATCCACACAGCTGGCCAGTAATTGGCGGCCAGAGCTTGATGAATGAGCATTATGCTAATGTCGGGTCAGGGGGCAGATGCTGAGTAAAGAGCCCAAACGGTAAGCCGAGTCACAAGCAACGACATCACCTTCCCCCCTCTGCCTCCCCGCATCAGTCAGCAGCTGGAGGCAAGTGGAGGACAGGGCAGATGGAGAAGATGGCACATCGTGGCCTGGCACTCGCCCTGGCTCACGGCGTCGGCAGGGACTGGCTCTCCTAGGAGGAGCACCCACCCTGGAAAGGTGGCCTCCAGCGCTGAGCTCGCTCTGGGGAGGTGCCGGCCGCTGCAGCTTGTGGGTGCCACGTTTTCCAGACTGGTGTCTTTTTCGAGGACTCTGAAAAGACATTTATGAAGGAGTCATGAAGTGCCCCCGCATGAACATGTCCATGTAACGTGTTGGTGTCCAAACAGTGATGGAACTTGGACCAGCAAGTGCTGCATCAGGACTCCGGGGCATCTTCCCTCAGTTGGCAGGCAGAATGCCCTCGAGGCAGGTTCTCCCTGTGCCTTTGCCTGGGGGTTCTGCATTTTCTCTCTCTCTCTCTCTCTCTCTCTCTCTCTCTCTCTCTCTCTCTCACTCTCATCCCTCTCTGTCCTCTACCTTATGTTCAGAAATTCCTTGAAGGCAGCGGTTCTCAACCTGTAGGTTGCGACCTCTTTGGCGGTCGAACGACCCTTTCACAGGCATCGCCTAAGACCATCCTGCATATCAGATATTTACATGACGATTCATAACAGTAGCAACATTACAGTTATGAAGTAGCAAACAAAATAATTTTATGGTTGGGTCACAACATGAGGAACTGTATTTCAAGGGCCAGAAGGTTGCCCTAGCTGGTTTGGCTCAGTGGATAGAGTATCAGCCTGTGGACTGAAGGGTCCCAGGTTCGAATCCGGCCAAGGGCACATGCCTGGGTTGCGGGCTCAATCCCCAGTGGGGGACCTGCTGGAGGCAGCCAATCAATGATTCTCATCATTGATGCTTCTCTCTCTCTCCCCTTCTCCCTTTCTCTCTGAAATCAATATACTTAAAAAAATAAATAAAAAAATAAAGGGCCAGAAGGCTGAGAACCACTGCTTGAAGGTCTTCCTTCTCCCTCTTTCCCTCATGCTTTGAGCTTTCTCCTTTTCCCTACATGTCATCAGAGACGAGTCCCCGAAGTCGTTCCAAGCGCATCTTCTTCCCGAGCTTGGGCCACACCTCCGGGTGCAGATTCCGTGACCTTTCAAGGTCACCATGCACCACGCTGGAATTCCCCTTCTATTTGGTACCAGGTACCACACATGTACTTGCTCCCCTGACACAGAAACAGAAGCTTCGGTTTGAGCTTGCTTCTTGCACCACCCACGCATCTCCCTCTGCTCTTTCCATCTTCTCAGGCCTTCCTGCGGCCAGCTCCCTCCCTCTCTTCCACATGGTCTCACAGCCTCTACCTCCTATCCCGTTAACAGGTCCAAACCATCCACATGCGCTTTTCATGTCTGTACCAAAATGCATGTGGCCGATCCTCTACCCCTCGAGTCTGCTTGCTTAGAATGTTTTGCCATCATGAATATGTATGAATGTTCTCAATTACCATCAGAGAATAAATTTTTATTGCCTTCCTTCTTTCTAGTTAATGTATTTATAACCTTTTAATGCTCAAAATATTTACATCTATTTTTATTACAAAAGGCACATTGCCATTTTTTCAGTCTTGTGTAAACCTAGTCTTTTACTGAATCTGACTCTTTTAAAAATATATATATTTTTATTATTGATTTCAGAGAGGAAGGGAGAGGGAGAGAGAGAGAGATAGAAACATCAGTGATGAGAATCACCGATCGGCTGCCTCCTGCGTGCCCCCCACTGGGGATCGAACCCGCAGCCCTGCATGTGCCCTGACCAGGAATCGAACCGTGACCTCTTGGTTCATAGGTCAGCGCGCAGCCACTGAGCCACGCCGGCTGGGCTGACTCTGACTGTTTTACCTGCAGCCCAGTCTGACACCTTTCTTTCCTGATCTCGTCATGCAACATGAAATAAACACTGCTGGTTGTCTTTTTCCTTTTTGCTCTCCGTGACAAACCTCTACTTAGCCATGTTTCAGTGGACAGACTCGGCAATAACCTTCCCCTTACCTCGCCCAGGTCCTTGAACCAAAATATTATTTTCAACCCTTTGAAGGGCCTGCAAAAAAAGAACAGTGGGGACCAGCCTTTCCTCTTGAGATTCCTGAGGCACTCGATTAAATGACCACTGTGTGCCCAGCACTGTGCTGGTTGCCATGGGGACATAGAGATACTAAAGAGCCAAGAGCTTATTAGGCAGAAAACTAGACAAGATGCTATCAAAATGGTGTTGAATTGAATAGAAGCTACCGCCACAGCCACCACTCAGATAGGAGGAGGGGGGACTTACAGGAGCCACTCAGGGGACCCCAGGTTCAGTCCCTTGACCAGGCTACTTAACGTGGTCACATCAGGGCAAGGTCCCAGACCCTGGACTCCACCCTTTAGAGATCAGGTTTTTATGTTCAGTTTTCAGGTCATCTCTAAAAATAGCTCCGGACTTAGAAAAGGTGGCAAGCTTGTGTGGCAAGCACACACAGACACACACACATGTTTGTGACAAACACGCACGCATGTTTGTGACAAGCATACAGGCTGATCGTTAGGTGTCAGAGATGAGTTCATCTAATAGAGCAGGAGAACTCAGGGGAAGACTGTGGAGGAAATGGCTGTGAAGGTGGCCGGCTTGGGGTGTGCAAAGGTGCAGGGATGAGAGAATGTGTTAAACACAGCAATATGGTGTTAACTGGTGGTTTCATATTCTTCTGTGAAAATACTGTATTTTTGTAATGGTTTTAGTCAGTTCATATTTATTATTCCATTTTACAGATGAGGAAACTGAGTCTTGCACATGAAGCGCCTTGCTTCAGGGCCATTCCCAGTTCACACGGGGTGCATGGGCTCCGCAGAAGTGGGCAGTGAGAGTCTAGATTACAGGGGTGGGCAAACTTTTTGACTCGAGGGCCACAATAGGTTCTTAAACTGGACCAGAAGGCCGGAACAAAAGCATGGATGGAGTGTTTGTGTGAACTAATATAAATGCAAAGTAAACATCATTACATAAAAGGGTACGGTCTTTTTTTTTTAGTTTTATTCATTTCAAACAGGCCGGATCCGGCCTGCGGGCCGTAGTTTTCCCACGGCTGGAATAGTCACATAACGCCCCATCCCCCCATTTTAAAAGACGGTTTTATTGAGATATAATTGACACGCAATAAGTGACACATATTTAACCTATACTTTTTGATAAGTTTTGACATTTGTTTACAATCACCACAGTCAATATAAAGAATGTATCCATTCCCAGATGTCTCCTCCTACCCCTTGTTAATCTCTCCCTTTTAGCCCTTCCCACCCATTCAGCCCCAGACAACTACTAATCTGCTTTCTCTTACTAGGGTTTTATATAAATGAGATGATGCGGTACCCATTCTTCTTTGTGTAGAATATTTTTGGGCCAAGCATCATTCATTTGAGATCCATTCATATTATTGTGTCCATTCCTTTGAGTTCCATTCAATTGATGTATCATGGTTGCTTTATTCATTCACCTGTTGATGGACGATTGGGTTGCTTATAGTTTGGGATGTTACAAATGAAGTTGCTCTGAACATCTGTGTACAAGTCTTTTTATAGACATATGCTTTCATTTCTCTTGGGTCAATACCAAGGAACAGGGTGGCTTGCATCATACAGCCGGCATACATTAAAATTTGTAAGTAACTTGCACAGTATTTTTGTTAGTGGAAAATCAGAACTAATTTAAGTTACATGGTTAAATACGCGATACCTGCGTCTGATGGGAAACTCTGGAGCCACTTAAAAATAACTATGGGTTTATATTTGACAGAAATATGACCACAGCATCAGTGGAAAGGCAGGTTATATAGGTTTTTATTTACATTTTCACCCAAATCTAGACAGCATTATTTTATTTTATGTTTGATGAATGTTTGGGTGTACTTTTCAGTATTATTTAATTTGTTTTCATAATAAGCAAAAGCATCTTTACAATCACCCCCTCCAAAACGAATAAGGCGATTCTAACATTGGAAATTGGAAAGAAAGTTTAGATCGAGGGGTCCTCAGGAGTAGAGGCAGTTTTTGGAGTATGGTTTCCCATTCCAGTCTTATGAAATGGAAAACCATATCCACATAGTATTGTTTTAACTTTTTTTAAAATATGTTTTATTGATTTTCTACAGAGAGGAAGGGAGAGAGATAGAGAGTTAGAAACATCGATGCGAGAGAAACATCGATCAGCCGCCTCCTGCACGCCCCCCACTGGGGATGTGCCCACAACCAAGGTCCATGCCCTTCACCGGAATCGAACCTGGGACCCTTGAGTCCGCAGGCCGACACTCTATCCACTGAGCCAAACCGGTTCTGGCTTAACTTCTAAAAATATATATAAACTACTGCATATACTTTTCCCTAAAAGAGAAGAGAATTTTATTTTTTGGTATACAGGAAGCAGCAGCAGAATCAGTGTTAATAATAGCTTAAATATTTTTAACTCCAATGCCTAGGAATAGTAACAATGGGTGTGTCACTTATGCAGATCTATGCAAAAAATGATTTAAATTGAAAGAGGAAGGCTAGGTTACTCAAGAATGGCAATGTTTGTTGGATTGTTAATGTGCCAGGCAGGCTCTTTGATACAAGGACACTGAAATGAGGAATGAAGGATATTTAACTTTGAGAGGACCCAGCTGGTCTTGGTAGGATGACATTGGGAATTCCAAAGTGAAGCTAACGTGATGACCATCATTTTTAAAGTGCTTTATAGTTTTCCAAACACATCCACATACATTAGCTTGCTTAGTCTCGTGAAACCCTGTGAGCAGGCAGGATAGGGTTTTGTTTAATCCCCAGTGTATAAAGGAGAAGAATCAGGTTCATAGAAGTTAAATAAATTAGCAAACATTAGTAGAGCTTTTTAAAGATTTATCAAGAGCTTTCCTGTGCATTTTTCTCATTTAACCTCACAACATCCTCAGGAGAAAAAAGGTAAAGATAAAATTTTCTTCCTCTCTACCCATTTTCAGATGAAGAAGTTGAGTTAAACTTGAATAAAAACACAGATGATGGACTGACTGATTTAAGATTTAAACTCTAGACTTGGGTTCTAAAGTCAATGATCTTTCATTTACTCTACAACCATGTTATCCTTGGAGTCCCTTGTTAGTGAATATCAAAGTCAGTGCTTAACTCCAGTCTTTTTTTATTTTGGTTAATCCTCACCTGAGGATATTTTTCCATTGATTTTTAGAGAGAGAGTGGAAGGGAGGTGGGGGGAGAGAGAGAGAGAAACATTAAGTAGTAAGAGACACACATTGCTCGGCCTCCTCCTACATACACTCTGATCAGGGCAGGATCAGGCCTGCAACCGAGCTACATGCCCTTGACTGTGAATTGAACCTGGACCCTTTGGTCCTTGGGCCAACGCTCTAACCACTGAACAAACTGGCCAGGGCAACTTCAGTCTTCTGACTGAATTTAATGCTCCTTATCTGATACCACATAGTTAAGAGAGTGTTAATGCACGTGTATTTTACCTTGTGTTATTGTTCTATTTACTGCAGTAGAAAGCTGAAGAAGTTGTGTGTGTGCACACACGTGCGTGCACATGTATTGAATGGTATAGAATTGGGAACTCTTTTCAAACCCGTGGAATTTGGAGTGCATGGCATGGAGTTGTAGAATGATGTATTGTTTCATTACAGCTCATGACTTCCTGTACTTTGTGACAATATCTTATGTCATGATGAAATATGGTGTGTGTGGTTAGAAAAGTGCAGATATGCCAACTGGCCCTGTGCTTTGATTCAATTATTTACTGCTACTGCTCTTATCCAGCTAAAAAGCTTTCCTCTCCTACGGCGTGTCTCAATACGACTAATGACTTGGCCTCTTGGTCCTTTTGAAAATTCTTTTGGAGGGCTTCTCTGCCTTGACAAGTTTGAGGATGATGTTCATTGCCGTATTGCCTACTAAGAGTGAAATGATTGACTTTACATTACATCTTTAAGGGTTCTCTTCTCATTTGTATTTATCCTCAGTATTTTTTCGAAGGACAAGTGATGTCTACGCTGACATGGTCCTACATTGAAATTATTGCGTAACAAATCATTACATTTGTTACAAGCTAATCTGGGCCCATACCTTTCCTTTTTCTTGGAAACAAGAGGGCACACAAATGCCCTTGGAGTTGAAGTAGCCTTTTCAATCATTTGAGACTTGGTGGCGCTAGATCTGACTAGCGTAGATGTTTCCAGATGGGATTTCTTGGCCTCCTGATCATAATTAAGAATACCTTTGATTTTTAGCATTACCCACATTTTAGAAATCCAAAAGGAATTCTTCCAGAAGTTCTAAATGTACTTAATTGTGTAGCTATGCTATCTGACATAGCGACGTCAGGGGAGGAATCCAGTATCGAGGACAAAGTCTAGAGTCTTCGAATCCAGCCCTTTATTCTGCCAAGCTGAATAATATGTTGGAGAATACCAGCATCACTGTGTAAGCTGGGTCACATCCAGCGTGGGTACCTCATTAGTGTTTCTATATCCGCACACTGAGTTTTCTGAATGAATTTCCAAAGACTTCGGGATTTTTAAAAAATTATAGGCATTAACTGACTCTATCTTATATCCCTCTTCCTCTTGTGCTCATTTGAATGCCCTTCAGAGATAACTGTGGGTGCTGCTGATGGATTGGTTGGTCTGCCCATTGTTTCGCCTGGCTTTTTAACGAATGCTCATTTTTATTAAGGTTCATTATTTATTCATCAGAGGTTGTCAGCAGCCCTAATATGGCTCAAGAACAACACTAACATTAGAGATGACATTAAATAACCAGAAGCTATTGGTGTAGATTGAGAGACAGTGAATGGCTCAATGCTCGGGTCTCCATTTTTCAGGCTCCACTCACTTTTCACCTTTGAAGCTGTTACCTGAGGTAGCTAGATATTAAGGGGGAAGCAAAGGGCATCAGGCATTGTTGAGCCTAATGGGCTTCCTGATTCAATTCATCAGGAAGCTATAACCCATTCACACACTCTGGGGGACTTCATCCTGTTGGACAGCAAAATGTATTGTTGCTGCTGCTAAGGTGTAGGGATCTGGGTCTTTCTGAGAGGAGGGATTGATGTCACACTGGAGCTGAGAGATGTGGTACCTATTCTAAAGACATTTCTGCATCCTTGGACCTGATGCTTCCCTGGATTCTTCCTATCATGCAGGTATAGTTTGGGAGAAAGAGAGTTATTGTTTTCTTCCTGATTTTGAGCCCTGGCTCAGTGTATATTTTGCCTGCGTCTTGACATTTCTATCATGTTCTTCAGACCCATGGAACTCCAATCTTCCCCAAAGGGAAGGGGTGGGAAGTTCAGCTCTGGCTTGGACCATCCTGCCCTTCTTTCTTCCGGTCCCCTGGCTGACACTCACAGCTGATGGCGCTTAGTCATGCAGGCTCATGCTCATGACCCACTCACCTCTGTGCCTCCAACAAACAGTGTGGGCTGGACTCGCAGCCTCGCCAGGCTCTCCCAGCAGGATTTGTATATCTGGCCTGATTTATGCTTTTTTTTTTCCTTCCTGCCAATAATTTGTGAAGCATTTGTTGAGCAGTGAAGTGGGGGGCAGGTGGTGACATATATCTGTGGCACTTAGCCTGTTTCCGGAGATCAGCCCATTCTAAGTGCAAGATAAAATGAAAGAAAGAGCAATGATGGAGTGTGGAAGGCACTGTTGGTAGCCTATAGTGCCCCCCCCCCCTTTTGGCTAAGAGAACCCTGATGCTTCCCACGGATTGACTATGTTCCCTGACTCCCCAGCCTTGTCTGCAGCTGTTGATGGTCACATGACCTAGTTCTGGGCAAGGGGATGGAAGTGAACGCTAGTTTCCAAGAAAGCTTTTCCATAACCAATAGAGAGCTCAGTCACCACGGGCATTGCTCTTTGCCCCCTTTCTTGCCTCGAATGTCAGCAGAACACGAAGCCCATAGGCAGCGTGTAGCAAGCTGGGGTGGTGCCTGGTCCCGGATGGCCTCTCTGAGAATCTCGACACCCGTGACTTTCTCCTCCCAGACTTCCTGCTTGATGAAAAGATGAAATCTTTGTTTAACCCACCGTGTGTGGGGCTGTTACTTTCAATCAGAAGCCCTCCTGATGCATGTTGCTGGCACAAGGGAGAGTTTCATCGAGGCTGCTGAGGCCCAGGCCAGTTCTGCTGAGTGCATCGGGACATGTCCAGCTGGTGCACAAAGGGACCGAGTGCTTGTGCCAGTGTGTGTGTGTGTGTGTGTGTGTGTGCACGCGCATGTGCGTGTTGCTGAGAGACACACAGGAATGGGAGGAAGAGGAGGAGGAGAGAGAAAGGGAGCGATTGGAAGTGGTGGAAAGGAGCATGAGGATGAAGATGAAGAAGAAAGGTTCAAATCCTGGGGATAGCCTCCAAAATCAAGTATTTGGAAAATATGTAGCTTAAGAGTAGGAGTCATAGTAACACTGTCCATTCTCTTTACTCTGTTTAAGGTGCCGAGGCTCCTTCCACTCCCTGTTCGCACCCCAGTTCTCTGCCAGCCATTTTCACCTGCCCGAAGGCCTCATTCACTTTTAAAAAATGTATTCATGTCACACACATTCACAGAGTCCTCACTCAGCACCAGGCATTATTCTAAGGATGGAGAGAGCAAAGATAAAACCGAGGGCTAGAATTCACATTCATGACAGGGCCTATTCATTTTGCAATAATTAATATACAGAATTCCATTTAATGTTTAACATAATATTGTACATTTGCTGGGGAGAGGGAGGTAAGAGGAAGTATAGGAGGGTAAACGGGGGCGGGGGGGTAAATGGTGATGGAAGGAGACTTGACTTGGGGTGGTGAACACACAATATAGTGTACTAATGAGGTGTTATGGAATCGTGCACCTGAAACCTGTATCATTTTTGTTGCCCAATGTCTCCCAAACAAATTCAATAAAGAGGAAAAACAAAACAAAAAACCCCAACATTTTACAGAGGGGGAAACTGAGGCTTAGTTTGAGGTTAAGTGACTTTCCCAAGATCACACAACTGTTGGAGCCAGGGTTCGGCAATCCCATCTAAGGTCGGCGTCTGCTTGCTGTCTGCTTGCTGTCTGCTTGCTGTCTGCTTGCTGTCTGTCTGCTGTCTGTCTGCTTGCTGTCTGCTTGCAACTGGGCTACTCATGCCTGCCTTTGAGGTGCTCCCAGTCTAATGGAGTGAAGACAATAGGAAATAGACTCATGAAGAGCATAGCTTTGGGGCCAAAGGGACCAGCGCTGGATTCCCAACCCCACTACTCGTCAGTTACCGGCATTAGCAAGCTTAGCCTTAGCCTCTTTGTTTGGGAAGAGGAAATAATATCTACTTCACTGGCTAGAATTTAGTGATGCTTCATGTGGTAGCTGATAATGGAAGGTGTGTGTTGCGGGGCTACAGAGTGTGTGTGCAACAGGCCTTTAACTTCCTGAAATACAATGTGATAGCCTTATTATTCGTACTTGTGAAGTACTGCTATTTACAAATAGAAGTAGGCACTGAATAACGGAAAGAAATCAATCATAACATTTGGGCTGGGACTTAAAGGAGAACAAGCCCACGCTAATCAGAGAAACAGAAGGGGTGGGAAGGAATGCTCTCTGGACTGATAGTCTGTGTGCGAAGATGCAGACATGGTTTAGCACCAGGTGTTAGAGTCAGGGGCACAAGCGCTTGGTGTGGCCTCAGGAACAGGGAGGAGAAGAGGTGTGTTTGAGGTTGGCCTCTGAAGGTCTCGGGGTCAGACAAACCAAGAGAGAGGAATGAGTGTGGAATCAACTCTTCCTCAGGAGGAAACAGCCTTCTGTTTGGCTCTGAACACAGCTCCCAGGAGCTGGCAGAAGCCGGATCAGAATCCACGGCGTTGGCACTCGGTATGGTGAGGGCAATTCCTTTCTCCTCCCTGTCCTTGAACCCTGTTACATCTCCCTTCACAGCTCATCTGATGGAGGCAGTGCTTTCCCAAGCAGGTGTGGGACTGCCCCTGAGCGAGGAAGATGGTGCCTCTGCATTTCCCTATCACAATAGCATCTCTTAAGAAGGAAAAAGCTCTAATGGGCGGCTCTATTACAGTAATAGCCCAAAGCATTGCTTTCAAGTAGTATTAAAGAAGCAGAGAAGAGGAGCCAGTAACCCATGTTGGGGGAGGGGAGGGGACCTAGAATTCTCATGTAAGGAGAAATGATCCTAAACCAGTTCAGACTGGGCATATGTGGCAACATGTAATAATTCACCGACAGGCCACAATTCCTCCCCAACTCTTGGCCCTTCATGCTGTTGTTCTGAGGATGTCTCTTTTCCATTGTCACATGTTGTTCATCCCAGGAGGCCTCCTGAAGGATGTGTAGAAGAACAGTCTTACCTTGACCGTGAGAAGCAAAGTAGAACCCCACGCTCATTATCTGATGGGTTTTCAGTGGCTCTTGGGTCCTCTTCTATCCTCTCTCCGCCATAAAGAAATGCAAAACTTGCAGCTTTCGCCACAGGCCACTTGACCAATCTAATTTCTTCCCTGAGTGCTCCTTGGTGGGGCAGACTTTGCCCACTTTTAGGATGCCCAGTGGGCTTAGAGCAATGTCCTTCGAATCTTACCTAAGTCATTAAGCTCCCACATGATCACTTAGTCCCCTGTAAATGCAGCAGCGCATGCGTGCGCGCCCTCCATCCTCTGAGCAACCTTGGAGCACAGAGCTGTGGCCGTGGCGTTGTCTTGCTCTCCCTGTGAGGGAATGACTGAAGGGTGGACACGCCCAGGTCCGAGGGAAGTAAGGGGAGACAGGAGCCGGTGGGGTGACATGCTGATTGTTCCCCTGGGGTGGGCCCTCGTGTCACTACTGTTGGGTCCCGTGGACGATGGCTGTGTTCCTATCAGCCTTCCACCTTGGCTACCTCGTTTCTCATTTCTGGCTTCCCAGCCTAAGTCAGGGTTAACATGTGTAACTAACATCCTATCTCCCCAGGATGTTCCTCACCTCGTTCCCTTCAGACAGCTCTGTCTTTCCAGGCCCTGTTTCATTTATCTCCATCAGAGAAAGACAGGATTTTTCCTTGTGATTGCGGCAGCTTGACAAGCTTCTGTTTTTTTCTGAGTGAATAGTCCTGTTTGTGACATCAGGGGGAGGGTGCACATCCCAGAAGACCCCAGCCCAGAGTCTGAACCTCCCGTAGCAGGTCTGTGTGGGCTCCCGAGCCTGTCTGCTAGCAGGCAGCCTCGGAAGGGGAGGAGAGAAGGGGGCAAACAACACACAGAAAAAGGGGCATTTCCAGTGGGGAGGGGGTTGGGAGCTGTTTCTTCCAGCTGCTTGGCTGTTGGCAGCAAAGCCTCATTTCAAAGCAGCTAATTGGCTCATTGAACCTAGCACGTTTCCTGTTCGTTCTCCACACCTCATGCCCTTTCTCTCCACGAACCAACATCTTTTTCAAAATCCCAAGTAACTCTGCCTCTTGCAGAAAGCCTGTCACATCAACTCTACCTGTGAGGTAGATAGTTGTGAACAGTGGGAGGAAAATGCACTTAGTAGTACTTCAATGGTGCCAGATCAAGACTCAGTTCCCCTGACTATATCCTGTTTAATTCCTGAAACCATCGCAGTAGCACCACCGCCCTGTTCGGGTTGCCCGTGAAAGTGCCTTTGTACACCGCTCAGATGAACCCTGTGGTGGCAGTACCCTCCCCCTTAGCAACACTTCTGTCTTGCGACGCCCTTTGGGTTATTTTTCGGAGCTACGTGTTTCCCTCAAGAATCATGGCTGAGCCTCCTGCTGCTTTGCCATCTCCCATATTGAACATGCTGTTCTTGTGTTGAATGCATCTCAACAACTGTGAGAAGTTTGCAGGAGGAATAAATTGTACCTGTGCCTTCCACTGAGCAGCAGCTACGTCCGACTTCTGGGCAATGTGCTATGGGACGCAGAGGTGAATGAGACATAGTGACAACTCACCAGGAGAATGGAATGAGAGAGCTGGACTTGCCTGTGAATGATGTCACGTCAAGGGAATGGAACATGAGCACTGAACTAGGGGTACAAGGGATCACAGAGCAGTGTGTTGGACCTGTTTGTTCCAGTCCTTGTCTGAGATCCCTTCCCATTCACAGCCTTCCTTCCTTCCTTCCTCCCTCCCTCCCTCCCTTCCTTCCTTCATCAACATTTACTAAAAGGTTTGTATCTGTTTTCTCTCCACAAGTGTTGTCAACACCATGTGTTCCCAGGTATGGAGGTTCACTTCTCCACCTCACAGCATCAAAACTGCCTCAGCCTTCTGCCTGCATCTATGCTCAACTCTTAAAATTGTCTTCCTTCCCAAGCCCTTCCTTTGTGTGCTTTTTGCAAAGCCTTTGCACGCCTTACAGGGAGAGGGATTGCATGGAACCTCGTGCAAGCACTTGGCTGTGACTTCTGTTATAACCGTGTAGGAATAATTATAATATTAGGCCCCATTTGATGCATGTGGGGGGGGGGGAGGTTATGGAGTTGGCCCTTTTCCTCAGTTGTGCTACCTACTTACCATATTCTGTTAGGAAATATATTTACCTTATTTGAGATTCAGTTTCCTAGTGTTGATGATCCATCCTGGTGGGTAATTAAACAAGAAAATAGCACAGTACCCAGCACCTGATGGGTGTTTAATAAATGTTAATTCCCATCTTTCTTCTCATCTAATTGGATTTTAAGCTTCTGGGGATCAGCGCTCATTGTGTTTATCTTTGCGTTTCCCATTGTATAATCACCCAGCTTTACATTTTGGTTTACATAATATCTGTGGAACAAATAGAGACAGCCATGAGTAAATAAATAGAAAAATGAGCAAATGAAAAGTTTTTCCTGGAAAAAGACTCTGAGATCTTTACCCGGTTATCATTCTCAAAGTTTCAGTTATACCAGCAAGTAATCATTCCGCATGTTCTGATAAGTCCTGAGGGTAACTCATGCATTAAGCGTGCTTCACACCAGGAAGAAGCTTACGGTTTAGTGGAGGACACATTCACAAACAACTGATCACCACACAAATGTATGAAAGAGCTGGGCAGCCAAGGGCCCGCTCTGGCTGCTTTCATTCCTGGCAATGCAATGTCTGGACGTATTGCAGCCTTTGTATTTGCCTCTGCACAATGAAGGTAGGGGCTTGAACAACTCCACTTCGTGGAATGTTTGCAAGTGTTAAGTGAGATGTGCCCAACAGAGTGTCTGACCCGTAACAGTAGCCAATACCATGATTAACCAGATAAGACAGCAGCGCCATCCTGCGGGGCTTAACTTCCAAGCAAATGTCACTCGTTAGGTAGAATCCTAGCAAACGCGCCCCATTACGAACAGAATAAAACAATATTCCTGACCACCGCCACGGGCATCGGTACCAACAGGTCCAGCTAGAAAAGAAAGCGAGGAGTGCGGAACGTGAGGGAGGGGGCATACCAGGCTACATCACAGAGTGGTTTAAATGTCAGGCAAAGGCATTCGGAATTTAGCTTCTAGAAAATAGCAAGAAAATAACAAGTTAACATAGAGGGAATGTGATTAGAACTCTGTTTGGGGACAATAAGCTAAGGTCCCTTTTCAAATTCCTCAGATATGACTCAGAATAACTCCAATGTTCTTTCTAAGACGTACTGGGCCTCCCCTGCCCATATTATCTACCATCCATTAGCCCTCACACCACAGCCTTGCTGGGCGCCTTGCTGGTTAGAAACCCAGCATGTCCCAGTCTCAGAGCCTTGGTCCCTGCTGGTCCTTCCATGGGGGAAGCTTTCCGGGCAGGTTCCTGGAGGGCACATCCTTCCCTCCCTTCAAGTCTCCGCTCAGAAGGCCTTTCCTGACCCCCTGTCTGAGCAGCCCTGCCCCTCCTCAGAGCACTTCTGGGTACTGGCATCTTACTCGGCCATTGCTTCCCTCAACTAGACTGTAAGCTTTGTGACAGGAGAAAGTTTCTCTTCCCATTTCCCAACTCCCCAGAACAAGGCCCAGCATAGGAAGACAGTCACTAGATATTTGTTGAATGGATTAATCATCTAAATAATGATGACTAAATAAGAGGCTCATCCAAAAGCACGGAAGCCAGATGAGGCCACAAACAAAGGCGATGATGGGGATAAAAAGCAGCAAATGATTCTGTGGCTCAGGTATGAAATCTGTGCTGTTGACTATGCAGTGAAAGCCCCATAATAAGTGCTAAGAACCCAAGAGAGACCAGATCCCAGGTCCTAGGATTACAAGGAAGTTTATTGATCCCTTCTACAGGGAGGCCCTGTGAAATGAACTAACTGCCAGCCAAGCCTGGCCAGCGGGCTGCTTGTACGGGTATTTATTTTAAAAAATCTGAACATGACCCGGATGAGACCTTGAGGTTTCATAATTAACATGTGTCCTGTTCCCGCCATACCGGTGACACTGTGAATTTGTAACCACAAAAAACCTAGACAGATTCCATGCCAGTTGTGGCTGTAATTAAAGCTATTTGGAGGGCTGAAGGCTAATTTAGAGGTGATTGCCAGATGGGTTTCCCTAAAAGCTCTGGTGTGACAATTAATGATAGTGCAAGGCTTCGTTGGTTCATGTGAAATGAGAAAAAAGCCACAGAGGAGGAACACGCGCTGATGGGAGTCTGTGTTTACATGGTGACTAGCCATCTGAAAACCCTCTGCCATCTCCTTCTCACTGTACCAGAGGGATGGAGAGGCAACGCTGACCCTGGCTGTGCACAGGTGAGGGTGTGGAGCCATTTCAGACCATTCCTTTTGTTTAACTGTGTGATGAAACCCCATTGCAACACAACTATTAAGATCTGGAAACTTGGTAGCTTAGAGTATAAACCGTTGAACATAACCACAAAACACAATACACCTTTCACCTGTAATGGGAAATTAGTTCTATGCCCCAGCCCTAGCATTTAAAAGGTGTCCAATTATACTTTTCTTCTTAGTGTTTTATTTTTAAATATTTTTATTGATTTCATTGAGGAAGGGAGAGGTAGAGAGAGAGATAGAGATATCAATATCAATGATGAGGGAGAACCATTGATCGGCTGTTTCCTGAATGCCCCCTATTGGGGATTGAGCCTGAAACTCCTGCATGTGCCCTGACTAGGAATTGAACCTTGACCATCTGGTTTATGAACAACTGAGCAACACTGGCCTGGCCCAATTATATTTCTTAATACATTAAATGTAGTGGTGGTGGTAGAAATGAGGCAGCTTCCTGTGGAATCATGTTATAAGATGTTTTTAAGCTGTTGGTGAGGAGAAATTCCAGTTTGCTTTCATCATTTCTGTCATTACTAATTGCCTGGTTTTTGCCTCGTTCTACAACGGAACCCCTTCCCCACCATATGCTGGAAGCCTGCAGAAATTTTCTTTCCTTACTAACAGAATCAACTAGGTTCTACTGAATGCCTATTCCATTTAAATCCTTTTGGCCCTTCTTCTAATACAGAGAGAAAAAGAAAGCTGATGGGTGTCACCTTTAGGAAATAGCACGCATCCGGACAACCAGGGATTCTGTAAATTGTAGACCTCTCTCACCACAACTGCCAACTGCATATTTATAACCCGTAGGCACCTGGACTAACTTAGACTGAAATCTATTTGAAATGGCAGAAAAGGTAGCCACTTATGATTCTCTCATCAGATGCCATCTTTTTCTTAGGAGGCACATTGAACCACTTCAGATATTTCTCAGAGTCCTAGAGCTAAGAGTCACTATTGGAATCATGTGGTGCCTCACAGGAGCACTGGGCTGAGAGTCAGGAGGGGAAATATTCCAGAACCAGTGGTGCCTCTTTCTGAGCCAGGAGTGCTTAGGCTAAATACTTGCCCAGAATCTCTGCCCTTCATCCGAGTGCTGGCTTTGCTCTAAATGGCCTAGAACATTAAATAACTTATTGGAGTGAGTGGATGAAATAAACTGAATGTATTTAAAATGCAAACTTTTCTGAATTAAAGGAGCCATACAGAAATTAAGAGTACATGTAATTACCCTGAAAAAAAAAAAATGACCTAGAACAGCGATTTTCAATCAGTGTGCCCCAAGAATTTTTAAAACATGCAATACCTGACTATTTACTCAGGGACACTGACCTCTTTTCCCTGGGATTGTCAAATGAAAAAGTGACTAGAGCCAACACAATAGCTGTCTGGAGTGAATGAATCAAAATTATACCTATTTTTTTGTCAGATCAGCAAAATATATATATATATACTAGAGGCCCGGTACATAAATTTGTGCACAGGTGGGGTCCCTCATGGTGGCCTGTGGAGATCGGGCCCCAGCTTGCCCCCCCACCCCCCAGCCTCGTAGCCCCACAGCGCCGCCTGGCACCCTGCCTTGGCCTGGCACTGCCCGCTCACCTGCTCTACCATCCCGCCACGGTCTGGGTCTCGTCCGGGCCCATTAGGGCCGGCAGCACCTCCACTGCCACCCACTTGCCAGCACCACATCGCCAATGCCTACCATGTTTCGTGCCGCCCCCTGGTGGTCAGTGCATGTCATAGTGAGCAGTCGAACTCCTGGTCAAATGACTGCCTGAGGGGACAATTTGCATATTAGCCTTTTATTATATAGGATGTATTTTGGTATACCACAGAATTTTAGTAACTAGTTTATGAGTGCCATGAGATAAAAAAGGTTGAAAATCTCTGGACTAGAGTTTCTTTCCAACTCAGTAGGCCTGTATCTCTAGTTCATGATCACCAATTTAGTCCATGGATGCCTTGAATTTAGAACCTTGAGTTTCTGACTCCTAACCCAGGGCTCTTTGCATTCTGCCTCATAGGCTTGAATTATGGCTCAGTACATGTTGTAAAAATCGGTTAACTCCATTAGCAGTTACTGTGGAACAGAGAAACAGGAAATGCTAGGACGAGCTGCAACAGAGACCACATTTTGTTTGGTCAATTAGAAAATGGACTGAGGCTTCCAAATCTATTCCGTGTGGGTAGCTGCTATTAGACCTAATTTAAAACGTCATTGGCATTGACTTCAAAGGACTCCTCTCAGTGAGTTAACACAAAGCCCTTAGCCTTGTGTTTAAGCACTTACTACCTTTGTTAGGCAGGGTAAACCTTATAAACTTTCCTTTATAGGTGAATGGAATCAAAATCTTGGTAAGATATTTGTGCAACTTGGTAGCCTCTCTCTTGCGTTGGTAAAATGGGGATAATAATTCCTTCCTTAAAGGGTTGCTGTAAGATGGACAACTTCCTGTAAGCAGTCTTTATATTTTAGTTCTTTTTTTCTCCTTCCCTTTATCATCGATAATGCTGCCAGCACCGCCACCATATTATCATCATCACCATCATCATCGAGTCAGTGAGTGGCAGCAGGACATATAGAGCTACTTAAACTTTTGAACAATAGCCTGTGAGTCCTACAGATCTAAATCCTAAACACCGGAGAGGCCCAGCAGCCACAGAATGTGAACACGGGGTTGAGGCTGCCATAGAGAGAGGCTTTGGTTATAGAGGAAAAGGGAGACAGTCTGCTTGCACAGCCTGTAGAAAACGGATAGCAATGTGATAAGAGGTAGATAGTTTTTCTTTTAGGCTCTGTGTGTGGGGATGTTATCTAAGTTTCCATGCCCACCGGAAAGGTAAACGACTTACGCTTTGAGCTCTTTAAGTTCCAACCGGGAAAGCTGAGAGAACAGCAGGCATAAAGCCTCTCCATTTGCTTTATCTACATCACCCAAAAGTTTGCCTCCCTGTTTTGTCCTGGGATAAAGTCCCTGCAGGAAGGATCTGGCTTGGTGGCAGCGTGGCTGCCAGCAGAGAACAGGCTCCTGCCTGCCAAGTGAGGATCTTACCAGTTAGGCGATGGTGGCAGAGCAGATGACAGGGAGCTCTCTGATTTCCTTGGAGAGAAGGGACTAGAGGATTTGCACAGACTGGTATCTTCCCCATCATCTGTTTCTGCAGCCCTCCTCATCATGGAGACTAAGCACTTACAACATGCAACCGAGCCAGATGCTCCCTTTCATCCCTGATGAGAACTGGCCAAAACGGGGGCTTACAGTAAAAAAGCCGCATTTTTTGGATAGTCATGGCATTGAGGCAGATTCTTCAGAAGAGGACACAGCCTCATCTTTAGAAATGTTTTAATGCAGGAATAGGGATTTAGACAGGCAGCCCATAAGTTAGACAAAAACTCTGGATCCCTATTGTACCTTGGAAACTGTGACAGTGATTATGTAATTAGTCTTCATGATAACTGTAGGCATTATTATTCTCATTTAATTAACGACAAAATGGAAGCCATGCCTTCCAGAAATCTAACAGTTTGTCGTGTACCTAGATTCACGGGTTCCAAGTCCATGGCTTCTGTGAGGCCTCTCTCAGCCCTCGGGAATGTTACTTGTGGGGAATAGAAGAGAAAATTGCCTTTTTCCATTTCTCCAGCTCTTTCTACTCTAGTGTCCAAGGTAACCTCATTCATCCACTCATTCATACAATTGCTGGTTTATGCATTCAATAATTTTTGATCATCTACTATTCCATTAGAATATTAAGGACAAGGATATAACCATGGAAAAGAGAAAGTACTTATTCTTACAGAGATTCCCCATTTCTACTGACACAAAAGCTATAGTAAACATAAAAAATACATAAATAGATTTTTTTCTATAAAATAGAGAGTGTTAGAAAAAGTCACTGATGGAGAAGGTTTGAAGGACTTCGGTCCAGGAGTCAGAGAAGGCTCAGTGAAGGCCGTTGTGAGAAGACAATTGTTTCCTACTCCAGGGAAAGAGTTTTCTTGATGGACAGGAGGGAAAGTACAGAGGCAGGGAGAGCAATGTGCATGCTTGTTTGGGAGGAAAAACAGGAAAGCCTGAAAAGTGGAAACAGTCACAATGGGAAAATTTCAGGAGATGGGGTCCTGAACTTGACATGATCCAGATCAGGGGTCCTCAAACTACTGCCCGCGGGCCACATGCAAATACAAATATTGTATTTGTTCCCGTTTTGTTTTTTTACTTCAAAATAAGATATGTGCAGTGTGCATAGGAATTTGTTTATAGTTTTTTTTTTAAACTATAGTCCGGCCCTCCAACGGTCTGAGGGACGGTGAACTGGCCCCCTGTTTAAAAAGTTCGAGGACCCCTGATCCAGATCATCTAAGGCAGCGGTTCTCAACCTGTGGGTCGAGACCATCGGAAAACACATATGGCATATCAGATATTTACATTACGATTCATAACAGTAGCAAAATTACAGTATGAAGTAGCAACGGAAATTTTATACTTAGGGGTCACCACAACATGAGGAACTGTATTAAAGGGTTGCGGCATTAGGAAGGTTGAGAACCACTGAAAGGCCTTATAGGCCTAGTGAGAGATTTGAAGCTTATTTTAAATTCATTAAAATTGCAACCATTGGAGTAAAGTGACCTGATTTGAATGTTAAAATTACCCTAATAGGTGGACAATGGATTTCAGGAGAAACAGGGAGGATGGACTAAAGACTAGTTCAGTAATCCAGGTGAGAGGCCGTTGCATCCACAGGGTGGTAGCAAGGAAATAGAAGGACATGGATAGTGGAGACATTCTCGAACAAAGAAGACTGGCCAATGGACTAAACATAGGACAAGAAGAAAAGAGAAATTAAAGATGAATCCCAGTTTTAGGCTCAGGAAATTGGTAGATGGGGGTGCCATTGGCATTATGGAAGCTTCTTAAGGGAGGAAATGTATGTGTGATGGCGTGGCATGAAATTCCGTGTGTGTGTGTGTGTGTGTGTGTGTGTGTGAAGTTTAAGGATCCTGTTGATTTAAGTGGACATTCAGATGTATGAATTTTGTTCTCTGGAAAATTGACTCAATTGAGGATTTAGGTTTGGAAATAACTAGGATATAGATAACATTCAAAACCATGAGATTGCCTGAAGAATGAAGATAAAATTTGGGCTATTCCTTTTAGAGGTCAGGGAGTGAAGGACAGTGAACGGTGGTCAAGAAGGAGCAACTAGTAGATCAAAAGTAAGTGAACTAAGGGACCCGGAGAGTGTAGTGTCACAGAAGCTTACAGAGGAAAGTTTTTCTTTTAAAGGCTGCAGAGAAGAGAGAATACAATGGGTAAAATGAACTGACTTCTGGTAATTTGGTAAGATGGAGTGGTTGATGACCTTGATAATGGCTGTTTTGTTGGAATGGATGGATGGATTTGAAAGCTCAATTGTAGTGGGTTGCCAAGGGAATGGGAGGTGAGAAAGGGGAGAGATGGAGACTAGAGACAACACTTTTCCTCAATCCACTTCTAATTACACTTAGTTCTGGTCCACAAAAGCTAGATATTGACAAAACTTTGATAGGCCATTTGTGTTCCTGAAATAACCAGGACAAATGGGGAAAAGCCAATTTTGTGGTACCACTTTGTGACCCATCCCTTTTTTTAACAACTTTCACTATCAGAAAGTTATTTCATCCATTAACCTGAGAGATTTTTTTATAGCCATTTTAATTGTATGGAGATGAAACCTATTGAGTACATTAATATACCAATTCTTACTCAGATGCTTTTATAATTCTCTCGCCTTTCTTTTTTGGTCTACTCCCAGCTCCTCATGACTGATAACTTTATGTCACTTCCTGTGCGGGTTCCAGGTTGGGCTGTGTGTATTTATTTGTATATTGGACTTTTTCACTAACATGTGAGGCCCCAGGGAGAAGAAATACTGCTATCAAGTAGGTCTGCCTGGGATATAATAGATACTTACTGAATGTTTATTTTATAATTGCTCTTTGGAAATTTTTCTTAATCTAGATTTATTTGCTGAGTTCTTCTTCTGTACTCTCAGCCACCCACTCTATCTGAAAAACATCAGATTCCATATAAAAACAGTAGTTTGGGGAGGAGAGTGCAATGTTCTCACCATCCCTATATGAAATTTCTTAACTCGGCTCTTATTCTGGTGGAGAAATAATGCCATGCTATTATCTTCCTTCACATCTTGAGTCTCCATTTCAGGGAGGAAAGAAGATAGATGCTAATTTTTTGACAAACACCTTGCTTTCTCACACTCTACCAATGTTTTTAACATGGGGGAAGGGATCTGGATGATTCTCCATTAGAAGTGTGCTGTAAAAAATTGTCAATTTTCTGACATACGTGCTTGAAAAACCATCATTTCCCCCCACTACGTGTTACCCTAAACTATAGACCTGTCACCAAGCAGTGTTCTAGCGTGTGGGTACAGTGAAACCGTGGGAAGATCCGAGTGGCACTTAAATTACACTCTCCCTTTGATTTTGAAGACGTTTCATGCCGTTTAGTAGAATTCCAAGGCACTTGGTTCCATAGAGGAGGAGGCTGTCCCTTTTAGGAGTGTCGGTGCTGCAGTGACAGAGGGAAAGAAATGAAGCCATCGAAACAGAAGGGCTGGCTTTTCTCTCCAGGTTGTCATAGAATTAAAAGGACCTCAAGGGTCTGTGGCTCTGATGAGCTCTTGCAATGGTCTTATCTGCTTCATATCTGCTCCAGCACCAGGCAGGCCGGTCAGCCCGTGTTTGTCTAACCCACCACTTGGGAACCAGCGCTGTTTCAATGAACTCGGGGGATCACTTTGCAAATTATATAAATGTCTAACCGCTATACTCTACACCTGAAGCTTATGTAAAATAATATTAAAGGTCACCTGTAATTAAAAAAGAAATGAGTTGCTTCTTAAAGGAGACTGGTATATCAGCAAGACATGGATTTTATGAAGAGATGCTGTTCTCTCTCTTCTTTTTTCTTAAATATATTTTTATTGATTTCCAAGAGGAAGAAAGATGGAGAGGGAGAGAGGAGCATCAATGGTAAAAGAGAATCATTGATCGGTTGTCTCCTGCACGCCCCCTGCTGGGGATTGAGCCCACAACCCAGGCATGTGCCCTTGATCAAAATCGAACCCGGGACCCTCCGTCCGCAGGCCAACGCTCTATCCACTGAGCCAAACTAGCTAGGGCTGTTCTATCTCTTTGATGGCTTCTAGAGCAAGAGTGCACTGTGCATAAGTCCAAATATATTTTTCTGACTCCTTAGCATGTTGCGTTATTTCCACCTGGGATCTGCAAGCACAGCTGTGTTCTTCTTGTCCATCACCTCACCTTCAGAGAGAAAGTTCTGGAAGGGGAATGTGGCCACAGACTGCATGGATCTGCAGGAAAGACAGGCCCCTGTCTATGGTTGCCCAGGCATCTTTTTAAAAAAATATATATTTTATTGATTATTTTTATAGTGAGGAGGGGAGAGGGATAGAGAGTTAGAAACATTGATGAGAGAGAAACATCAATCAGCTGCCTCCTGCACACTCCCTACTGAGGATGTGCCTGCAACCAAGATACATGCCCTTGACCGGAATCGAACCTGGGACCCTCCAGTCCGCAGGCCAACACTCTATCCACTGAGCCAAACCGGTTAGGGCCAGGCATCTTGCATAGACTCTGTGAAGATCGTAGGGGTATGGATCAGCACCCTTAAATAAGAAGGGATTACTGGTGTATTTCTGGCTGGCAACCACTGTCTGCTAAAATATAGGATATTCCCACACAGTGTAGACCCAGCTCAGGGTCCATCCTCTGATGAGCTCTCTCTGCCTACCCTCCTCGATGCCGATGCCATACCTCCTGGCTCAGGGACCTTCTACTGCAGTATCTGAAGGAGTTCTTTCCTTAGAACTAAAGTAAAAGTTGAGAACTAACACCATGCTACGTAATTACATCAAAAGTTAAAAAATGTTCCCCCTCAAAACTGAAGACAGCCAAGTATACAGTTAATAGTCATACGTTTATATCACAATTTACAGATTTCATGGTGTTCCCTTCCAGTCCAAACTCAAGAAGGTACTGTAAAACGTTCAGTCACTTTGGGCTAAAGAAATGCCCTCTCCGCATTGCCCTTCTGTTACCTTCTTATCCTCCCATTAAAGTGAGAGCTCGGATTTATTTAGCAATTGCCATGTGCGTGCACTGCTTAAAGCTTACTGTACATCCAGTAGGAAGTGGATACAATTGATGCCTCTTTGGTGTTAGGAAGTCAGACTTGGAGAAGCCAGGTCACTGGGCAGTGCCTGAGTTACTGAGATGCACGGCTTATGATACCAACCTGAGCGCTTTGCCTTCAAGGTCTACCTGTGAGCTCTTCTCTGCTCCCCTGAGTCTCACCTCTTGGTGCCGACTCTCCCACTCAACTGTGAGTTCTTTAAATGTGAAGGTGACATCTTCACTTTTGCATCCAGCATATGGTAGGTGCTTACTAATTATGGTTTATGTACGGATTGAATTTGTCCCACATGGTCTACTTCTCCTCGTCAGGGTTTGACTTATCATCCCCTTGTTTTAGGACTTTTATACCAACTGAAATGGATTTGTGATTTCTTTCCCTGGAAGCACACACAGAATCAGATTTTAACACAGAATTTGCTATTGATTTTTATTGCGATTCATGTTGCATCAACTCACGAAATCTTAGAATTTGATAATAAAGTTCCAAGGCCTCTCAGAAGCTGGATGCCCATCTAGTTTGCGAATGGCCTGTCTCAGTCACAGCAGTGAGGGGGCTGGGGGCAGGAGCCCCTCTGCCACAGATTGAGCACCTCCTGAATACACCCTTCTAAACGCTTCCCTATGGTTACTTCATGGATTATATCATTGAACATCTTCCTGCATTTATGAAAGCAGTGTCCTATCAGTTACTCACACCTGCTCTGTGCAAAGCATCCCGCTGGGTGCCGTGGGGGGATTAGTCCTCCCTGCAAACAGCTCCGGCTGAGATATGCTCGCTGAGCTTCCACTGGCATCTGGGCTCCGGCAAATCAATGGCTGTCATTTGCCGTAGATCGTATTCATCACAATCGCGGAACATTTCGTGAATGGGCACTGAGCACATGCATTTCAGTAACAGAGACTGTAGTCAAAGTGGCTAATCAAAGAGGACAAATTCTACCGCTCCTCATGCCCAGAGCCCTCTCTCCCTCCCAGAGGAATAAAAAAACAACAACAGCTTTTGTCAAGTGAGCAAAAGAGCACTTGTACCACTAACTGGCTACTCGGTCAAATGTAATGGAGTAACAATGTATTATCAAGCTTCCCTGGCTTTTAATATAGATTGCACTGTCCGCAGTATTTTTCAGGCTGATTCTCTTTCTGCCTTTTATCTCAGCTCACCATTGTCTTCTGGGGACACCCACACATACTGGGACTAGAATAATTCAGGCGATCTGAGGATCACTCTTGTCATATCCTGGATTTCACGCCCCTCCCCCCCCAAATGCAATGAATGTTGAAGTGAATGACATGCAACTCCAGCTCCATCAGGCAAAGAGAAATCTGCCAGCAGGAGCTTCCCTTTCCAGGTTGAGATCATCTCTCTGCTTCTTTGGAAATGAAATCAATAGCTTGTTGCTGCGTGCACATGCAGACAGACTCTCCATCTGCTGGGAGCCCCTGGTTCCCATCCTTAGCCTTCACTTCAGAGGCCAACCTGCATGCTGCCTCGGTAGATAGGGAGTCACTTCTTTGATGTAGAAGGACATTTTCATGACAGCATTTGAATACCTTCCTATTGTTTGGCTGCTTTTAATCTAAGCCTACAGTTGGTTTTCAATGACCATAATCGCAACTTGGAGTTCTGTTGGTCCTGGGATCTTCAGAGGTTGGGTCCAAAGAAACGTTACCAGGTTTGATGGCCGCCCCCCAAAGGCTGTCTTTATCATTCTTGCCTGTCAGAGCAAAGTTGCTACAGCTCCTAAGAGAATGATTGCAGTTGTGTCAGGCCAAGGGGATTCTGAGAGCAGCCATGGGGAGAGACAGCATCAACAAGCCATTCTCTGGCCTCGGTGCCTTCCCAGTGGCTTAGAACTAAAGCTGAGACACACAAATCAACCACGGAGTCTGTTTCACGGAGGAACAGACACAGTGGTATACGCAATTAGTTCTCTGGCAACAGCACCTACATAAATAAATAAATAAACACAGAACTTTTGTGATCAATAAAATGCAGGACTTTAAGTATATCCTCTCACTCACCTCCATCTCCAAATATTATGCATATCACTATCCTTTTAAAATAATGTGAAGCCGGTTTGGCTCAGTGGATAGAGTGTTGGCCTGTGGACTGAAGGGTCCCAGGTTCGATTGTGGTCAAGAGCACATACCCGGGTTGTGGGCTTGATCCCCAGTAGGGGTCATTCAGGAGGCAGCTGATCAATGATTCTCTCTCATCATTGATCTTTCTATCTCTCTCTCCCTCTCCCTTCCTCTCTCAAATCAATAACAAATGTATTAAAAAAAAATGTGAAGCCATTTTTGCTGGGGGGGTTACCAGAAGTCAGTATGGTCTTCTGTGGGACATATGATGATAAACTATAGAAGGTCTTTAGCATAAAAGACCACAACTGGCATATCGCTCAGAACTTGGATTTCAAAACGAGTTTTTAAAGAGGATATGTCACATACTAGTAAGTAGCACAACGCTGGCTGCCTTGAAGCCAGGTTTTTCTGATACACAATCTGTGTCAGTTCCACTGCCACCATTTTGTTTTTCATTTTCTTTAAAGCCTCCTTGTGAATGGATATGGCGAAAGTACCTCTCTAGTCCTTGCTGGCCATTCTAACGCTGACATGGGCCTACAGAGACTCGCTACCCTGGTAGCTGCACTTCCTCTTATATGCCTTCATAGTTCAGTGAATTATTCAGTAGGGTGCATTTCAAAAACCGCATTTGCATTCCCATTCTTCTACAGTCCTCTCGGACCATTCACATCTCTAAATATCTAAATATCGGCCTCTGTTCTCTTTCTGCTTTTGGAAGCAAGAAATACCAGCCAAATAATAGGAATTGCCTCCCACCTGCTGAGGCTTCTTTTTCAGTGGGAATCTGGCTGAGTCTCTGGCATCCCGTTTGGCATTCAGGGATGCTGTACCTGCTGAGGGGTGGAGGAGGAGTCAGCCTGAGCCAGACCTGTCAGCTCCCATTAGGGACTCTGGCATTTTGCCCAGGACAATGGTAATGTTGGCAACCAAAGTCCATTAGAGCCAGGGGATCTAAAACACTCTAGTTCTCTGTCAGGGTCTATACCAAATTATCCATGGTCTTAACACTTAGGTCATCATTCTCATCGTAAAAAAAAAAAAATACATTTTCTTCATCTGGATGAGCTTAAAGAATCTCAACTTTGAGACAAGAATTACTTTAAAGTAGATAACATTCTAGATTTTTCTAATAAAACCGCCTGACTTCTTCTTATACTGGTGTCCAGAGCTAAAATAAAGCCACAATCTTGGTTTAGTGTGCATTAGCCTGACCAGATCCAGAGCGTGGGTGGCCACTGTAGCCATGGTGATGGATGAGATCTAGTAACAACTGAAGAGAAATAAGCAGAAGCATCCAGGCTGATGTTAGAAGGTGAGATGTCACCAGGTGTAACCATGGAGGACTTGGCTGGGTGTGAGCCTGGAGGGCATAATTGGAAGAACCCCGAGAACTTCTTTCCTGCAGTTGAAGGTTGATTAGGTTTGCTCCCCAGGGCCCTAGAGCACACACTGGAAAGTACAAGAAGGAAGTTCCAAAGAAGAACATTTTGGTTCAGGGCAACAAAGAACAGTATAGTAGGGAGATGACACAAGCGGCACCTTCTCTAAACAGTGGGGGTGAGCAAGGGAACACCGACCATGAGCCCAGACAAGCTGTTGTAGAGGGGACAAAGCATTTAATAAAAGATTGGGCTAGGGGAATCAAGAGCAGACTGCTCTGAAATTATTCACTACAGAGAAGGGTTGACAAGGTAAATATGTTTGAGGAGTAAACTTACTCTATCGATTCCTGGAGACACGTAATTAATATTAACATCAGTAAATAAATGTGATTAAAATAGCTTTATCTAGATTTTAAAAAATCATTTGCTCATTGTGACTGGCTGCTTTTCAAGTAATTCCTATTTATGCTCTTTGAACACTGAGGAATAATTTCCTATACATTCTCTTCCTACCCTGAGATCTTATATATCAAGAAATCCCAAATTCTTTTAAACAGATAGGACTTTGATGTGACGGCAGCGCTTGTAGGCATTGTGCTATTTCCAGGAATGAGATGCTACGGTAAGGCTCCGGACTGATACAGAGCCGGCGTGTTTAGGTTACTTGAGATAAATGTAATTGTCTAGATTAATTTTAAGAGGGATAATGGACGTCATGCAGATTGTGATGGGGAGGAAGGACATGCGGTCGGTCTAATCATTGATCTGTTTGAGGAAATCTCTGTAGGGGACGTGGCCGGGACAGTCCACGCACTTGTATCAGCATCTCCTTGAGAGCTGCCAAGGGTTTCACAATCCCTGAGAGGCAGCCAAAGGGCAGGCAGTGTGAGTCTCTGAGTGCTGAGGTTTGCAACCAGCCTTTCCTGCGACTCACCCATGGAGGGGGCATCCTTTTGTGCCTTTCTCTTAGCTCAGTCTTCCATATTTTACAAAAGCAAATGACAAGAAAATGCCTGTTTTATGATGAGTTCTCATAGCGAGCGGTCTGCCTTTTGATACACTCAGAGAGAGAAGTAGGAAGCTCAAGGTTCTTGAATTGTTTCAGTCTAAGGCAGCGGTTCTCAACCTGTGGGACGCCTAAGACCATCAGAAAACACATCTATAATTACATATTGTTTTTGTGATGAATCACTATGCTTTACTTATGTTCAATTTGTCACAATGAAATTGGGGGTCACCACAACATGAGGGACTGTATGAAAGGGTCGCGGCATTAGGAAGGTTGAGAGCCACTGGTCTAAGGTGTGGCTGCTGTGCTGCAGTTGAGGGGAAAGGTGAGTTGGCTCCATCTGAACAGCACGTTTTCTACAGTGTCGTGGGAAAGGTGGGGAGTGGTATTGTGGGATGAGAGGGGAGGAAGGTCTTGACCAGCAGAAAGAACTGGGATTTGTCCCAAAGGATCAGGAAAGGGGAGGGGAGTGAAATGTTCAAAGCTGACTGGAGAAAGGTTCCTCTGGACAACTGATGCAGAGGGTCAGGTTCAGAAAGAGTGGTGTGCCTGGACTATACCATGAAGTAATGCTCCCCTTTGCAAAGACAGACACTGGCTCTGGGCATAAGCTCAGAGAGATGCTAGTGGATTCTTTTTTCCCAAGAGAGACACAGCAGGACAAATATCACCTGGGCTGCCAGAGCCTGTCCTGAGCCTGGGCTGCCCTTCCTGTGTGACAAAACCCAAGTTAGGGAGAGAGCTGGCTGCTGACCCCAAGGACCCTGACTGATAGAGAGGGCGTTCCTGATACATTGCCCAAGTGGGTGGGATCTCAGAGTCTGCAGCTCACCTTTCAAATGTGTTTTCTTGCTCGGTTTAAGCTTTTATCTTGAAGGCTATTAGGGATTTCACCACATGCTGCTTTGGCAATTAGTGCAGAATAAACTGGGAAAACTGCAGGGTCTTTGCTGAGGAGACTTTAGCCTTTGCATTTACAGCACTTTTTAAAGTGAAATAATGACTGCGTTTAAATTGTACAGAGATATTATAAAAGGGGTGAATTTTCAAGCTGTTCTGAGGCGATGTACTACAGTAGAAGGAGAGGAGATGGAGTAGAAGAGAGGGGAGGAGAGGGAGGGGAGGAGAAGTGAGGAGAGGGAATAGGAGAGGGGAAGGGGTGGGGTAGAGGAGAAGGGGAGAGGATGGAGTAGGGAGAAGGGGAGAGATGGAAGAGAGGAGAGGAGGAGGGGAGTGGAGGGAGGAGAGGAGAAGGGGAGGGGAAGGAGGAGAGGAGAAGGGAAAAATCTTACCAATCACCCTGCACCAGTCCTCCTTTATTCCGTTTGTAAAGCTATTGAGTTTAATTTTAAACATGCATGTTTTTTGTTAAATCCATTACAATGCTAGGTAGAGAGCTAAAAAGAAATTAATTGAGTCTTTGAATGTCAGAGACATTGTATTCTACTACAACCCATCATTTTGAAGAAAATATCCTGCTGGTTAACAGTTGAGAACATGCTCTGACCCCCGGGGAGGGCTGTTCCTCTGCTTTGGGGACAGGAAGCAGTCAGAGAGCCAACCCCGCCACACTCTCTGTCCCAGGCAGAGCAGCTGGGCTCTCGGGCTTGGCTCTGTTCCAACAGGCCATGTGGCCTGATAAGGGTAATTGATTTCCATTACGTTAATTAACAAAATTTAATTTTTTATTTAATGAGGACACTTTGGTGTGACATGGGTAGATGGCAGGATGACAGGTGCTGGCCCCATAGTTAAAGGGAGAATGAGGATGACCTGGGCCCTGGTAGCAGGCAATGGGGACAACACAGACGACCCTTAAGCCACAGAGTCATGAAGGACAGGTGACTGTTTGGGAGCATATTGCTCCTTCCTCTTGTAGGACTTTTTCCAACCCTCATTGGAGATGACCCAGAATTTGTGAGTCCTTTGTAAGGCTGAATTTCAGAAACCCCTCACTTCCTCTCAGGAGTCCCCAAGACTAAGGAGTCTCCACACAAGCTCCTGGAGCCCCTCCCAGCTCCCCCAGTGGGAGCTGGGGTTCTGGTTCCTCTTGATACCAAACTGCTTTCTCCTAAGCTGACAGGGTCCAGAGAGATGGCTCCCTCCACTGCAGGAGGCTTCCCGGGAGGCCTCAGTCTTTGCAAACACAGGGCAGGGGCCTGAGTTGCTTTCCACTTCAGACTGCCACCTCTTGTCCCTCCCTCTCCTCTACTCCATCCCCTTTCCTTCTCCTCTCCTCCCTCCCCTCCCCTTCTCCTCTACTCCATCCCTTCCCATTCTCTTCTATTCCCTCCCCTCTTCTTCACCTCTCCTTCCTTCCCTCCTCTCCTCCCTCCCCTCCCCTTCTCCTCTCCTCCCTCCCCTCCCCTTCTCCTCTCCTCCCTCCCCTCCCCTTCTCCTCTCCTCCCTCCCCTCCCCTCCCCTCCCCTTCTCCTCTACTCCCCAAGCCCTACCAGCTCCCCAGCCTCGGCCCCAGCTCCTCCTGCAGTCCGCTTGCAGCCATCCTTGTTGATGTGTCTGGCATCAGCAGGCAGCAGGAGGATTGGCTCCTCATCGGGCTGATCAATCTTTCTGCTGTTGAAGCCTCTGAATGAGTGGAAAGTGGTTTTCCCAGCTGTATGCACAGGTAGGAACAGAATGCCTCCCATTTCTGGGGCAGCCGCAGCCGCACTCTATCAAGTTGTTGCATAACCATGAACGCGGCCCGGAGTTTCAAATGCCGGTGGAGTGATCGCCAAGGCTTGCCTGTGTGATCTGTCTCAGCCTCGTTTGCTGGCGTCCTTCATGTCGAAAGCACAGCTGTTTCCAGTGCATTTCTTCTCCTCTTCCCCCCGGGGGTCTTTGGAGTACCGAAGCCCCCAGGGATTGTTAAAAGGAGCATCTCCAACTGCAGCGATTAGATCTGATGCCTTAGGAAGCTGATGCCGCGCCCAGAGACTGCATGCGGAAGCCTCAGAGCTGTCTTCCTGCCTTCCCTAGACACACGTCTCACTCTTCTTAAACACAGTTCACACACTTCTTGTATGTTCTCCTCTGTGGGACCCAATAAAGAGCGCTGCTCCTTCGGGCCCCATGGGATTAAGTCCTTGTTTTGGAGCATAGAAAGGCATTTTAAGGGAAGCCAATTCCTCTTCCTCCTACAAAACCAAAGGACACAACCTGAGCTTGTCTACAAGCGAGGGTCCAGCCCAGCCTCCTTAGGGCACTTCCGCTCCACTGAGTACTGCTTTCACCCTGACTCCACAGTGGAGAGGACATAGCATTGCCCAAGGTCAACCGGAAGTCAGCTGTGGGCTAAGGCCTCCCGCACCACTGTTCATGTCAAGGGGAGCTGGGTAGACTTAGAAAGAGAAATCAGCAAGTGGCTCATCTTGCCCAGTGTGCCATTTTACAGATGGGAAGGCTGAGGCCACAGAGATGAAGCCACTCTTTGAGGTCCCAGCTTTTGTTAGTCTTGACTTAGAATTAGATTCAGGGTCTGTTTGTATTTGTGGATTAGAATCCGCTCACGTGTTTCTTTAATCATTTTTGATTGACAATTTGTTGAGCACCCTGATGTGCAGGCAGGCAGAGTTCTAGGTCCCGAGGATTAGAAAATAGTTTAAGAAGGTAGAACGTCTACCCTCACAGAGCTTACACTCGGCCGTGTGTATGAGGGCACGTATGTAGGCAAACAAGTACATACTCAGGGCTATGATGAAAACAGAGTGAGGGATACAAGGCGATAGGAGTGCCATTCTATAGGAAGTGTTCGGAAAATATCTCATTGGCCCTACATTCAGGAGAGATCTTAAGTATGTGAGGGAGCAGGTGTGGCCCTCTGAAAGGGGACCGTTCTAGACAGGAGAAATACCAGTTGCAAAGGTCCTGAAGTCATGATTTTTTTTTTTTTTTTTTTTTTTACCTTTGATCACAAAAATAGGTGTTTAGAATGTTTAAAATGTACATCTTTTCTTATACATACATTTAGGCCTTCCCTTCCCCCAAACACACACAAACTCCTAATTAGTGTCCTAGATTGAGTGGTTTCACAGGAATCAACTGTTAAAAACAAAGCTAAGCGGGGGTGGAAATGTTCAGGATTGCCAGCTCTTGACGGACCCATGTTGGAAGCAATCCGAGCGTCCACCAGGTAGTCATTCATTCCTTCTTGTTCTACAGGTGGATGGTGGATGGCAGGGAGACTAAGAAGTGCATTTCTAGTAGCTGGAATCGGCCAGCACCTCACCGTGCGCATCTGGATTGATGATGCTCGTTGGGGCCTGGAAGTTGGTTCCCCCTCTGCTGCTCATCTCCCCAGAGACCAGTGCCAGCAGATAGGGGGCAAAAAAGTCCGACTGTAGAGTAGAGAGTTCTGGGGCCACACAGACAAAGGCAGCAATTTTAGGCAAACCTGGGTGTTCTTCAGGGTCAGAAAAGAAATCCTTTTCTAGATGCAAATAGAACACCAGAGATTCTAGGGAAAGAGGTGCATGCGGTTTGACTCAGCTGCGAGTGGCATTCAGGCACGGGAGGTACGGCCAGCCTGCTCATTTTCTCTCACAGAGATTTTCTAAGACTTGGGGTTGGAATGCTCTCAGCGGCCCCATCCTATGCTGATCTAATTCAGTTGGGCTTTTGTTATGTTCCTCATATTGGCAATATTCTACAAAGGCTACGCAATAATATGGCAGTTTCCTCTCTTTGAACTGGCTCCTGGTCTCTCATAACAAGACAGGGCATTATTCACAACAGGACCAGGCACATAGGGGCTGGGATGGTGTGCCACAGGGTCAAAGGAGATGAGGGTGGGCTTGGGTCTTCTAGAGGGCATTGGAGAATAGGCTGGACTCCAGCCAGTCCCTGAGGAATGGGTAAGAATCAAGTAAGGGGCCCTGGCTGGTGTGGCTCAGTTGGTTGGGTGTTGTCCTGTGCGTCGAAACGTTGCCGGTTTGATTCCTGGTCAGGACACAGGCTTGATTCCCAGTAGGGGGCATGCGAGAGGCAGCTGATTGATGTTTCACTCTCACATTGATGTCTCTCTCTCTCTTCTTCTCCCTTCATCTCTCTCTAAAATTCAATTTAAAAATCTTTTAAAAAAAGAATCAAATAAGGGGAAAAGAAAGCTTGCCAGGGAGAGAGAGAGAATTTGAGCAAGATTTGTTTTATAAGACAATGAAGAGGCTGGCCTCAATGAAAGGGAAGCTCTCTTTGGCATGGAGGGAGCTGTGGGTGAAAAGTTTGGGTGAAAAGTTTGGGTGGTTTGGAGAATCAGTGGTCTGGCCTCCATGCCCAGTAGAGTCTAGGGGGGAAGAGCATGGGCTATGGAATGAACCACCTGGTTTCAAATCCTGGCTCCAATACTTAGCAGCTGTATGGCTTTTCCCTTCTCTATATCCTCTCTGAGAATCGGTTTTGTTAAAAATTGTTTTAAAATTTAAAAATGTAATGGCACCTAATTTAGAAGGCTGCTCTGGGAATTAAAGTAATATATGTAAAGTAATAAGACAACGTCTAGCATATGGTAAGTACTCAATAGTCATTTATATTAATAGTAAAATCACCTTTGCAAGGGCCTCACAGATAGCTGAGTACAGTTGTAAGCTCATAGAGGAGAAGAGGAAAATCCAATTATGGAGAGAACAACCTCACACAGGACAGTGATGATGGGACAGGCAGATGCACACGTTGGGGGTGTCAGCAGCAGGGCAGTGCGGCGGGGGTGGCAAGAACAGGGAGGAAGAGGGAAATCTAGACTTATTTGGGAAAGGAATTGACAACCCCTCTTTGGAAAAAAGTCACCTCCTTAAACACCCCAGCTTTTTTTTTTTTAATATATTTTATTGATTTTTACAGAGAGGAAAGGAGAGGGACAGAGAGTCAGAAACATCGATGAGAGAGAAACATCAATCAGCTGCCTCCTGCACACCCCCCACTGGGGATGTGCCCGCAACCAAGGTACATGCCCTTGACCGGAATCGAACCCGGGACCCTTCAGTCCGCAGGCCAATGCTCTATCCACTGAGCCAAACCAGTTAGGACGAACACCCCAGCTTTAAGATTCACATAGAAGAAGCCAGAGGGAGAGAGATGATGGGGAGACGGCCAAGGATACCAGCATCCCTCACACTGCTGGCCAGCCCAGGTTCCCATGGAGGAACCGAGCCTTCCCCAACAGGATCACTTCTTTCCAGAGCGATTTCTATCAACCTGAAGATCACAGGATGGGTGGGGAGGAGGAGGTTCCCGTTTTCCCTTCTCGCAGGCCAGAATGCGGACCTTCCTGAGCTTCTGTTCATTGTGCTGACACCATCTTACTGATTTTAGGCCTAACTCTTAGCGAGGGGCTAATATCACCTGAGATTTTTTTCTTTTCTGAAGTCCTGCACAGAACATTCTGTTAGCATGTTGGCAGGTGTTTAGCATGTTGGCTGGCCTGGGGGCAGGGGAAGGGTGTCACTGTTGGCTGCCTTTATGGAGAACGTCGAATCAGAGTTCACAGCAGGAGAGCCCACACACTGGCCACCCCCTCCCTCAACACTGATTCCCTCTCATCTCTAGCACAGTACCCTAGGCCAGTGGTCGGCAAACTGCGGCTTGCGAGCCACATGTGGACCCTTGAGTGTGGCTCTTCCACAAAATACCACGTGTGGGCGCGTACGTTCAGTGCGATTGAAACTTGGTGGCCCATGTGCAGAAGTCGGTATTTTGTGGAAGAGCCACACTCAAGGGGCCAAAGAGCCGCATGTGGCTCGCGAGCCGCAGTTTGCTGACCACTGCCCTAGGCCATCATAGCACCAACCCTGTCCCAGCGGGCATCACCCAGTTGGGTTAGTCATGAGGGTGACTCTTAGCAGGAAAGCTGGTGGGGGGAGGGGCAGCTGTGCTGTGTTCCATGTCACCTCTGATTTGAATTAAGTGTCTGAAGACCTGTGAAATGCAGCTCTCAAGGCCTGTCCTCTAAACAGTTACATTCCATGAAAGAAACAGCCCCCTGCCCAAGGGCAGTCATCTTCTGATTTCGTAGATGCTTCTAAGCCGATGGGAAGAGGGGAAAGCAGCCAGGCCCACTTCCGCATAACCGTGGAGTTAGCAGCTTCAGAACCCACAGGGCCTGGCAAGGAGCGGGGGAGACAGAGCATGCGCCCGACATCTGGGGGTTTGGAAATGCTCAGTGGAAAGAATGTGTGGGACCTTGCATTTTCAGAAGAAAGCCTTGATACTTTTTATCAGCTTATGTTGACTTCACTTCTTCCACTCCTTTTTAAAAATATATTTTTATTGATTTCAGAGAGGAAGAGAGAGGGAGAGAGATAGAAACATCAATGATGAGAGAAAATCATTGATTGGCTGCCTCCTGCACGCCCCACACTGGGGATTGAGGCAATCCGGCATGTGCCTGACTTTGAATGGAACCGAGACCTCCTGGTTCATAGGTTGACAGTCAACCACTGAGCTACACCGGCTGGGCGCATCTTCACTGTTTATTTAACTCAGTGTTTGCACAATTCTAAAGCAACTTTTGGGATCTCTGTGAGTCGTGTTTGCCCTGGGTTGAAACCTGGCCCGGGTGTCCTTTCTTACGTTCTATTCAGAGGCCCTTTCCCATGGCGTTTTTGATGAATTGCTCTAAAGGTGGCTGGGGAGGTGAAGTGTGGGAATTGACGGAAATGAGAGCTCGATTCTTTTACTCAGAAGTCAATTGACTCTGGAGTGTGTAAGCCTTCTTCCCGAAGCAGATAAAGGCACTAAAGTGGTTGCTGATTTCCCCAAATAGCTAAGGAATCCACGTGTGTTACAAGCTGAGGGCAACCAAGCTTTCCATCCTTGTTGTTCCTGTGGCTACGGGGGTGGACCCCACAGCCTCCTGCATGAGTCCACGGTTCCCCAGGCAACAGGGCTATTGTTTCTGGTGCCTGGAAGACCAGGCATCATTTGAGTGGATGTTTAGCAGTAGCGGCAAGGCAGGTAGCACTCAGAAACCCAGGAAGTCTGTGTTCCTTAGTCACAGGGAGGGCTGCACAGGTGACAGGTGTACAGCAAAGCTCACGGAACGCTGCCTGACTCCTTGGCACCCGTTGCTTTGGGAAAAGCGAAAGAGTGCCTAAGATGTTATGTCTTGCTTTTCATATCTAAATAGGATCTTCTTGCCACAACTATTTCCACTGTCATATAATGTCTTTCCAGGGCATGACTGTGTGTGTGTGTGGGTGTGTGTGTATGTGTGTGTGTCTTTTGCCTGTAAGATGCTTTGCCTCATGTTAGGTAATTCTTCATTATACATTCATTTGGTTCTCTGCTGCCCTTGCAAGTTTAACAACCTCCGAAATTGGATGCTTCTCACTGGTTCTATAATGAAGTAGCAATTTGTCTCCAGATCCAAAGCCAGGTGTAGCTATGCTAATTTGAAGCCTCGCCTCGCCCCAGAGCATCAGAAGAATGTTAAAGATCCCTGGCTGTAGGAAACCCTTGGATATAACAAAGGGGGAGGCTTTTATTCCTTTTAATAGCATATGGAGGTGTGAGGACTCGAGGAAGGAGAGAAGCTGAGAGCAAGGATGTTCACTAAAATTAGAACCCCGGGCAGCAAGAGCGGCCCACCTCTCCTGCCATCTCCTGCCTCTCCCTCCAAATAAAATGCTAAATTGAGGCTGGGAAACAAACTGTTTTTCTTTTAAGTAACCGTCTACTGCGTTTTTACTGTTTCAGGCCCTGGGAATTTTCTATGTCTATGGTTTCATTTAAATCACCCAATCCTGTGAGAGAGATTCTATATCGACTCCTATCGTAAAAGCAGTGATGCTACATCTTAGAGACAGTAACTGCCTGTCCAGGACCATACAGTTGGTTGGTGTACGATGTTTAACCTCCATTTGCCTGATCCCATATGCTATGCTCTTAGCCGCTAGAGCCTTTATCTGAGTTTGTCTTTTTTTTTTCTTTCATAACAGCAAGAATTAAAAATTCGGTGAGACCTGCCCAGTCGGCATGGCTCAGTGGTTGAGGTTCACCTATGAGCCAGAAGGTCACGGTTCGATTCCCAGTCAGGGCACATGCCTGGGTTGCGGGCTGGATCCCCAGAGTAGGGCATGCAGAAGGCAGCTGATGGGCGATTCTCAGCATTGATATTTCTATCTCTTCCCTTCTTCTAAAGAGACTTAGAGCTTTGGTAAGAATTCACTTATGGGCCTCCACATCTTCACGGCAGAGGGTCTGTGGAGGCCTCTCCTTATGGGTTTGGAGTGGCCTTTGTGGGGCTGGGGAGGAAGCAGTAAGACCAGGGCTACTGCTCGTGTAGCCGGCTCTCTGCGCTTCCCTCCTACCAGGCTCCAAGGGAGCAGGGCTCACTCTGTTTATCCTGAATCCTCACATCTGAAAATACCTGGTGAAACTCTTTAATAAAAAATTACTACTATGACAGTGCTTTTTTTTGGTCCTCACTTAAGAATATATTTATTGATTTTAGAAAGAAAGAAACATCCATTGGGTGTCTCCCCCATGTGCTCCGACCAGGGATCATATTTGCAACACAGCTCTGTTCCCTGACTGGGAATCGAACCTGCAACCTTTTGGTGTATTAGATGACGCCCCAACCAACTGAGCCACCCAGCCAGGGCTATGACCATGCTTTTTATGAGTTATTATAAATATAAATCAAATAGAGAAAAAATCCAGGCCATAAAGAAACAAAGGGAAGGTTTTATGTATATGTGAGTAAAAAGTAGAAAGAGAAATGGGGATTCTTTACAACTGCCAAAACTGCAAAAATAAATGAAGTAGAATTTAAAAAAAATGGAACTCAAGTCACAATAGAGATAAAAGAGTTACAAAATAATATATAATACATGAGATTTGAAAGTAAACGATAAAAAGGCTTTAAAAGCCAATGAAGTACAAGAGTGAAAAGATTCAGACAAAAGGGTAAATCCATAACATAAAATGTTAAAAACAAAGAAGTATATAGAATTAAGAAGAATTAACTAAGGGAAAAATAAAATTAAAAAATAATTATTGTAAATGATTGTGGCACTTTAAAAAAAAACCATAGTTGTTTTGTTTCTGGTTTTTATGTTTAAGGAAATAAGCTAGTGGTACTTGAAAATTACAGAGAATGAGAAGGAAAAAAGTGAACCCCAGTTTGAAGTGGGCTTGCAGTGCAGGGTATGCGTCAGGCCTTGGGTGGCCCATTCCTGAGTGGAGTCCTGTGGGAAGGGCAGCCTCCCCCCTGGTGGGGCCCAGGAGAGAGGTGGGCCCGGTCTCCCACGTGCCTGTCTGCAGTGGCAGTGGCCTGCTCGGTGGCAGCTATCTTCCACAGCCCTAGTGACAGGCTCTGAGATGGGGGACCCTGGGCAGGTGGGTCAAGCCAGAGCCCACAGCCGGTTTTCTGTGTGTGGAATTTATGGGCTCACCTGGGTGCAATGAGGTAAGTGAGGTGTCAGGAGTTCTGATCCACGACCCCAGCGCTCACTGAGTCTGTCCACTTTCCTGTCTTGCTCATTCTAGAAACTTCTGTAGGAACAACGCAACCTCTGGGCTCCTGAGTGACCAGATCCCCTTTCTCTTTCTTTTTTATTCCTGGATCCTCACATGATCCGCACTAATTGCCATAAAAAGCAGGTAGAGAAAAAGCCTTTGTACTAATTTGGACATGGGTTTAAATCCCAGCTTTGTTTATTACTAGCTGGGTGACTTTGAAACGATTTTATTAACTTCTCTGAACTTCAGTTATCTCATTTTTTAAAGAGAGGGAGAATAAAATCAATCCACCTCTCTTAATTATGCAAGTAAAATATTTTCTAGATTGGGAGCTAGTTAAGGCCATGATCCATTTCTTATTTGCTTTTTTATCCTCAATACTTGGTAGACTGCCCAGTATGCGTTAAGTGTTCAATGGCAGTCTAATGATAAAAGCTCGTATTTTTAGTACTGCATGGCAGTAGGTCCTCGATTAATGTGGTTTATTCCACGTCGTTTCTTTACAAAGTTGATGAGATGCCATGGGAACGTAAATCTTGTTTATAGCAATTAGCCCATGGTGAAATTGGTTTGGTGTATGTTGTTTTGCTTCAAGTCACAGAACCTGTCTACCATATGAAGTGAGCATGTGCTGTTCTGTACACCAGGAAGGATGCTACAAATTTCACTTTGATGATATGAATTAATCTTTATAAAAATGCATACACATGCATGTGCACATTAAGTTTGCCGTATCATTAACTCATTTCACAGATGAGACTTAGAAATTAAGTAACTTGCCTAAGGTCACCTTAGCTAGTTTTGAGTTTAAACCATCAGCTGATGAGTGTCCAGGTTTGGCAAGCGTGGGAGGTAAGACAGGCCAGGAGGAAATGGCAGGGCAGCTAGAACAGCCAGCCCACTGGCCTACACGGTGCTCCCCAGGCTTTGCCCTCAGTACCTCAACTTGTCTCCCAGGCACTCATGGTTAACCCCCCACCCACCCCAGACAGTGAGCATTGCAGTGTGAGCCCCGTGCTGGTTTGATCAGAACCCAGGTGCATGTCATTGCCCGTCTTAGGGAGACTCAACTGTATTTGGCCTCAAAGTGAGGGTCCAGGGTCTTGTTCCCTCCACTCTCCCCTATTCTACTGGCCAGTATTGAAAGGCCATGCTCTCTTTGGCTCTCAGGAGCTTCAGTGCTTCTCAGAGACCTCTGCCCTCTGCAATTCAGGTCTCTAGAACTCCCCATGCCCACTTGGCCTGAAGGAGACGCTAGGTGATGAGCCGGCTGAGAGAGTTAGAAACGAAAGTGAGCATAAGCTAAGGGGATGGGAGGAAGGCAGTGCATAGTGACTGACTTGTCAGAGCTTGAGAACTCCTGTCTTAGGGAAGCCGATGCTAGCCCGGTGTTTTTCTCACCTTTCTGTTCGAGTCTGACCCTTGAGAATGACTTTGAGCTGTCCCTTCACCAGGTAGAAACATAGGGCCATTCTTTCCCTGTAGTTAACATACGTTAAAACATAACCTCAGACTCTTCTCATACATTTTGGGAGTTAGGAAAGCAAAACACTTTCCATCCTCCCGCTTGGCAACACACACACCACACGCACACACACGCACACGCACACAGACACTGTCTTCTCTTCCTGTTTCCCACACAAAGGTGGGACAAAATCTGGTGGAATAAATTGGTTGTTTTTTAAAAATATGTTTTTATTGATCTTTAGAGAGAGAGGAAGAAAGAGGGATAGAGAGATAGAAACATCGATGAGGGAGAAACATCACCAATCGGCTGCCTCCTGCACGCAGCCCTACACTGGGGATTGAGCCTGCAACCCAGGCATGTGCCCTGACTGGGAATCGAACCCATGATGTCTTGGTTCCTAGGCTGATGCTCAACCACTGAGCCATGCCAGCCGGGCTATCTTGATTGTGTTTGGAGGGGGGAAAGATTTAGTTATAAAGCGACAAGAAAATAAAGTAAGAAAAACAGGTCGAGACTGCACCCCATTTTGCTGAGGAAAATGGGACGAGATGAGCAAGAAATGAGGCTTAATTTTAATGAAGGGAAATTCACTCCTAAGTACAGAGATTGCAGGAAGTGGGAGTACATGAGCTTCAGAGAGAAACAGGGCCTTGCGTTCTATTGTGATGGACAAGGTTTTGTTCTTTAAGAAACAGCCTAAGCATACAAAAGAGTAAAAAGCAGGAAAATGCTGGATAGAGCGGACAAAATGGAACAGACGTCTGCAATGCTGGTAGGGAGGGACCCGCTGCTTCCCAGCTGAGTTCTGTGGAGGCCGATTAAGGACATGCCTTTCTCGCTCTGAAATTCCTATTTTTCTTCCCCATGCGCACTTAGAACATGTAAAAGATGCTGCACATTTTGGTTGAGGAATTATCTCTCTTCCCTAGAGTAGCTTGGTCAGATTTCCCAATCAGGGGTCAGGGGTTCCTGGGACATAGTAACAGCCTCACTCCTGGCTGGGTGCCCCCTGATCGATCGCTAAGGGTTCTGAGTGGTAGAATCACTTTTTCCTTCCCAGCCCTAGTGTTTCATACGGGCCCCAAACTCCTCATTTTCTTGGAAGTTCTAGACACCTGTACACAGGGAGGTTTGTCTTCATCTTGATTCCAGCCTCAGTCGTAGATAATTAATTTTTCACTTAGCTGAGCAAAGGCACCATGACGGTAATTACAGCGGGGGCATGCCCTGCCTCGCTTCTTAGCTTCTTTATTTTATTTTTTCGTCATTTTCCCAGAAATGGCTGGCACCTTGGACTTGAGCAATATGGAGGCTATCTCTTTAGACTGTGGAACAAGCAGGGTTCAGACAGCAATTACAGTAAAGAGAGAGAGAAAGAGAGAGAGAGAGAGATAAAAACATCCTCTTCAAATATTCAGGGAGAGCCACAAAATGCTGGAGTAAATCCTTATCAGGAATTTTAATGAGCAAAATAAAATATGAAATCTGTGTGATTAAAATCAAATCTTCCCCCTTCTGTTCAGCTAGAGCCGCTGCCAAAGGCAGGCACGAGGCGGGCGCGGGAGGCCTTTTGAGTGTAATTACTGCCTGGCTTTTTCTCAGTTCCAAGCACTCTCCCAGGCCCCCACAGGGGTAGTGAAGAACTCGAGAGAACAAATAAACTCCCTTCTGAGTGGTTGAGAACCTTGGACAACAAACAGTAAACATTTTAACTGAATTAGAGAAACCCAGGCCAGTTTGGCTTACAATTTGTGGCCCTGTTGGAGCGGAGGGATAAGTGAAGTTTGGGGGAAGCTGGAAAGGTAGGCCATGGACCCCTGTCTACCATTCCAGGACCACCCCCCAGTGGCCACTCAATTCTCTTTGTTTTGTCTCCTCCTTTAATTTTCCCCACTGCTTCCATATGTACCTCAAATAGCCAGGCTTGGGAGATGGATAGGAGAAGGATCTATCCTCTATAATAAAAGGGTAATATGCAAATTGTCCCCACAACCAGGAGTTCAGCCAGAGTTCCACCAGGGGACAGGGCTGGTCTGCCAACCGCCTGGGGCCCATCCCCCCGGCTGGCCCGGCCCTGATGGGGGCAAGGGGCTGAACCCCAGCCCGCCTGTGCACAAATTTGTGCACCGAACCTCTAGTTCATAATAAGCCAGCCTGGCATCTCTCATGCCTAGTGGCCTGGTTGATGCCTCGGCCCATTTGGAGAAGAGGTGAGTTCTGTCTGCTCATCACCTGAAAGCTGGGTGCTCTCTGAACAGCAGCAGCAGCGGTACCCAAAGGCATTGTGCTCAACCCCAGAGCGTCTTCCCCATTATTGCTTGTAATAGTATCTCTTCTTGGGGTGCCTTTGGGGTTGCATGTTATGCCATGTCTGACTTTTTAGTTCAGAGCATATTATATTTACATTCAGATTTGTTTTTTCCCTAGCAGTCATTTCATCACCTTTGTCCATTGTGAGGAGCAAGGGTGTCTTGCGTAAGCATTCAATTTGAATAGAACACGAGCGGGGCCATGGAGAGCTTCTAGAAATCCAATCTTCTGTTCCTCAGATGAGGAGGTGATAATTGATATTCTGCCACCAGATACCCCTATGGGGACTGTGAAACTGGCACATGCATTTCCCAGGCTGCTCTGTTGTGAGGAGATTGGGCAGGCGGGCCCACAGGTCTCCATGTCTCTGTCCTCAGGTGTCTGATGTGCTATTGGGATCTTTATCATCCCTGCTGTTTAATTCAACCCATGCCATGTGCCCTAAAAGTGAGCTTTTTAGCAACCTGCTATTTAATTGAATGTCTATTACTATTAATTGAATTTGTATATAGCAGGTCTTGTGTAAATAGTTGTTAAATAATACACCATTCATAATTGCTCAATTGCTTATTCTTTAAGCAAATATTTGTTGAGCAGGTATTGCGTGTTTGGCCTGTGCTCATCTCAGGAATAAAGTAGAAGGCTGGTGGGGAGAGGACAGCATGGGCTAAATCCAGCGGTTCCCAACCTGTGGGTCGCAACCCCTTTGGCGGTCGAACGACCCTTTCACAAGGGTCGCCTAAGACCATCCTGCATATCAGATATTTACATCACGATTCATAACAGTAGCAACATTACAGTTATGAAGTAGCAACGAAAATAATTTTATGGTTGGGGTCACAACATGAAGAACTATATTTAAAGGGCCAGGAGGTTGAGAACCACTGGGCTAAATCGGTGGCAGGGAAGTAAAGAAACGTTGGACGTACCTGAGAAGCGTTGTGGAAATAAAGCCAGGAGCACTGGTTGGCAGGTTGGATGAGGGAAGTGGGAAGTTAAGGATGACTCCTAACTTGACCGGTTTTAGCAATCGGGTCAAAGGTGGCACCTACTGACATCCCTAATAAGTCTGTGACAGATTGAGCTAGGATTCTTCTCAAGCACTTAAGCAGCTGAATTAAAAAAATAAAAATCTAATTATTAATCTGGCAGCTTAACCAGCACCTATCAGAATTAACTGGTACGATTTACATTAAAAAACAATACAACTCCATGGGACCTAACCCAGTCTTACTGAATCGGGTTATTTGGATGGTGAGACCTAAGCATCTGTGCTTGAAAAAGATGTCCAGATAAATTTTTGCATATCCCTGACTTACAAAACACTGCCGAAAAGCATCGTTGTATATAAATGTGGGTATTGAGTGTGTGTATGTATGTGCGTGTGTCTGTATAACCTACTATGATATATTTTGAATCTTAAGCGGAGCTCTCCTATGCTTGCCTTTAGCTCTTCTCTGCCCAATTACCGTTGATCAGTTGCTGTTTAGAAAATGAAGACTGATTTTAACATTGGTCTGAACGGAGCTTAAATAAATGGCCAAATATGCAAAGTGAGGATGGCCGTCTGAGGCATCCTATCGCCATCAGCCCCCTTATATAATTTTGAAACATCCTCTCTTCATCTCATTGTTTTAAACTAGCATCTGCCTTTCATGCGAATAAATAAAAATGGGTGGTATGTGTTAATGTAAAGCCACACATATAATTTTTAGTATTTTCTCAGCAGAATCCTTCTCTTCAGTGCTTCAGTTTTTGACTCTGCGGCTTCTAACCGCCATCCTCCTTGAGCTTTGCACGCAGATGCAGTGATCAGGAACACTCACTCCTACTCACGTGTTTAAAATCGTCGCGCAGGTATTTTCCACAGTAGCCACCCCCCTGAATCCATGGGCAAAACCAGTTTCTGTTCACTGACTGGTACTTGGTACATGTGCCTATTCATATAGATTTCAACTAAATTAGGGTCCGTAGTTAATCTTCATTAATATAAAGTAATAAGACAAATGAGTACACGCTGCACAGGGATCGGTGTTGAGAAGCCTGATTTTATGCCTTTGACGTAGCCACACTGCAAGATCATACACTGTCCAGAGTGGCTCATACTGTGGTTCTCTCTCTCTCTCTCTCTCTCTCTCTCTCTCTCTCTCTCTCTCTCTCACACACACACACACACACACACACACACACACACACACACACGGGCATCGGCTCTCCCAGCCTCAGATGTGCCCACAATCTGATACAATCTCTCTTCGGAATACTCCACCCAAACCAACCGTGAACACAGTCGATGCTTGTTGGTGGAGCTGCTGAAAACCTCGGTGGAAGCGGAGCTTGGAAGCTGCCTGCCCTCATCCGTGCAGCACTTTCTATTGCGATGGTCGCCGGAGTCCGGGGCACCGTCCATCTCCCGGGCACTGCGCCTTCATTCCGGGGCCGGGCATCATTAGGGAATGGGCAGACAGTGAATTAGTTATGTTGTGTTTTTTTATGAAACATTTCCTCGTCCCAGTCCCGAGCCAGCCTGCTGTGGCCGACCTTGCATTCTGGGCGGACTGATGGGCCCCGTACATCAGTGGCCTTTGCAGGCTTTCCTTGGAGCAGAAACGCTGGGAGCGAGAAGGGAGGGTACCGGACCAGCCACAGCATCTGATTCTACATTGTGAGGCCACCTATGCCATTTATTGACACACTGGCCAAGCTAGCTGGTTATTTTCCAGGGAAGAGCACCCTATGAAGAGTTTTTATTTTAAAAGAATAAATAAATATTTCATGAACATAAGTATAAGATGTTAGCATTCTGGAGTGGATGATAGTACATAACTTTTTAATTGATGAAGGAGGAAGTTGATGACAAGAACTAACATTTATTAGATGTTTAGTATGTGCTTGAGGTACACTCTGAAACTTATAGCAAGATACTCTTGAATTAGGTGGGGTCATTATTCCCATTTTATGTGTAAAGAATAGATACTTAGAGAAAGTCTAAAAAAAATCTCACATTAGAATGAGCGGCAAAACTAGGTCTTTAACCCAGTTCTATCAACCTAACTTCAGGTCCAGGGGATCAGGAAAGACAGCTGAAAAGAAGGCGGGGGAGGAAGAGGGAGAAGGAGGAGCATGTGGAGGGGGTATAGGAGATGGGAGGTGGTGGGGGGGGGGATAAAAGAAAGCCCAGGTTCCTTTTGTAAGTAGATTGTCTCTATCTATTAAATTAACCATGTAATTGGTCAAGTTGTTAAAAATTAAGTGTGTCGTTCAGTGAGTCTTGGGCCATATCAGGGCAAGTAAGATTTGTATAGCGTGGAACACATCTGAAATGATCAGCTGAAATGTGGTGAGGAACATGGGTGGTGAGGAACGTACCTCTTCCCTGGGCTGGGGACAGGGACTGGCGGTCATTCGGTGTGCAGGGTCCGGCTGGCTCAAATCCACTTCTCCAAGGCACTTCCTGGAAAGCCTCGGAGGGGGCGGGAAAGGACGGGTTCCACTCCAGCCTAATGCAAACATTTGGGAAATTTCAGAAAATGGAGTTTTCTCTGAATGACTAAATGAAATTCATTCGGCAGAAGAATTTTGTCAGCTCAGAGAAACCACAAGGTCCTTTTGCCTAGGACCCGGTGACATGAGCGTTTCTGGGTTTCTTTGTGGGCACCTTTAACTTCATCCTGCTGGACAGTGGTATTAACACGCAGTGAAGTTCAGACTTGGACCAAAGGGAAATGTGCCAGAGAGTTGTGAGTGAGAGCAAAACTGCCCTTCCTTCCTTCCTTCCTTCCTTCCTTCCTTCCTTCCTTCCTTCCTTCCTTTCTTCCTCCCTTCCTCCCTTCCTTCTTTCCTTCCTTCCTTCCTTCCTTCCTTCCTTCCTTCCTTCCTTCCTTCCTTCTTTCCTTCCTTCCTCCCTCCCTCCCTCCCTCCCTCCCTCCCTCCCTTCCTTCCTTCCTCCCTTCTTTCTTTCCTTCCTTCCTTCCTTCTTCCCTTCCTTCCTTCCTCCCTTCCTTCCTCCCTCCCTCCCTCCCTTCCTTTTCTCCTCCTCCTCCTCCTCCTCCTTCTTCTTCTTCTTCTTCTTCTTCTTCTTCTTCTTCTTCTTCTTCTTCTTCTTCTTCTTCTCTCTTCTTTTCTCTCCCTCCCTCTCTCTCCCTCTCCCTCTCCCTCTCCCTCTCCCTCTCCCTCTCCCTCTCCCTCTCCCTCTCCCTCTCCCTCTCTCTCCCAGGTAATTAGAGGATCTACAAAATAAGAAATAAGTATTGGAGTCATGCAGGTTGCTGGTGATGTTTTAGTTTATGGGTCATTTTCCCTTTTGGGAGGTCCCAGTGGGGTTGCCATTAAGTGCAATAAATTCCAAGTGCTCTGAGCAAAGAATTCCACCTGCACTGTCAGGGGCCAGAAGAAGCCTCTTATTGCTGTGGGGCGGGGGTGGGGGTGGGAGTTGGAACACCTGGGGGCCTGCGTGCTGTGCCGTGCTGTGTGAGGTCAGTGCTGAGCGGGTGCTGGTGAGAAAGGAAGCTGTGAGCTTCCATTGCCCTGCTTCTCATCTGGGTGTGTGAGGACCTGGGCTGAGTGAATGTGTTGACTTGACAGCAGGATGTGCCATGAATTTGAAAGTGAAGGCACCTAAAAGGACAGACTCTGGTGACTGTGCTAGGTTAAGATGATCAGGTCTGAAGTCAAGAGGTCTCAAGCATGTGAGGCTGTGGGCAGGGCACGTTTGAATATCGATCCACATCAGATTGAGCTCGGCTGTCTAGTCTGGCTGATGGACTGGAGCTGGTACAACAATGCGGCTGTGTTCATAACTGCACTGGGGGCGCTGAACAGAGATGTGTGTGTTCCGGTGCAATGGGGGTTCTCATAAAACAGCTAGTGAGCCCCAGCCGGTTTGGCTCAGTGGATAGACTGTTGGTTTGAGGACTGCAGGGTCTCAGGTTTGATTCTGGTCAAGGGCACATGCCCAGGTTGCAGGCTCAATTCCCAATAGGTGGTGTGCAGGAGGCGGCCGGTCAATGATTCTCTCTCATCATTGATGTTTCTATCCCTTTCTCTCTGAAATCGATAAAAATATATTTAAAAACAAACAACAGCTGGTGTAAAACCATGTGGGGCTGATGGCCACTGTGACATGTAGACTGTTTCCCTGAGGTTTTGTCCATTGAGAAATAGCCCTTCCTGTCTGTACCTCAGTTTCCTCATCTGTAAATGGGAATAGTAATAATAATAATAACAAGAAAATGACTTTATAGGGTAGTGCCTGAGCTTCAATGGACATAAAGTGATTGGAAATAAGCTGATAATAGACATGCAATAAGCCAGAGCGATTGTTATTCTAACAAAAAGTTACAGAACTGCCTGATACCATCATATGCTTAAGATTTTAAGCTAACAACCAGCACTGGCATACTTATGCACACAAAAGAGAAGATTCCAAAACAGAATTTGGATGTTCTGCTGGAAGCTGATCATGTGGGTGTGTAACAAAGAAAACCGTGTGGGTAAGTCGCGTTGTGGGGCGAGGTCACGTTGCGGCAACAGGCAGGGCAGGACAGCATGTGCTGGACGAACACTCCAGGTGCGAGCCCCATGACGCTCCTCCCCAGAGCCACTGCCAGGACGCTAATTACTGCTTCTTCTAATGACAAATAAAGGCAGTTGAGACTGAACAATGCCTGGAATAAAAGCTTTCTGTATCTTAGCAAGCAGGTCCGCAGAAAAGAAAATGCACGTGTCATTTCTTGCTTTGAGTTCAAGGTTAACAAACAAGGTTTGCAAAAATAGCACATCAAAAATAAGTCTAAATTCATGCATTTTGTGGGTCAGGAGAGTGGGGAATGCATGACATTCCATTCACTTTACAATATACAGGATTTCAAATTTTAAAGCATCTCACATTGGGGTGTCTTAGCATGCAGTAGATTCATTGGAAGTATTTTTTCCTTCTTAGAGAATCCAGCTAATAGTGTATTGATAAACAATGACATTCTAGTTTGAATTAAATCTAATAATGAACTAAATTGGAAGAAAGAGCCATTAGACATTGAAAAAAAGTTAATGTGGGGCTTGGTGATGAAATGATCATTTCATTCATGCATTATGGTTTACCAGCACATTTGCAACACATACACATACATGTATACTCTGTTACATGCCCACACGGGGTAATATAAACAAGAACAAAAAGCTAGCTATTTAAGACCAAGGGTTAAACATCCTAAAACACAACTTCCACTCCTAGTCTGGTATCCCTGATCCAAATGGAAAGGGCAGTGCCTGTGTGTACCCTTTCTGTGCACATGGAAATTGCTCATGCTTAGGTCTTCATGGGACTCTCAGGAGGCCCCGGTTGCCTCTCTGTCAGCATCTCGCCTCCCCGCCTCCCTCTCTGCCCCAGCCTCCATGGACTTCTTGCCCCTGTCCCAGCCCACAACATGACACGTGTTCCTGCCCCAAAAACGTTGCCTGAAAAGCTCTTCTCCGGACAACCAAGTTTTCACTCTCTCCCTGTACTTCCTTCCACCACCCCTCCCTCTGCTGCCAAATTTCCCCACTTAGCATTTATTGCTCTTCTGGAACACTAAATTACTCCTCTCATCAATAGCCCCGATTCGATGCGGCCTCAGACAAAAGCAAGACATTTTGAATATTTTGTTCCTGCTTTTTTCCCCGAAGCCTGGGACAGTCCCTGCCACAGAGTGGAAATTCAATACGTATTTGTTGGATTAGTTCACTGATGATGAAGATATTGATTCTGTGGCTGTTTATAATGTAGAGAAAGGCAAGGAGATCTATGCAGTGGTTTTAAGGTTTCTGCTCTGTCCATGGCCTTCGATATGAAGTTCACTTGGCGGTGACTTTGGAAAGAAAGAGGTGTCCCCGGTTCAGGGTGGGTGGGGTGTGCCCAAGCATCAGTGGACAGATACGCCGGCGTGTCCATCTCAAAAGTGAGGAGGCCTTTCCGCGGACCCTGCTCTTTCACAAGCAGATGAGCTTAGCAGCATCCAAGTTAATGTAATATCGTAAGAGTAATATGTCCAATGCTGACTGAGCCAATTGACTTTTATTGCCATTAGATTCCACTTTAGAAACTGCACAGGCATTAAGCTTCATCATTTAAAAGAGGAAAGGTAGATGCATGGTTTTTCTGGACTTTTTTGAAACCCTTCATTTTTTTAAGGCTAAAAAATACTTAGTTGGAACAGTGCTAGAAAGTGGAGACAGGCATAGAATTTATTTTTAATAAACTTGCAAGTTTCCCCACTTTGCCTTATTCAGCTGGTTTTTACTTGGTTTAGTTTTTAGTTCTCTAGACTACCCAGCGCACATGGTGTCTCTTTAAACACACACACACACACACACACACACACACACACGCTGAGGTGTGGATTTCAAGGTCCCATCATGTTTAGCAAATACTTCAGATGCAACGATATGTTCATCTGTCACACCGATTGCCAAGATTCCAGCAAGACGACAAACGTTGTTTGAGGGATAGAAGCTGAAATTGCAGCCCAGGCTACGTCTGCAGTGATGAACGGACGCCTGTTAATTTCTGTGGTCACGGCCATCACTGGGGAGCCGTGGGCTCTCAGGGCATCAGCGTCGCCACTGCCGGCCCAGCGGGCTCTGTGGTAGCGAGAGGAGCCAGCGGGGCTGCGGGAGTAGCCGCAAAGGCTCGGCGCTCCTTGGCTAAGACGCTGTAACCATTGGAACATGAAGGAGGATGCAGGTTTCAGGTGAAATGGTAGCAGCATGAAGATTTTCTTTCTTCTTCTTCTTCTTTTTTTTTTTTTTTTTTTTTTTTGCTTAATGTGAAAGGCAGCGGGAAGCAGCAGCAGAGGAAGGCTTTCGCTGCAGATATATAGTGCTATTCACTGCTTAATGAATAGTATGTGGAAGCCAGCCGGCGTTTCTGGAGCAACAAAAAAATCAATTGAGGTTTCAAGGTTTTCTTATAAGCACCTGGGGGTGGGGGGGTGGGGGGGGGGCGGGGATTACAGTTGGCCTCAAGTTTTGGATTGTTTCATTTTGGTCCAAAGTTGGGGGATGGGGTTACTGTTTAGAAGATAGTTTGTTGAATTCAGTTAATTTTTGGAGAAGTGTGAGTTAAAGTTCAGTCTTTTTACTTTTTTTTTTTTTTAATATATTTTATTGATTTTTCACAGAGAGGAAGGGAGAGAGATAGTTAGAAACATCGACGAGAGAGAAACATCGACCAGCTGCCTCCTGCACATCTCCCACTGGGGTTATGCCCGCAACCCAGGTACATGCCCTTGACCGGAATCGAACCTGGGACCCTTCAGTCCGCAGGCCGACGCTCTATCCACTGAGCCAAACCGGTTTCGGCTAAAGTTCAGTCTTATGGTGGCTGAAGTCATATGCTGGTAGCACGTCAGCAATGGACTTCCTCAAAGAGAAGCTCATTTTCCATCGCTGCCTTGACAGAGCACCGCGAACTCAGGGGCTGAAAATAGCCCCTCTGTTATCTCGCAGTCCTGCAGGTCAGCAATCTGAGGTGGCTCTCCCTTGGCTAAAATCGGGAGTTGGCAGGACTGCACTCCTTGCTTCTATTCTAGAAGAGAATCTGTTTCCTGGTCTTTTCCAATTTCTCCAGGCCACCTGCTCTCCTGGGCTCATGGTCCCTTCCTCCCGCTTAGAGCAGCATCATAGCATCTCTGTGACCCATCACAGTCTCACGTGGCTTTCTCTGTAACACAACCTCTGTGTTTCAGGACCCAGGTGAATAAATGGACCCGCTGGGGAATCCAGGAGAATCTGCCCATGTTTCTGTCCTTAATCATATCTACACAATCCGTTTTGTCATATAAAAAATAAAAACAAAACACTTGCATGTATTCTGGGAATTAGGATGTAGACATGTTTGGGGACTTAGCCTGCCCAGCAAAATGATACAAGATGCACATGGTGTTGAGTGGAGTCTGACTTCATTATTTTTAGAGTTGATTCATTCATAAGAGGTAGCGTACCTCAGTCATGAAGGGCACAGGCTTTGGAGTCAACAGATACAGGTTCAAAACCAGGCTGCCTCATTCATTCATTCATTCATTCATTCATTCATTCATTCATGTAACACCTAGTTACTGATTTTCTGCTAAGTACTAACCTATTTTTCTGGCCACTGGGTATATGGAAGCAAATAAGACAAATTTGCTGCCCAGAAGATATTTCTATTTTAGTAGGAGAGGCAGATAGTATATAAATAAAGAAATATATCATGTAATGTCAGATAGTGATAAATACTGTAAAGATAAATGGTGGTACAGCTTATGCTATCCATGTATAGAAATCACCCAACGACTGTAGCCATGTGTCTAATCATTCATTCATTCATTCATTCATTATTCTATTCATTTATGTCATTATCAAACTTGTCAGCAGGACACATGTTTGTATAAACCATTATGAAATCGTTTTAATACATATCCTACCCTTTATCTCATCACCACAGACTTAGGAGATATTTGGTGTTTTCTGACTTTGTTTAAGAGGAAATGGAGGCTCAACATTTTTCAATGATTTTGATGGGACTTTTGATCATGTGCTAGAGCAATTAAAGGCATTTAGAGTTTCACAATGTTGTCAGTTTAAGTTGGTTTGTTTCTTTTCAGTCCCTTTCTTCTCTGCCTAAGCAAGTAGCGACCCCCTTGCAGATTGTGGAGGGGAGGAGAGAGTCTGGGCTGGGGTTGGAAATGCTTTATTTTCCTCCAAACCTGAGATCATATCATTTCGTTGAGCTTCCTCTAATTTTCTTCTGATCATTATGGGACTCTTCTATCTTTGATCAATCATTTAAATCTGTGTTTACATAGGCCACGCAAAGGGAAGAGTTAGACAATTACCCACGCCTTGGAACTGAATTAAACGGCCTATTCAGGGCTCCAGCTCGTCTGTCCTCTATTATTTCATTCTCTCTGTTCAGATACAGCTGGGGAGTGCATGCAGCTTGGGTGAAATGAGGGAGAGGAGCGAGATCAGAGAATCTGATCTTTCTGTGAGGCGTTTTGTTGTTTGTGTCATTGGTAGTAGTGCTGAGTGTGCTTTGTGGGGAGGGGCCTTATTTCCATTCTGGTTAATTAAGTGCACCTCATTAGCTACATGTATTTGCTTTGTTAACATGTTTGCCATAACATATTTTGGAAATGCCCAGCCAGTGTGGCTCAGTGGTTGAGCATCAACCTATGACCCAGAAGGTCACGGTTCAATTCCCAGGCAGAGTATATGCCTGGGTTGCAGGTTCAATCTCTAGTGTGGGGTGTGCAGGAGGCAGCCGATTAATGATTCTCTCTCATCATTGATGTTTCCATCTGTCTCTGTCTCCCCTTTCCTCTCTAAAATCAATAAAAATATATATTTAAAAATGTATATATTTTGGAAATGACTTGGATATAAATATAGTCTCAATCTCAATTTTACAGAGGGAAGGTATGCAGCATATGATACTCTGATTGGCTTCTTTCCTTAAGCTATCTCCTACTATAATCTATTACTATATGATAGGATGTAATACAGTGTAATGCAGCATATGTGTGTACTCTTGAACTTTCTGTCGTTGTCACCTTGGACAGAGGTCGCTGCCAGGTCAGGTCCCAGTTCCTGGGGCAGGTCCTGAGCAGGGGGTGGGGGTTAATGAACCTCCTGCAGTGAATGATGCCTCTCACATCAAGTCTGTGCCACGCCCTCTCTCTGCCTCTAGCCCAGCTCTCTGTGGAGAAGGTCTGTGATGCTTTAGTTTCACACTGTGAAACTGCCCTCACTTCTTCCACTGCCCGGTTCCATGCCCGAATGAGTGCCTGCTTTAACAATTTCTCTAATGCCCCAGTTGCTCTAAGACTTAGCCATTGCTTTGACTTGCTCCCAGCCATTGGACCTCAGTCCCATGGTTTTGATCCTTCTACCTGCCGCCGGGCCATATTCCCAATCTCATTTGAACAACTTGAAATGCCCCTTTCTGGACCCGTCTGAGTCATACTTTATTTTTTTTATTTTTATTTTTTCCAAATATATTTTATTGATTTTTTACAGAGAAGAAGGGAGAGGGATAGAGAGTTAGAAACATTGATGAGAGAGAAACATTAACTCAGTTTCCCCCTGCACACGTCCCACTGGGGATGTGCCCGCAACCAAGGTACATGCCCTTGACCAGAATCGAACCCAGGACCCTTCAGCCCGCAGGCCGACGCTCTATTCACTGAGCCAAACCAGTTAGGGGTTGAGTCATACTTTAAAACAAACACACACAAAAACAAAATCATGCCCTGTCCCTCTGCTCAGAGATCTCCATCCCCTATCGCTGGGTTTGGCCCCGACGCTCCATCCACTGCCCCTGGGCTTCCTTTTGCACACCAGCTGGGCTTTTGGTTTTCAGAGCCCTAAGACTCCACCACCAACGAGGCCGTGTTCTTGCTTAAAGCCCTAGAAAGTCTGGGCCAGGTTCCCCATGCCGCCAGCACACTGAAGGAGAAGCAGCGTATTATAGAACAAAGGAACCAAACCGTGCCCTGCATCCGTTCTACTGGTCCTGTGTCTCCCCTCACCCCCAGTTAACCACACTTTCTTCCCAATGCCTACCGTTGAAAGAACTTTGAGGCTAATTCCAGGAAGCGCAAAGATTATAACCCACAGCAATACTTTAAAATAATTTTTTCCCCTTGAAGTGTTAGCATGAAAAAATAAAACCGTAAGGGGGGAAAATGACAGAACAGCATTCTGAGCAACTATTCTACTAAATGACACGCAGAAGGAGTTGGAGCTTTGTAATACCTTTCTATTGCTGCCTGCCATCTGGCTGGCAATTGTTAAGCCTAAAATATTCAGGTGAGCTCTATTTTCCCAAATAATGCGATGTTGTGGGGGTTCCAGCAGCCACTTGTCTTTTTAAATATCATTATGTTTTACTGTTTTCTAGAACAAAACAAATGGAGTTAGCCGGATATTTGCATAACACGGGGAGAGTGAAGGTGGTGCGCAGTGCACAGCAGGGATTGGCACCCACAGGCCCAGAGGATGCCAGTGAGGGGTCTGTTTTCTAGTTGAGCCTGGAATTCAGGTGGAGGATTCTCACTTGACCTGGGAATTCCACCCGAGTCCTGGCCGGAAATGTGTCCTGGGGAAGAATGACTCTTGAACATTCAGCAGGAATGAAGTGAGCTCTTTTTTTTGTTCCGAACAAGGCTGGGTGGCAGAGTAGGGGACCCTAACCAAAGCATTTTCTGCATTTTTTAAATTATATTTTTACTTAGTTCAGAGAAGAAGGGAGAGGGAGAGAGAGATAGAAACATCAATGATGAGAGAGAATCATTGATTGGCTGCATTCTGCATGTCCTCCACTGGGGACTGAGCCAGCAATCTGGGCATGCACCCTTGACCGGAATTGAACCCTGGACCCTTGAGTTCACAAGCCAATGCTCTACCTACTGAGCCAAACCAGCTAGGGCCACTTTCTACATTTTTTAAATATTCTAAGGCTGTCTAGTTTATTGTTTTACCATTCTTTTAAACGTGTGAAGAGGAGTAAATAGATGAGATATAACTTGATATCACAATGTATAATTTGTCTTTGGGTATCCATCCTATCAATCACCTAAAATTTTAATCTAGGGGAAAATACCTTTCAAATAAAACCTGAGATGACATCAGAGAATGAAATATGTTTAAAGAGAGATTTGAACATCTATGTAATCCCGGTGTTCACAAGGAGAGGGGTTCCTTTCCTCCTCCAATCACTTAGGCAAACATAGGTTGATTACATGTTTGCGGGAACATCAGTTGCCAGGCACACTACTGTGTGGTGAGAACACAGGAATGAATAAGCCACATTCCCTGTTCCACAAAAAATATGTAAAACGAGGTTAATGTGAACAAGAGTTAAATTTGAGCTTCATTCTCCTTTCTCTTCATCATTCATGCTTTTTCTCTATGATCCTATCCATTTTCATGCCTCTAACAAACTTCCGGATGCTGACTGCTTCAGAATGTTTATTTCTAATTCATCTCTTTCTCTTAGACTCTAGACACATTCATCAAACTGCCTAATTTGCGTGTCCATCTGGTTGTCCCGGAGACACCTCAAACTCAGCATATTCCCACATGAAATCCTCACCGCCCTCCCACGCCTGCGCTCTACCTGATCCCCCCATATTGGTAAATGGCACTCATCCCGAGTCAGTCCCTGGCACCCCAGATCTCAGTTATCACTGGTCTCATAGATTCTGCTATCTTCTTCTTCTTTTAAAATATATTTTTTATTGATTTCAGAGAGGAAGGGAGAGGGAGAGATAGAAACATCAATGATGAGAGAGAATCATTGATCGGCTGCGTCCTGCACGCCCCCTATTGGGAATGGAGCCCGCAACCCGGGCCTGTGCCTTTGACTGGAATAGAACGAACCCGGGACCCTTCAGTCCACAGGCCAATGCTCTATCCACTGAGCCAAACCAGCTAGGGCTCTGCTACCTTCTTTTACCCATTTCTAGTTCCACTGCTTACAAGTTTGCTTAACTTGCCAAATTACATGTAGACTTACAGAAAAGCTACAGAAGTAGCCCAGCGGGTCTCAAATACCCTTAACCTAGTTTCCCTGTATGTCAACACCCTGCAAAATCATAGGGTCATGATCAAAGGAAGAAATGACTGTTGGTGCAATCCTAGAAACTGATAGGACATATTCAGATTTCACCAGTCTTCCCAGCGATGTCATTTTTCTCTTCCAGAATCCTCTGTTGCCTTGAGCTGTCACGTCTGTCTTAGCATCTTCTAATCTGTGACAGTGTTTCAGTCTTGCCTTGTCCTTTTGTAATCTTGACACTTTCCCAAAGCACTCTTCATTATTTTGTACCAGACCCCACAGATTAGCTTTCACTGATGCTTTTCCATGATTAGTGTATAGCTATGATTTCCTGGGAAAGATGCCACTCAAGGTGTCTGCAGCTCAAAGTCTAGGGGATCAGCAGGACATGATATTGACATGTGTCACACACTAATGATGTTATCCTTGCTGATGTGAGGTGGTACCTGCCAGAAATCGCCATTGCAGGGTGAACTATTTCCCTTTGTAATTATATGGTGGAAACATATCCCCTTTCTCCTTAAAATTTTGTTCATAGAGGGTGGTGAAGGCCTGGGGGGGTGTGCGGGGGCGCGGGGAGACAGGCTTTTCGGGGTCAATGGGAGGAGAAAAGGGACATATGTAACACTTTCAATAATATAAATATTTTAAAAAAATGTTTTTCCATAAATTTATCATCACATGGTGATTCTCATGGAAGCCATGACTACTATAGGCTTCTAGTGGTGACTTCCTGTTTCCCTCAGGTTTTTCTACATTTTTTAAGTTGGAATTCTTTTGCAAGAGAGAAAGGTCTCCTCTTCCACTTAGGTCTGTCTGTAGTTATTTAGTTATTTAAATCTTTGTTATTCATTTTATTCCTCAGGTTGCTCCAACTTTGGTCATGGGGAGGTCTTTCTGGTTGGTGCCTTCACTTTCAATATGGGCACTTCCTCTTGTCTCTTCCTAAGCACTTTCCTACCTTCTGGTGCCCAAAAATGCTTCAGACTCATTTTATATTTTCTTTCCCTCTCTTTGGGCTCTAACAGTTCTCTAAGGAGCTCTGTATTTTTAAATTGTTTGTATTTTTGGAGAAAGGTATTCATAAATGAAGGTCTCATGCTAGATTTGTTTGTTACTGCTGTGGAGTGAGTCGAATACCTTTCTGTGGTTGGGCTAGGACCGTGGTTGGCGAACTGTGGCTCGCGAGCCACATGCGGCTTTTTGACCCCTTGATTCCCTTGAGTGTGGCTCTTCCTAAGCCTTAGGAGTATCCTAATTAAGTTAATAACAATATACCTACCTATATAATTTAAGTTTAAAAAATTTGGCTCTTAAAAGAAATTTCAATCGTTGTACTGCTGAATTTGGCTCTGTTGACTAATGAGTTTGCCAACACTGGTAGGAGGTATAGGAAGGTACACTAACTCATGCAAAAGCACAGCTCTCTCTCTCTCTCTCTCTCTCTCTCTCTCTCTCTCTCTCTCAATTGATAGATATCGATATCTAGAATATATATCTATAAATATATTGAAAAATCCATGAGTCCTGATTGATGTCTCTGACTCTAGTTAGAACCACAGGATTTATCTTAGGCTCCCTCTTTCCCTATTTAAATCTTGAGTCAAAACCTGGCTCTCATTACCTGCAATACATTTGTTTAACCCTAGCACGCAAGTATAGTTATCCCAGAATTTCTAATCCATCCCCTAGGAGAAAATAAATACCAACTAGAGTACAGTGTTGTGGCAGAGTACTATTGTTTTTGCTCATATAGCGACCTACTGTCTAAATGAAGCCTTCCTCATTTTTCTGTGGTTCGACCACTGAAACTGGGATTTCTAGTGAATTTTCCACCTCGGATCCATTCTTCACATGGCAGTCAGATGGACTCACCTACAATCAAAATCAGATTATATTATTCTGCTGCTTAAAATTTTCCAGGATCTCCCTTGAGCCCACAGGATAAAGGCTCAGATTTGGGGTTTTACCTATAAAGTCCTTCCCGATGTGGCTCTTATCTCATTATTGGTTGTCAGTTCCCTCGCCTCTTGTACTGAACCTGATTCAGAACCCCATGTGACCATTGACTGAAAAAGAATGTATAAAGTCTGTGATTAATAAAAAATGCTCTGAGAGCATTAAGCTCGTGACATTTTGGCAAGAAGGTAGCATAGCAAAGGGAACTTAAACACAAGAAAAATAAGAACTACGGCTGGTTGAGTGTCTATTGTAGGCCCTGAACTCTATGAGGGCCACCTCTGTCCGCCCTCCTAGTCACGCTGAATGTGGCCCAGGTATTGGACTCAGAACAGACCTGAGCTCAGTCTCAATCTTCACTTGTTAATTACATTGGAAACCAAAGTCGATGCCATTGACCTTACGCCATGCTCCTTCCCTCAGACAGGGAAGGATGAAGTGTCAGGGAGGATGACAGCTCTAACCATAGGCATGTGGGCAGCCAGCATCATGCTCAAGAAAGGGCTGTGGATCACCTATGGGACACACTGCCTCGTTCCATCTTTTTCCTGGCTTCTCTTCCCTCTATGCATTATGTACATATACATTGTGTGGAAAGAGACTTTGCAATATCATGTCGCAGAAAGGATATAGAAACCAAAATTGAAAATTCCATTCCTGTCTTGACTGTATAATCTTGATCATGCCATTTCATTTCCGTGAATCTCAGATATTTTTTCCAGCTAAAGCCTAGAAGTTGAATGTGACGATCTCTCACACCACTTCCTTCTCTTTGCCTTCTGGATATCACTAACCTTCTCTAGCATTAACCACCACTGCTCATCCTGTTTTGCTGCCTGTGGTTCTAGTTTATTTTTACTTTCAATGAGCTTCTCAATGCTATCAGATGCTGTGCTTATGAAATGCAAAGATGGAGGAGGGAGGGAGAGGATGGTGGCATGGAATCAAGGAGAGCTGTGGCCACTCGACGCCCATGACCAGCAGCCTCCAGCTTCAAGTCTGCATCACTACCAAGTTGTCCCTTGTTTTTATAGACACCCCAACTGTGCAGTGATGGAGGGTATCCGCTAACCACACAAATATCACCCTGAAGTCGACCAGACATTTTTAATTATAGGACACCCTATTATGGCCACTTGTATGCATCCCTACTAAAGATAAAACATGAAAAAATAGAATCAGCTGAGACTGGTTTGGCTCGGTGGATAGAGCGTCAGCCTGCGGACCGAAAGGTCCCGGGTTCGATTCCGGTCAAGGGCATGTACCTGGGTTGTGGGCACATCCCCAGTGGGAAATGTGCAGGAGGCAGCTGATCGATGTTTCTCTCATTGATGTTTCTGACTATCTATCTCTCTCCCTTCCTCTCTGTAAAAAAAATAATAAAATATATTAAAAAAATAGAATCAAATTGTGGCACAAAAAAATGTATGCCAGCCATCAGGGGAAACTGATGTAACACAAATCATGAACTTGCATCAACTCATAGAATGTTCTTCCCTGTCATCATTTAACTGAATTGGAAGGAGGTAAAATGCAGAAAATCAACCCCTAAGGCCTGTTATATTTTATTATATCAGCTTTTTCTACAATTTGTATTTTGCCCTGGTGTGTTAATAAAACTATTTAAAACATTCACAGAAAACAGGGACTACCACTCACTATTGTCTCTGTTAAGCTGTTTTGTATATTCAAAACTCATATTTTATAGCAATTCAAGACAGGAAATGTTCCATTGTGAATTGAAACCAAAGTCAACTTTGAGCTAACGGAATCAAATCAGCTTTCAAACTTAAGCCAAGTCTTCATTTTCTTAAAATAATGATGTGTAGTTCTAAAATTGTAATTGTTTCCGATATTTGGCATTGTTTCCGATATTTGGCATTGTTTCAATATTTGACCTCCTGACTTGCTTGGCTGTGATATTTATAGCTTTTCCATTGTGCTCAGATGTACAGACACCTGCTTGACTGACGTGCAAAGCAGGTGTCTGAACACCCCTTAAAGAGACATGCAGACACGAGTCCAGGACCACAAGCAGCCGCCCTGTAGGCTGTTCCTTTGCTATATGCCCTTTCATGCTATGCATGGACACAGGACTGTGTGCCAGTTCTCTGATGCTGCAATATTTAAGAGAGGAGGATGATTGTATAATGATGACTTACTTTAAAGCAGTGTTTCCGCTCTGGAAGGCTCTTCAGGCAATGCCCTGGTGCTCCTCCCGCCGAAACGCAGACGTGAAGGTCCTTATTACTTAAGACCCCTAAATAAGCCATGTTTACCAGTGTCCGATTACTGGTGAGTTGTTTGACCCTGAATTTATTTCTAATTTCCACAAGCTGCTGGGAAGAGCGGCTGTAAATCAGGTTGCCATTGACCTTGCTTCCTGTTCATGCGATTCTAAGGCGAACTGCTCATGATCAAAAGAAATGGACTGCTGCTCAGAGAAGACACCTGTAGGAGGTGCTCCCAGGGTGGCCTGGAAGCAGGCGTGGGCACTGATTATTCAGGAATAGGAGAGGCAAGCACCTGCGTACCCATGTGGGTGGGGGAAGACCAGGAAGTAAATCCATACAGAGGGAAATCCAGTAGAGAGAGAGAGTACTGACATTTGGCCTCGGAACTGGAGCTTAGGAAAAATGATGAGCGTGGCTTTAACAAGCAACCACTGAAAACTACTGATTTAATTAAAAATCACTGCATGTCCATATGCAAGACACTGACATGATTCTCCCAGGCAGACCGCCTATACCTTAGGATGCTTTTACTTTAGTTCTCTGCTTTTCAGCAGAAGGGAGGGCTCGTCCACCTGCACAGGGCTCTACCTATCTCCACATGCTGTGGGAATATTTCTGAGCCAGTCATCTTTTTCCAAAGTTGGCATCTTCGAGTTGTTGCGGTCGTCCTTGGAGTGGGGGTCGGGGGACGCCCATAGATCTAGAGAAAAATGTAATACTGTGTCTCCCTAAGACAGTCACCGTGCTTTTTGCTTCATGTCTCTTGACTTCTTTAACCCTCACAAGATCTCTGTGAGATGTATCAAGAGAAATATTATTTTCTTTCCATGGGAATAGGAGAAAGAGAGAAGAACTGTGACCAAGGAGAACAAAATTGGAATCAAGCTCTGATTATTTCTCTCTGGGTCAAAAGCTATAGGGAAGCCTGGCTGGCGTGGCTCAGTGGTTGAGCATCGCCCTATGAAGCAGGAGGCCACGTTTCAATTCCCGGTCAGGGCATATGCCTGGATTGTGGGCTCGATCCCCTGTGTGGGGCAGGCAGGAGGCAGCTAGTCAATGATTCTCTCTCATCGTTGATGTTTCTCTCTCTCTCTCCCCTTCCTCTCTGAAGACAATAAAAATATATCAAAAAATGTTCCTGAAGGGATGTAGATGTGGGAGGACAATAGAAAGGAGAGATGAGATGCAGAGGCTGCTTCCTCTCTCTGAGCCACAGAACCTCCAGGCCGGGTCTGTTTGGCAAGTCATAGCCCATATCTTGGCTTAGGTGGGTCTCCTTACATGTAAGACAGAGTTCACAAACTTTGGTTAAAAGCAAAGTGCTATAATGAATCCCATTTTCCTACCAATTCCCATTGCATCATTTGAGATTCATTTTTAGTAGGAAAAAAGTTTTCAAAGGTATTTTTTGGGGTGGAAGGAGTTAGGCCAGTGGTTCTCAACCTCCTGGCCCTTTAAATACAGTTCCTCATGTTGTGACCCAACCATAAAATTATTTTCGTTGCTACTTCATCACTGTCATGTTGCTACTGTGATGAATCATCATGTAAATATCTGCTATGCAGGATGGTCTTAGGCGACCCCTGTGAAAGGGTTGTTCGACCGCCAAAGGGGTCGCGGCCCACAGGTTGAGAACCGCTGAGTTAGGCGATGGTGGAAGTATATGCCTCAGGAAGCGAGATGCCCACTTACCAAGACGGCCATTTTGGTCCCTGATTCTACTGTTAGGTTTGGGGATTCATGCGACCTTTCCTCATCTCAGCCCAAACCCTTGAACAATCCCATCTTTTCACACGTTTGCTTTTAAGAGCGCCTTGGCACTCAGTGGCTATGTGGAGGCTTCTGTAATCCAAGTGAAAATTGTGGAACATTCTCTCTTGGCCTCGCTTCCGCACCTGGCAATGGAAACACCACTTCCCAGTTCATGGTCTGGCGTGAAGTGCTCAGCACTGTGTCTGCTGGTTGCTGGCTTTTATTCCATTCATTTGGTGGCCTGCCAGGTCTCTGGTGTTCTTCCAATGAAAGGGGCAGAAATCTGAGTTCCATAAATATAACTTGATATCCAGGCACTTTGCTACCTCTACTTGCTGTCTTTATGATGAAGGGGTTATATTAGAGTAAATATAAGCTTCACTTCAACCACAGACATCTGTGCTCTCATGAGTCTGTACATGCCATGCCCGTGGGCTGCAGAATGATACCGCCCTGGTAAAGTCAGCCCTCTAGCACAACGTGCTTCCTTAGGGAAACATCTTTGATTTTCAAAGAACTTTGTAAACTAAAAATGATAGTGCTCAAATTTACCAAACCTATCCGTTAAAAATGTTACCCATAAGCCTGCTTGAAAAGAGTCCTCTTCACACTAAGTTGTTCTGGTAGTTATTCGAGTTTAAATGCAAGAATATAGGACGATCGCAATAAAGTTTTCAGTCTCCGGTGTTCGTTTTGATTACATGGGAAGCACAGAGACACTTGCTACAAGCAGTTCTTCCTTCGCTGGGTCTCCTTTGCACCTTCTCTTCTACCCCAGAGTGTCTCCTTCCTCTTTCTGTTTCTGCCTACTTCCTGGGGTCCTCCACCTCCCCATGTTTCCACTGCTCTCTGACCAATACATGCAGGCTGCCTTTTAATGACTGATATCAGCCTACAGATAGCATGCCATCGGTAACAAGTCAAGGTCAGCCGCAGAACACAAATGGTAGCATATCTTCTGAAAGTCTCATCCAACACGATGCAGGATTTAAATATCCATTCCGATGCAAGTTATTAATGGGATCCAGGTGTTTGTTGTTTTTTTGCTAGACTCTCTCTAGCTATTATGCAGTGAAACAGTAGCTATTATGCAGTGAAACACTAAAGAACCAACAGGCCAACTGCAATGCATAGCAGACTCAGCCATCAGCAGTCCTGAAACCATCCAGCTTAGCATCTGCGTTCTGTTCTGCAGTAGGTAACTGAAGGTGGAGACCGTGTGATGGGCGCATTTTTGTTGGCGTTTTCTCTTCTGGTGCCATATGTATGATTGCCTCCTGGTAACAAAATTGGTTTTACATGCTTAAGTACTTTCCAAGTGCCACTTTTCCCTTATGCCAATTTCCATTTCTGTTTCTTAATTGTCTTTCCTGTGCACTGGAGGGTCTCACATTTTCCCGTTTTTGTTCCAACTTCATTATCCAAAAACAGACGTCAGTGTATTTACATTTAGGTCTTTTTCTCTCTCTTTCTCTCTCCCTCCCTCTTTTCCTACCTTCCTTCCTCTCTGTTCTTGTCACACTTTCAATTATTTATTTGTGCATTTTTTTAAATCAAGATCAGACCATGTCATCCAATGTTTAGGTTTTCTGAACAGTAAATATAACTTCTTTCATGAGGAGCGTTATTCAATGGAAGAATTGGACATTCTAGTACAACAGAAAATTAGCTAATCACTTCTAAGCTGCTTATCGTTCAGTAGTATCGGAGAAAGGAAGAGTACTGGGTGATTTTTTCCTAATTAAATTGATTTAAATGTGTTTTCATTGCTCCAATGTGTAACATCACATCCCTCTAACTTGTGGGAATCTCTCCTAACCAACTCAGTTCATAAGAATTAACAACATTCAGAAGATAGGTTGCAATTTTCATCTGAGTAAGGAGTTCTAAGTTCCACAGGATTTCAGAAATATGATAACACATCTTTGAAACCAAATTTAGCAGCTCATATTGAGTAAGACAAAGGTTACATGGTCTTCCTTTCACATAACACGTGACTATTTCTGTCATAGGCTGTTCACTTGGATTAGTCTTACCAATTCTCCCATCCATCCCCTTTTAAAACCGATGTGAATCCTATACTATGTGCATTCTTCGGGCCAAATCACAGGTCTTCCTGATGCTGTTAACAATTATCTTAACTCACAGTGGACTGTCCCTTCTCTTAATGGTTCTGCTTCTTATAGTCAATGTCATATAACTTAGCACAATAAAGCCTGGCATTGTCCTTTATTGGATAAAGTCTTCCATGTTTTTCTGAGCTTGGAATAACAGCATACGTTCCCTGACAGCCCCAGAGGTCAGAATTCCAAGGTCATTAGCACAGGCCGAGGTCTCTGTGTGGCAGGGCTGCACTCTCCAGAGACTGCAGGGAGGGCTCTGTCTCTTGCCTCTTCCAGCTTCTGCGACATCAGCATTCCTGGGCCTATGGCTGCATCCCTCCAATCTCTGCACCTGTGGTCACACAGCTTCCGTTTCATTCATCTTTATGAAATCTCCCTCTGCTTCCCTTTTATATGGAAACTTGTGAGGACGTTGAGGGCTCACCAGGATAATCCCTCCCTCTCATAGTCCTTGACTTGATCACATCTGCAAAGACATTATTTTTTCTTATTTGAAGTGATATTTACAAATTCCAGGGACTGGGACCTGATATCTTTGAAGCTGTTATTCTGCTCATCACACCATCCCTGTGCATAAAGCTTCTATGGTATTCCTAACAGTACACGCTTGAGAAGTTAGGGGCCATCTCTGGAAATATGCACAACTCAGTGCCACACGAGTGGCATGGGCAGTGCTGTCGGGTAGAAGAACTCACTTGAACTTGGGGCAGCCTTGCCCTTAAAGAATAGACATAATTTGGGAAGATGTGGGAGAATACATTTCAGACAGGCACAGTCTGAGCAAAAGGCTGGGGGAGGGACGAGCAGAGATCTTGGAAGACATAAAGGAGATCACTCTACTCTAAAACAGTGTGATGGGGTCGAAACCGGTTTGGCTCAGTGGATAGAGCATCGGCCTGCGGACTGAAAGGCCCCGGGTTCGACTCCAGTCGGGCATGTACCTGGGTTGCGGGCACATCCCCAGTAGGAGATGTGCAGGAGGCAGCTGATCGATGTTTCTCTCTCATCGATGTTTCTAACTCTCTATCCCTCTCCCTTCCTCTCTGTAAAAAATCAATAAAAAATATATTTAAAAGTGTGTGATGGGGGCAGCGAGGAAAACGTAGAAAGTAGAGTGAATGTCAGTCTTTCCTTCTACCACGCTTTCCACATTCTCCTACTTGTGTTTATTGTAACTCTTTCCCTTAAGTTTCTGAGTCAGTCCACCCTCTTTAAGTCTCCAGGATTCTTCTTTTTCCCTTTGTTAATTTCTGCGACTTTGCCTCTGCATCCTTTCTGAGTCTCCCTAATTTCCTGCCCTGCCAGCATCATGTCTAATCCTCTGCACTCCTGTCCCTGCTAAGCTGCTTTGCAAATCTTTTGTATTAGACTGTGAGCTCTTTGAAAGAAAGGGCCATGACGTGTGCGTGTTATTCTCCCCAAGATGCTGTTTGAAAGACTGGATGTATAGATTGATACCAAGGACACCGGGATCCCATTGGATGTCATTAGTGTTTGCAGTAGCAGCAGTGTGGTATTTCTTGTGTTGTTTTTGTTGTCAGGTAGTGATCCCTTGTCTTTTTATCAAAAACAAGTTGGGAATTCCTTAGCCACTATCAGGGTGAGCCTAATAATTTTACCCCTTATTCTACCTAGGAGCACATACTGAAATCATTCTTATTAGAAATGATATATACAGTATGTACTTTCTAGAGATATTCAGGGGGTGGTATCTATGATTTTCTACTGTCAATTTCCAGCATGCCTTATTCATTCCCTCCTTTCTATGAACTACTTTCATAGTCGACCCATTTCCTCCTGCCCCGGCCTGCAAGCATTTGGGGAATAAGTGACTGGCTGCTTGCTCTCTTTGACCCACAAATGATATTGGTTTCTGATTGCTGTAATTAAAGGTGACTTAGGGAGAAGAAATTAGGTGCCTGCCACGAAGAAGCAAGGTGGTGTTTATAAGCTGCTTTTTGACCATCGAGCTCCCAGATCCAACCCCAACAGCTTTCCATTAAAGCCAGGGATTAACTACTTGGAGCAGCTCCATGGAAGGGACTAGAAGAACAGCTCCTTGGGTCCCAACAACAAATTACTTCTGAATCAAACCTCTGATTACTAGATCAGAGTGGCCTCTCTGCTTTGCATAATTAAGTTTCATGGCGTGTTACAATTAACAGCCTTTGCCGTCAGCCAGGTAGAAACAGCCACCATTTATGCGCCAGCAGCCTCGGAGAGTGCTGGCGGGTGACTAGGAAGCATTTATGAGGGGATTATGTGCATTCTGGGTCATAATCGAAGAAAACTCGAATTACCTTCCAATTAAAAGCAACACATATGATGATCCCAAGATACCACCCCAAAGTCTTCTTTGATTGTTTTCTTCTGGTAACTCCCTTCCCTACTCAAATAGCAGCGAGGGCAGTGAGAAGCTTTTATTTATGCATGAAAACCGACAACTTCCTCTCTCTAATAGTTCCTGGTCTTTCCAAAACTCCAAAGCATGACTTGCTTTGTACCCTTTGTTGTGGCTGCATTTGTTATCACACAAGTAGTCAGACATGCGATGCAGATGTCCAGTGAGCTACAGGCTCTGGGAATCACCTGGAAGGAAGCCAAGTGCCATCAGGAGTGCTGGGACACAGCAAAATGCCAGCCCTCTGCCAGCGGTGAGCGGGCCTGGCATTCACCATTCATCAATGCTGAGAGAGTAAAACACGACCAGGGAATATTTCTCTTAGAATTTTTTTTTTGTAGAATGATATTCCTCTGGCACAGTTTCTCCTTTGACCGATATGATTTAGATATTAAGGCAGATGAATCCACAGTAGGCATCATAGGGATGAATACTCTGTTCTATTAGAATTTCCCTCGGATCCACAGGCATACAGCAACGAATAACAGTAACTACTTTCATGGAGTTGACTATGTGTCAGCTACTTCTCCATGCTCTGTACTTGTACAAAAATATATATAATGAAGAACTTGCGATAGTTTGGCTAGCTTCTTTTTTTTCTGTCTTTCTTACTTCCTTATTCCCTGTACTATCTCCCTCTTCCTCAATTTGCTAATTTCCTCCCTTCTTTCTTCTGTTGCTCTCCTTCTCTCTTTCTTTTGAGTACATCTGAGATTTGATTAAGAGCAAACCATGGGGAAACAGGAATTCAAGTTCTGGAATTGTCATTCTCTATGAGACCATTTTTGGGGCAAGCTGATTAATTAAATTGGGCCTCAGGTCACTTATTTTTATTTTAGTTTATTTTCCATCACCATTTATCTCCCCTATATCCTCTTCCAACTCCTCCACCCCCACCCCCCACCCCCAATCAGCACACTACTGTCCATGTCCATGAGTTCTTTCTCTTTCAGGTTACTTGTTTTTTAAAGAGGAAGAAAGAGAAGGAGGAGGAGGAGAGAGGAGGAGGGATGGGATGGAGAGGGGGGGCGGAGGAGAGGAGATAATAAGAATAACCATCCAACCTACAATAAAATGTTACCATGAACATCAAGACACAGTGTGGATGGAAGTCCTCTGTACATTGTATAGAACTCTACACATTCCACTTGTTTTTGCTAACTTCCAAATAAATATTTTCAGACATTTTACTAAGATTTAGAAGCAGACATATTTGAAAGAAAAAGAGAGACCATTCTCTAGACAAATTGGGTGCCTTGTTATGCATTTACCAGGAGGAAAATGCCTCTGTTCCCTGCTAAAAACCCATTTGTCTTGCAAATTTCTATAATGAACAGATTTTGGAATAAATACCATGTAATCTGTGATGACAGTTCTCTCATTTCTTTTTTATTAGTTCAATCTCTCAGCATCTGAATCCCAGAGCTACAGAATCTCCATAATCATGGAGGCAAGCTGGGTCCTATGCATTTTCCCCCTTTCTGGCACAAAACAGAGTCCCCAGCTCCTCTCCCCTTACAAGGCCCATGTCCTGGTTTTAAATGCACCTGCATAACAATGCCAGATCAGAAAAGAAACAAACAGCCGGCTGCCTGGCCTTTGCAACAATATGCCATTTTCTCACTGACCTTTACCTGCGTGTATTTAAAACTTGAATTTTGCTCGGAGCTTGTGGAGCGCTTGGATTGCATTATTCTTTTGCTTAAACTAGGTCATCTTTATGGAACATGAGGTAGTTGTAATCAACTCTGACTCTTTTTCCCCTGTTGTTTTTCCTTTTTGTCTTTCCCTAGGTAAGTGATATTTGATTATTGTTTTGAACTTCTTCAAGAGAGAGTTCTGAGGCCTCTGGAAAGAAGTCTTTGGCCGGTTACTATTCGTGCTGTCCCAGTGGTTCCTGTCATCTCTTGGCTCCTGCACAGGGCAGGGCACATGGAGGTATGGTCGCTCACTGTTCATGGGTTTGCGTCTGGTAGTAGTCAAGGGAACGTGAGTGTTGGACCTGTGTCGATGATACAGTTAGAAATTACTGGGAACTGAATGCCAAAAGACAATCATTTTACCTCTCACATCAACTCCTTGTATGGGTTTTCCTGCCTTCTGTGGTAATCTATGTTCTGAAAATGAACTTCATAAAATGTCTAAATGAATTATAAGAATTTCATTTCTAGAGAGGACTTCACAAATAATTTTTGCCTTCTTTTGAAAATTAAAAAAAACAGGTTTAAATATATTTTGTTTACATTCCAGTTGGGTAAATGAATGGGTCTGAGATAAAAATGAACAATATTTTATTTAACTCATTATTAATCAGGCACGTATTATATATAAATAGGAGGAGGAATCAAAGAAGTGCATGGGTATTTAGAATAGAAGAATATTGAAATCAATTTAGAGATGGGCAAGAAGCTGGCTTTTTCCAAAGGAGAAGGGGAAGTAGACTGAGCCTGCACCAGACAGAACTTATTTCTGTGTTGAAGACAGAACCATTCTTGCATTGCTAGCAATTATCCATACTTTACAGGGCTGTAACATAGCGCAAATGCGGTGACAGGCTAGAATGGGATATGCTTCAAACAATGCATCATTTTTCATTAGAGACACCCATCATTTTCTTTTCCTTATTTCTAATTCTCTGACATACTCAAGAGTGTAGATTTTAACATGGGAAATTGTCATGCATCGCATATTGAGATTCTCGCTACCCATGTTTATATTTATGAAAGTTCAGACTTGTGCCAAGTTTGGAAATTCAGATGATAGAGTCTTCCTTTGATTTTGGAAACACTCCTGCCTTCGTTTTCTCTGACTTCCCTGGTTTTACAACTGATATAAAAGAAGTCTTTTATATTTCCAGGAAAAAGGATAGATTCTTAAGAAATGTTTATTTAATGAATGAGTTCTTTAAAGCTAAGCATTAACTAGATATCCTTTATGTTTTGGTTATTCATTGAGTAACATTGTCAAAGTATCCCCCCAGTGAAAGAAGTTGAATTAGTACCTTTACCCTTGAAACACTATTCTGTCCAATTTAATTCACTTTTCTAAGTGGAGTAGCATCCCACTCAGCTCCTAGTTGGTTCATGTCAATGGTCAGGTGACGTGGCCACAGCATATCTCAGCTATTTGGTGTTTATTTTTCCCAAATGTGGATATGCATCCGCTGTCTCATTCACCAATTTAGGGCCCCCTCCCCAAAGGAGGAGGGACTTCGGGGGAAAGAGGCGGCTCAAGGTGACAAAGAGGAAAAGACAGGCATCACCCAGGGGTGGTTGGATGCCTCCTGGTGATAGGACTGTGATCGCAGCCTCCAGTCTCAAGCATCAGGGGAGTCTGCTGGTCTGTTGTCGTGTGTGGGTGTGATTGTCTGCAGGCAGATGTGCTGAAATTATTTCTATGTGGGCCCATTTGCCTCTGCAGAGCTCCATGCTGGTGTCACTGATGAAAATCCCCCTCGGTGGTCTGGCGCTGTGGGCCCACATGGGCCCACGTGATGACTTTTTCCAGGAAGGCAGTGTTTCTTTCCAGCGCTTCCCAGAAAATCATATCATTTTCACTGTTAGCAGCGCTCGCTCAGATTTCCCTAACTCTTCTCACATAGACCATCCAGCTGTGCTACTGAGAGGAGTTGGAAAATGAAAGACTCATTCCAATATTTTTCCTCCTGATAAACCATCTGGGTGGATGGTTTTTTTTTCTCTCTGAGATTCTTTTTTAGGGTAAAAGCAGGGAGCTCCCAAAGAGAGCGGCTCCTCAGACACGACTTCCCACTGATGTTGACAGACTCTGATGTGTACCTGTGCAGCTGGCCAGGTGGTTTCTGTTAGAGTGTCCAAGATCCTTCCTGATGTACATCCCAACTTCCAGTGTTTCCTCTTCAGGGTAAATTGAAGCCAGAAGGTTGAGTTGACTTTACAAAGACTATAAAGACGGCCCTGGGTGGGACTGAGTTCCGAATTCAGATCTGTTTCTTTGTTTGATTCTTCAGGACACCTGTGATGTGAAGGATCGATCCTAAACATCTAGCGATTCATTGTGTCATAGCCGTTTTCTACTGCCAATTGCATGAAGGGCCCGCAGATTCTAAGAATTTCCAATTGGACGTACCCTGGGGAGGAGTATCCATCCTCCTTGACATCTATTTGCTTTTCCTAAAGGGCCATGGCGTTCTGAGATAATCAACTTTCTGGCTTTAAATTCTTAAAAAAAAAAGTAGTTTGTGAGTAAACAAAAATATGGCCATGGATGCTACCTTTTCCCTCTCTCCTATGCGCCACTAGGACAGAGAGGCTGTGAGTGTCTCAGAATGAAGGGAAAGAGGGAGTTGAAAATAGGGTGCAGAGTAAAAGAGCATGAGGTATTGTGCTTCTCTGGGGCATGTTTGCTGGGCCTTCTCAGCTCATGCTGTGTCCTTCCCTCCCCTCCCAACCCCCCCAAAATTCTCCCGGATCTAGAAACAACCGAGATTTCACAAAGACCTCCCTCTCATTGAGATGCAGGGCTCTGAGCTGACTGTGCCTATGGAGCTGTGGAAGCTGTGTCTACCTATGTTCTCAGACTTCTTTAGGAAGCAGATACTCACTGGGGTGCACATCTGAGTGGGCCGGCCCCTCACTCTCCACCCCCGTGGCTTCTTTTCCTTTCTTCTGCCCTCTCAGAATCACACCCCGTTTCTCCTCCCCTAGCCCACAGGCCAAAGGAGAACCTCCCCACGTGTGAATTGAGGTAGCAGTTTGATTTGTAGCGTCACGAGAAGCCACGGCCGAGTGCCAGGCGGCGGGCAGTGCCATTTAGGCCCCTTATGCAACTCTCTGTGGCTCATTCACCGAATGTCACTTTCCTCGAGTCCACACATTATCTCACTCGAGCAGATGCGATAAGGTAGAAATACAGGGTGATTGGGATGCGGTTTGTTAAGACCTGTTTTGGAGCCATTGGGAGGGCACTGACTGGAAAAGTTGATCACAGCCACCAGGATGCATCCACCTGCTTCCCCTCGCCCCTGCCTCGGGGACTCGGACCACATGCTGCTGCTATCCTTCTAATTCAGTGATGCTTATGGTGATGATGGCGATTTCCTGTCCGGTCTATGTTTCAAACGGTACCTTTTTATTTATTGGAAAAACAACAACATGATATTGAAGGGATCCCAGCCTGGTCACGGCGCTGTGTGTGGAGTGAATAGAAGGGGGCTCCTGGAGGGAGAGGAGGGGTGATTATGAGCCTCCCGGAGATTTTTCGGGGTCTCAGAAAAGAAACTGAGAAGCCACAATGGAAAAGGTAATACTGCGTCGATATCGCAGTGAGCTTTTCCGGGGGCTGGAAACAGCATTATTACTCGGGGAGGAAAGCGCTCTCTTCCCTCCCCCCTTCCTTTTGATGTCGACTTGTGTGCGCCAAAGTGGCCCGGTGTTTTAATGGTCTGTTTCAAAGATGGAAAGGGCCCTTGTGCGCCAGCACAGAAGCCCGTCCCGCCAGCCCGGGCTCTGTTTGATTGGGAAGCTTGTTTGGGAGAAATGATCATTTTATAGCTGCTGCTTTGCTTCACTGATGGCCATATTGATGTCGCTCTGCGGGAGGGGCCTAATAAATAGCTTATAAAACCATGAGGCCATTCTCTGCGGTAATCTACCACTGCGCCGCCACAGACTGCAAAGCCGGGCATGCAGTGTGCTGGCTCCTCACACCCAGCTGGCCCAGGGCGTGTGTGTGTGTGTGTGTGTGTGTGTGTGTGTGTGTGTGTGTGTGTGTGTGCGCGCGCGCGCGCGCGCCTTCAGAAGAGCCACCTGCCTGTCCTGTGAAGAGGGAAATGCTGGGGTCTGGTGTTTCATCAGCGTTGCTTAGGCTGCGCTCAGATGTGGCTGCTGGAAAGACTGGGCTCAGAGCGGCGTGGAAAACCCTCCCCACCTGGTTTAGTCCTGTTGTAATTGCACCGTTTTCCAGAACATTAAGAAGGAGCTAACAGCCCGACCGGCATGGCTCAGTGATTGAGCATCAACCTATGAACCTGGAGGTCACAGTTTGATTCCTGGCCGGGGCACATGCCCGGGTTGTGTGTTTGATCCCAGTGGGGTGCGGAGGGGGGCATTCAGGAGGCAGCTGATCAATGATTCTCTCTCATCATGGATGTTTCTATCTCTTCCTCTCCCTTCCTCTCTGAAATCAATAAGAAAAATATCTATTTTTTAAAAAGGAGCTAACAAATGGTGGAAAGGGGGGAATTGGACCTGCTGGCCCCTTGGGCAGAGATGGTGAGAGATGAGACAGAGGCAGCCCTGTTCACCGCAGGCGGGACGGCAGTTCCTTCCAGGTGCCATTTCATAAAGGACAGTAGCTGCTGGCTCTTGGGGGAAGGACAGGGGCCATGCCCTGCAGCTGTACCCTGACAGCCTGGGGAACGGGTGGGTGATCTCCCAGATGACCCAGGTGGGCGTGGAGGACGGAGCAGGTGGGCTGTGTGGACTGAATGGACTCGCCCGCATTGGTCAGCATCTGCCCTGGGTGAGCACCAGGCCCCCAGCCCTCCATGCAGCATCCGGGGTATTTCATGATCACATGTCATCATGCTTTTATCGAGAAGGAAGAAGCTGCACAGAGGTTTATAGAACAAACCAACACACAAGGACGACCATGAATCTGGAAAACCTGCCTCCTGGGGGTTCCCCGAGGAAGTGGCAGAGCCAGAATTTGAACCCAGGTTTTTGTCTGCTGCCACACCCCATACACGGACTTGTATGTAGAACAAGTCATCCCTGTGTTGTATGCATGCTACGCAGGCAACTATTTATGAGATGTGGTTTTAAAAATGTGGAGAAGCCCTAACTGGTTTGGCTCAGTGGGTAGAGCATCGGCCTGCGGACTCAAGGGTCCCAGGTTCGATTCCAGTCAAGGGCATGTACCTTGGTTGCGGGCACATCCCCAGTTGGGAGTGTGCAGGAGGCAGCTGATTGATGTTTCTAACTCTCTATCCCTCTCCCTTCCTCTCTGTAAAATAATCAATAAAAAATATTTTTTAAAAAATGTGGGGAAGTTCCTAGAAATTCTCACTGTCAAATACTGGAGCATTCAGGCCGATGGTTGGAAACACGCCTCTGGTACAAAGACTGAGGCATTCACGTCCAGGTGCCATGCAGCAATAGGCTGCCCTGTGTTCTTAAAACTCCATTCCTCTGTCCACACCTGCGCTGGGCTGAGTGTAGTCCAAACAGACTTTCCCAAGCTCTGCCCCCCACTCAGTGGGTATGAAAGTTCTTCCAAGAGCCCTTCCCGGTGTACCCAGCTCACCAGGCATGGGCTGCTATCCCTGCAGTGAGCCCTCTGGCTTCCTGCTCTGTCCCTCGCTTCCTGCCCCACTTCTGACTTGTGTGGTCACATCTCCTGGCCCCCCGGTCCTAACCCAGCCCCGCTGCCCACCCACGGCTGTCCGTGCTGGTGTCTGCAGCTGCTGGACAGAGCCGGGGCCGCCTGCTGCGGTTGGAAGTCTCATGTGCACCCAGGGGGCTGTGACCACGGCTCACACTGACCTCCCATCACACTACCACCCGTCACCCCCTGGAACTGCTATGAAGCTGGCATCTTTCTGATGGTCCATTTCTGGCAGAGTGAACTAGATCTTTCCGTTTTGATTTCTTCACTTATTACAGTCAAAATCGCCCTAGGGCTCAGGTGCGGGCCAGGACGTGGCCTCAGTCCCTGGGCCCCGGGCCCCAGGCCCTGTCAGGGGTCGCCTCTCTAATCCAGCATTTGCCTGCTCTCTTTGAACTCAGCTGCGTGCCTCTCACCATCCCTCATTAGATGCCTGACCCTCTAGATCAGCGGTTTTCCACCGGTGGGCCGCAGTCATTCCTAAAACATGCGGGGCCCAACTGGGCAGTCAGGGGCACTGACCTCCTTTCCCTGAGATGGTCAAATAAAAAATGACAACAGCCAACGTGGCAATAGCTATCTGGTGAGAACAAATCAAAGTGATACCTTTTTTTTTTTTGTCAGGTCAGCAAAAAAATAGAATATGTTTTAGGGTGTGCTGCAGAATTTTAGTAATTGGTCTATGTGTGCCCTGTGATGAAAAACGTAGAAAATCACTGCTCTAGGTCTTCAGAGGGGCCCAGTTAAGCCCTCTCCTTCTCTCTCCTCCTTCCCTCCTTCCCTCCTTCCCCCTCTCTCTCCTTTTCTCTCTCCTTCCCTCTCTTCCTTCCTTCCTCCCTCCCTCCCTTCCTCCCTTCCTCTCTTCCTTCCTTCCTACCTCCCTCCGTCCCTCCCTCCCTCCCTCCCTTCCTCCCTTCCTCCCTTCCTCCCTTCCTCTCTTCCTTCCTCCCTCCCTCCCTTCCTCCCTTCCTCTCTTCCTTCCTTCCTACCTCCCTCCGTCCCTCCCTTCCTCCCTCCCTTCCTCCCTTCCTCCCTTCCTCCCTTCCTCTCTTCCTTCCTCCCTCCCTCCCTCCCTCCTTCCCTTCTTCCCTCCCTTCCTTCCTTCCTTCCTTCCTTCCTTCCTTCCTTCCTTCCTGTCTTTCTCCTTGAGAGGAAATAACCACTTAGATACCATAAATGCTAGGACCTTCAAGTCCGATCACCTGCTTAGGAGCTGTTCCAGCCACTTGACCTGGGGACCTGTCTGGTGGGATCGCTCCCAGCAGGACTTTTCAGATCCCTGGAACCTCTCCAGCCATTAGAAGGCGTGTCTATGGAGGGACACAGCAAGGGCTCCTGCTAGGATTCTGCCTAAGGAAAGCCTTTCGGAGCTCATCTGTGTAAGCCAGACTCAGCCTGTGGAAGAATGGAGTTTAAATGAGAAGATTCCCACATCTCTGACCCCTTCACTTCCCATGGGAAGGTGCACTCCTACCCGAATGTCCAACAGAACGCTTAGAATTGACCCAAGGAGAGGAGTCAACTGGAAAAGGGTATGAAGCTTGCTTTCCCCAGGAGTCAGCCAGGACAAGAAGACTATAAGCTACAAGCCCGTCCCTAAGGCAGTGGAATAAGGGTGGAGGCCCCAAGGGGTGGGGTCATGGCTACACTCCCCGTTTGCTTCCCGTGCCAGACACAGTCCAAATTCTGGAGCCTGGCAGAAGAGCCCTTAGGATCTGTGGGGTTCTTTCTTCTCCGGGCCTCTCCCCCTGCCATCACCAGAGGCACCTCGACAGTTCTCCGCCTGGTTCTTTTCCACTGGGTCTCACCCTGATCCTCTGTCTCCTCCTTTTCCCGGGGCTGCTTTCTGTTCACCTGTAGGGTCTGCCTCAGGCCCTTCCTCAGGAAACCTTTCCTGACCAGTCTGTCCAGTTCCCTTTCTGTGTTCCCACTCTGCATACCTCTTCCCGAGACAGTTTCATACCCAATTTCATTCATTTGTTTGTTGGTATTTTTTTAACTCAACATTCTGACCCAAGAACCCAGTCAATATTCCCAGCTCTTCTGTCAAGCATGGTGACCGCTGCCCCCTGTGGCTCATGCACAGTTGAGATACAGCTAGTACGTGTGTTGACTACTAGATACAGCTAGTTAAATACTAGATACAGCTAGTATTTTAAATGTATTGAGTTAAATATGTTAAAATAAATTTACTCTTTATCTTTTTAAATTTTTTTATGATGTGAGTTCATTAATTTTAATTTTCAATGTGACTTCATTAATTTTAATTTTCAATGTGACTTCATTTAAAATTACATTCATGGCCAAAAATATATATCTGTGGTTCAAATTACATTTTTGTTGGATAGTGCTGGTCTACAGCATCAAATCCAGGGTCAGATACTGCTCTTCACATTGTTTCTATCTTTTTTTCTCTCTCTCTCATCCTCATCGCCCAACCTCCTCCTCCCAGAGGGGAGATTTGGATATTAAAAAGATGTTCTCATTAAGACATATTTTACTTCTTGTGACTCCTCTAAACTTTCTTCACTTGAGGCCAACAGTAGAGTAGGTGTTCAACAACTAATCATTGGTTGGTTCATTTAGAGAATTATTATGTATCCAGAATTATCCAGCATGGATTTTTGCACCTCTTTTAAAATTGTCTCTTTCTTAATGGTATTTAGAGTACTTCATGCTCATTTCATTTATAAATGCACTTATCCCCTCCATACCCTGGAGGTTAGCGAAACGGTAGCTAGTCAGGCTCCAATTTTATTGATGGGCAAGTGAGCCAGACCAAGAATAAATTAGCAATAAAGCCAGGATCAGCCACAAATCCTCACATGAAAACATGCTTCCTCCTTCAGTTTGTGGACAAAATATGCAACAGTCAGAAACGAATAAGAAAGAAATCAAATGAAATTGAGTTTGTCTTGAGTATCGTATCTTGTCCTAAGTGCTTTTTCAGCTGTGATGCTTTCTCAATGGTATTTGGGGAAACGGATTTAGAAGACAGATGAGGGTGGGTGGGGGGCAGAGGGATGCTCTTCTCTCCAAGTAGCTGACTCTGCCTGCCCTTCCCATTGTCTCCCTCGCAAGGAAGAGTGCCCTTCCTGCTTCTCTCCTTCCTTTCTCTCCCCACAAGTGTAAGTTCTCATGGAGCCTTGTAATATGTCTGTTCAGCTAGTGTATGTTTGAGTGCCATTTGTCCTATTCGAGTTGTCAGTTATCCTTCGAACTGCTCCATACATGACTCCCCGTGAGTTGGTCAACCCCTACACTGCAGGCCCATATGTAATACCATGCACTGCTTTGTATGGCGACGTATATAGTGCAGAGGGCCTTAGAGAACATTAAAACTCACCGTGGCCATTTGCTTAATGTCGTTAAGAGACATTTAAGAAAATAGCAAAATTTCATATACCTTCTTTAAGGAGTTATCATTAGCCAACTCGAGAGTTGTTTATAATGTTCCTACATTGTTTTAAAATAACTAGGCAGCTCTGTTCATAAAAAGTGATACTAGAAGTGGAACAGATTTGAGTGAAAACAGCATCTTTTCTTGAGCTGGCTGCTGCAGACTCATCCTTTGACATGACCATTCTTCTGCATTCTCACCGCCATTGTCCCTCCCTTAATTCTGGCTCTATTCTAAGCGAAGTGTTAGGATAGACTAGAGCAGTGGTCAGCAAACTCATTAGTCAACAGAGCCAAATATCAACAGTACAACGATTGAAATTTCTTTTGAGAGCCAAATTTTTTAAACTTAAATTATATAGGTAGGCACATTGTTATTAACTTAATTAGGGTACTCCTAAACTGGCCTTTGCTAAAAATGTCCTCAATCTGATTGAGGTACGTTCGCTGAGGTCGACCCCTTCCAACTCTCCCATCCACACTCATCTTGTATACTTGTTTTGTCTATCTCCTTTCTGAAAACTGACTTCTGTGCATGGGCCATGAAGTTTCATTCACACTGTACGTGAGCGCCCGCATGTGGTATTTTGTGGAAGAGCCATAATCAAGGGGGCAAAGAGCCCCATGTGGCTCACGAGCCGTGGTTTGCCGACCATTGGACTAGAGCAACTAAAATATGCCTGTGTGACAAGGATCCTGTCCATACGGGCCCCCCAAGCTGTTCTGGCAGCCTGGCCCTCATCCACATGGATCCTCCACACTACCAGCTGAGTGATAGGTCTCCGTCACTCCAAAGTTGTGGCCCTCATTTCCCGTGAGAGGGAATGCCCGGGTAACTTCAATTGGCATGCAGGACCCTCCAAGCCATGGCCTGGGTCTATCCCTCCATTGTCCCTCCTCCCCACGGACTCTCTGCTGAGCCATAAGCATCTTAATCGGACAAACACTCTTGCTCGACTTGCCTCTCTAGCATCAAGCCTACTCTTCCCTTTCCTGGTTCCCCATCTGGAATCCGGTCCTATTTCACTTCCCCATCCAGCTGCTCATCACTCTGGGCACAGTTCCTCAGAGAGGGCAATATTCAGAAACTAACATGTTATGCACTTTATTTATGCATCTAATGCACTTTATTTATGTACCGGCCAGCACACTGGATTGTAAGTGATGAACCCCTTTCCCCACAGACCCTCCTCCAGTGGGAATGTAGTCTGCTAGCTTCTCTTTGGTGACTGCCTGCTACGTGGCAGGCATTTTACTGGTAATATCTCATTTAAACCTTTAAACTGTTTCACTGGGCCAAATTATTACCCTTCTTTTAGATGTGAGGAAACCGAAGCTCTGAGATTTTTATCACTTCTCCAAATCACGATTAGAACCATGATAGGGATCCGGTTGCATTCTGTTCTAAGCGGATGGCCTTTCCCTGTGACATGCTGCCTTTCCTGGTTTAAATATATGTCTTCTACACCTGCACAATTCCTAGCGCAGAACTGGTAGCGAACACAGCAGAGGTAGATGAGCGGAGCCAGATTCCCAGTGTCCTGATATCTCTTGAATGAAAAGAGGTCTGACTTCTTGCCTTAGCTCTGTTCTTCTCTGCCCTCCTTTTCACCATTTCCATCTTGCTAATCACAGGGCCTATTTTCTAGTCAGTTTTTTTGTTTTTTTTTTGCTTTGTTTTGTTTTGTTTTGTTTGTACCGCAAACATCACAACTGCTCCCCCAGCCTCAATGACATCTCCAAACGCCCGTTTTGCTTTCTGACATGTTTGCTTTCTGACATTTTCAGCGTCTGTTGCCAAAACCTGCTGTGATCTTTGTGACATGAGGCTCTGGGTGTGAGCTTGAGACAGCCAGAGGGCCTCTGATAGGACCCGCTATCCCTGGGCCTGTCAGGGCCCGGGGCATAATGAGTTTGCCATTTGAAAGGCCTGGATTGCAGGTTTTGTTGGGGTTCCTCCTCCCTCCTCGCCTCCCCTCGCCATTTGCCACTTGATGTAGATTGGCACAGACCAGGTTTTTCTCAGTGTAACACCATAAAGAAGTGAATATTCTTGGAACAGGAAAAGGCCACACAGCTCAACGTATTGACCTCTTTCGTTAATATGTCCAGTGATTCTCCATTTTGGTAAAATACCTTTTCTGATTGTTGAGAGCAGGAGGTGAGGACATGAGATGGTCCTTTGGATGCAGCTTTTGGATATTAGAAGTATAAGGGGCCCGTGAGATACTTGTGCCCAATGCCTCCCTTCGGAGATACATTTTTAAGAAATCTCTGCGAAGTCGGCAAGTTTTCTGGTTAATCCTCACATGAGGATTTTTTCCCCCATTGATTTTTAGAGAGAGTGGACAGGAGGAAGTGGGGAGAGAGATAGAGAAAAACACCGATCGGTTGGCTCCTGGACACACCCCGACCTGGGCTGAGATCAGGCCTACAATCCACATACATGCCCTTGACTTCGGATCATACCCAGACTTTTTGGTCCTCAGGCCAACACTCTAACCACTGAGCCAAACCAGCCGGTGCAAAGCTGGTGAATTTTTCCAAGGCACAAGAGTATTTAGAGCTAAGCTCTGATCAGAAGAGGGACCCCAAGGTATGGAGCAGCATTCACAGCACTATCCCAAACCACTGACCCTAGCAAAACGCACCTCATTTAGGTGGGCTTATTCTCCCATCTCATACTTACCAGGAGGAGTGGCCTTGAGGTCTGGCACTGAGCACTCTCCTTTCACCTCTACTGAAGGGCAGAGCCATCTGGTGCCAAGAACAGTGGGGATGCTGGCTGCAATGATGGTCACGTGGATGCATCTGTGGCTGGTCTTTCCATGCAGGGTTCCTGACCAAGCTCTCTGCAAGGTGCCTCCAGATCCCAGAGTGAGTTCAGTAAAGGACAGGGTCCACAGGACAAGTCAGCCCACAGGCCACATGTTCTTGCTCAGACAATGGCGCTAATGCAGCGGTTCTCAACCTGTGGGTCGCGACCCCTTTTGGGGTCGAACGACCCTCACACAGGGGTCGCCTAAGACCATCGCAAACACACATATATAATTACATATTGTTTTTGTGATTAATCACTATGCTTTAATTATGTTCAATTTGCAACAATGAAAATAAATCCAGCATATGAGATATTTACATGACGATTCATAACAGTAGCAAAATTACAGTTATGAAGTAGCAACGAACATAATTTTATGGTTGGGGGTCACCACAACATGAGGAACTGTATTAAAGGGTCGCGGCATTAGGAAGGTTGAGAACCACTGCTCTAATGCATCTGTAGAGACTCTTTAGCGGTGAGGCTGTGTAATCAACAGATCAAAACAATCCCCACGATGTTGAGGGACTGAGTGGGATTTCCCAGGGGCAGCACCTGGCCACTCGTCTCTCCTTGCTCCCCGTGAAAACCTGCTTTCTCACCTGTTACCAAGAGGGTCCAAAGTCCTTACTTTCTTGAAATATTTACCCCTCTTAACACCATATCCCTGGCAGATAGAGTGACTCACACATGATGAAGAGGCCTCATGGTTTTCATACAATGAAGGTAACCACTCACACCAGTCAACAGTCTCCCGTGTGCATGGCGATCCCTATAACATCCTCCTTACTTCCTGAAATACTATGGGTCACCTGTTAAATGCAAGATACAGAGAATGCAATCATTCAGACTTGGAACCTCAAGTAATTGTTGGTCAACGGAACAATTGTTAGCTGTTGCTCTCTCTCTTTTATGCCTAAAAGCCAGGGGACTTAATTTTGTCTTGAATGCAGTGGGAGGGGCACTCAAAGTAGACTTCTTTAATGAAGTACTTACTCCTCCAAAGCCATCTGGTAATTGATGTTGTAGCTAAGGTAACAGAAGCCACTCTCTCCTTTCCCACCGGTGAACATGATCCAGACCAGTTCCTGCTCAACCTTTTTTTTCTACCCCAACATCAGATGATGTTTAGATTCTGAAATCACTGCCATGGATACTTCCAAGATTATGTATGCAAAGTCCCAAACATGCTGTTTTTAAGGAGAGAAAAGGGCAGGCTGGTAAAATGATGCAATTTCTTCGCAAGGCTTAATTAAATGAATGGAAAAAACACAACGAAACACAGACGGTGGTTTCATTAGGCGCCTCTTTTGTCTGATGAGCATAAACTCACTGGAAACAGAGTCCAGATCTGTATTTACCCTGCACTCCCTGTGTCGGTACACAATTCTATGCCAATAAATATTTATATCCTATCAGCACCCACTTCTTATTCTAGTTTCTCCTGGTTAATCCTGCTCCTTGAGTAGTTTAGTGACATGGATGTCAAGACAAGAGATGGTGAGAGAGTCAGGAATTATTTATATAACCCCCCTCTTCCTCTCATCAGGTCTTATTTAGTAAATGCCCATGTGCTGGCACTTTGGTGCTAGCACTACGTGGTGAATCAACAGATCTTCAGGTCCCAGCACTCTCAGTGTCCAGTGCAGAGAGGGGATCTTTTCAGCTGAGGGATATTAATCTCAAATTATCATTCTCCTGGGGGGTAGGGGCGTGGGGAGGGCGGGTGGGAGCTCCTATGTGTATTTGTGGAGGCAAAGCACGATGGATAGTGATGCCATTCTGGCGGCCACTGGGTTCTAAATGCTGATGCATAAACTGCTGCTGGTCCCTGAAGCCCCAGCCTGCAGAGGAGGAGAAAAATAAGGAGATCGAAGGCGGTGGGGTGCCACCAACATGCTGTCCTGTCAACAGCTGTGTTTCAAGCCGAGATCACACATTCCCTTTCCTTGTGAAATGAAAAATGCCCCTTTATTTTTAGGAATTAACGGTGAGAGAAAACAGACATTTTACTTGGCAAAATAGAGGCTTGCCACCTAATTTCTGTCTCTTTTTTTCCTTTTAAAATGTACCGGTCTATAAAAAACAAACTTTGGAAAGTTCTGTTCCGACTGATGCAAGGAATACATATTTTTTGAGAGAAAAGAAGACAATTTCTCACTTGGCGAAGCCAGGTTGTGTGTTGACGATTGATCCAGTTTTGCCTGTACTGATCCAGCCTCTTACTTCTTCCCTTTGCCTGGACAGAGTGTAGATTCTGCCAAGCAGGCTCGCCACAGAGCCGAAGGGCACCGTGTCAGTAAATCAGTTTAATTGCTAATCGTGGCCAGACCCAGAAATGTTCTTGAGGCTTCTAAAATGTTCTTGACTGCCTCTCTGACCCTAAGGGCAGGGAACGTAAGTTCAGAAGACAAAAATCTGTTAAGTGTCCCAAAGCAAATTAAAATAAATGACACCCAGGGTTTTGGGGAAAAGGGAGGTCTCAAACTATGATTGGCATTGTTTTCCCTTTATCTCTGGCTCTTTATCTTCTCTCGTATGCAAAGTAGAAATTCTAAGGGAAAACTGAAAGTGGGGGTTCAATTTGACTAATTAATTCTTTTTAAAACCTTTATGACTTCGGCCTTAACTGGTTTGGCTCAGTGGATAGAGCTTCAGCAGAGGATGGAGGGTCCTGGGTTTGATTCCGGTCAAGGTTATGGTTGCTGGCTTGATCCCCAGTAGGGAGCGTGCAGGAGGCAGCTGATTGATGTTTCTAACACTCTATCACTGTCGCTTCCTCTCTATAAAATCAATAAAACATATTTAAAAAAGTAAAAGCTTTATGACTTCCTACATAAACAGCAGGGTGGGGGCCTTGGTCAGCGGCACACGAAGTTTCTGGAGGCTGAGGGCTGATCACACTGATCATGGGTCCTCCCCAGAGCCAGACCTTCAGGGCTGACTTGGCTTCCCAGGGCTGTTGCAATAAATGCCACAAATTCGATGGCTCGAAACCACAGCAACACGCTGTCTCACATGTCTGGAGGCTAAACATCCAAAACCAAATTGCAGCAGGGCCTGGCTGCCTCTGACTCTTGGGGGAGGGGATCTCTGCTTGCTTTCTTCAGCCTCTGGTGTTTCACCTAAAACGCTTGGGACCCTTGGCTTTCCGGCACAGCCCTTTCATCAGGCCTCCCAGTCACATGGCTTTTCCTCATGCGACTGTCTTTGTCTCATCTTGTAAGGGCACCAGGCTTATTGGGTTAGGAACCCACCCTACTCCAGTACGACCTGCTCTGAACTAATTTCAACAGCCACAAACCTATAGCCAAATAGGGACATATTCTGAAGTGCTAGGGGGATAGGTCTTCAAAATATCTGCTCGGTGGACATCATTCAAGTCATAAAAAGTCCTCAGTCATGAACCTGTGAGTAAATGAGTTTTTGAACGATCACCAGTTAGGGTTTCGGCCGTGAACGTGACAGAGAGTGGACAGAAACGCATGTAGTTTACTCGGCACTGAACGTTGGTGTATGTAGTATGTAGATATGTTTTCATATATTTTTATGTCACATATGTATCATAGTTAAAATTGGATTACATTTTATAGTGTGTGCTTTTGAAAGAGCTAACACATGGATTTCAAAGTAGTAATAATTGAACTTGCACATATGGCAGATTCTCCCATCATCTTATTGTTTCTCACACTCATGACATTTTTCCCTTATTGAAATACTAGAGGCGCGGTGCACAAATTCGTGCACCAGTGGGGTCCCTCAGCCTGGCCTGTGGGATCGGACTGAAACCAGCTCTCCAACATCCCCCAAGGGGTCCTGGATTGCGAGATCACACAGGACAGGCCAAGAGACCCCACTGGTGCATGAACGGGGCCGGGGAGGGACACAGAAGGTTGACTAGCTGAGGAGGGAGTATGGGAGGGCTCCAGGGCATATCCAGCCCATCTCACTCAGTCCCAATCGGCCGGACCCCAGCAGCAAGTTAACCTACCAGTTGGAGCATCTGCCCCCTGGTGGTCAGTGCACATCATAGCAAGTGGTTGAGTGGCTTTAGCATATTATTAGCATATTATGCTTTGATTGGTTGTACAGAGACCAGGTGACCGGACACTGAGCATATTAGGCTTTTATTATATAGGATCCCATTTACACTGAGGGAATGCAGCCTGCACTGGGGCCATTTCCTCCTAAAACAATCAAGGATTTCTGGGGCTGAGAGAACCTCCAGATAGGTAAGTGATTTTAGGAAACAGGGATCGTTCTTCCTACAAAAGGAAGACCATCTCTCTTTGGCTTCTGTCTCAGCAGCTCCCTTGAGAGATTAGCTAAAACTCCATAACATTTTCTCTTTTTTACTGATTAATATTTTAGAAAGTTTTTGCAAAGCAAAACAACTTCTGTCTCCGGAACTCCAATTCTGCAAGAGAAAGAACATCGACTCCTCGCATTGCTACAACCTTGACCTTTCCCGGAGCGCCTTAATGAGACAGGAAAGCCTGTTGAGAGGGGTGTGTGCTGGGGGTGCAGTTCTCAGCTCCTTAGGATGCTGCAGGACTGGATGGTGGGGTGTGTTTGGCCTGTGGCTGGAGATGCTGACCCTGGATCCCCCAGCCGCGTGCACTCACTGGGGTGTGCACACCTGTTCATATTAAGTGTATGTCACTTCCCTAAGTCCTTGGGAGCTCCAAGTTTTTATTCTCCCCAGTTTGCTCTTCGGGCACCTGCTTCCCTTTTAACCCCTCCCTATTCTTCTTGCTTTTTCTGGTGCCTAAGAGAAGGTGCTGATTTGTGTCTGCTCTTTGACTCGAGCGAGAATAATAAATAGGATGGTCTCACATCTCAGCCAGCTCTTAATCTCCTGGCGTGGCATCACCTACTGCCAGGGGCCCACTCTGTCTCTCACTTTGCCGAGCTCTCCTTCCTTCAAACCCCTGGCGGCCTTCTGAGATTAAATGCAGGGCTCTTGAATCATCTACACCCAGCAAGGAATCACAGTCTCAGCAGCTGGCCAAGTGTTCCAGACTGCCGTCTTATTAAGAGCAAGAGGGAAATTTTGATTAAAAGAAAGGCCCTTAATATTCCAACAAGGAATGAAAGCGATAACATTTCCTCCACCCCCTGCTAACTCCCGACTTTCTGGAAACTTGGCTCTCCCAGGCCCTGTTCATCCCTTTGTGCTTGGAGAGTGTGTCAAAGGCTTTCAGAAAGAGATGTTCTTTAGCAAGAAATGCATTAAATCCGTGGAAGGGGACAAATTGGTTTGTATTTGTGGCTTTTGTAAGATAAGGAAGATGTGTTCTCAGCATGTGCTAATGCATGTTCAGGCCTGGCTTACCTGTCCCCGCCTCTAGTCACTCCCACCCCTTGCCTCCCTTTTTCTGGTCTCACACTGCGCCCAGGGCATCGCTGAGCGGGCTGATGGGTAGGGCCCCTGCTTTCATGTAACCACATCAAGATACTGACTTAGAAACACAAACACAATTCGATGACAAGGAAAACCGTTTAAAAATAGTGTGCTGTATATGGAAACTCTACATCCTGATGCATGCCCCGTAAATATAATGTTTTGTCGGTGTAATTGCAACATATTTTATTTAGCCAATAATACTATGCAACAGTGTGTGATAAGTAACTACAATTTTCATGATGTTCTGAGCTATTAGATTTTTCCTTGTTTTTCTACTAGCAAATTACATTCATCTTTTCACCTATTTTTTTTTCCGGCTCCAATATCCTACCACTGCTTACATATAGACAGTTCAACTTGCCATTTATCACGAATCCTCATTATCCCAGCAAGCAGTAGAAGAGCTAAGAGACAGGCGCCTCTAATGAGAGTCTAATTTCTGGACTGGGTACTGTCGTGATGCAGGTGGTGATGAGAGATGAAGCACCTGCCTCACCTTAGGAACGGGCTCTGGGCTCGGGTAGCTGGTACCACGATGAACACCTCCCGTGGGGAGCACAGATGGGGACGTGAGTGGGTGTCCGACCTAAATATGCCTCGTTATTTACCTAGGTTTGCCTCTCTTGGTTTGCATAGGCAACTTAGATACAGGGACTTGGGTGTTTGCACCTTCATAACCCTTGCATTTAGCATACTGCCTGGTGCATAATGAGTGCTCACCTCATTTTGTAGAGTGTAACTGTGCACAAAAGAATGAATGAGCATGCCCAGCGGGCGTGTCTCCGTGGTTGAGCATTGACCTATGAATTATGAGATCATGGTTTGATTCTCGGTCAGGGTACATGCCCAGATTGCGGGGCTCAGGCCCCAGTCGCGAGAGTGCAGAAAGCAAGTCGATCAATGATTCTCTCTCACCATTGATGTTTCTATCTCTCTCTCCCTCTCCCTTCCTCCCTGAAATTAATAAAAATATATTTAATAAAGAAAGAATGAATGAGGATGTTCTTGATTCAGTACAGCATATCAATGCATAATCAACTCCAGTATAAGGTGCAATGCGGGTGGGAGTTGTATATTTGCACTAGTTTCTGGGACATTGCCATAGAGTAGTAATGTCGCCTAGCAGTAAGAATATCCGTTCCAGAGATTACAGTCTCGAAGCCTCAGTTTCTTCCCCTGTAAAATGGAAACAACAGTGCTATGCTTTCACAGCTTTGCATGTGTCCGGTGAAATAATGCATGGAAAGTACTTAGCAGAGTGTCACACGGACAGTCGATGCTGCCCAAATGGAAGCTAATTGGTGTCCTAATTATTTTAAATAGCTATGATGAAATCATCTTCTCTTACCACTTCCTTCTACTGAAGTTTTTAATTTCCAATGTTTAAGGCCCATTTACTTCCATGGTTTTGGTTTAGATTCAGGCAACATTTATCAATGTCCGGCAAAGATCCAGGCTGCAACAACGGAAGGGACTGTTGTGTGTGTGTTTGTGTCTGTGTTATCCCTTATTTATTAGATGCTTATGTGATGTCAGACTCTGGGATAGTGAGGGACTTTATATAGGTTATCCTCTTCCATCTCTATGAAAACATTTTTAGGGAGGTAATTGCATTTCCTTATTCTATAGATTAGGAAATTTAGGCCAAGAAAGTATAGTATTTTCATATTACATTAAGAGCCCTGGTCGGGTCATTCAGATGGTTAGTGTCGTAAAAGAAAGACTGTGTCAGCTGGACTCCAAATGTCCTTTACACCGTCTCATACCTCTGAGTCCTGACTTGGAATGGAGCACACCTGTGGCAAGAAGATGACCTAAACATGAACCATTTAAGTGGAGGGAGATTTCTCTTTTCCTTCTCCGGGCCATCTGAGACTCTCCGAGCCCTGCATTGTTGAAACATAAGCCACAAGCCCAGCTGTTTAGAGTGTTTTTAATCTCTCAGTCAGTGAAACCCCAGTTTGAATTAAACCAGAAAGCGCTATGGGATGCACATGTCTGAAAGAATAAGCAGATATCAGAATATCTCTTGTAAATGGAAGCCAAATACATGTCATTGATACTTAGCGTTTCTCTCCTAAAATGCTCCCTGATCTAGGTCTCCAAGAATCAGAGAAACAGAATTTCGGACCAGGAAGAGGCCCGCGAAATTACTCATCCAGCCCTCTCAGCTTCCAGATGAGCCAAGAAGTTCTTTTCCCTAAGTCCTCTAGTGGCATAATATCCCTTCTAGCTAATGCTAATGCTGTGAGGCTTCATGGAAGTAAACACTGATAATATCTTCATTCCATAGTATTCTGAGTGAGTCTAAAAATGAAGTCTACTCTTAATTTTCCTTCAGTTATTCAATCAGTCAGTCAATCCACCACCAACAACAAAATAAGCAAACTAACAAACAAGTAAATACAACTTTAGATTAGACACAAACATTCATAAAGTAACTAGTCATCTATACTGGAGGTCTTTGCCTTAATTCTTAGCCCCTTTACAATGAAAGGAGAATTCGATTCAACTGTCTTTGCAGCCAGGAGCTCCCAATATCATCTTTTTTTTTTTTTTTTGAGTTATACATCGCAGTTATCTAGTTATGAAAATAAAATGGATAAAACCACTCCACTTGGAGGTCTTTTCCTTTTATTCTTTCCTTTCATTATCTTGAAGAACTTTCCTGCAAGGGCACAGAGATTTTCGCCAAACCCTTGTACAATACTCTCTCCTGTGGTAAATGATAGGATATTCTTCTTGGCCTAACAAAAAGTAATCTTATCAACAAAGCTTACCTCATTAGAGACACGGTTTTCAGCTCTCGCTACATATGCATGGCATTGTCCACTTCTGGCATGGAATGTGGCCCCAGCGCGCTCCTTTGTTTAGCCTGTGAAGGTTCGTTTTTGTCGTTGCCTTAAATGGGGAGCAGGTGGGTTTAAATGAAGTTCACCGTGTTCTTTCATCTTTTCATTTCCATCATGAAAAGAAAATAGTGGTGAGAATCTAGTCCATCACAGTGGAAATTCGGGGCTGTCAGCACATCAGTGAGCAAGAAGCCAGTGGAATCCCCAAGCCAGCTGCTCTTTCTTCCTCTGGGAGGAAGTGCCTTGTGGCTCTCAGTTTCCTAGAGGAAAGCCCCCTCTCCCCCACTGTGGGGAGTCCCAGGCAACTGCTCTTTGCAAATTCTGTGTCTCCCAGTTATTTCTTTTTTTAAAAAAAATATATATTTCTTTATTGATTTCAGAGAGGAAGGGAGGAGAGAGGGATAGAAACATCAATGATGAGAGAGAATCCTTGATCCGCTGCCTCCTGCACGCCCCCCCCCCCCACTGGGGATCGAGCCTGCAACCCAGGTATGTGCCCTTGGTCTGAATCGAACCTGGGACCCTTCAGTCCGCAGGCTGAAGCTCTATCCACTGAGCCAAACCGGCCAGAGATCCCAGTTATTTCTTGTTCACCCCCAGGGAACTTCTGATTTGGATGTGATCAACCCCCATGCTTGGTAGTATCACCGAGAGTGCTATGTACACGCGTGTTTATTGCTCAGCGATGTCTTTCTTCCAAGATAACGGAACCATCACTCTTCAACATAGAGAAGGTTTCCAAACTAAAGGACCCTCGGGTCTTTATAGGGCCTTGGCCTTGCACCTGAGCCTAGAGATGGTGCTGTCTCTATGGACAGACAGGCTGCTGTCGGTTCCAGGGCCAACAGCTGTCCTAGAGCACACACTGAAAGGTGACATTCACAAGCTACAGTGTAGATGGTGCCTTCTAGATTGTGCAAAAATACAATTGGTTCTGCATTTTGCATTGAATGGAAGTCTTTGGAGCCAAAATTTTTCTAGTGTGAAATCTAAACAGCATGATGGGCAAAATCTGCCTTTAGAGAAAGGCTGCGTTACTTAACAGTTTTATTTCATTCCATGTTGTGGGAGAGATTACCTACCCGTATCAGACCCCAAGCTCTTCTGTCTCTGTGCATGATAAGTTATTATATTTGGAATTTAAACATTCTCTTGTAAAATGGTGGATTTAACCTGTTCAATGCTAATCATAGTTTTGGAAACACTGTTTTTAATAGACGCATTACCTAAAAGTTGTTAAGCTATTGTTTTGCATTTTTTCCTGTCAATCTATAATTAAATCATATGAAAACACATTTTACCTCATAATAAGGGCATATTCTGATATCTGATGACTGTGGCTCCCTCACATTCATTATTTAATTGCTGGGCATTTCTCTATCAGCTCATATGGGGTTATCTAAGTTAATTGTTAACTTTAATATACTTGGATCTAAAAAGGAAATCAGCTGTTTCTTTCATAAAGAAGTCTCAGAAAGCTGAATACACCAATGTTATATTGACAACCTATATCCTCTTATAATTAAGAACAAAATCTGCACGTTGATGGAAATGCCGCTTTCCGTGTAGAAGAGCTTCGGAACTGTGGCATGATTCTGTCAGTTGAGTGGGGAGAAGCATTTTATTCAGCTGTTTGGTGATTGTATTTCTATATTAATTTCAAGACTGCCAAGTCAGTGGCATTAAACAGTTCCCTTAACTGTGGTCTGAATACCCAGGGCTCCCCACTCTGGCCTGAAGGGTTGCTGGGAATTTTGGGCTGAGGCCAGAGAAGAGAGACAGACGGGGATGTAATTGGGGGAAATGCCAGGATCACTCATCGTATCCATGGGTGAAGAAGCTGCAGGCCATACAAAAGGAAATATATCTATTGGGTAGACTACACAGGGTGATAAAAGTTAAGAGGCAGAAAAACAGTCACATTGTACCATGGATGGGGGGGGCGGGGGCGGGGAACTTGACCAAAATCTTACTGTAATTGATATAAAAGTAAGTGATAAAGATTTCTGTTTGTTCAATGTCTGGTATGGTACCACATGAAGAACTTTATATACAGACCTTATCTACATCCTTATATTATATGCAGAAAGGATTTTGTGGATGGGAAAACTAGGTTTAGAGTGATTAGAAAACGTGCTCAGTAGCCCACAGCTAGAAAGTGGTAGAGATAGGAAATGGAGTCTTTCATACCATTGATGAAAATTATTGAGGCTCAAATCAAGTCTGTAATAGAATAGTAACCTGTACACCTCTAGAGCCACGCTAAGAGTAGTGCTCAGGGAAACTGGCCAACTCTCACTGCTAGTAAATTACAGAGCTGGGCTAGGAGCCAAGGTCATTTTAATCCCCAAACTTCCGCTCTTTCCAACACATCTCATTCCGCCGCCTACAAAATCCTTTCTGTTATACTAAAGAGCTGCTATAGGGAAACAAACAATTACTCATCTGCCCAAGGTGCAGAACCACAGCTCTGCCTTGAAAACAGGCAATATAGGAAATGGACTCTGGGTGTCTTTATCGGTAAACTCTGACAACCAAGTTTCAGACAGAGTTTACCAGTAAAAGGGGGCTCTCCAATTAGACATCTTGCCTGCCCTGAAACCTGGGGGAGCTTTCCAGCATGAACAAATTCATTGGAAGGGGATTCAGATTCTAATGTAAAGCAATAGCATATACCATGGTCTTAGCTCTGATGTTCTGGTTGGAATGTTAAAGCTTGCTGGTTTCTATTCTAACTTTATTCTCCACATTTCCTCATTCCCTGGGAATGTGTATGTCTGTCTTACCCAGTAAATTAAAAGCTTCCTTCAGGCAAGAAGTGTGTCTCCAGCTAGTCAGTCAGTACGGTATTTATTGAGATCCTGATGGGTGTCAGGTATCATTCTGTGTCCTGAGGATAAACTGTTGAACTGGATAGACGTGGGTTTCTGCTTGCATGTTTTAGTGAGAGATACCAACAGGCTGTGACAATAGCACGGTGTGATAGATGGTGACGGGCAAGAGCAGTGCATTGTGGGAGCACATGGAATCCAGATGTAAAAGGTCAGGAGAGGTTCCTGGGGAAATATTGAGGAGAAACTCCAAAGGATAGGCTCAAATCAGTCATGAAAGTGTGGGGGTCATGGAGGTAGGGGAGGGCTCACAGTATGTCTAAAGGAGTAGAAGTGACTAAGAGAATGGAATATTCAAATAATTGAAAGCTCAGTTCATGGATCCCAGAGTGCTTGGCGTCAGAGAGGGGCTGAAGGAGGGGTACACTGGGAGCCAACTTGCTACCCTCCCCAAGTCCTATGGGCCTTGCGTAAAGTAAACTCATGTATTTGTTTGTGTGTTTGTTTTGTTACTTGGTTTGATTCATAAAGGCTTGGGATCTGTTACTCTGACTTGGGAGTTTATATTTACTTCCTTGGCCTTTCCACCCCGCTACTGGTGTTATCAAATTGCTGTTTGGATCCTTGGCCTGGTTGCCTCATTTTGCCCCACCATCTGCCATTTTGTCAATGGAGGTCTATTAATACTTCATTCACAGCTGAGTCCGTGGCACTAATGATCTGATGCCTGCAAAGCCAGGTGAGGTGACTGGCTGAGAGATGGGCCAGGAGGTCTCACTGCTTCTCAGAAGCCCCAATTGGTACCAACACAGTCCCCCTTCCTGTCTTTCTGGGTCTGCAGCAGCAGTGTACCCCAGTGTCCGTGTTCCCAGAGCCTGTCACTCAGGAGTCACCTGACACATGGGAGGGAGCAGCACTAGCCACATCTGGAATTCAGCCTGATTCCCTTGGACAGATCTTCACATACAGATGGGAGGCGAGTCGCTGATCTAGTTCCACCCTGAAGGGGGCGCTGCCCACATTTGGCTTCTTGTGTAAGAGCAGAATCGGTTCCCCTATGCCTCATTCCTGGCTGACTGTCTTGTTTCGAAGTAATCAAATCTTGCTTCTTGCTCTCTGGGGTATCGCATCCTTCAACACTTGTCAGAAACAATGAATAGTGAGCTTCCCCCCCTTACCTGTTTTCAGAGGGGAAATTAATAGTAAGTATTCAGACCTCTCTCCTGATGTTGCATTTTCCAGAAAGACAGGCAACAGAAGTGGCAGAGTTGGGTATAGGAAACGCTTATCTGACGTTCAGGATTCATGTCACTCGGTGAAGTGGGATGGGAAATACCCATGCCAATGGCAGAACCATCGGGTACGTAAGCACCTGGGCTGAGAAGAAAGAATGCCTCTTTTCTCCAGCGAAGGCACATCCTCTCCACCAGCTGGTCACAGCTGCCCTGTTCCTCGCCTCTCCCAGACAGCCCTCTTGAGTCATATCAGTCACCTGTCACTCTCCACCCCCATAGTTCCCTTTCCACAATGGTTGGGTTGCAAGGAAAGAGCTGGCTGGAGCCTCAGGTTCCCGATGGTTCTCCGTAGGACCCTGGGCAGCTGACAACTTCTGAGCTTTCCCTCAGTCTCATGTAAGATGAAGATAAGAGCACTAAACCTGTAACGGTAGTAGAAGAATTCTAACAGGCAATTAGCTTCAAGGGACTATTACATGCAGCAAATACTGGAACGCTGCCCCCTTGAAGCACTTAGTTTGCTGAATGTGCTATGCACTATTTATAATTAATTATGATATATCGATGGCAGTGGTATAGCTGTGTAGATTTTTATAAAGAGCTATTGCTTTTCCTGTTGATTTTCAAAAAGCCCCATGAGTTTAGTAAAGACGGTATTATTATCATCTCGATGTTAAAGCTGAGGAATCTGAGGCTTGCCCTTGTTCCTAAGTGCACTTGTATGCTTGCCATCTGTGCTTTCGTTGGTGGTTAACTCCAGCGTTTTAGTTCACCCACGGTGCCCAGGAGGTTGGGCAGGCAGTGACCATGTGGCACTACCCTGGTTAAATACGACGAGGCCCAGGAGAAGGGTTCCCGCTTCAGGAGTCTCAAGTCTGTGTTGGGTGCACAGGGATGGATGGGAGTGCTCAGCTGAGCCTCAGTTATAAGACAGGACACAGCCTTCTGCACTCTTCCCTCTTGAGAATTCACCCCGAATGGCTTTGATTGTGTTTGTCAGCTTCATCCAGTCCAGGAGATGAGATCATGCTTTTTGCTCTTGAAATGGTAGTTCCTTGGGCGTGTGTGTAATAATTTGCAACACGGTGTTTCCATCAATTGGAAGGAGTCCATCAGTGATTACTTCGGGTCTCCTTTTTCCTTCATGTATTGATTTGCCTTGGTCTTGACCTTTATTCTTATTTCTCTAACTTCCCATTCCCCCTACCTTTCATTCTCAACAACTCAAACAGTGGATTTTTATTTATATTTTTCAGCAGGCAAACATTAGTTTTCAGTGGAATTTTATTGTGATCATCCAGCGTCCAGGTGGGGCACCATAATAAAACAATATCTCTTCTCAGTTTCACTTTCGATGGGATTCTGGGGGCCTTGAGGACAAGCCTATGTGATAGAATTGTTGCTTTGCCTCCCAAACTGGATCATGTAGAACTTTTACAAACGAACTCCAAATGCAGCTGTAAAGCACGAGGTCTAAGGTATATGTCAGCTCTTTGGTGTCTGTGTGAGAAATATAAGGAAATAGATACTATTATGTACCTGTGGTTTCTGGTTTCTCTTCCTGGGCAGATCTTTCTCTTATACCTCAGGTAGATCTCAAAGCCCATATTCTGTTGTCAAACCATGTCCTTGACTAGTTGTCCATCAGCAATGGAGGCCTCAGACATGATTAAGTAACACCCCCCCCCCCCCCCCGCATAAAGTTATGATCTAGTGCACTGTCTAGTAACTACTGCAGTGTCAGTTGCTTTATATAAATAAAGATATTAATTTACCCCTGCAGAAATCTCTCTCAAGTAGGTGATATTATCTCTTATCTACATTTTTTTTTTAAAAAGAGAGACTCAAAGAAATGAAATAATTTGTGTGGGGTCACCTCTGTTGTAAATTCCCCAGCTAAGATTCAGTCATGTCCTCTTCATTTCAGATTCCATATGGTTTCTATTATAGGACCACTTCCCTGATTGGATTATTAGTTTGGAGATAAAACCCCTGTTTTATCCCTAAAAATCTCAGGGATAAATCCACTCCAGTTCTCTCTTGAGGCATTTCTCCTAGACCTCATTGACCAAAGAATGCTCCATTGGTGTAGATTATCTACAGATCAATTTTCTGCTGCTAGACTTCCTCCTTGGGGGCAAATCCTCCCATAAGCCTCTGCAGTGCTCTTCTCAGGGACTCCACAGAGGGTTCCTTGGCTGGAATGACCCTCTGCTACTCTATAGTCAGAATCTCCTGATATCACCCTCCACTAGAAGGACATGAGGGAGCATTCTGTTTCTGTAGACAAGGAGAATCAGACAGTGAACAAAAACAGAGAGAGCCTACCCACCCCCAAGCATTATCCTAGAACCTTCCAAATATGTAACGACTGATGTGGCCCATGCTAGACACCCCATGACTCATTGCTGAGATGGTAGCCTGAGCAAAGGTGAGGAGACATGGCTGTGTTTAATATCCAGCCACTGAAGTGTTTTAAACATCAGGCACGATGACTTAACTCACAAGCTGAAGAGAGAGGACGGGTCAGACCTCCCAAACCCTACAGCAAGGGAGAGGTACAGAAAAAGCCAGCTGCCTAATGCCCAGAGAGGACACTTGAGAAATGGGAAGGGAAAGGACATTTCTTTCTCATCCAGAGGGCCAAGAGCTGGGCAGATTTGGAGTTTAACCAGCCCCAGGCCTCCCGGTCTCACACCCTTTGGCTTTCTACGCATGTAGTGATAGCTCTACTCTGAAGCGCTTTCAAGTGACTTGTGTGAGTATTTGTTTTGGTACCAAAAGCAAGTTAGGTGGATGAAAGAATTGAGTTCATAAGCCAAGTGGAGCTGGGGCGGCTGGGGCAGACTTGGTTGCGCTCTAGTTGTGTAAGAATGAGAAATGAGTGTTGCAAGAAGTCCTCTGGCTCTGAGCTCCGTCTTTTTATGTTTCTCTCCTCTGTCTGTTTTGGAAAAGATTTTGCACTGAAGCATTGAAGACTAAAGGAAATCTTCCCACTTGCAGATCAGGTTAGCTTGGGAGAACTGAGGGTCCCCAGTGCAGATGTGGTTGTGGCAACTGCCACCAGAACCCAACTTGACCTTCCTCCCCATGACCTTCCTGACTTTGCTTCTTCCTTTCTTCACTTTCACCAGCTTGATCAACCTCCTTGCTTATTATTATTATTATTATTATTATTATTATTATTAAAGCTTCCGAATGTGCTTCTATTTTCAAGCCCTTAGCAATTGCTCTTCCCTCTCCTAGGCCTCTGCCACAGGTAGCCGCAGGCTCCCTCCCATATTTTAAACTTGAGGTTTCTGCACCTAAATAAAATCATACCCTCCACCCCGATTCCATTTTCCTTGCTGCATTATTGTCTAATTTATTATATGTTCTAATTACTTTATTTGTTTATTATCTTTTTTTAAAACTCTATGAAGGTGGGGACTTTGTTATGTTCTCTACTATATTCCCAGAAATGAGATGATGCTTAATAAGTAATAAATGGATTAATACCTAAATTAAACAATAAATGAATTAAAATCGAACAAATTAATATTCAGTGAATAAATACAAAGACATTTCCTAGGACATAGTAAGCTGATTTGGCCACTTATCTTATCCCTGACTGGTCTTATATTTTGGTTTTGTCTCAGGTGATATACATTTTGTTTAATAATTAACATTCTCTTTTTAAAATGTACTTCTCATGTTTTTTTAAAACTATGATTTCCCTTTTACTTTTCTCCTCTCACTTCTGCATCAAAGATTGAGGGGGGGTTAGCTTGTTTCTACCAAATAGATTGAAACACTTGTGCTTAGCTGGAAGTATATTGGGTATTCCTTACATTAGGTGTCCCCGTATGCCAGATTTCAAGGATTAGCTTTACTGTGAATGGCAGAGATTTCAGGAGGAAATATCATGTTCTGGGTGACAACCTGGTAGTGGTGACCAGCACTGACTTTATAGCCTCATTGCTGGGATTCAAATCCCAGCTTGGCCGGTTCCACACTGTGTGACCTGGAGCAAATTACTAAACCTCTCTGAGCTTCAGTTTCTACTTCTGGAAATTGGAGAAGGTGATGATTGTATTAATTATATAATCACATAAATTTCTCTTGGAAAGAAAATGTATTAATACTGGAAATGTATTGAGAATGAGGCCTAGCATATAAAAATCTTAAAAATTAAAATAATAGGTCACTTCCTTTTCCTACCTCTGGGCCATGAACAAGTCATTTGTCATCCTGAAGCTCAATTCCCCTATCTGTTGTAGGAAAGATTCAATTAGCTCTAATTCTGACTTTATCCACGCTGACATTCGAAATCTGAGGTGAGTTTGTCTCAGAGCTAGGAAGACAGATTGGTACTTCTGTTTTAATTTCATTTTTGCATTACTTCTGCCCAGGCCTTGAGGTTTCAAATGGATTATCCAGATTTCAAATCTACACACAGCCAGGCCCTTCTGTTTCCTGTGTGTGTGTGTGTGTGTGTGTGTGTGTGTGTGTGTGTGTGTTGTGTTGCTTTTACCTGAAATGCTGAGCCAGTGCCCCCCTGAGTATCTTAGAATCCCCTGAAGCGCACAGGCTTGGCCAGGTGGGGTCCTGAGGTGTTGCAGCATCAGGGCCCCTTGGGTTGTTTGGGTTCCTGGCATTTCTAGGGGCACCCCAATGATGTATGTGACGGAAGGTGGGCCAAAGGTGAGGGGGTGATATGTGCCTCAGAAGGACTTTGCAAATATCTTGGCCAGAAGTTCCCAGTAATCCTGGCCTGCAAAACCCTAGGTCAGGGACAGGCAAACCTATCCTCTAAACCAGCGGTTCTCAATCTGTGGGTCGCGACCATTGGGAAACACATATAGCATATCAGATATTTACATTACGATTCATAACAGTAGCAAAATGACAGTTATGAAGTAGCAACGAAAATAATTTTATGGTTGGGGGTCACCACAACATGAGGAACTGTATTAAAGGGTCGCGGCATTAGGAAGGTTGAGAACCACTGCTCTAAATGGTGCAATTGAAGGACTGAGCCCAAAGTTCCAGGATCACAGCTCTTCACCTGTTCCCTCCTCAAGAAAACCTCCTGCAGAAACGGAATCACTGTAACGCCTGCTGGGCCTTCTGGTTTAAGGTAACAGTGAATTAACTGTCCACTCCCTACGGGGATGGAAAGGGGGCTGTACCTTAACCCATTTGCCCTTAGGGATGAACTTAACTTCCTACCCTCACTCATGAGAGCCCACTGATTCTCCAATTCTCCTCATACAGCCCATCTTCCCCACTCAGATAATGTGTTTTATTTTTTTCAAACCCCCTACCCCCCATGTCCTGTTCACAAAAATAAAAGGGCCTTTGTTACTCTATACTGACTGTGACATGTGTGGCCTTCCAAAGCTGAATGTTGTTCAAATGGCAGGGACTGGGGCCAGCAAGCTATGCCAAGCTCTCCTCATCTTTACCCTTGGTGCCAATGCCCCAGCCTGTGCGAGCGAAGGCAAGAGGATCCTGGGAGGTTCTCCAGAAACCATCCTCCCCATGGCTGCCATGCCAACCAGAGAGCAGGGAACTATGGGCCAGTGCTGAGCCGCCTGACATGCTCCGCAGCTGACCTTCAGGGAGTTCTTAACCCCAGAGATACAACCGAGAGCGAATCTAAAGGCCAGTGAGCGTGTCCAGTGATCAGTAGGTTTAGCAGTCCTGACTTTGTCTTTTCCAGAAGTTTTCCCAAAGTTTATTCAGCTAGATTGATTTCCCAGGAGAAAGAAAAGAAGGGAAAGAAGGGGGGAATGAGGTAGGGAGAGAAGGAAGGAGAGAAGGAAGCATAGAATAGGTGCTCAGTGAAAGTTTTTTTATTGGTGGATGAATAGCTGGCAAAAGCCATAACAAGATTGTTACTGATGCAAGAACGGGACCAATTTAGATGTCTTTGGGCAACGAAGTAGGAGAAATAAGCCATATGTTGTCACAAATGAAAGAAACATGGAGCATTGGGCTTTAATCTCTGCCTGCTGCTGTCTAATGGGGTGTGACCTCTGGGAAAAATCACTCACCACAACAGAAGTCAGGTTTCTACTCTGTCACATTAGGGAGTCAAGCAAGAGAGTATTTTTAACACTGCTAATTCCATGAGCTGTTTGTTTCTTCATCTCCTCCACAAACTATTGTTGAGTATGTGTATCTTCTAGGCCCTGGGAATAGAAAAGGAAGAGGTTAAGGAGTTGAAGGCATTAAGAAATTTAAGACTTTAAGGAGTTATCCACAATACCATGTGAACAGGGTATCATGGGTGAGGGTGTAGGGGCTCTGATCACAGAAACTCCCGAGACCACAGGAACAGAGAGGATTGAACACCTATAAATGGGTCCCACACACAGCTGGCACACGTAACAGGTACAAAACCACTGATTATAGTGCACACAATTGTGTCATTAGAGAACTATGTTCTCATGAAAACATGGTTTTATTTCAGAGCGAAGTAAAATGGAAATCATCGCATGGGACAACTTTTTTTTTAGAATACCACTCTTTAATTTAAAAACTCTTCACTTGTTCCTAAACACTTAAACCTCTATTCAGGCCTAACCTTTTTTTTGAAATTGTAGTTCACTGAGATAGAAATACAGTGTATGCAGACAGAATGCTGAATGCTGCCTTCAAACCTGGCTTTGTCTACGTTCGTTTCCAAAATCTTGACTTTAATGGCTAAGTAGAATAGTGTATTGTGCAGCTGGCTCAGATTACAGTGTGAGGGGCTGGTGGTTAAATATTCAGGAAATTTTCATGCCAGTTTCAATTGTTGGTAACTTTAAATTGGCCCTGGTGGGAGTATTTACTCGCAGAAATCAGCAAACAGTACAAATGGAAGCTCCTTTCTTTCTTTTCAGAGAGCTAGTTTACCAGCTGACCACTGGGTTAAAACTCACTGGTGCAGGTACTACTTAATACCCAGAGGAATTTTTCACAGCAAATGTAAGGAGAAGAATTGGAGCAGTACATGAAAATAATCCAGGTACTAGAGCCCCAAAATAAACCCATGCATATATGGTCAACTACTACTTGACAAGGCAGCCAAGAATAGTCAATGGAGAAAGACAAGTCTCTTCATAATTGGTGCTGGGGAAATTGGATGGTTAGATCCCTCAGAAACATGAACTCAAAATAGATTAAAGCCTTCAATGTAAGAACAAACAGGCTAAAACTCCTAGAAGAAAACACAGAAAAACAGCTCCTTGACATGGGTCTTGGCAATATTTTGTGGGGGGATGTGATGCCTAAAGCACATACAGCAAAATAAAAAAACAGACAAGTGGGATGACATCAAACTTAAAAGGTTCTGCCCAGCAAAAAAAAAAAAAAAAAGACTGACAAAGACCTATGGAATGGGAAAAATTGCAAAGATCTCTCTGATAAGAAGTTAATATCCAAAGTATATGCAGAACTCACACAACAGGAAACAAACAAATAATCCAGTTTAAAAATGGGCAAAGGACCCAAATGACCTTCTGCCAAAAAAGATATACAAACTGCCAATGGATACACAAAAAGGTGCTGAATATTCCTAATTATAAGGAAAATACAGATCAAAACCATAATGAGTTTTAACCTTGCACTTGGGAGAATGGCTATCATCAAAATGATAGGAGACGAGAAGTGTTGGTGAGAGGATGGGGAGAAATGAGAACGCTTTTGCACTATCGATGGGCATGTAAACTGTTGTAGCCACTGTGGCAAAAGCAGGGTGGAGGTTCCTAAAGAAATTAAAAAGAGAACTATCACTCCCAGCAATTCTACTTCTGGGAATATATTGGAAAAAAGCAAAAACACCATGTGAAAGAGATGTCTACACCCCCATGTTCATGATTGCCAAGACATGGAAGTAACCTAAGTGTCCACCAATGGATGAATGGATAAAGAAGTTGTGATATAATAAGTTGCAATATATGAATAACATAAACATAATCTCATTCGTATACCACCTAAAATCATCCCATATATTATGTATACAATGAAGGTAGTAAATGAGCAATGGAGGTAGTAAAAAAAAAAAAAAAGTAGTCTTCAGTGTCTTTTCCATAAGGAAAAATAATCACAAGGGTTATGGTACATTTGCCAGAAGGAGGTGTCACTGTATCACATACTCATTACATACATGTAATTGGATGTACAAGTGCATTAATTACATACCTATAGTAATTCATTTAATCATTGTAAAATCTCACAAGGAAAGTATACTCTATTCATATTCCAATTTTACAAAGAAAGAAACGGAAGCTAAGAGAGTTTAAATACCTTCCCCAAAGTCAGTGGCAAAGCAAGAATGAAATCCAGAAAATTAAGCTCTTGCCTCTGTGTCCTTTATCAAGGACTACCTTCCATGGCTATCCTTGGCCACGCCTGCTAAAACCAAAGGTCCATACACGAGGTACCAGGGTTGCTCCCGTGATCCTAAATCTTGGAGACCTTGGAAGCTATCCCCTAGAAATAAAAGCCATGGAATTCAGAGTCTATATTTGTGATTACAGTATTACAGATTTGATTCCCCAAAATAGTGAATGTTCACTACTGGGTTGAATAAATTGTTATACTTATACCAGGGAATGTAGGCAGTCTTCTAAAAGAATACATTCAAATTAGGAAAGATAATTTGGAGGGATTTCCATGGGGCATTGATGGATAAGGAAAGACAGATGTGGACAAAAAATGGGCAGTCCTCCCATTTTATAAAATACACATTGAAGGTACCCGCTCACCTGCCGGCCGGGGTGCTGTGAGCCTTGAAAGCACACGCGCTCCCCAAGTGTGGGAGCTGAGGTTGTGTAATCTGTGCTCCCCACGAGGTCCTGTCAGCCTGCCCTTTGCATTTGCTCGAATAATCCTTTGCAAATTTCCATTTGTTTATTCATCATCTCTTTTCAGTCTGCGAGAGCGTTCTTTTCAAAAATCTCCCCCCGCCCCTCCGCCCCCCACACACAAATCTGTGTGTCTTTCGGCTTTCCTACAAAAGTTTCAGATTTTATTTAGTCAAATATGTGCCTCTCTCCTTTTTTAAAAGCTTTGATTTTTTTCAGGCTCAGGTCAAAAGTTCAGGCAAAGAAAAACCAAATCGATCCAAAGAAAACAAGGGTGGAAAGGAGCCTTTCTTCCTAACAAGACTCAGAACCTAAAATAATTTCCCATTAGTGCCAAGGCCTGATTCTCCCCCATGACACCCTGGAGCCCCTCCCAGGCAGCAGCAGCAGGAGGCCTTGCTGCTTAAGTGTTTTCCTCCCCAACCACGCTGAGCCCTTCCATTCCAGCCCACCAGCAGCCTGTGCCGTCACTGGGTTCGCTTCTGAGTGGACTGTGGGAAAGGAAGGTGGCAGAGTTGCATTGCATTAGCATACTGATGGCACAGCAGCTCCTCGGATTTTATTATCCTAATTAGATGGGCATCAGGTTATATTTATAGCTCAAATCTTCATCATCTCCCATTACTCTCGTGGATTTTTAAAAATCCCACATGCCTTTGACTCAAGGTAGATTCTTAATTTGGCTTTCTGCCTATTATTTGGTCTGTTTGCTGGATTCCTCCTCTCTTTGAACTTAGGGTTGTATTTAATGGGCTTGTCAAACATATAGTTCATGTAATGTTTCTCATAACACTCCCCTGGGGCCTCCTGAAGAAGGGGAAAGCTGTCTGGGTCTCACTCCCCTCATTTAAGCCTTGAAGCTGTCCATTCACCTCTGCCTCCTCTCTCCTCACCCCAACATGACTTTGACATTGAATCCAGTCCACAGAGATCTCTGCACCAGTGTCTCTTCTCCCAGGTTCCTTCCAGGTTCAGGTCCTGGTCACATCCTCATCTCTGATTCAGACTCTCCTTATAGTATCAGCACTCAGCGAATCCCCATTCATCTTACTTCTTCTGCCAAAGATGCCTTTTTTAAAAATACATCTTTTGCCGTTACCTTTGCAAGACCCCCCAGTGCTTGGAGGATAAAATCCAAATTCCTTGGTGTGGCACCCAAATGGCTTGGTTTTCTGACCCCGATGTACCTCTGCAATTTTATCCTCGTTGACTCTTCCATCGACAATTAGAAATACCCTAGTGTGGTGAGGGTAGGTCAAGGGGTGAGATGAAGCAAACTCATGCCCTGCTTTCCACCATCAAGATTTCTTAATAGGCCCGGCCAGCATGGCTCAGTGGTTGAGCATCGACCTATGAACCAGGAGGTCATGGTTTGATTCCCAGTCAGGACACATGCCCAGGTTGCGGGCTCAATCCCCAATGGGGAGCATGCAGGAAGCAGCCGATCAATGATTCTCTCTCATCCTTGATGTTTCTATCTCTGAAATCAATAAAAATATATTTTGAAGAAAAAACAAAGATTTCTTACTAGGACTGCACTTGCCCTTCCTGTTGCCTGGAAGGCCCATTGCCTGTCTCTGAGGTTAAATGTATTTAAAGCACAACTTGTGAGGCCTCCTCTCTGAAGCTTTGTTAATGTTAGCAAAAATTAATTTCCCCTTCTTTGAAGCTGTTTAGTCATTTGTAAAACCCTAATTTCAGCATTTGCTTGTATCTTAGTGAATTCATGTGTTGCTTTCCCTTGACTGATTATAACATCTTTGAAGGCAGACCCGACATCACTGTCATCTTTGTAACTTTAGCCCATAGCACATGGAGGGGGGTTGTGAATCCAATTTTGTGGAAAGAGGGAGTGAGGGAGGTTGGAGGAGGGAGAAAATATGGTATCACCTTAAATAAATACCTCTCTGGGCTGTACCCTTGTTTCTCTGCTTCTTGCTTTGCTTTACTTATTTATCTCCTTATTTATTTAAAACTAGAGGCCTGGTGTATGGATTTGTGCAGGGGGGTAGGTGGGGTTCCTCAGCCTGGCCTGCGCCATCTCTCAATCCAGGACCCCTCGGGGGATGTCCAACTGCCGGTTTAAGCCTGATCCCTGCAGGGCCAGGACTACGGCTAACATACATAGTCTGTGTTTCTTTTGCTGTGCTTCATTAAGATATTGATCATAACCCTCCTACGTGCTCCCCGTCTCAGGAAACAGAAATAGGTTTAAGGGAAAGAGGAAAAGGCTGAGATCCTGGCCAGCTTAAACCAGGAGCACCAGGGAGTGGGCAAAAACCAGAATGGAGGGTTTATGGAGCAAAGCACACTAGAGCAACAATAATATATTATAACATATATAATATGATTATACATAGATCACATGTTACTATCAATATAATTAGCAATATAAACCATTAATGAGATTAGTGGAAGATAGCCAGGATTGAAGGCATTTGATGCCCTGCTGAGAACCAGCCGAAGGAAGAGAGTTCACAGAACTGGCACCTCTACAGGTCTGCTCGGCCTGCATTAAGCACTGCAGCACCTGAGCAGGTGACTTCGCTGGGTGATGAGTGACAGCTTAATCTATAAGAATGCCCAGAAACAGCAAATTTAAAAACAAACCAAACATACACTTTATAAGGAAAGGGAAATGTCACTCTGAACTCCACTGCACAGTTTCCCTGAAGCTTCACCAACCCCATAATTAGATGATGCCTAAATGAATGAAACACTAATATTAAATATTATAGGGAATTTACTGCAGATTGTGCCATACCTCCTATTTATATTCGTGGTCTAACTTGTCTCTTTTATTTTAATGGCGAATGTGTATGTATGTATGAATGTGTGTATGTACTTTAGAAATTCCCATTAGGAATTAATTCTGATGTCTCAATAGGTTAACCTGGCTGGTACCTAATATAATTTATTCTTAAAAATGAAACTGCTACTATTGCAAAGATCGTCATGTGTAGTCTTTCCTGATATTACTCTAGAAATCTCCCTCTATGAGACTGCAGGCTTCCTAAAGGCCACTCTCTGAGGATTCTGGGAGAAAGCTTGCCAGCACAGCAGCTGTGAAATCAGGCCAGGACAGTTGACCCTTGAACAACGCGAACTTGAACTGTGTTGGTCCACTTACATGCAACATTTTTTCAATAAACATACAGTAGGCCCTCAGTATCCTTGGGGTTCGCATCCCCAGTTTCAACCTACCCTGGGATGCCGAAGGCCAAGTGTATGCATTACTCTATGCCATGTTATCTCAGGGAGTTGAGGATCCTTGGATTTTGATATCTGCACTGGGTCTTGGAAACAACCCTCCTCTGATACCGAGGGACAATAGCTAAATTTTGGAGGAGGAGTGGAAGTTGCCTGTGGAGGGTCAGTACCCCTCAACCCCCATGTCGTTCAAAGGTCAACTGTACATTTCTATAGGACCTCTCATAGACAAAGGATGGGACTCACATCGACCTGAGCCTTTTGCACAGTCTGAAATAACAGCCTTTTCATACCATCAGCCTTTGCGCACCTTTCCTGCCCGCCTTCCCCGGGCAAGCAAGAGGAATCCCTCTAGTCTAGGAAGATGGACAAGCATCAGCTCCCATGCTGGGGCTGGTTCAAAGGCCCGGGAACTGATTGCCTCCTAATGCTTAGTGCATTGAGATCCTCTGAGATACGATATCAGCAAGCTCTTTCATATTGACTTTTCTGAGGAATTGTGATTCCAGCGATTGCATTGCCTCCAGGACACAAACCTTCTAAGGGAACTTGGCTATGCTTTCCCAAAATGCAAAACTGGGCCTGGCTCACGTGAGCACTTGAAGATGGAGCGTGAAGGAGGACAGTCAAGCCTGGAGCTCTTCACCTTGATGGTCACTTCCTGCCTGGCAGAGAGGAGACGTGGTTCTTTGTGTCTCATCAGGATTGTCCTGGTATTTTTCTAACAGATTCCGAAAGGCCAGACCCCCTACTGACAAGTGCCAGGAGAGAATGGATGACAGCATTTCCTGTCACCTCATATTGGGAGTACCCGCCGCACTTGGGTTCGACTACTGTACCTGTGGTGGCTTGTCTGTCTGGGATGCCGAGGCTTCTGCTCTCTCCCCGTTCTGCCTAACAATCCTTTTTCCTGTTCTGTGAAATGGTTCATGTTTGAATTCAGAGTGTCCTTTGTTGTAGCCCACTCCCTGGAAACATGTTTTATTGAGCTCCCTGAGGGTTCCTTACGTTTTATGAGAAGTTTCTTTTCTAATCACCTTTTAGCAATAAAAATTTATATGTATTTTTATTGATTTCTGAGAGGGAGGGGGATAGGGAGATAGAAACATCAATGATGAGAGAGAGCCGGCTGCCCCCTGCACATCCTTTCCTAGGAATCTAGCCTGTAACCCTGGCATGGGCCCTGACCAGGAATCCAGCCGTGACCTCCTGGTTCATAGGTTGATGCTCAACCACTGAGCCACAATGACTGGGCTCAGCAATCGACATTTGACTAGAGAATTCCCCATATAAATCCGATAGGTTTTCTAGAGTGCCAGCGACAAAGGCTTCTGTCTGTTACTCCCCCAAACCTCTTTCCCTTCGGCTCTGGGAGGTGTGTTGCAGAAAGCCATGCGCCTGCTCCCGCGGGACTGTATTGGCAGGTGCAGCAGAGCTGAGAAGCCGAAAGGCAGTGGCTTCAGGACCCACAGTCATGTTGAGTGGGTAGAGGCCCATTGCTAATGATAGTGGCAGTAATTAAATTAAAGAAGAGCTGTCAGCTACAGTTCTCTCTCTGTTCTTTAAAAAACAACTTTTCTCTCCTTTAGGTGCCCTTTTTATGTGCTTGAAAAACATTCTAATTAAGGAAATCTCACCTGATGTTTTTCTCTTAGTAAACACTGAGAGAAAAAACGTCACTAAAAATTACAGTAATGTTTTTCAGTGTGATAGAGATAAGATGGAGATGATTGTGTCTTTCCTTCTCTCTTTGCTGCTACAACGGACTATTAAAAATGGCCTTTTCCAACAGACTTCTTGTTTGATTTCCTTGTTTTTAATGTCTTCTTTCCTTCTTTTATTTTTTCTGTTTTCTCCTTTCCTTTCTGCTTTCCTATTTACACTGAGCAAAGCTTATTTATTTCACTTAAACCCAGGGTTGATAGTTGGGATGCTTTAGAATGATGACATAGAATTATAGGTTATTGTCCAAAACATTCAAAGCGTCATTCTTCCGTAAATTTCTTCTTTTTAAAAAATGAGCTATAACAAATACAGACGAGAGCACACATTATAAGTAAAGCTTAAAGAATTTTTTGAAAGATACACGTACCTGTACAACCGAACAGAGACATGGGGTCATATGGATGTGTTTATTGTGTGTTTGAGCCTCTTATAGACAGGAAGAGAAGTGTGCTATAGGAAGGTACTATTCAAGTTGCATTTGGTGACTTGGTGGAGTCTTTCGCTGCCTCTCACCAGGGCAGTTGGGTCCCTGAGGGTGTTTCAAGGCATCTCCTAAGCTCAGAGTTGTTAGCCTGAATGTTGTTGCTTCTTCTCGGATAAATCCTGATGTCGCTTCTCTCCACCGTCCATTTTCTCGTCCTCACACTGCTGACACCTATCGCTCAGACTTCGGGCTGCTTTCTGGCATTGTTATGTGGGGAAATTAATAAGCACCATCATAAAGTGCTTTGACATTCTAAAGTGCTCGAGAACTGCTTAATGATGATAGAATTATCGTGGAGCTGTCTGCTTCCAATCACAGCTTCAGAGGGAGTCTGGGTGGAATTGACAGCTCCGGTAGGTGAAGTTTAAAGTCTATGAACTGTCAGGAGAGCAGGGATGGGGGGTGGGACCGGCAGCCTTCCCCTGACTGCTTCTGTCTGGGTTGCCTAGCTGAGTTGTGACATACCTTGTCTCGAGCAGGGGATGCCATCCTCACCGTCTGCTCAAGGTCGGGTGAGGATGGCCAGCGTATTCCTGGTGCGGTTTTGCCTGCATAGACTCCAGGTGGCTCCACCAAAGGAACCAGAAGGAGTAATTGATGTATGTGTTCCAGCATCTCTACAGAGTTGAGATGAGAGCCTGTCATTTCCTAAGGCACATAAACCAGTTAAAAAAAAAAAGTGAGGGGACAAAGTAGTACAAATTAGTAGTGACAAAGTAGTCACAGGATATAAAGTACCGCATAGGAAATACAGTCAATAATAACGGAATTAATTTGTAGACTGGTATTTTTCTAAAGTTATGCCTGTAGGCTAAAGTCACTTCGTATTTCTTGGCATTTCTCTATATGGACTGTTTTGCCTCCTTATCACTCCCTTCAAGGTTCTTACATATCTTTTTTTCATCTCAACAGATGGCCTTGCCCCAAGTTCACAGGTGAGATGGTCAGGTGTAAATTCTCTCAAATTTCTCACTTATCTCCCAGGTACAGATGGACCTGCATTCTTACCCACCTCGCTTCCTTCCTCCCGCCTCATCCAAAAAGGTGTTGGTCCCTCATTCTGTTTGCCCCTCATTCCACTACTGCATGCGAACTTCACTCCATGAATTAACCCATAAGCCCTGTTTTATTTTCACAATCATATCTTTGGTCATTTTCTTAAAAAAAAAAAAAAAGAATATGCTCAGGCCTCTGCCATCTTTGCAAAAAATCTGCTCCCTTAACTGCGCACTCCACGTTTTGGGCCATCTCTCTTTCTTCTTCACAAGCCCCCTGAATAAAACAGTAACCTACACTCATGGTTCTCAGGCCTCCTCAAGCCACAGCACTTGGCTTTGTTATGCCCCGGTCCACGCACATTCCCTTCACAGAAAGTGGCACAGCTGTCCGGTGCCCACTTGCACTTCCCTGATCTGACTCCCTCTGAGTTCATGTTAGCACCTCTTCCTTTTGCGCTTCAAAACTCCAAAGTCTCCCTAACAATGTTTGCAAAAAAAAAGTACATTTATGTAATTATTTGATGAATATTAATCTCTCCAATTGTACTGTGTATTCAGTAGAGGGAGAAGTCGTGTCTTTTTAGTAAACATTTTAACCCTGTGCCTAGAGCAGCCGTGGGCAAACTATGGCCCACAGGCCGGATCCGGCCGTTTGAAATGAATAAAACTATTGAAATAAAAGACCGTACTCTTTTATGTAATGATGTTTACTTTGAATTTATATTAGTTCACACAAACACTCCATCCATGCTTTTGTTCCGGCCCTCCGGTCCAGTTTAAGAACCCATTGTGGCCCTCGAGTCAAAAAGTTTGCCCACCCCTGGCCTAGAGCAACTACAAGCAAGCAGTTTTGATGTAATTGCGTGAATGATGGCTTTCATAGGAAAAGTCACGCCATTCTTTCTCCCAGTACTTCTCCTAGTGTTTCTCTTGCTTTTCTGGGCTCGCCTTTCCAATTTCACTCCTCGCTTACCCTTCGTACGCTGTTGTTTTTCAGGGCACCATTTAGCCTCTCGTCTCATTTTTAATAGTTTGCTTCTACAGCCTGTTCTGTGGCTGTGGTGTTAGGTGCTAACTCTCTCCTAAGCTTTAGATTTATTTCCCCAGTTTCACACGCGATGGTTTCTTTTGAGTTGCCACAGAAATCTTACATTCATTTCTACAAGAGCTGATGTCATGGTCTCTCTCTATCTTCATTCTAGTTCTGTCTTACAGTCCAGATCATGGCTCTCGGCATGATGCGCCCTGCCAAAGCCGGAGGCCTGGGTGTCACTTTCACTTTCTCCCTATTCCTGTTCTCCGTGTCACTGCTGCTACCACCACTGGCAATTCTACCCACGTAACAGGTTTTTAATTTGTCCTCTCCTGACCATTCCCACTGTTACGATCATTATAATTTCTAGCTTGAAAAATAGTTTTCAAGGGGAGGCCAGGGGATTGTCAAGGGGGGGGGGGGGGGGAGGAGACATATGTAATACCCTTTGTAATACTCTAAGCAACAAAACTAAAAAAATAAAAAAATAATAGTTTTCAGTAGGTCCCCCTGTCTCCAAACTTGCCACCACCAATTTATTTTCTATAATGCCATCAAGTGTTTTTCTGTAGCAATATATAACTTCTTGCTTTGAAACATTGGCAATAAGGACACACTGAAAGGTTGCTAAGTACTTTCTGTAAGAAATAGAGAGCGCTTCGTGGCATGCAGGTCCAGCAATCATTTACCCCGCCTGTCTCTGCCTTCTGATCCCAACGCACCCTGGACAGCTGTTCGCAGGCCCTCGGGCATTCTCACACTTCTCTTCTTTGCACTGGCTGCTTCCTTGGCCCCAAAAGGTGTGCATTATTGCCCAAACAGCGTGGCTCAGTGGTTAAGCGTCCACCTATGAACCAGGAGATCATGGGTCGATTTCTGGTCAGGACACATGCCCAGGTTGCAGCTCCATCCCATGTGGGGTGTGCAGGAAGCAGCTGATCAATGATATCCTCTTATTATTAATGTTTCTATCTCTCTCTGAAATCAATAGAAATATATTTTTAAAAATTTAGGAAAAGAGGCCCACTATTGTCCCTATCCAACTTTCCTCCTAAAAAAAAGTCTTTTGGCTTCAGAATTTGGTTAAAGCATCATCAACTCAGGAGAGACTTTTCTTTGCGACCATGTATTAAGTGCCTTCCTTTCCTCACAGAGGTCTCTGGCTCTGCTTTTACTTTAGTGATTATCACATTGTTCTCCAACTCTGTTTACTTCTCTGCTCTTGGGATGGACCATGAACAATGTAAAGGCTGAGATGACAGCCCTAACCAGTTTGGCTCAGTGGATATAGCATCGGCCTGCAGACTCAAGGGTCCCAGGTTCGATTCCGGTCAAGGGCATGTACCTTGGTTGCAGGCACATACGCAGTAGGGAGTGTGCAGGAGGCAGCTAATCGATGTTTCTCTCTCATCGATGTTTCTAACCCTCTATCCCTCTCCCTTCCTCTCTGTAAAAAAAATCAATAAAATACATTTTTTTAGAAAGGCTGAGATTACAGATCCCCAATTACATGACGTTCATCATGTACTATGGACTTAATGCATGGATAGCAAATGGCTTTTGAACTTTGCATATTAGTGTTTGCAGTATAAACTAACTGGGCCATTTTCCCATTCATGCCTTTTAACTTTGGGGAAAAAATAACAATTTGTACAAACTACAGTTGTTTGGGGTAAGAGAATGCACACATACTCCACTGCTGTTGCGTTGTAGGAAGTATGTGCTGGACATTCCACCACAGTCACCTCAGGAAGTTCTTAACCAGACACCCAGGACTCATTCTTTCCTGGGCGCGCAGGCTTGGCTCGATGCTCCTGTGTTATGGTTCTGCATCAGTGGCAGAGCTGTAACTCCCAGATGGTGTCCTTCACCATCCTCTGACCTGCCTTGTCCAACCACCAGGGGGCGTGTGCTTAGGGACTAGAGAGAGCCCCATTGTTACATTGGCCCCAAATAATCCACTGTGCCTAAAAGTACCTACAGGCTAATTGTAAAGACAGTTGAATGATCCAAGTATTTGTGCATCCTATTTCTCATCTTTCCCAGTGGTACAGACAGGTGAGAATTGGCTAAGATTAAAGCTACACATTGTTTTATAGCCACATACTCAAGGAACTAGAGGAGGGGGTGTCTTTAAAATCTAGAAGACAGCGTGTCCTTAAGATCTGACTAGCTCTTCAGTAGTCACCTTTTATGCAATAGTATAGACTTTGGGACCAACCACGTAAAATCATGAAGAAGATAGGCATTCGAGAAAGTTCCCCAAATGCTCCTGAGCAGTCACTGGGGCCTGACTGCTGGTTGCCGGGCAGGCTGCACCCCGTACCTGTTCAGAAACGCACTCCTTGCTGACATATTAACGTATTGGCCTCGATCATGTTAGTGGCTAACAATACTAATAACTAGCATTTATTGAGCGTTTGGCAAATGTTCAGGGCATCGCATGGATGATCTCATTCCGTTCTTTCAGGCATTACCTCAGCCCTTCCAGATATGTCCATACATTGTAATTTCTGTGGGGTTTTTTTCTTCCACATGAAGAAATCAGATATAAAAGATTAGGTAACTGGGCTAAGGGCAGTCCTCTGCAGAAGGGCAATGCTGGAATTTCCCGCCACGTGGTCTGACTCCGAAGTCAGACCCTGCCCGCCATGTGATAATGAGCTGTGGACACTGGGCACGCCCCAGCCATGTCCCCTGCATTCGGACTGCCAGCACCTGGTGTCTCTGCATGAAGGTGGAGGCCACCCTCTTACCACTGCAGCCCACTGTGTCCCCAGGGCCAGGTCTGAGGGCTGGGAGTTGCTGTGTCCCCGCCGATGACAGGGGGTGGGATGCACACAGCACAGCTCTGTCCTGGTGGGACAACCAGCAGAGTGCGTTACGTTGGTTCCCCGAGTTCCCCAAATGGGAGCACGTGGCATGGGCTGCAGTGGGTCCCTTCCTTTCAAGTCTCAGGGCCCTGCTCCCCCACAGGTGTTTTTCTTTACCTCCCAAAGGACCTGTCCTGTGTCCTCATCTCTGTGTCTGTGAAAATCCAAACTGAAGCCATCGACTTGCGGCGCTGCCCGCCCAGGTCCCCTGTAAGGACTTCCAATGGCCCAAGAGAGCAGGGCGGAGACCCATGGGCCCTGAAGCCTGTGGGCAGGTCTGGCTTCTCTGTCTGCTCAGCCAGCTGGTCCTGCCTTCCTGGGCCTGTCCGCGTGACCTGCTTTCCTCCCTTTCTTGGAGCAGAGGCCTGGTCCCTCTGCAGGGCCCTCTCACCTGGCCCTGAACGCATCTGCAATAAGCCACCTCATTCGCTCCATTGCACCTGGGAGGATGAACGGTTCTCACCTCTTGTTCCCTGGATCAAGTTGTTTGGTGGATGGTTATTGCAGCAAAAATAACTGCAGGTGAAGGTGGCACAGCAGCCCTGCTCCTTTCAGGGCCGCTCCCTGGAAGCCCTGCCCACACATTTTCCGAGAAAGGCTCTCTCCATCCCCACAGCAAAGCCCTCTTCAACTCACCCCATTTAGCGTATTTGCTGAGCGCCCTCTGGGGTTTGGTACTGTGCTGGATACTCTCTGGCCTTGTAACTGGTGTTAGGAAACAGTTACTCTGCAGAACATTGTGTTTGCTGTGAGCTCTGGATTCCTACCTCACAGGCACCGAGGGTTCACCAGAAGGTCTTTTCTCCAGACAACTGCCTGCAGCAAACAGATGATGAGCACCCCCTCCCCTCGCATGGAGGTCCAGGGAAAGAGAAAGACAAAGAAAAAAGCTAGCAACGGATGCAGTGTGAAATTAACGGTGAATGTATTGATGGATTTTGACTCTTTTTTTTAAAAACTCTCTTTTAATGTATTCTTATTTCTTTGGTGTCTAGAACTTGGAAAGAGTCCCAGATCTTCGGTGTCACTTTAAGATTGGGTAAAAAAAACCAAACAAAAAACAAAAAAACAAAAAACAAAAAAAAACAAATAACAACAATAATTAAAACAACCACAAGAACTTGTAACATTCCCTCTCCAAAATTAATTAGCCTGTAGGTTGCCTCTCAACCCTGCTCAGTTGGCATTTCTTGTGTGTATAGAACGGTTATGCACAAATTGCAGTGAGAATACTATTATGGGATAAATCGTGCCCCCCCCCCCCCCCCCCCCGCCAAGTCCAATGCTGAAAACCTAGCTCCCAGCACCTTAGAATGTGGCTTATTTGGATATAGAGCCTTTAAAGAGGTAAGCAGGTAAAATGAGGCCTTTAGGGTGGGCCCTCACCCAATCAGGACTGATGTACTCATAAGAGGGGAAAATACCAGGATGAACAGAGAGGAAAGACCATGTGCAGACCTGTGAGAAGGTGGCCATGCTAGCCAAGGGGAGAGGCCTCGGGAGAAGCCAAATGTGCTGACACCTTTATTTTGGCCTCCTTGGTCTCCAGAACTGAAAAAAGGAATCTCTGTGGTTTAATCCACTCAGTCTGGGGTGTGGTTATGGCAACCTCGCAAAGTAACGTCAATACCTGGATTAGACTCACAGCTGCGTCATTTCGTTTATTTTAGTTGATCTTTAGAAGATCACTTTGTCCCGGAAGCCAGTTTCCTACCTAGTGATGATATCACTCCCTAAAGCCTGCTGTTGACAGGACATATTTGCAAAATGGGCCTGAAGGTGCCCAGGGTTTTCACATGGATGCTCATGACATATTTGGTGATTTATTTTCTGGAAGTGAGAGGAGGAGATAGGATCCATTTTTTATTTTTTATTTTTTTTTACAAGTTAGCTGCCATATAAGCCTCAAACATTTATGAGGGCTAATTAAAAATATATGAGTCAAAGTGTGAAAGTGGTGATCAATAGAGCTTACAATATTACAGGAAAGGATGCTCTGGGGGTCCAGGGGAAGGCCTTCTGAGGATGTCTGTAGGAGAAATGGGACTAGAGGTAGCAACAGACGGAGGAGTGTGTGCTCAGAACCACATCACTGGGGGCAGTGAGGAGGTCCACAGCTCGGAGGATGACCACGTTGGTCCCATAGGAAGTAAAGGTGTGCTCCTCAAGGCCATTGGGGATGCCCAGCTCTGCTCTTGGATTTGAGGAAAGGTATGCCCTGGGAGAGAGTGTAGCATTGAGAAGGAAGTTGCGCTATGTTACCCGGGACTTCTTTCAACTCCAAGTTTCCCTAAGGTGGCTAAAAAAACAGTGAGGGCTAGTGTGGGGTGTTGAAATATTCAGACTTGTATAAATGGGATCAAGTACATTTAACTGATTTATGATGCGATATATAATGGTACAACACGCCCCAATATGATTCCTCCAACACTACCCTGGCGGCATCTGGCAAGGAGGCGGGTTAGGATCTCAGTGGAAAGAGGAGCTTCGTTCTTGTCTCTGGCTCCACCATTTACCGGTTGTGTGACCTTACAAATATGATTCCATTTGTTTATTTTCATGCATGCACTCAATCATTGGAAGGCAATGCATTGTATGCTTTCTATCTTCCAGGCACACTATTGAGGGGTGTGGAAAATGTTGGTAAATCGTTCTGATTTCATATATCTAACAGCCTAGTGTTAGTAACAGAGAAAGTACTAGTAGTGGATAATACGGGAACTAAAGGAGGAATAAAACTAGTTTTGGGGGTTCAGGGCAGACTTCCTTGGGAAATAATACCAAGGTTTCCCAGAGTGAAGGGTGTCAAATGGGCACCTAAGCAAGAGCTCTCCTTTCTCCATCTATTGGAAATAAAAGAAGGGAGTGTGTTTTCCCTGTTTACTTCATCTATTTCCTATGAGGACAAATAAGATAAATGAATGGAAATTGTTTGTAAGTCTCCATATAGAGTATTATGCTTTAACAGAGCTTAGTGACTGGTTGAATATGGAGGGAATGGTCATGAGATAGGTCATAGCAGGCTTTAGTTTTCAACCTGGGCACATGAAAGATTTGGGGTTCTTTCAAATTCTTTGTAATTAATTGTCTTACTGGTCTGTTGGGTGAGAAAAAGGTGCCTTGAAAAGAGTGATGCCGGACACGTTGGCTTTTGAGGTATCTGCAAATATACGATGGAGGCAATTAAAAACATAGGCCCGAAAGGTAGAGTTCGGCTAGAGAAAGAGAAATTATCAGCATAAAGGTGACACTTAGAGCAACTTAGTGTTTAGATAAAGACATGCAAATGAGCTTTGCTTATCTCATATTTTTAAAAGAATGTTAAAACGCTGACATTTTTTATTTCCAATTCCAGGCCTGGTGGGCTGGCTGCTGGCTCTTTTGGTCTGTGATGGGGTACTGCTAAGCTGCAGAATTGAGGTCAGGTGGGGAGTCCAGAGACCATAATACTGGTGTCAGGTTTAGTGAGCCGGCGGGTAAGGATTTGTAATCTACTAGCTAAGGAATTGTGGGTGAGCAGAAGAGAGCAATTGATTGAGCCTTGGTGGGCAGGAATTAAAATAGTTGAGGGTTGATGAATAAAACATCACACATAGACATCCTTAGCATGAGACAGAGGTGCAGGGGAGTCTGGGTTTTGCATCCCCGAGGTCCAGGGCTGTGGGTAGGCAGGCGGCTCTAGAGAACCCGCATTTACCGGAAGGAAGCGCAGGAGACAGAGGCTCAGGGAGGAAAGGCAGGTTCCGCAGGAGGCCTCGCAGGGAGGTCTGATGCTTTTGTTGGAGCCATTTCCAGTTATTCAGTGTTTGAATCTCATCATTTCCTTGATTCAGCAAATCAAAGCTATTTTTGCCCTTGAGGGCAAAATACCTCATTTTATTTTCTTCTCCATAATTAAGTCATTTCTTAATTAGTAATGTTCAACTTCTGCGGTCTGAAAGGACACATTTTATTCCTTTTGAGCAAAGCCTGCACGCACACAGAGACCCAGCCCCTGCCTGGGGGTGGGGTGCTTGTCACTCCTGGGTTCTTTTGTCTCCCCTTCTCTCTCCTTCTCCCCTTCTCTCTCCACCTCCTGAGCAGTGGGCATCCAGCTGTGTCATCATCATCATGGCACACTGGCTGGCTTCCTGGTGACCTTCATTAGCATAAAGGAATTTCTCCGAGGGGATGTCGCACTGTGGCTTTGCACCTGCTGGGCGAGCCTACTTTTTGGCCTTTCACTCTTGCAGGCAGGAGGCCGGCATCTGCTGGGGAGGCCTTCCTGCATGTGCTGTGGCTGTGACATTCCCCAGGAACCCAAGTACTTTGCACCTGAGGCTGGGGCTGAGGCCAGACTGCAGAGAGCTCAGCGGCCTACTGTGCCCCTTTCTATTTTTGCAGGCGCTCTCCCTCTGCTTGATTAAGCACAGCGTCTGATGTCGCTTCCTGGGAACTGTCGAATGCAGAAAACGGTAGGGCCCAGCGAAGGCAGGTGGGGATTGCGCTGAGCACAGCCTTTAAGCTCTGGGGCCATGCCTCTCTCAGACTGTCATGTCCGCCACCAGGCCTGACAATGAATGACAGACACCTTCTCTCCCAAACTGCTCAGCCAACCAACTAGGATTCACTGAGTGATCCGTGTGCACTGGGCCCTCAGCAGAGAGAGCCCTAAGGAAGGTATTGTTTAGGGAGGTTTTTCAGGGGTGCTGTGCTCGTGTGTGTGTGTGTGTGTGTGTGTGTGTGTGTGTGTGTGTATCTGTCTCAAGTTCATTTAACCTAAAAGCTGGGCTGGGCACAAGAGTGTAGTTCTTCCCTGACTACAAGCCACCTGCCACTCTCTCACTCCTTGGCCTGGTAGCCAGGAAATCATGGCTCTGCTCCCCAATGAGGCACAATTAATGTTAAAGTAATAGAACAATGATGCTGGCCTGTGATGGGAACTTTTTGATATCCCCAGATGAAAGGCCCACAGGACTGCAGCCTGCTATTACTAGCGTTAATGTAGCGCATTTCATCTTCAAAGCACTTTGCAAATATTAGCTAATAAACTCAGAATACTGTCTTTCCCCCCTGCAGGACTGGGAGGGGTAGTCCCTGAAAACCCCCCTTAAATAGAAACACTGCTCCATGGTGGGGGGGCCGGGGGGTAGGGGCCTGGGGGAGCTCTTCCTCACCACTTTCAGTGTAAGGAGGGCTGCTCTGACCAGCCATGGAAAGAAGCCACAGACTACACCTTCCGGATGGGTAGGCAGGAGACCAGAGAACCTGCCGGACCAGTGCTGTCCAACAGAAGTATAATGGAAGCCACGTGTGAGATTCCAAATTTCTCGGGGCCACATTTGTAGAAAAAGTAAAAAAGGTGAAATTAGGTTTAATAATTTATTTAACCCAATATATTTGCAATATCATCTCAGCAGGTAATCAATGTAAATTTACTGATATAATATTCTACTTTTTTTGTATAAGTCTTTGAAATTACCATTTGTTTTACATGGAGGGCATCTCCATGCACAATGTCTCATGTGCTCAATCACTACATGTGGGCAGTGGCTACGGTATAGACCAAGCATGTCAAACTCATGGCTGGCGGGCCGCACACCTCCTTTAAGTAAACGTGGGCCGTGAGTTTGACATGCTGGGGATGGACTGTCTTTGAGAAGGAAAGCCCAGAAGGCCTAGTGATGTCAGCCAGGGCTATGGCTCAGGCGGCAGAATGGGACTGTGGTCAAGAGGGATCGGTAGTCTGCAGACCTAAAGTCAAGTCCTGATTCAGAAACTTACTGTAGTTCTGCCACTGGACCTGTTAGTTAATCTATGTGAGTTCCAGTTTCCTCATCTAGAACATAGGAATGCCACTAGGTACATCTTCAGAGTCTTTATGAGGATTAAGTGAGGTCATTTTTATAAAGCACTTAGTACAGTGCCTGGCATGTAATAATGTGCCCAGCAAAGAACACCCCCCATATCCTGGTGGGCAGGTGTCCCCCAGGGAGATTTTTACTGTCTGCTTCAGGGGTGGTGGGGTTCGGGGGGAGGGGGGTTCGGGGAGGAGGATTTTGTGCTGGGCAGCCCGTGAATGCTGTGGCTTCCTCGTGAATGAGCTTAGTGTCTGATCTTAATATCTGATTCAGCTCCCTAGTTCATCAGGCTTGATGTCTGGTCCCCGCACTCCCTTCCATTATTCATAACCAACCAGCTCCCTAGGCTAACTAACAGCCAGGGGCATGTGCGCAACCCCACCCCAAGGGCGGGCATGTCCATGGTGCTGGGACTCTCTCATCCTGAATCTCGTTTCCAAATGGTACTTATACCCACAATTCCTTCACTTTAAAATATTTTACAACAAGAAGCAACCATGGGCATGCCAGCTGTGCTGTGTTGAATGTATGGCCTCTGCAGACGTCGCTTTGGGCCAGAAACGTCCCTCCAGACATACCACGGAGCATTTCTTAAAGCTTCTCAACCGAAGAAGTGGGCTTCTTACTTGTGTCCTAGACATTCTAATACAGAGGCACCTGAGCGAAAGTTTTGTCCAAGCCTTTCTTTTCCCAGATAAGGAGATCGGCAGTTAGCTACTCTCAGTCTGAGCTGGTAACTAATTTTAGATCTGGCTCCTGACTCACCACCCAATCGGAGAAGCTCTCTGAATCAATACACCCGAGATGGCCATGGCCTGAAAATCAGCCATCACCAAGGCAGCGGCAGGAGGAAGTTCTTTCTGGATCCCTCCCGGGTGTCTTTGTTTACTTAGTTTTTGTTTGTTTGTTTTTTATTGATTTCAGAGAGGAAGGGAGAGGGAGAGAGAGATAGGCACATTGATGATGACAGAGAATCATTGATCTGCTGCCTCCTGCACGCCCTCTGCTGGGGACGGAGCCCGCAACCTGGGCAGGTGCCCTTGATGGAATCAAACCCAGGACCCTTCAGTCAACAGGCCGGTGCTGTATCCACTGAGCCACACCAGCCAGGGCTCCCAGGTGTCTTTGTTTGTTTAGGACCTCGAGGTTGAGCTGGGGTTCAGTTTCCTACCAGCGTTGTCTCCTCCAGAACTCGGAGGCAGCTGCCCGCGACGTGTCTGACCTTTGCCACATCCTGTAAGGCAGCTCCGGTGCTGGTGCTGACACAAGCGTTTCTCGTTCTGATGCGTTAAATATGTTGGATTCCCTCCCAGTCGCTTTTTCCTTCCCTTCTTTCTCCTATGTTCCTTGCATTTTCTTCCCCTGCCTTTGTTCTCCTTCCCCTCGCCCCATGGGCATGTCTGATGAATGATCAACTGCCTCCTAGGAGTGGGGGATGAACAAGCAGGAATTCATTTTCCTGAGAAGATTGGCCCTTGTTGGTCTCTTTACCGAAGGCTCCTTGCCTCCAGGAATTTCCTTAGGTGGGGGCTCTCTGGAGAAACACACAAAAGCACAAAATGCTACTGGCCAATTGTGTGGAGCTGTTGGTAGGGAAAGATAGTGGTTGGGTGGGGAGAGGAATTCTTTGTGACCCTGGGGTGGCCAGCTAAAGCCACGGAGCCCCTGAAGCATGAAATTTGATTACCCTTATCTTGGTACACAGCCCCCGATAAGGGCTGTCGGTCATTCAATTACCCAGCAACCTCTCCAAATGTCTACAGCGGCAGCTAATACCCTGCGCTGGGGGGTCACGGCGCCCCTCGTGTGCCGCACCCCGGGAATGGCCGCAGACCATTCGTGCTGTGGAGAGGGGCTTGGCCAGCAGGGATGGCGGGGCTTTGATCATCACTCCCAAGCGTGTCTAGCACATGACGGAGGGCTTTCTTCTGTTTTCAAAATTGGGTTGATTTTCCCCCCTCCGATCCGATATTTAAGAACGGCTGCGGAGATTCCAAGGTGATGAGGCGTTTGGAGGATAAAACCTCTGGAGAAAGCTGAAGAACTGGCATCGGCTAGGGGAGGGAGGCACGGGAGCTTTAATTACTATCTTCAAATGCACAGACAGGCTTACAGGAGGGAGATGGTCAGCTGCTCTGACTGTGCCCTGAAGTCAGAAGGAGAGGAGCCTGTAATCCTCACAGAGCAGCAGACAAGTGCCGGGGGCCTGTCAGGAGACTGGGTCCCAGCACCAGTGGAAGTGGGTGTTGTTTAGAAGTTGACAGCACTACCCCCCCCCCCGTACCCCTCCCCCCAGATGCAACCCCCACTGCAAAGCAGTATTTCCCAATTCACTGCAAATGCCTCACCCTTAGAGCTGTCAGCACTGGACTCTGCTGTCTGTTTAGTCAAGTGTTTGATGAGAAGATACTTTCACTCACTTGGGAGTTCTCAGGCTTGTTTGGTGAGGGTCCCTGTCCTCTCCTCCTTCTCTTTCCCCACTTTTCTGTGGGAAACATTTATAGAACAATTTCGAAAATTGTGATTTGTGATGTTCAAAACGATCTAACAGGTAAATATTTAAATCTATAAAGCAATATCACAATTTCTCAACACCAGCCTCTCTCTCTCTCTCTCTCTCTCTCTCTCTCTCTCTCTCTCTCTCTCTCTCTTTCTCTCTCTCAATGAGATAAAGAGTGGAGTTTCTCTAGTTTTTCATAGGGAACCACATCTGGAATCTCTTCTTTTACAACCTAACATTTTCTGCAATCCAAGTCCTAATAATTGACATGATGTCATATAGCATCACATCTTGGAAATCAACTCCGTGTCTTTTATTTCATTTACGTCTCATGATAAACCTGAGATAGTTATGCTTCTGATGAAGACACGGGAACTCGGAGATTATGTCACCTGTCCTAGGGACACAGTCAGTAAAGCAGGGATTCAACACTAAGCCCCAGTCTTGCCCTGGCCAGGTGGCTCAGTTGGAGCATTGTCCCCTCCACCAAAGGGTTGCAGGTTTGATTCTCAGGGGGTGCCACTTGGCATTCGTCCGTCTGCCACGCAAGCCCCAGCACCTCCAGGCCACTTCTGCACCAAGATGGGTGTGGGTCTTTCCTTTCACTTCTGTGAAAATCCACCCACTTATTCATTCAACACATCGAGCCAGCAGCTTAGGGTGCTTGGCACGGTGCTAGGCCCGGAAACATGGTGAAAGGAATTGAATGTCTGAGGCACCAGGAAATATTATTTTTGTAATCTTACAAATTGGCTGTTTTTCTCCCATTCTGGATAAAAATCCCAGCAGGGCATTTTAATGAACTAATAGAGTTAAGGCACTGTCATAGACACTCACATTTGAACACATGGTATAGTAGGGCGTCTTAGGTTAGGAAATGATACATTCGCACAATAAAACTGACAAAACAGTATACACGAACTGCAGTCACAAAGGGCTTGGAGACTTAGGAAAGGGATTCGGTGCTCTGGACAGGCTAATCCTGGAAGGCTTCATGGAAGAGATGAGAACAAGGTAGAGCCTTGATGAATACTAAAAGCCTGTATTCAACATCTTCTAAGATTTAGGTTTTAATGGCCCTCTAATAATGAAATACATTTTAAGTGAGCGCTGAGCATCCTATCCTACTCCAGGCAACCTGGTAATGGCAACCTTAATGACAGAAAAGCAGTTAAAGGCCCATCAGCTTCCCTGCAGGGTCCTGGGCTGTCCCTTTTATGCCCCAGGCATGCTTCTGTGCTGCCCTGCTCCCAGCTCAGCCCCTACAGGAAGACTCTCCCTGGCTTTCTAGAGTTTTTTCCCTCATGAGAAGAAATGTGGGGATGAGGTACCAAAACTTACTGAGATGGATGGGGTGCCCTTGGGGCACTTTTGCTTTTAAATCGAGACCTCAGAACATAAAAAGTCTGCCACCAACGCCAAGATTTGGCTTCAGAAATTAAAGGCTGTCACTTTAAACTGATTTCCTCTTCCCGGGGCTGCGCTCCTGGTCCCAGCCTAAGGCAGAGGAGAAGGGATATTTTAAAGTGACAGGTTTAAACAGCCGCTGTGTGTGGTGCAATCATTTTTCATGCGAAGTCTTCGGGGCTCCTGCTTAGGGGCCCTGCAGGATCCAATCTCTTTCCATAAATTTGTGGAAAGCCCCATGCTGCCTGGCTGCAAGAGCTGGCAGGAGGGCCGCTCATGGCAGGGAAGGGAGCAGGGCACGGGGCTAAAGACAGAGGGGCCCCCAAGGGCACTGTGCCCTGGGCCTCCGTGCACACCTCCTGGCCCTGCAGACCTCCGGTGGGCAGCTTAGGGCCGGCCTGTCGCAGGGGCAGAGTGGGCTCCGGGAATGATTGTGAAAATCATGTCTGAAATTCCATTTCCATGAACCATAGTGGAAATAACCGAATAGGTCTTTGGTGGGAAGGAGCAGAAAACCCTGGACCACTGGTCGGCAAGCTCATTAGTCAACAGAGCCAAATATCAACAGTACTTCTTCAAAATAGACTCGCCCAGGCCGAAAACCGACTTCTGTGCATGGGCCACAAAGTTTCAATCGCATTGTACGTGCGCCCGCATGTGGTATTTTGTGGAAGAGCCACACTCAAGGGGCCAAAGAGCCGCATGTGGCTGGCGAGCCGCAGTTTGCCGACCACGGTGGTCCTGGACTAGTCCTATCTCCTTAGGTTTTTATGCTGTGTGACCCTCCCCAGGTTTAACCTTTGCAAACCTCAGCTTCCAGATGTCCACCAGGGGGCAGCCTCGGGGGCAGCCTCAGGGGCAGATGCAGGTGATGGGTCCTGCCAGGCTCCCCTCCCAGTGTCCTGCAAGGATCCCTGGAACAGTGAGATGGGCAGTGTTCTGAAAAATGCAGTGCGATGCACATGAACCCTCATTGCCATGGCCGTCGGACAGGAAGTCAGTGACTGCGGCGATAGTTTTTACAGCTCAGGGTTGGACGCTGGTCTCCTTAGCACTCACTCAGAGCCATTACTGTAATGAATAAATGGAATATCTCCCACCATGAGGGTGGAGGTCTCCTGTGAAGGTCCGAGGGTGACAGCTCAGAAGCTGAGTAACCCCAGCCCTAGCTCTCTAGGCCGTGTCCCCAGGTCATGGCCTGGCTGGTGCCCTCTGGGCAGGACAGAGACACTGGCCATGTCACTCTGGGTTGGAGCGTGACCCAGCTTCCCTTTGCAATGACCACAGGCTCCTGCACCTCAGAAAGCCTTAGATGGCAGGCTAAGTCCACTTCTTTGCTTGGATCTCGACAAGACTCTCCCCACTGATGAGAAGAAAGCTGTCTGGGAGAGGCAGGTGGCTTCTGGGGTATGGTCTGTCTTTGCCCTCCCAGTGTCCTTTGTGCTGGTGGCCCCCAAATTTCCAGACAAAGCCACCAGGGACCCAGCCTAAGGTGCCGGCGGGGGTAGGGGAGGGAGGGGGAGAGGTTACGGGGTAGAAACTGCCCTTTTTCCTCCCCTTGCTTTAAAATCCTCTGATTTTCTGAGCAATTCATCACTTGTGGGTGAAGCTTTGCAGCCACTGATATATTTAAACTCTCAGTATTAGAGATCTCAGCAGCCTCTCCCAGGGGGAAAAAAATACCTCCCCAACTCCACTAAGCCAGGTGGCCTCTTGAGACATGTGGGATTCCTGTCCCCAGCAAAAACCTCTCTCTTTTCGAAAAGAGATGGCGGTTCCCGGAAATAGACACGTTTGTGAATTTCAGCGTCCTATTATGGTGGTGATGATCTGACAAAATCACGAGAAGTGAGATATTTGGGTGCACAGCTGACAGATGTCACGAGAGATTAGACTGCGTCTCCAAGAAGCCCGCCGGGCGAAGATGGCATGGGTGGCTCGGGGATCCCATCTGTACGACCCAGGCTGCCTCCAAGTTCACGGCTGAGGCAACGGCACGAGGGGTGTGCAGGGTCTGGTGGCGGGCTCCTGAGGACAGCATTCATCACACCGCAGGCTTCTTGAAGCAGGTTTGCGCCGGCACAGGCCGACCCACCAAGCTTTCTCTTCCTCAGCTATGACCATTTAACTTGAATTGATAACATGGAGCACAGTTTGGAATCGCTGTCTATGCCAGTGAAATTGGATCATGACTAGAATAGACTGGATTATATGGATGTCTCCAGGTCATTGAGGGGGTCTCTTGGGGTGCCCATTGGACGTGGGCCCTGCTATTGTTAATTGCCTGAGTTGGGCTCCTGGGGGCTGTGTTGAGTGTTTATCCAACCCCTCTTCCTCCCTTTTCCGCCACAGCAGAGAGCTGCCTACATCAGTATTGGCTTGGATGCCCTCTCATGCTCCATCCCTAAGAGAAAGAGAAATGGTCCCATTTGCTGGATTTCAGTAACAGTGGAGAAGGTAGTGGGGTCCAGGCTCACTTGTTATTTAATTTGGATGTTAAATAGTGTATATATTGGCCTAGCTACGTCACTGCCACAGCCACAGCCACAGGGAATTAGAAGTACATGGGGCGGGGTGGGGGGGCTTGTGACAGTGATTGCAGGTCATCGGTGACCCCATTTGTGAAATATCTAGTTAACTAAGGGTAGATGGTCACCAAGCCCTGATGGAATCCCCCCAGGGATGCAAGAAGGAGGTTAGGAAGAGCGTTTGTCATAGCTGATTTTTTTTTTTAACCTCAACCGTCACACTTGAATGTGTAAGTAAGAGGAAACTTTGTCCTGGCTGGAATGGAGCAAATTCCCCCCGCCCCCCCCCCCCTGAGTGGGTGCATACACACACACACACACACACACACACACACACACTGTAGCATTTTAGAATCATAGACTGCAGCTCCACGAGGGGGAGAGCCATGCCTTCCAAGTTCACTGCCAGGATCTATCCCAGGGCCTGACAGGCATGGGGGTGGGGTTAGGCTGGAGAGACTGTGGGGTTATTTGTTGAGGAACCATAGGGCTGGTAGAGAATTGGGGGTACATCTAATCTATCTCTTCATGAGGTTAATTCTCCTACTCATGGAGGGCTCGGCAGCCACCCGGAAAATATCCAGTCCCACCTTTGCTACTTTGCCACTTGCTGTGCAACCTGGTGCAAGTAACTTAACCTCTCTGTGCAGCCCCCTCAGCTGTAAAAGGTCAACCTTAATCATACACAATTCATAGGGCTGATTGTGGGTTAAATGACTTACTGCATGAAAAGCTCTTTGAAGAATATTTATTATCTCTTATAAATGCTTATGTGTTCATTGGTATTATTATTAAATGGTGCTTCCACCTTGCTATTCATTCCTCTGTCCTTATGCCTAATTAAGATGTGAAACTCCACCTTGAAAGCATTTTCTACCTGTTTTGCTGTCACTTGAGGTTCTTTTTCTGATACTGAACTTACAGAGCTCAAACAAATTCTCTATCAAAACCTCCTGGTTGAGCATTGACCTATGAACCAGGAGGTCATGGTTCAATTCCAGGTCAGGGCACATGCCCGGGGTTGCAGGCTCAATCCCCAGTGTAGGGAATGCAGGAGGCAGCCAATCAATGATTTTCTTTCATCATTGATGTTTCTCTCTCGCGCCCTCTCCCTTCCTCTCTGAAATCAATAAAGATTAAGAAAACAAACAAACGAAACACCTCCAGGCGCCTGTGGACAGGTCCATGTTCTCTGTGGGCCTCAGTCTTGGTTTGTTTTGTACCGTGTGGAGGTCAAGCTGGATGCTCTCTAGAAAACTCTCTCAGCTTCACGGTGGTGACTGTAGCCACAGTCGCAGCAGCTACACTGACAGAACATGTCACATAGCTCACACTGTTTTAAGTGCTTTGCTTCTGTCCACTCATGTAGTTCACACAGTAATGCCACTGAGGAATTTGACATTTATCTCTTCATCCCAAAGATGGGGAAACGGAGGCACAGGGCGGTCAGGAAAGTAGCTGATAGTTGGCAGTAAGTGCAGGAGCCAGTATTTGGATCTATGAGAGAGGCATATCGCCCGCAGAGAGGAATCAGGGCTGGTGTTCTGTTTCTATAGTTTTGCAAATCTTCCTGACCTCAGGGTGAGTCTAGAAATCAGAATATCTCTACTCTATTGGCTTTCTACAGTGCCCTGACCTTGGCCCCGAGGAATATTTCCCATCCACAAAAAGCAAAGGGCATGGTTGCCAAATAAATGGAGGGAGACTTGCTATTGCGGAAATGCTCCAACAAGCCGAGTTCCTATGACTGTGTCATGATTAAGACGAGAATAATGTGCATTTATGGAACTCCTTATGTCCCCCGAGGTCTTCATGGCCATTCTAATTAGGCAGCCTGTGGCACGTTCCTGGGAGATGCCGACAAACATTCGTTACAATGCTCCAGGGCCATGAACCTTAGAAGCATCTCTCAGCTTGGGCTGGAGGGTCAGGGAAGAAAGACGGGCAAGTCGGCAAGGCTGAGCCCACAATAATGACTGAATGAGACCGACACCTAATATGCTGGAAACACAATACTTGCTTCCATTCTCTTTGGACTGTGTAAATCAGAAGTTAATTACTGGGAGGACCCCATTTGTATTTGATTGTTCCATTTACATTTTATGAAACCATCTGGTATCATGAAGAGGCTCAGTCAGTTTAGTTTTATTTGTAATTTTACAGCAAAAGGAAAAGGCTCATTCTTTCTCCACCGGGAGAAACCACAGGGTGGGGGAGGAAGGCGGCCAGTACTGTGGGCCCTTAGCTGCACCGATGACCAATGGGTCAGCTCCTTGGGCTGTTCAGGTGGGATCCTGGCAGGCTGCTGGTGCTGGCAGCTCTGGGGCGGCCCATGCCTGAGAGGGAGGTGAGGTCCTAAGCAGAGGGATAATCCGCATTTCTGGGATGTGGATCACTTGGTAGGATCTGTGCAGTGAAAGGCCAGAGAACAGAAGAACAGGCCCACCAGATGTCCGTCCCGGGCACTGAGCTCCCGTGAGCCGGGCCAAGGTCTCCTTGTCTCCAACCAGGCCCATCTGTGGGCGTCCAGGGCCGCACACATGGATAGAACCTACAAGCCATCTTGTTCTTTGTCTTTTGTTTGGCGTCCCTGGGACACAGCTGAGCGGCCCCCTGGGATGTGGCTTAGGGAGAGGAGACACCACCTCCAGCCACTCTTGGCTCAGGGACTAATGGCAAAAGGCTGCTTTTTGATCTTGACCCACAGTGAGCAGCTGCCGGAGGATTACAAAGCATTGGACCATCCCGCTTCATTCTAAATGTTATCTCAGCTGGCCAGTTCCTGCAAATGTGTTCTCCACCCGCCCCTTCCTTCTAGGGTCCCCACCACCACCAGCCTACACTCAGGCCAAAACCGGGGCCTACATGTGGTGGACAGTGACTGAATTGCGGCCTGCTGGCTGCGCTGGTGGTGCTCCCAGCCTGCCCTCTGGCTTGACACGCGCATGCTAATGGCAGCTGGTGGGGCCGCTGTGGCAGAGGGATAGATAGCTCTCAAATTCGAATGGTGGGAGCGAGCGCCAGGGAGGTTCAGGTTGAGGCTCATTCACAGATCCATAAGTAAGAGGCAGTGGAAATGCATTTTATTTTAAACAATGGAAACATCTTTCTGCTACAGAAAAACTTGTACTTAATAACTGTCTGCTATCGTCCCCTGAAGGCTTCAGAAACACAGAACAAAGCCTTTCATGGATTCTGCTGAAAAGTAACCCTCATTTATCCCCCCGAGGGCTCCCCAGGCGCAGTTTCCTCCCTGTGACCCTGTCTCTGTAGTTTTCTCGATTCTGCACCCTCCCTCATCCAGGGTTCTCTCTACTGGGAGACATGAGGCGGGGAGAATGATCAGAGGCTCTGAGCAGGAAAAAGAAACAAGGAAGAAAACACAGAAGAAAACCACAGTGGCTGCTTCATCATTTCCACCAAATACTCCAATTGCCTGGGACTCATGCTTGGGCCTTCCCTCCCCGCCCCAGTCCCATCCCTCTCGCTCCTCACCAGCGCCCAGAGCTAGTGATGAAGACTTTTCTGCATGAAGTGACTGACACGGGAGCCATTCCCACACCTGACACTGTTGTTGCACCTGCACCAGGCGGTGGTCAAGGATAACGGCCACGCCACTGAACTCGCTCAGCGGTCCCTGGAGCATCCAGAACTTCCTTCCAGAGTCAGGGCCTGGTCTCAGCATCTAGGATAGGGGCTGAGATGCATTCTCTCTCCACACCACCGGGGGCGCCATTGCTCCTGCCTGTGGCCAGGCGCACACCTCTAGCAGAAGGCGGCCCTTTGCTGGGATGCTTGTAGTTTCAAGGGAAGTGGACAATTTAGTATTCACCAAGCAAAAGCCAAATGCCCAGAGTACAGGAGGCTAGGACCCTGGGTGGGCTCCTCAGGCGCTCTTATCATTCCAGTGCTTTCCATCCTGCCCTTCTGTCTCCTCCTGTCACCGCACAGCCCACATTTGATTAATGATGGGCCATCTGATGCCTGCTGCTGTCCCTCCCTTCCTCACCCCTCCACGCTTCCACGCATGTCCATTTTCATTCTCTCCGCCTCCTTTTGGCATCTGGTTTATTTTGTATATAAACTGCTGATGCAAATGTCCAAAATAAATTATGCTGAATAATAGATGGAGACAGCTACATCATTTGTCATGCGAGAGGCCAGCCAGAGCTGCGCGGCTGTGTTCAAACCAGCCCCGCCTCGGCGTATCACCGCCTGCCTGCAGTGTTTACAGCCTCGAGGCTCGAAACGAACAAAGACCGTGTCTGTGGCTCAGATGCTCTTCCTTGAGGGGTGTGTCTGCCCCTAGAGTGGACCCGGAGGCCCCAGCCCAAGCAGCGGCCCATCAAGGACACAGGATCACAGAAATAGGGCGCCACCCCTGCCGTAGGTACCCAGAGCCTGGCTCTTCCAGCATCACTGCCTCCCATCAAGGGACCCCAGCCTGTGCTCCTACCATAGCCCACACCCTGAGTCCTCTGCCTTAATTTCTCCTTTACACCTGGCCTCTGTGCCCATTCACCAGCTCACCTGTATGCGGCCACAGGGTCGTTCACAGGCCTCTGAATTAGCACAGGCGTCACCTTCACCCTGGGTGGCTCTGAAGTCTGGCCTCAGTGGCCCTGACCTTGGGGAGCTGCAGGTGGGGGAGACGTAAACAGAGCTGTTGCTGACAAATGGAAAGAGAAAGTGGGTCTGCTCACCACAGAAGTCATTCAGAAGAGGAAAGCGGTGCTACTTTTCTTTGTCCCTGGTGTCTGCTCTCCTCACTGAGGCCCCCGGCATGGCTGAGCTCACAGCCTCGCTCTGATTGGCTAACAGGGAATTTGAGTTGTGTAATTATGAGGCCAAATCCACACAGGTCAGAACTCATTAGCCATAGTGTAGAAACGGTGTTCTGGATAATGCAGCATCCTCTGTGCAGTCACGCACGCTCAGCTTAATTCCCTTCACGCCTCGGATTGGCCCGGAGGCAGACCTGGTGGCTCCCCACGTGGGTGCCTCAGGGCTCCGAGGGGGGCTGCCTGCACGCTGTGCCTGTGCAGGCCTCAGATCTGGGTGCTGTGCCCCAGGGGTCGGGCACCATCCTGAGACTGAATCTCCTGCATGCCCACTGAGGGGAGGTACTGTGCTGGTGGTACCTGGATAGGAGCTGCCTGATTCACACCTTAAACTCTAGCATTCGTCTGTGTTTTAGAGAGGGAACCAAGTCTTAGTGCAAGCAACTTTGCTCAGCGCACACCGCTGGCCCGTGGCGGACAGGTTGGCTTTAGGGTGCTGTAGAAGGGGCTGGGGAGCAGGATGCCGAGTTATCTTGGGGACCCAGCTTTCCGTAGAGGTGTCAGCTGGCTCCCACTCGGTGTTTTGCAAACAGGATTTCATTTCCTCCTAAGAGCAATCACTTCATCCCGGTGCCATCATGTGCTGTGACCTGAGCTGCTAAGGGGCTGTGGATGGAGTCTTACCCATCAAAGGTTCAACAGTAATAAGTAGTCAAGCCATTGCTGAGTGTCTCTGGGACAACCGTGACCGGGACAGCGGCTGCCTCTGAGAAGGCCTCTGAGCATTATAAAATGTTTGGGATCTAAAAAAGGAAAGGAGTTCAGGCCATAATGATAGTTGCCAAAAGATTTCAGATTCTCATTTCCAACAAAAGAAATAAAAAAGGGGTCATATAATCCCAAGATGAGTTCCATCCACTTTCATATGTGACTCACCAGGAATTCGGACAGTTCGTCAACAGACTTGGACGGGAGTGGGGCCTTCTGGAGGCATCTGAAGTTTGGAGCTTAAAAATCGAGGTGATTTGTGATTGGGGCAAGAGCTGAGTGGAGGTTGAGGAGGGATACTTGTGTGATTTTAAGACCTGAAATCAGAAGAGCCTCTGGCAGGCAGAAGACGTTGGATTTGCTCCTCTGACTCACCCTAACGGTGACTTGCATCTCGTGCCTGCTTCATGCCCGGGAGTCACAGGACAGTCAAGGTCAGCTTCCAAGTTCTGACTCCCAACTCTTCGGGACTCCACACACCTTCCCTGCCTCTCCCAGAGGTCCTGGTGGACAGCTTCCAAGCCCTGGGAGAACAGAGGCAGCTGTGGCCGCTGGGCAGCTGCAGAAACTTCAGAAGAGCAGCAGGAGCCTGGCATGTCTGTGCCCATCCCATCCCCCCATTCAGTTTCCTGCGCACTTAGGTGATGCCCCCAGCACAGCTCCATGTACCGACTCCCACGTGATTCACACACAACATTAGATACCCAGGGTGCTGCTCCTCTCAGACAAAATGGGGGGCCAAATAAAGAAGCCATTTGCTCCTCCCGACTGGCATGCTTTCCTTTTGTCTAGAGAGTTCTCCCACGGGAACCTGCTGGCCTGGTGTTGCTGCCAACATGTGGACACCTCCAAGAACCACAAGGCTGTCACTTTCGCTATCAGCCAAGCCTTGTGGGGTAGGCACTAGCTACCTCGTGGTGGTATGTAGCTGGATATAGAAGCAAATTGAGAGAAGCCACATTTCTTCCTCCCTTACACTTGCTCATAAGGTGAATTGTAATAGTACTTACCACCCCAGACCCTATCTATGGTGTTAGCCTAAAAATAAAAAGGCATTTCAAAGTGAAAGGCAGCAAGCATTTATTTGAGGTCAATAAGAAGGAGGAGGAGGAGGAGGAAGAGGAGGAGGAGGAGGAGGAGGAGGAGGACGAGGAGACGAGGAGACGAGGAGACGAGGAGACGAGGAGACGAACTACCCAGGACACTGATTCAGGCAAAAACCCAAATAGTCTTTCTCTTAGAAAACAAATGCAATGGGCATTTATGAGAAAGGGAAGGGGGGCGGTTATGTCAATGGAAGGAAGGCATGTCTGTTGGTGCAGATAGCATAGCAGAGTGATGCTAATTCTATTTTTATTTTCATCCGGTAGTCATCAGCACAGCAGTCATAATCACTGCGGTCTTGTTCCTGCAGACAGTTCTGTGGGACACAGCATCGCTTTGGGCTCAGTCCCAAGGTCATACCGTCCTGTGTTAATATGCCAAGGTTTGAGGAGCAAGATGCCCAAGGCACTCTGGGTGGGTCCTCCCTAAAAGTGGCTCCATTTGTATTACTTTAACAATCATAACAGTCAAGGCAACTGGGCAGAAAAACAGAGTTTGGGGCAAAATGCATAATACAGAACAAGCTGAAATTCTACTTTAAAGCAGGGAAATGAAAACCATCACAAAATCGATGGCTACTGCACAAAGGACAAAGGAGTGTGGGCATACGGCCTCAGGTACTTTGCGGGGCACTGGGCCTCATGGTGTGATGCTGGGACCAGCTGGTCCCAGTGCCTCTAACAAGGGCCTGTGCAGAACTGGTGGACTCAGATGAGTGCCAATCCCCAAGACCTCGGGCAACTCTTGTTAAGGTTCTTGCTCTACCAAAGCCATGAGCAGAGAGAGTTTAGCAGCTCTCGAGTGAAGTATAATAACAGCGATGGCGCCAGACTTCCAGGCAGTCACCGGAGTGGGGCAGGCCATGGCATGGGCGGATCTCTGCCCTGCCAGCTGCAGATGTCACTGGCCAGTCATTCTACCTTCCCCTCGAAGCCTGGATGCAGCCAGTACCAGTCTGTCCAAGTTTCCATCACAGGACACAGTTCACTGCCTTTAAACTCAGATTCTCTTATTTGCCTCTGTTTCTTTTTGGACAATTCAAAGAGAACTTCTCTATACTGCAAGATGCTAGACACCATTTCTCCCTTAGTGAACTAAAGGACATTTTTGGCTTCTAAAGGGTGTTTCCTGTCCTCATTCTTTCTCTATCAGTTATCCCTGTATTTCAACACAAAGTGTAAATCACCCTCCCACACTGTTACACAGACACAGCTCAACATCAAAAGTACCTCTGCATTAGTTTTTTAATTGATCAATTTTTAGAGAGCAAGGGGAAGGAGGAGAGAGAGAGAGAGAGAGAGAGAGACAGAGAGAGAGAGAGAGAGATCAATTTGTGTTCCACTCATGCATTCATTGGTTGCTTCTTGTATGTGCCCTGGTGCCCTGACCGGAGATCGAACCTGCAACCTTGGTATATCTGGACGACGCTCCAACCAACTGAGCACCCCAGTCAGGGCCTGGATTGGTTTTTAACTGCTGCTTCTTAACTTGATTCCGATTTGATTTTTACCAAGCCTGCACTTCTCTATGATTTCTTTTCAACTGAAAATAAGATGAAATAATGGAATAAAATGTAAGAATGCAGAGGACAAGGCCAGCCCAGCCATGGGGCTTCAGCGAACCCCACTTTGCAGGAGCCGGGCCAGGAGTGAAGTCAGCCCAGGGCGGGAAAGCTCTTAAAGCCCCGCCTGAAAGGCTGGTGATGCAGAGGGATTGGTCTGGCCTCGCTCATCTCCCCAGGGAGAGGCTGGGAGAGGGCTTCACCGAACAGGAAAATGTAAAAGGCACTGGCCCTCTCATTGGGACCACATATGCCAGCTGGCCCAGCACCCTCCACCCGGGCCGACGCTTCCTGTTGCTACTGGCAACTGCCAGGCTGGGCTGGGGGAGTGGCCACTACCAACTCATTCCTCTGGGCACAGTCTGGTGAGTGTCTGTCCCTTGACCAGCCTGGGTGCCCACCTTGAGCTTAAATTACAAGTGTTTTAAAGCATAGGAACCATCTGGTATCCTCATGTTTAGGAGGTCTGGCGAGCCCACAGACTGGGCGCAAGATGACAGGCCCCCGATTCTATCCATGGAAAGTAGAGAGAATGAGGAGTGATGGGCGGGCGGTGGACATCGGCACAGAGAGCGTGGCCTTTCTGTTGGAGGCATCCGAACAAACCCACCCATTGTGTCCCATCCGAAGGGCTCCTAAGGGGGTTGCTTTAAAAAAGAAATTCAAACAAGTTGCTTCTATTGCCAGAATGACTCATTTATACTCTGTAACTGGGGGATTTATTGGAGGAATTCCCTGTGGGGGGTTAGAACAAGGGTGCAGGTGACAGCCCGTGAAAAGGTTTCAGGGAGGCGAATGTCACCAGGGTGGGAAGGAGCACTTCCTGGGAAAGCGGTCTCTGGAGGGAGGGAACTCCCTGTCACTGAGATGCCTCTTCAGAGGCAGGAAGGTCACAGGATGAATACAGGTGTCAGGTGAGGCCTGTGGGACATACTCTCTGACATCCCCCCCAGCAGCGAATGCACATATTCCGGGACTTTGCAGACAGGTGCCTGCTGAGGGTGGTGCACTATGACTCGGTGTTACCTGCAACCTGTGCCCCCCATCTCCTATACACCCCCCCCCATGCCGTTGGCCTCTATTCATCAGTTACAAGGCCCTGAAGGAATCCGATCGTGAGGAGCTGAGATTACATTCTGAGGAAATGGGTAAACTGAAATGGGGCTGGGATTGAACTCACCCAGGCAAGCAGCCTCATTTAGCCGTTTGTGCAAAGTCTTATTAGGAAAAGGCAGCGATCCAGAACGCTGGCTCTAGCTGCTCTCCTGGTGGCAGCGGGGTGGGCGGTGCTAGGAGGGGCAGAGGCAGCCCTGGAGCTCAGGGCTCAGGCATGGCCTGCCAGCCAGGCCTTCCTCTGGGCTTCACTCCCTCCGGTGATCAAAGGAGACACTCTGATGCCATTCTAGCCCCTGCCTGCCTTGCCTGTTCCCAGCTTTCTTCCAGATGGATCGGAGGCTCCCCCTGCCTCCCCGATCACTCCCCCTACCTCCCCGTGTTCCCCAGGACAATTCTGCTATTTCTCTCTCTCCGCCAATCTGGAGATATGAAGACGGGTCATGGTGGGCCCATGGGGCGCACTGTGTGCTGAGATGGGAACTGAGAGGGGTGAAGGGAATTAGGGGCACGGCATGTGAACTTGATTTGAAGTGTCCACGATGCAGTACCTCTAAGGGCAGTGCTAACTGCACAGCAGTAGCGTGGAGGTTTGTCTTGCTAAAAATAGTGACTAGAATTCGTAAGAGTCCAGCCCCAATTCCAAAGAGATGGGTGTTTGTGCAATTCTTTAATCCTCCAGCTCTTCTCTCTCACTCTACCTCTCTGCCGCTGTCCATCTGTTCCTGCTCTTCTCTCTCTCTCTCTCTCTCTCTCTCTCTCTCTCTCTCTCTCTCTCACAAAATATGACCTTTTCTTAAACTGCTTTGTGCTTCAGAGGACTATGAGCCTGGGGGAAGGACCTTTGCTCTCTGCGTTATAGTGACTTAAGCCTTTCCCATCTGTAAAAAGGGAGAAAGACATAAAGCTTTATAACTAGGTATTTTTTGTGTCTACAGCAAGTTTAAAGATACATGCTTATGCCATTCTAAAGGCAGCCTCGCAATTTCCGGATGAGAAATGTCACAGGAGTCTGAGGTTTTGTAATTATCTATTTATGTGCCCTGGATCCCCAATGAGAAGGCCGCAGATTGCCTCGTTCGCTGGCGACAGAGCTGTTCATGAGACGTGTCATCTGCCACGCACCCTCTATTGGTTCATCCGGAAGGGAGAATTAGTTATGTCACATCTGAAAGCCACTTTACATTCATAGGTCATAAACCGGGAGGAAAAATAACCCAAAGTTTCAGTATTCAATTTGTTTACTCTGAGCAAAATGCAACCTCTTAAGCTGATGAGAAGAGGGTGGAGGAGATGGAAAAGGCTTTTAGGAGCTCGCTTTAAAAGCTCAAAAGGTGTCTGGGACATTAAATGGCTGTTAAAAGCTCTAGTTGTATAATTTAAGTGTAAATGAGTATGAACTATACAGATTAAATTTGCCTTAAAATACCAGTCTGAAAAATCAAGGAAGACTATTGGAGACAAACACAATTTGACTTTTTTCAAAACCCGAACATTTGGACAAAATAATTTCAGAGTCTCAATGGAAGCTAAATGCAGTCAGATTTAAATGTCCCTAATGATCTTCCCATTAAAAGCTACAATTCAGTAATAATTATAACCACATTAAAATAAGTACATGTGTTTATACATACACCACAAAAAGTACACAGATGTAGTCTAAGCTTTTAGAATGTTTTTCTACCATAAATGATGAGAATATACACACAAATACACACACACACACACAGAGAAACACAGAGCCTGTGAATCTAAAAGAGTGAATTAGAAAAAAATTCCAATCATTTGGTTCTTTGGGGTGTTGTCTTTTATTTTTATTACTAGCGACCCAGTGCACGGATTCATGCACATTGAAAAGAAATTAATTAGAAGGTGGCTGGGGGGCGGGAGGGGACTGGGCATGATGGGCCAGACACACCCTGGAGCCAGCCTTCCTCTGTCCCTCCCCAGCAGGTGCACCTGGGGCAGTGTGTGCAGACTGAGGAGAGTCCCTCCAGCAGGTGGGGTCCCTTGGCCTGGCCTGCGGGGATCAGGCTGAAACTGGCAGTCCGGCATCCCCTGAAGGGTCCCAGAGTATGAGAGGACACTCTGCAAAGTTGCTGTCACTCGGCAGCTCCTGTGTTAAGCATCTGCCCCATGGTGGTCAGTACATGTCATAGCTACTGGCCGGTCAGCTGGTTGCTTAGTTTTTTTATATATATTATTAACGTTGGAGTAGTATATTTTTATAGTGTATGTTACCCTAAATTATTTATAAAGTGCCTTATTTTATGAATTAATTTATAAAAATGTCTTTGCTTCCTTCTGAAGATCATCACAGTTGAAATAATTTTACTCTGAAATATCCATCTTTCAACTTTACTTGTGGCCTGCAGAGCTGCTTTCTATGTTAAGTGTTGATTATGCCATGAGGTTATACATGAAGGTTATACATTATTCACTATCATTATTATCAGTATTCCTCTGTGAGGGCCATTCTTTTGCTTGCTTTTCATATGGTTTTCTTAAGAATAGAAAAATACTCACTTTCTGTATTTGATGTGCTCATGGATTCCTTCCATTCTGGTACTAACCTACATCTTGTGAAGGACTTAATTTGTGCTGCATAACAAATTACCCTCCAGCTTAGTAGCTTTAAACAGCAAACACTTATTATTTCTCAAGGATTCTATGAGTGAGCAGAGTGGGCTAGGCTAGCTGATCTCTCCGGTTGACAGAAGGCTCCGCTGGGCTGGATGGTCTCACTCATGTCCAAGCCATGAGTTCAATGTCAGCTGGGATCTTGGGGAGACTTAGTCCTGTGTCTCTATGAACCACAAGCTCTTTTCCCTGATGGTAGTCACAACCATGCCAAGAGCAGTAAGCAGGCAAGTCCCAGTGAGCAAATATCATGGAGCATCTCCTAGCCACACATTTGCAAACATCTCATTGGCAACAGCAAGTCATGTGACCAAGCCCAGCTTCTGCAGATGAAGAGATAGACCCCACTTTCTCTTGGGAGTAGCAGCAAAGTCACATGGAAAGTTGCTTACACATAGTGAAGTGAGGTATTTGTGGCCAATGTTGCAGCCAACCACCTCACATGACTACATGATACATGCCTCAACACGCCAGAGAAGAAAGCAGTGCAAGGAACTAAAACGGGAGATGCCCTGCGCATAAGATTTTGAGGACGAATGGAAGTTTTTTTCAGTTTCAGGAATCTGGTTAGAAGAACTAGAGCCATGAAGGACAGTACAGAGAATGAGGGAAGGTGCCCAGAAGAGAGGAATAATCAGGCTTTGTTAGAGGATAAGGCTGGGCTGTAATCATGGTCCTGGTGTTATAAAGCGAATACTGTATTCTTCTTATTACTACTAATTTTATTATTGTAGGGTTGTTTTTTAAATATTTATGTTTTCTCTCAGCCATGTAAAAAGGAAATGCAACTTTTTTGTGTGTAGTCTCATCACACACAAAATACAACTTTGTGTTATTTTCTAAGGTTTTGTGGGTTGTTGTTTTTGTAAGTCTTCCTTTGCAAATTAACTAAATTAACTGTGAACACTAAACTTACACTAAACTTTCTGGGTTTTTTTTGTTTATTTTTTGTTTTTGTTTTTTTGTTTTTTTGTTATGCTCTAGAAAACACACACAACCAAACCAACACCTGCATGCTGATGTTCACAGAACCGTAGATTCTCAGAACCTAATTTCTTAGGTTTCCTTTAGTTGTCAATTTCTATTTATGAAATGTTATTCCAATGCTCTCTTAGCCACAACTTCATACTCATCTCTTGCAGCTCTAATGTCTCTTTGAGCTCAGTTTCCATGGCTCTGCTAAGAAAGGAAGGAGGCAGCCAAAGCAGGCTGCCGGAGTGTTTAAAAAATAGGGTAGACGAGATTTCGTAGTTCAATCATTCACTCAAATACTGTTACAGACACGTGGGTGAAATAGACACAGCCATATGGTGAGGAAGCTTCTGGACTAGCAGGAGACAGACAATAACAACACGAACATTAGGAAGTAAATCAGAGAGATTGTTAGAAGATGATAAGTATTTGGAGAAACTCAACAAGTAGAACCGAGTAAGAGGAATCAAGCGTGTAGTGGAGTGGGGAAGATGGGTGGCAATTTCAATTGGGTGTTCAGGGGAGGCTACCTGGGGAAGGAGACAACTGAGCAAATCTTGGAAGAAGGTGAGGGCTTGGCCAAGCATGGGGAAAGCACTTTTGAGGGAGATGACTATGGGGCTGCAATGGTCTTGATGCATAAGAGCATCTGACATATTTGATGAGCGTCACAGTGGTCAGTGTCTGGGATGCAGGGGCAGTGGAGACAGAGGTAGGAAGTATGACCTGAGAGGTAAGGGGGAAGAAAGCAGGCAGACCCTATCCAGCCTTACAGGCTGCAGAAGATTTTGCACGGCTATCTGATTGGAGGGTGAGCAAGAGCAAGAAAGATTCCTTGTGTTGTTGTCATCCTTGCTGGTGTTCATGACCACATTTCTTAGAATCAGGTAGTCTTGGCTTCAACTCTCTATTCTTTCACTCCCTGAGCAGGTGAGTGTGTCACACTCTGACCAAATTGTTAAGCCTTCGCTCTGTCTACTTCATAGGCTTCTTTGGTGAGACTGAAAAGAGATATTGTGTAGAAGACATGCTAGATAATGCAGACTTAATCCGCCTATTTATTTTGCCACAATGTTGATGACTCCCTGTCTTGGGGTGACGTCAGGTAAGGTTCACAGTCTCAGCTACAGGAACAGCCTCTGAGTCCTTCAGCTTCCTCCTGGGAAACTACTTCCCACTCTACAGGTGTGAGATCAGAGCTTGGAGACAGAACCTTTCAGGGGATTCAAGGTTTTCATAGCCCCCAACACACACACACACACACACACACACACACACACACACACACACGCCCCTTCTGGCTTATATGCAGACTATGTTTTGAAAAATAGTATCTTTAAACTCTCAAGGCTGATGGCTGACAATGTAGTGTTGTAGGGTGGGGAACATATCACAGGTGTAAAGCTTTAAGTCCAGTGTTCCAGGTGTGAGAGAGAGGACTCAGGACTTCCAAGGTTACAATCACTGAAGAAATGAACAGAACACTGTTTGGAACATAGGGTAGGGACCCAGGATGCTGTGGTCTCGCCCTCGAAACAATGATGAACAGCCATGCCAGGCCTCAGAGAACCATCACCAGGAGGCAGAACCTGGAGGAATCTTCACTGAACTTCAGACACAGAAATGTTTGGCCCCTTTTGAGAAGCTTATCAACCAGATGATGAGTAGAAAGCTGAGGCCACAGTGGGCAGGGCTTCATTTGGAATGACTTCATTTCATCTCTCTCAATAGATACCTGTAATTCATAGAGAGAGGAACCTGGATATCTAGTTTACTGTTGCTTTTAGCTAGATCCCCTCCTCTTATGAGGGCAAGAAAATTGTGGCCATGATTAAAACTTGGGGAGAGGGACAAGATACAGGAGGACACAGACAGGCATAAAGAGACCTAAATTATTCTTGCTGTGCACTTGCTCTATACCAAGCACGTCATTTAACCCTCATAAAAGGGGGCATACTCAATAAAGCAAGTTCAGAGAAGTGAATGAAACTTCCGAAGATGATCAGTCTATTAAGAAGTAGACATGGAATTTGAATCCTGGTCTTTCTGAGTTAGGGTCCAGGTTTATTTTCACAAGAAAATAGTCTTTTCCACTCTCATAATTGCCATCAAAGAAAAAGAAAAAGTGATACATGTAGAAACTCTCAACTCCTGTAAAACCATTTCCTTGGCCGCTTCCACGCTGGTAGGACTGGGGATGAAGGAGGCAGCAGGGAGGAAATGTCCCTTTGAGCTCAGTTCCATGGCTCTGCTAAGAAAGGAGGGAGGCAGCCAAAGCAGGCCCTGTCACAATGAAAATCTCCAGGGAAGTTCCCAGGGAGAGAACGCAGGCAGCGACTAGGAGAAGGAACCTGGTCCATGGCTCACTGTTGTGCCAGTAAGAGTAGAGCTGCAAATCCGGCCCCTGGGCATGCTCGGAAGCGGGTAGAGAGTACAGAGGGGCTGAGGGGAGGGAGGACAGGGAGAAGAGCAAGGGGCGGGCGCATCATCTTCTTCACCACCCTGTCCATGGCCTTCATTTTTTGCATGTTCTGTCCATCAACTGCTAAGAGTTAATGCTTTAAAAAAATAAATACAACTTGAGAAAATTAGGTGAAAAAGACTTTGGAGAGCCCAATTACTCTGTGCTCCCGGCTGCTTGGAGATGGACTTCATTTCCCCATCATGAGCGAAATGATGAGTGACAGGCTGGCTCAACTAGGTGCCTTCCAGCCCCGCTTCGTCTGTCAGGCACATGTGGAAAGAGGCTCTGTGGATTGTTGCTGCAGTGCATGTATATGTGTGTGTGTGTGTGTCCATGCATACTTAATTTAAATTGAAAGGCACCTGCTCTGGGGAGAGCTACTATATTTTTTTCTCTCTCCCCAATTCATCACAGCTGTTGGTTCCCCTTGAAAATCTAGTAGGTTTCTGAGAAAAGTCATGTTTATTATGGAAGCCGTTTATTAATAATAAATAGAGGTGGGAACTCAGTTAGAAACACATATCCTGTTTCTCCATACTGAACATGAAGGCATTAATGGCTAACTTACTTCTGCCTTACAGTCTGGGCTCACCTTTGTAGTTTTCCTCTTTAGGTATCGTTGGATCATTTATTCATCCTCCATTCATTCATTCATTCATTCATTCATTCAACAAAGACTTAATTCCAGTCTGTTATCCTCTGCCATGCACTGTGATAGGTGTAGGGCGACTGCAGACCTGGTGAGCAATATTCCTCTAACAGATTCTTGATCTGGTGGGGAAGAGAGGAACATCAAAAGCAAAATACCTAGAATATAATGTTACATATTCCACTAGCACTTTCCCTCTGAAGAATATCATGGCTTTCAAATTCAAATTGATAGTGTTTGCCCTAATGCATTTCTGGATAAGTGTGCTATTTGTGAAACTACCTCAGAGTACGCATACCCACATTTCTATTTTCCAACCTAAGCTGGCCTTAGGGCAGCTGCGCTGACAACCTTTCATTCTTAAACCTCTCGATACTGAAAAATCGTATCGTTTGATCATCATTCAATGGACATAAACTTTCTGGGCATCTGTTCCATTACAGGAATCACACAGAATGCGGGGATCCTAGGGGTAAACACGCTCACACAGTCCTTATGCTCGTATTGTTTTTAATCGATCACAGAAGAAAATAGATATTAAACAAATAATTACCACCAATAAGTGTTTCATTACAGCTCTAATTAGGTGATATGATGAAGAAGAGAGCACAGTACTTCAAGAATGCATATTAAGAGCCTGGCATTGACTGGGGGGAAGAGAGCTTAAGAATAAAATTTATGATACGAAGTAGTCAACTGGAGAGGATTTAGGATAGCTTTTTGGGTAGGTTTTTATTTATTGTTTTTGTTCCCATATAAATGTGCATTTTTCCAAGACTGAGTAGGTTTGGTTCTGAGACACCAATGAGAGATGTTAAAGCAGGCTGCCTTATGAGCTGTTAGAACAGGGAGTAGGAGGTGGCATGACTTATAGGGAGTGGGGAGTCCCATACCCTGAACTCTAACCTGCTCCAGCCCTTAACATATTCCTTTGATCCTCGAGAAGGTCATTGCTTTAGATATTTTTTCCATCGTGTAGCCTCCTTTATTCACACTGGCGTTCTTCTGGGATAGCCAGCACTTGTAAATCCTGCTGTTAAGGAATACAGAAAGGTGTACTACCAAGGCTTAACAGCAGAGAAGGGTAAATAGAAGGTGAGATGCATCAAATATGCATCAAAGACCACCTTTTTCTTATTCATGAGTACAGATATGTGGCTAGCCAGCATTGCTGTTATATTTATGGTGCCCTATTAAAATACTTCTTTTTTAAAAAGATATATTTTTTTTATTGATTTCAGAGAAAAAGGGAGAGGGAGAGAGATAGAAACATCAATGATGAGAGAGAAGCATTGATTGGCTGCCTCCTGCAGGCCCCCAACTGGGGACCAAACTCACAACCCAGACATGTGCTCTTGACCGGAATAAAGCCCGGGACCCTTCATTCTGCAGGCTGATGCTCTGTCCACTGAACCAAACTCGCTAGGGCTAACATACTTCTTCTAACTTTATCATTCCAATCTATTCCTTCAAAAACTGAGTGGCTAAGAGGTTTAATGAGTTACTCTGGGCCACATCCTATGCTCAGAGTTGACTCCAGAGAGTTTCAAAGTTCTTGTTTCTTTTTTAATTGTGGTCCAGTTGCCCCTCTATACTGTACAGATGTCTTCCTTACAGTAATTCACCTACTCTTGTATTTACATTCCATATTACAACATAGCGCAACACAGTGCAACACAACACAATACTACACAACAATGCTTATTGAGTACCTCCTATGTGTCAAGCAATGTGTTAAGCACTTGGGATACAATGGTGAATAAATGGACAGGGTCCCTTTCTCAATAGAGCAACACCAAAATGAACACTACAAGATAGGTTGGTGGTGCTCTGAATAAAGAAAGTATAGGCCCTGGTTGGGTAGTTCAGTTGGTTAGAGCATTGTCCCAGTAAGCCAAGGTTGCAGGTTTGATCTCTGGTTAGGGCTCATACAAGAAGCAACCAATGAATGCATAATAAGTGGAACAATAAATCTATGTCTCTCTCTCTCTCTCTCCCTCCTTCTCCCTCCCTCTCCTCTCTCAAAAAAATCAGTAAATCTCTAAAAAAGAGTATAAGATGCTCTGGGGGCTCAGTATAGGGGACACGTGGTAGTTAGTGCAGTTTGGGTATTAATTCCAAGGCATGGAGATGCTAAGTAGACAGGTACAGAGGGGAGGAAATTTTCCAAGGCAGAAGAGCAGCATGAGTGCAGACGCATGGCTGGGAGGAGGTGCATACCACAGGATTTATGGCTGCTGCAGGGGGGTGCGGGGGAAGAGGGGCGAGTGATGACAGGTGAGGACATCATAAGGGATAGCTGGTTGTCTCATATTAAAGGATAATTGCAGTGACAGCAATGCATCCAGAAGCCTGAGCCTCAAAATTGCATTTGACAGTCAGTCTGCCTTTCTCTGTGGAGATTGCCTCCTGAGAATGCGCCTACCCCACCTCAGAGCTATGGTGCCTCTTCCTCCGACAGCCAATAGCTGGCTAAGCAATCGTTTCCTTTGAGTGAACATATGGTTAGCATCAGCAGACGAAGGAATCTCGGGGGTCATCTAGTTTTACTGACCCTCCCCAACCCCTGCCATCTTACAGATGGAAAGGCTCAGGCCTAGAGAGGTCACAGAAATCCAGGCAGATCCAAAGTTGGTACCAAGGCCATGCCATCCAGAGCCTTTAAACCGGACTATCATTAGGAGAAGCGTCTACATGCTGATATTCTATTGCCAATGGTCTGACTTAGAGCCTGTGAATGCATTGAGTATCAAAGCCTTCGAGTTGAACTGAAACTTTTATGGCTTCCTCTGGAAGATGAAGGGACTCGCTGCAGGGACATGTGGAACTTGTTAAGGTTAAGGTTAAGGTTAAGGTTAAGGTTAAGGTTAAGGCTAAGGCTAAGGCTAAGGTTAAGGTTAAGGCTAAGGCTAAGGCTAAGGTTAAACGCAGCACCCTGAGCTCCCCTAACCTTCCAGGCAGAGTCACTGGCAGCCGATCACTGTGCCCTGTGTACTTGAGCGGGAGCAGCCAGGGTCCATTGTATGTGATCTTTTCATTCACATCTCTGCTGACCTGAAGAATTCTCTGAGTTCCTAAATGTCTTGTTTGCATTTTGGGCCTGGGGATAGCAGCTGGAAAATAAGCAGACCTTTGATGCAGGGAGAGGAGATGCCTCAAGAGGCTACGCACTTGGGTCGGCCCCATGGACTCTCAGGTGCACACTGGGTACTTGGTTGTTGGGCTTACCTCTCAATGGCCTTTCAAAGCCGTTGGCCTTTATCCACTTAATGGCTTAGAGGTGCAAGTGCTTCCAGGAGCACAGGGTGTTCAGAGAGAGTGATGGACAAGAGAAACTCTATGTTCCCTTCCTCTTTTAACACACCCTGAACACTCAACCTGGAGAGTTAGCATCCAGCAGCTTCCCAGCTGAAAGTGCCTTGGATTATCTAGATTAGTGGTTCTCAACCTTCCTAATGCCGAAACCCTTTAATACAGTTCCTCATGTTGTGGTGATCCCCAACCATAAAATTATTTTTGTTGCTACTTCATAACTGTAAGTTTGCTACTGTTATGAATCGTAATGTAAATTTCTGATATGCAGGATGTATTTTCATTGTTACAAATTGAATATAATTAAAGCATAGTGATTAATCACAAAAACAGTATGTAATTATATATGTGTTTTCCGATGGTCTTAGGCGACCTCTGTGAAAGGGTCGTTCGACCCCCAAAGGGGTCGCAACCCACAGGTTGAGAACCGCTGATCTAGATTTTACATTTTATAGCTCAGGAAGCTGAGGACTCCAGGAGTTATGCAATCTCTTAAAGTTCCCGGCTTCTTGGTAGTAGATACAGAACCAAGTGTGTCAATGTCATTGAAGGAAGGGCGGTGCAGGCAGATACAAGTCTGACACGTGTTACTCATTGCCTTTCATTGCTCTGACCTCTAAAAGCAATGGCTCCCCATCCCTGGCCCATTTACACTGCGCCAGGCAGTAGGCGAAGCATCTTTGGGGCATTGTCTCGTTTAAGCCTTAAAACAACAACCTTCTGGAGTATGACTAGCATTATCATCATCCCTGGTTTACAGAGGAAAGGGACAGTTATTAAATGCCTACCATAGGCATGGGTGGCGTTTGAAATCCTCTATGTGCATTAACTCTTGCATTCCTTACAACCCTACCAGAATATCCATTTCACAGACAGGAAACAGGCGAAGCAAAGCAAAGGTGCATAGATGGCGTGTCCAAGATTTTAAAGCTCGCACGTATCCGGAGGCAGGATTTGCACTAGAGGGCTGGCCTCATCTCCTGTCACACTGTCCCATCTACTGTGAGTCAGGAATGGAATTTGGGTCTCCCAGAATCCAGAAGCCTTGCTTTCCCTCTCTGTGTTTTGCTCTTGCTAAGTTTATCAGCGCAAACTATAACGTACACACAATGGCATCTTCCTGGGATTCTGAGTCACAAGGGATAATACGAAGAGTGATATTTCTTTATCCTAAATGATTTTAAGGTCACTATGAAGCGATGATGTCTGATGTTCACGCTTCTGAGAAACCAGGGCTGGAGGGGCTCGAGCGTTCTCTCTGGTACCTAACCTGCCACTTCCCTGCCCTTTGGAAAAAGCTCAGGTTGCTCTTCAGGAAGCGTAGTTCTGTTGCATTTGCGTGGGTTTTGCAGATGTTCCGTAAAGGCCACGCTGTGTGGTCCAGATCAGGCTGCAGGGGAAGGATAAAGGGTCAGACTTATACATCTTCCTTTGTGCCCAAGTGTTATAATATCCATCTTTATAAATATTTGCTGTGCATCTTATACTTTAAAAGCCAGCGAATCCAGTCCTTTTTCATATGTAGAATAGCAGGGAAGTGAGGCTAGGCTTACGAAGCCGGGGAAATGCTACCCACTCGGATGAATATCTAAATAGAATTTTCAAATTTGGGTTTACAAACAATTTTCACAGTAAGACAAAGGACCAGTTTATTCCTTTTCTTTCCATTTGGCATTCAGAGAATAACCTTGCCTTAATTCTAGCTTGTTCTTTCATTTCCAGAATATATATTTTTGCATAGTTTAAATACTTGCTAATTGATGATGCCAGCTCTCTGGTAAGATGAAAGAAGTGCCTTTTTCCATTGCACCTTTTAAAACTGTCCTGAAATCAATAGAAATGATGTTATTTAAAAGCACTCAGCATAACCTGACAGATCGCTATGGTAATGCCTCATTAACTTGGCCTCCCCAAAGTCAGAATTTTACAGTTCACAGACAGGTCTGGGCTGCGATTGCTGACTGTTTACCCCTCCTGATAATTCATCTCCCAGTTCCACATCTTCATATACATAATTTACAAGTACCTATCGGCTGAATTTTGAGATAGGAAAGTCCTTTAGAGAGAGAGAGAGACTCTGAGCTGAGCCCCAATGTCCTTCATCCCTCCTTGCCTTCCAGGCCCCTCATGGCTCTCACCTGTGAGGCAAGGCTACTCACTCTTGGCCAAATAGACACTCCAAGGAACTGGCTGGGGGGGGGGGAGACTGCAGCAAAGGGAGCTCACACCCTTCCTTTTAGAATGAGGGGGAGTCTGGGTTAGTGCTCTGCATTTTGCCCTCACATTACTGCAAGGTATTATCCTGTTTTACAGATGAACAAACTCAAGGTCCAGAGAGACTGAGTAACTTGCTCGGAAGGTGTACCCCTGAAAGCATGAGGTTTGGTATTAGACCTGAGCTTGAATTCAAAGTCCACCAGAAGTTACCTCCTGGCTTTGTGGTCTCGAGCAAGTTATTTATCCTCTTTCTCTAGCCTTTTCTCACAGCAGTCACAGCTGATTTCTGAGAGATGGTCCTTGAGCTGGTTCATGAAAAGTAGGTAGGCCAGAGGACTTCCGTACTGAGCATGTGCACAGGATGGGGGCAAATGGAGCTTGTCTGAGGGATGATGGATGGAGGGCAGCAGGGCATGGGCTGGGCCGTAGTATGGAGGAGGCTGAAAAGATAGGCTGTATCCAGGCTGTTAACAGCTCATCTTTTTGGAGCGCTGTCTAGAATCAGCGTAGAGATGGATCCACTTTCTCCTTTAATTTCAGACCTATGTTTGGAGTGTCCACTGGGTATTAGATTTCTTACTAATGTGGGGATTTCATGATAAACAGGAAATACATGAACTTGGCCTTCTTGGAGACTCGACTCTAGTAGACTTGAAGATAATTTTTTTTTAATCTCAAAAAAGACAAGAGATAAGAAGCTACAAAATGATACTTTGGTGGTTTGCATTAATTAAACATTAGAACAAGGTGTTGCTAAAGTACTAAAGATCCAAATCTGTAATGAAGAGCAACTTGGGCCTTTCATACTTTGTGAAAACTTGGGAAGGATGAAAATGTGGAGGCAGAGCCGAGGTTTCTTGAAATCAGCATTGAAATAGCTATGACGTGCATTCTCCTCTCGGTTGTCTTGACAGGTAGAGAGGTAAGTTAGTTTAGCTCCTCTGCCCAGCTAGCTGTTTACCTCTCTTCTGCACTGTTGGATTTCCTTCCCTAGGTGACTGGAGCCTCAAGGGTCTGTGTTAGACCAATGAGCAGGTACTCACAGCGACACTTTTCTTCCCTGTAACCTGGGTATCGCTTCCTGAACTTTTTATATTCCTGGACTTTTTTTTTTTTTTTTAGTGCCTTAAAACTATGTATGTAAATATAGCAAATAGTCTCACACACACACACACACACACACACACACACACACACATCTTGTAAAAGAATAATGGAAGCAAAGATAATTTTCAAAGGTAACAAATAGAAGTACAGTATTTTTCTCTTTGTTTTCCCCCCAGGGCTAATTTTAAATAAGAAGTTATTCTCAATCCTCTCAAGATCTCTGCCTAAAATTCTGTTACTCACCATCTCCCCCACTTCCTTCCTAAAGTCGGACCATTCTCATTATGTTCTTGATGTTATTCTGCCCTGGAAGACTTGTGTGCCCCAAACGCTGTATAAATGAGAGCCTCTTGTTCTTTCCAATTAGCCTGCCCCAGTGAGATCTGTCCTCTTCTCCGCTGTCACATGCGTTTCTTTCCTCCGAGAAAGAATCCTACTGTTTTCTTATCTATCCTGTTGTTTATACTTTGCATACGGGGGAGTAAGTTCTTTACTTAAATGCCGTGAGTTAGGTATCTTCCCATAGAAGCTATATTAAGATATGAGGAGATGAATTTCAGAGATTCATATTCTGTCCTGATTAGAATAAAACGTATAGCTCACTTTTTAATATGTTCCCAATCTAAGAGGCATGTCTTCTATGACCTGCCTGTCAAGTCCTCAAATAGACCCTTTTGAACATCCCTGAGGATATCTCTGTTCCCTACCACTTCTGCGGCTCTGTGTAGCCATGGCTTTGGATGGGCCTCCTTCCACGCGATTCCATGGTCTCCCAGGAAAGTCCACCCGCTGATATTAGTCCCACCTCAGGGGCCAGATAGAACAAATGTGATTTCACTTCTACACAGAGCTCTTCACTTATTCAAAGGCAACTGTGTTGTCTCTCTTGACATGGCTCTTCTTCAGATCCATCTGGAGGCGAAGACTAGGCCCCTCTCTATCTGGCTGTTCTCTGCCCAGTACCCCTGGTTTGTACAGGCCTCTGGTACTTGTCGTTCCAGACGTAATCTGACCAGAGTGGAGTGGGAGTCTTATTTCTTTTGTTTTCATACTTTACTTGTTTACACACCTGGTATGTAAACTAAATAAAATCGATAAATAAATGTACATTTTAAACCATAATTTCCCTTTTTAAACTCAGAGCTGTGATAATACTATAAAGTTCTTGGTCATTATTCACACATATTGTTATTATTTTTTAAATATGTTTCTATTGATTTCAGAGAAGAAGGGAGAAGGACAGAGAGATAGAAACATCCATGATGAGAGAGAATCATTGATCGGCTGCCCCCTGCACGCCCCACACTGGGGATTGAGCCCACAGCCTGGGCATGTGCCCTGCCTGGGTATTGAACCACGACCTGCTGGTTCATAGGTTGATGCTCAATCACTGAGCCACGCTGGCTGGGCACACACACACATTGTTATTAAAAACATCTCCCCACTTCGTTTTGAAGTTACTGTGCAAAAATCTGTAACACAATGGAATAGGGTTTGAAACAGTGTCATGATAGCCATCAATATATAGATCATTGAATGAGACACAAGTCTTTCAACCTCATTTTGGAAGGATGCTCGAGTGATTTTTTTTGTGTGTATTTCAGGAAAGTTTTAAAATGCCAATTTTATTCATTTTTCCACTTGGCTAAAATGTGTGGCTGTAGGGGAGGAGTCACTTAAAAATTGGTCAACTATCTGGGTTGCTAATTGTGCTTCTGAGGTATGCCTGGCAGCTGTGCATGAAAGAAACTTTAATGTCTGGAACACCTTTTCTATTTGTCTGAACTTCCCAGAGAAGATACCTATTTTCTCCATTATTTACATGTTAAATGCTGATTTGGGAGCCCTTCCACTCAGATCACGCTTGCCCCATTAAACAAGGGAACAGTAAGTCAATCACACAGGGGCGCTTGAGGGAGAGCTGGTGACTCAGAGGCTGGGTCTCAGGCTCTTGCTAAATCAATACCCTCAGCAGCAGCGTGGCGATTGACTCCAGTTCACTGCCATCAACACCGTTTGTCTTCCTTCCAGAGAGAAGCGCTCCATGACCAACCTGAATACCCGGCTGGCTCCTGGCTTAGTCATTCCCAGTTAATTGCAGTGAATGGCTCATTATCCTGGCCTTTCCGGACCTTAGTCACCCCCGAGAAGCAGTGAGGTGTGGCAATGAGTCCACGCAGCAGGCTTAGCATTCTGCTGGCTCTTGCCCTGTCACATTGATTAGGCAGGTGCCATGTGCTGAATTTGGTGCAGAACTGAAATGACATGGTTCCTGCCCTTAATGAGTGAGCATATTAAGGTTTAATCATCTTTTCCCGATGAGCGGATCCTTTCCTAGATGAAGGACAATGTGTCACTCTAGAAGTAAAGTGTTACTTTATTTACGCCTCTCAAACCCTTTCCAATTTCACAGAGCAACATGCGAAGGATGCAATATACCCTGAGGGTATCAGGGTGCTGAGAAGGAGAGAGGTACACTAGCGGAGGAAAATCCCCCTGCTAAAATGCTGTATTATTTGTAGTGAGTACAAAAGGTTGTGTTGATGTTGGACTCCATCTCTCTCTGTGGGAAAAGCCTAACCCCGTTTAATCAAGACAACACATTGATAGCAGCATGCTGACTTGGAGCAAGATGACACACTCAAAGCAAGTCATTGCCAGTTGACTGGTTCCTTAGCTGTGTGGTCTCTGCACCCGTCTTTATCGGAAAGGGTGCATAATGTCAAGCTATACACAGAAGCCCGCCCGTTTCCAGGAAGGCTTTGGGGTCACTGAAATTACAGGAATTGGTCCCTGTGCTCAGTCATGTAAACAAATAGCCCCGTAGTATTCCAGATGCTCATCAATTACAAGTGCCCCACCCAGTGCAACTGGGCTGTTGATAATGCGCCTTGGCTCACAAAGTGGTGTTTCTTTTATTTACTCTAATCCTAGCGGGGTCACAGCTGTTTTAATCTCCTCATTCACATTGCCCTTTTCTTTCATTACTCTGTTCTAGCTTTTGCTTAAAAGGGAAGGCACCATATTTGATTGTCAATAAATCTCTTAGTGAGCAGTGCTTTTAAGGGGCAAAGTATTTTTACTTGGTTCCAGGCCATGGAGACGCATAGGGGTTAGAGCTTAGATTGCCATGATACCCCTCTGGTGTCAAGGAACAGTCTGTCTGGCAAGCAAGTGAGAAAATAGCCTTCACCAAGAAGCTTTCATTTAGTCTTGCCATCTTTGCAAAGATGAATATGCATGAGCATCTCCCAAGAGCCTCTGCAAGAGTTGTTGGGTGGAGGGGAGAAGCCCAGTCATCAGAGTTCCCAAGGAGAAGAGAGAGAGAGAGAGAGAGAGAGAGAGAGAGAGAGAGAGAGAGAGAGAGAGAGAGAGAGAGAGAGAGAGAGAGAAAGGAGTCAGAATGAGAAGTTGCTGGAAAGGACGCATTAGCTGATATTAAAATCACCGAGGTGGGTAAGAAATCCACTAATAACACCTTGCAAGGCTCAGGGGCAGCATCGATTTAGGGAGTTCAGGAAATTCTGCACCTGGCTTGGTGCAGTAAACCCTGAAGTCATTATGAAGAAGTAGTTAAGCCCCCTTGTTCCTCATCCATTTATTTGCCTTGATTCTATTTAGTTCTTTCTTCAATTTGCTGAGACACAGGTGTACACTGATCTCAGCAGCCCATGAATATTTGAAAACTAAACTTTCTTTCAAAGACATTTCAACTCCCAAATGACTGCCTCAAAATTGTGTTGTCTGATCAGTTAAGCTCAAGGAAGTCTTTAGGATTGCTTCAACTTAGAGGGGAAAAAAAAGGTCGAAGTATTCTGGTCTATAATTTTGCTAACCCTTGGGACCATTGCTGATTTGGTATGGCCACATACTTCATTCATATAACAAATACTTATTGAGCATATGCTAAGTGTGCTGAAGAATATAACCACAGCCCTAATTGGTTTGGCTCAGTAGATAGAGCGTCAGCCTGTGGACTGAAAGGTCCCAGGTTCAATTCCGGTCAAGTGCATGTATCTTGATTATGGGCACATCCCCAAGTAGGAGGTGTGCAGGAGGCAGCTGATCTATGTTTCTCTCTCATCAGTGTGTCTAACTCTCTACCCCTCTCCCTTCTTCTCTGTAAAAAATCAATAAAAATATATTTTTTAAAAAAAGAATATAACCACAGAGGACACACGTGGCCCCTGTCCTCATTTTTTTTTTTTATTGTGGGCCATAAAGCACATTGACTTATTGTCATTATTTTAATTTTTAAAATGGCGTTTTCTTTGAGTCAGAAATAAATGGATTATCTTCACTAATGGCATATCTTCAATTTAAAGAGCCAGATCCAATTTTTACAAGATATGCCACTTTTTTTTCCCTCCTGAAGATTTTTGGATCAGGATTATTATTATCATTATTTATTATTTAGTGAGTGCTGTCAGATGGCTCAGCAGCATACAAATATAAATGGGTAAACATCAACATGTAATCTGTTTCCAAAAGGAGCAGGTGTTTATCATGAAAGTATTTGAAATTACTAAAATAATGCCCATTAGTGGTTTTCATTTCCTGGAAAATATTGTCTCTGTGGTCATTCAATGCCTGTGGCATTTCAAGTGGAATAAATTAGGGCAATCACTTATTTCTGGCATGTTTCCATGTTGCCACCATCAACAAAAGTGATATCTATTACCTGCAGGACCAATTTTTTTTTTTTCCAAATTCTCTTATGTTCTGTGTTAGCAGAAAAGAATCAAAAAGCAAATAATAATAATAATAATAATAATAATAATAATAATAATAAATAAATAAAAAAAAAATCAGCCATTTATCTCCAAATTTTATTTCAGTAATTTGTTACAAATTCTTTTCAAATGTCACATTAACAAGAACCATGAAGGAAAAGAGAAGAAGAAGGAGGAAGAAGAGGTGGAAAGAGGAAGGAGAAGAAGGAGGAGGAGGAGGAGAAGAAGAAGAAGAAGAAGAAGAAGAAGAAGAAGAAGAAGAATCAACTAGTGGGTTGCTTTGAGGTTACCAAACAATTATAAGAACTACAACTAATATTTGTTTTGAGTTTAGCATTTTGCAAAGTGCTCTCCCATATGATCTCTATTAATATTCACAACAATCCTGGAAGGGAGGGATAAAGCATGTTATATTTAGCATCTCAAATCTGTGGAAGGGAAAACTAAAACTCAGAGAGGTTAAGTGACTTGCCCACAATTAAACAGCTAAGATGTTGTAGAAATTGAAGTCCTGTCCCTTTTTATGACTTACTAGAGGCCCGTTGCAGGAAGAGATTCGTGCAGTAGGCCCTCCTTCCCCTGGCTGCTGGCACTGGTTTTCCTCTGGCACCCAGGACCCAGGCCTTCACTCTGGCAGCAGCAAAGAAGCCAAGCCTGGAGGCTTCTCCACGCTGGCCTCAGCAGAGAAGCGAAGCCTCCTCAGTCTTTAGTCGTCTTCAGTCTTCAGTCTTTGCTCAGCACCTACATATTCAAATTGACCGCCATCTTTGTTGGTTTAATTTGCATACTCATCTTGATTGGCTGGTGGGTGTGACAGAGTGACACCAATTTGCATGCTTCTCTTTTATTAGTCTAGATAAGTGCATCTGACCAAAAAACAACCAATGAGCAGGTGACCATGAGTAGAAACAAAGGAAATGTGCAGGATGTAGTTAATCTTTAGGGTGTAAATGCTAACAGCAAGGGCAATGGAATTAACTGTTGGATGAGTACCTTTTAAACATTCTTCTAGATCTTTGAGTAAGCAGTAAGTCTGATAATCTTATCTGACTTAGATCTTTCTTCCCAGAACTAGATAAACTCTCTTATGCATATACTATGACCTGGACTGGGGGTTGAACCCATTTGTAGATAGGGCTGTCAATCTGCAGATAAGCACCTCTCCCTGTCAGAAAGCAGACACACATTCAGGACTCTCAAGGCAGAGATATTATTGGCTCTGGCTTCAGAAGGTCAACAGCTCTTGCTCAAGAAGGAAATAATTCTACCCCTTCATCTGCTTTTCTAAACAAAAAAAGCCAAGCACTTAAAACCTTGTGCCTTGCAAACGCCTCGTACGCATTGTATTCCTTCAGCCAAGAGTTGATGAGCACTCACTCTGTGCCCTGATGTTTTATTCTGCTTTTCTTTTTAATATTTTATTGATTTTTTACAGAGAGGAAGGGAGAGAGATAGAGAGTTAGAAACATCGATGAGAGAGAAACATCGATCAGCTGCCTCCTGCACATCTCCTGGGGATGTGCCCGCAACCCAGGTACATGCCCCTGACCGGAATCAAACCCGGGACCCCTCAGTCCACAGGCCGACACTCCATCCACTGAGCCAAACCGGTTTCGGCTATTCTGCTTTTTTACTGAACCGATTTCAAATGAGTATGACTTCAAACATGCCTCAGGACCAAATAGCGGGCAATTAAGTTGGTTCTCTATAGCTCTAAGGTTTTCTACACTTTTGATTAAAGACAAGTGGACAATTCACCCAAAACCTTGCCCGTTTACTAATATAAGCAATGTCCATACATGGGTTTCAATGTGTGATACACATGTAGACATGTCACTGGAAATCTGTGGGATTGTAGGAGATGAGAAGAGTTATACAGAAATACTTCTATTCTTTGATATCAATTATACAAAAATATAAACTAAAGTAAACTAAAATATACATTTAACTTTCTAAATTATAATCTAAAAGCATTAGCAAGAAAGCAACGGAGTAATGACCCTTACAACTCACTAATAAAAAGACAAATAATCCAATTTTAAAAGAACCAAGGAATCTCGATAGACATTGCTCCAAAGAAAATGTAGGAATAGCCAATAAACACATGAAAAGATGTTCAACATCACTGATCACCAGGGAAATACAAACCAAAACTCTATGGGATACTACTTTATGCCTACTAGGATGGCTATAATTAAAAGAGGGAGAGGGAGAAGGAGAGGGAGAGGGAGGGAGGGAGGGAGAGAGAGAGAGAGAGAGAGAGAGAGAGAGAGAGAGAGAGAGAGAGAGAGAGAGAAGATAATGTGTAGGAAAGGACTTTGGAACGCTCATATAAATGGGAATGTAAAATAGTTCAGCTGCTTTCAGAAAAACCTGGCAGTTGCAAAAACGTATACATCAATGTACCAGATAAATTGAATCCAGAGATAAATGGATGAATGGGTCAATAAAATGTGGTATATCCCTGAAATTAAATGCTATTCATCAATAAAAAGAAAGGAAGTACTGATACATGCTACAATGTGGATAAACTTTGAAAATATTATGCTAAATGGCAGAAACTAGTATAAAAGACCCAGAGGTTGTATGATTTCATTTATATGAAATGTCTATAATAGGCAAATCTAGAAAGAAGTAGATTAGTGATTACCTAGAGTAGGGAAGGGAGAAGGTTGGGGAGATTGGGGGTTGACTGCTAAAGGGTGCACAGTTTCTTTTTGGGGGGTGATTAAAAAGCTCTAAAGTTGATTGTAGTGATGGTTGTACAATGCCATGAATAGCTAAAAGCCATTGAATCATACACTTTGAATGAATATGTTGTGTAAAGTTGTTACAAAAAAAGAACAAGAAAGCGACAGGAATTCATTAGCAATGGCGACTTCAAAATATCACCAAAACATGTGTGATGCCTATGGATTCCCATCTTCCTCGCTCTCCTTTAATCCCTTAGAATGGCTATGAAAAAAGCAGCAATTATGTTTGTACATGCTGCCTTGCAAGATGGAACCAACGTGGCATACAGTTTTTACATCTGTCTCCACGAGGAAATTATGGATGTTGGGGACTCATGATAGCTTAGAGCAAATTCCCAGCTGGTCACAGGGTGTTTGGACTCTGGCTTTCAGGATTGGAATTCAGCAGGAACTGTGCTGTTTGCTGCTGTCTGTAGGATTATATCTTTATTGCCCCCATCTGTCTGTGACCAGTGGGAACTATGTGGAAATAATGAAGCTCTTTGGAATGAAAATTCAGAATCTGGTGAAAACATAGCCAGGTTCCATTAGGGGAGGATGAAGCATCCTTGTGGAGTCTGTTCGGTACAAGACAGCAACCTCTCCTTGTGTTCCCCGTTCAACCAGAAGAATGTTCAATTGCCGAGGCTGCAAGCAGCCCCCAGGGATAGATGTGAAGTAACTAGGTCTTTTTCCCAACTACTTAGACAACTGGTTTATTTTGGAATCAACCATAGTAGATTGTAGTTCTACCTGGTGAATATCATCTAATTTATATTAAAAAGGTGGTACTATACTATACAGTTAACTGGAAAATGAATATAATGGGTGGGGAAGGAGAATGAGATGTGGAATTGTTAAACCCAGCAGGCCTCAGGGTGAACTGGACCCCTAGTATGCTGGGATATTCTCAAAGATTCTTGCTTATAAGCAAGAGAAAATGGCCATGTGACTTTTCAACATTCAGAACGATGGATACTGTATATTTTTATGAGGCAAGATTTAGCTAGAATTATGTATATAGTGCTTCTTAATTAAGAGGCCACTTTCCAGGTAAATGTTAAAATATGAGATGAATATTGAGAGGAACATTCCATACCAGAGGTTGGCAATCCATATACGATCTGGAGCTTTCTTCCTTGCCCAGTCTTCTCATCTATTAAATAATAAGAATGTGGGCCAGATAATCTTTAAGATCAATTATACCCTTAACCTGCAGAAGTTATATGAGTCTATGGAAAAGCATAGGATTTTCTATTTCTTTATCTAGGTCTTGGTCCATTAATTAATTTAGCAAAACATAATAAGCACTTAATGTATGTTGCTCACGGTGCCAAGAACTGGGAATGCAGAAGTAAAAACGATAAACAAAGTCCCTGCCCTCTGGAACTCACATGGCCCCCATGGGGTAGACGCTAGGAAATAAGCAAGCAAGCAAATCACACGGGCTGCTTATACTATAGAGTCTGATGATTTCACCAAAAAGAATGAACAGGATTATGTGACAGCAGGAAGTGAGGTGCAGATCGAGCTATACGTTAGGACAGGGTGGAGCAGGAGGGCTTCTCTGGAGAAGTGATGTCTGAGTCAACATTGAAGAAACTGAACAGGCCTGTCAAAGCTCCGAGGGACATAGGACGCAGGAGGAAAGCAGGTGCACATCCCCTCAGGTACAAGTGAAGTTCAGGAACAGAAAGACATGTGGCAAGAGTCGAGTCACCAGGTCAGAGAGGCTGGAGCACACTGGATACGGAAGCGCTAGTTAGATTGTGGACGGCCTTGGGTACCATGGTTGGGAGATGGACTTTTCTTCCAGGACAGGAGCTTACACTGATTGACACTTAAGAATGTTCACTCTAGCTATTTTGTGGAAAGTGAATTTGGAGGTAGAACTGGAAACAGAGAAACCAGCCAGAAAACTGTTGCTTTAGTCAAGGTGAGAGAATGGTGGCTTGCACGGTGTGGTGCCAGCAGAACTGAAGAGGAGAGAGTGGATTTTAGGTAGAAGAACTACTAAGACCTGGTGATGGATGGACAGTCAGGGTGAGGCAGAAGAAGAAACAAGGATGAGCACTCAGCTTGGGCTACTGGGTGGATGGCAGTGAAATTTAACCAGTTGGAAATGAATGGGGAGAAGCCTATTTGAAGGGCAGTAAGTGGTGGAGAACTAATGCCAAGAGCTCTATACTAAGTTTGTGCTGGGATACAATTAGACACGTAAGTGGAGCTATCGCATGGGTAGTTCTATGCGCAATCCCATGGCTAAAATGGCTTTCTACTAATGACAAAATGTAGAAATCCGGCCTTGATACGTAGTGAGGGGACATGGAAAGGTATTCAGGGTAAGCACACTATGTCACATGAATGCAGCAGAACCTCACAAATGGGGAAAATGTAGAGCCTTTTGTAATTTTGATAAAGACAAAGCACCTATAGTTAAAGATATAAAGTAGATAGGAAGATTTTATTGCTTCCCACTTATTAAATTTCTTTCCCAAACTCTGGATGTTCAGTCTTTTATATCTTAAAAATATTTTCATACAAGCACATTGTAAAACAATAAACATTGTTTCTATTCCCTGCGTCTGTGACCTTTTCCTCTTATCTTCCACTTAGGTCAAATCTCAAACCATTTTTTAATTTCATCTTCTATTGTTTATTTGTCTTTCTTTTGAGTTAACCTTATGGCAATAAGAATAGCCATAGACTTGATAATAGAAAAACAAACTTGAACCTCTTTTCCCACTGTTCCTCGGAGTAAATAAGATAACATTATTTGGTCCTGATTAGTGACTTTCACAGTAGGAGTGACGAGTAAGGATAAAAGTGAAGAGAGACTTGCCCAAGTTCAAATGTTTATTCCTGGAGGTAGGAAAGGCCCAATGAATTCCTCTAGTGTATGATAGTACCCAGACCGGAACGCAATAAATTCCTAATGATAATTGTGATGACGTATTCTGGGGAGATCATTTTCTTGTTTGTCATTCAGTTAATTATGGCCAGAAATAAACCTTCTCTTTGTTGGCCGGTTCTCTTCCTCTTGAGAACAAGATTGATAAGATTTAGAGATTAGAAGCTAAGTAAGATATTCTTGGAAATTCCACTGGAACAGAAGGCTTTAAAATCTCTTTCTGTTGAAATCCAGGGCTGATTTCTTGTTCTAAGGCATCCTGCATCCGAAGTAAGATGGCTTGGAACCATGTCTTGACTTCCTCCCTTGTTAGCTGTGTGGTCTGGGACAGATTATTCATCATTCTTATTCCCAGTTTTCCTCTTCATAAGTTCGGAAAAATATTTATGTAAATACCGTATGACAGGTCTATGTGAATGATTTCCTTCACAGGGATATTATAAAGATTATGTGAAGTAAAGAATGTGATTGTGCTTAGAAACTGTTGTACAGAATATACGCATAATATTCTATTTAACATGGGAGGGAGATGAACTTCCAAGTTTTGTACACACAGTAGCTCTAGTAGACTACATTGTATGGCTGCCATTGGCACACTCCGAAAGAGCTCACATCCCAACTTCCCTCAACACTCTTTGCTGCTCTTGGCACCTGCCCACACCCCTCTCTTGGTGGAGCAGAAGGGGAGATGCGTGGTTTGGGAGAGAAGCTGAGTCATACCAGGCAAAACTAAGAAGCTGCATATCTCAGATGAGGGAGACAGTTCACTGGTTCAGCCTCTGATGGCTAGAACTCTCAATGGAAACCATCAGGGCTGAAGCCAACAGACTACACAGCTCATTCTGAAGCTTGGCTCCAGCTGATATCATAGCAGAATCCTACCCTATCGCCAAGAAGAAGCACCCTTGAGGAAACCTACTCCTGAGTGGAAAGAGGAGGGGGATGTGTTAGCTGAGAATATGAGCACCAGTGTGTTCATGTACAGGTCACAGTGCACCACTGCCACCTCCAGTGCCACCAGGGGAGCATGGGTCAGTGCAGGTACTTCCCGACTGGCCTCCCTGCTTCTGCCTGTGTTGCCTACCATCTGTCCTCAAGGCGGCATCCTTTAGAATATGGGTCAGATCATGACACTCCTCTGCTTGGAATGGTGCCATGGCTCTCCATTCCATTCAGAGCAAATACCCAGATCCTAATGGGGTCCACATCATTGAGACACTCTTTCCCCACACCACATACACCTCACCACCATCTCTACCACCACCACCATCACCACCACCCTCCCCCCCCCCCATCACCACCACCAATTCCTTTTGACTTTCTTCACTATTCTACCTGCTTCTTCACTATTCCAGCCACACTGGCTGCCTTGCGTTCTGTGAACACTCCAGGCATCCTCTGGCTGTAAGACATTTGGTATGATTGTCCTAGGATGTTTTTTCCCTAGATATTTTCCTAGATAACTCCCTCGCCTGCTTCAAATCTTTGTTTGCCACCCTGTTAATGAAGCCTACCCTCATAACCATATTTAAAATTGTAGAATCCCGTCCAGCTCTAGTGCCCTTTTTTCTCTGTTTGAAAAGTTTCTACAGTACTTAGCACCATCTAAAAGCTCTATAAATTGGCTTATCTGTTGTTATTGATTGCTGCTTGCCTGCACCTTCTAAAATAAAATATATGAGGAAATGATCTTTACCTGTTTTGTTCATGTACATAACCCAACATCTAGAGCACCTGGACACAGTAGACACAATAAATATGTGTGGATGCCTGAGACCACAGGTCAGGAAGATACAGAGTAACCTGGGAGTGAGATAAGATAACCTGGAGTTCCTATCAGAGATAAGGCCCGCCTCCTTTCCCAATCTCCATGAACTATTTCCTCTTCTTCCCTTTGTCTACTCCCTCTGGCTCCTTCTGTGTCCTACTCCACCACATCCTGAGAGCATCCACTTCAGAAGCTGGTTGGGGTAGGCCACGGGGCTTAAATTTAAATACCTACTCACTCTCAGGTCACAGAAGTGAGATTTACAAGTAAAGAAGCATCCAAAACTGATCCAAGCAAATGAATTATCGTAACATCTCCAGGAGACCAAATACTTCTCCCCATTGTATCCACTCCTCCCTATTGGGTCACATTCAGAAAATGTCTCTGTTGGAATTACATAAGCAGCCTGAAGCCCATTTTCTCACATGTTCTCAGAGGTAACAAACCTGATTTCCCTCAGAGTGGAAGCACTTCTGAGAAGCAATTAAATGTTGTTGAAGGTCAAGTCTGATGAACTAGCTAAATGAGCAAGCTGGATCATTTATGTTTGGATCAGAACCAAAATAACTACAAAAGATTGAGGCTATGCCAAAACCGGTTTGGCTCAGTGGGTAGAGCGTCGGCCTGTGGACTGAAAGGTCCCAGGTTCGATCCCGGTCAAGGGCATGTACCTGGGTTGCGGGCACATCCCCAGTCGGAGATGTGCAGGAGGCAGCTGATCGATGTTTCTCTCTCATCGATGTTTCTAACTCTCTATCTCTCTCCCTTCCTCTCTGTGAAAAATCAATAAAATATATTTAAAAAACAAACAAACAAACAAAAAAAAAAGATTGAGGCTAGATTTCTGGATTTAAACCTAAACTGACAAAACTCAAAGATATGCCATAAATGCCCAGGCTGTGGTCATACCATCACTGGAATATGCTCTCAAGTAAATGACTTGGGGAAAAAGTGCTCATGTGTAATCTTCTGAGAATTTGATTTAAAATATCTTTACTCAATCATCGGTCCGCCTCATTCATATTATAGAATTCACAAGCCATCTGTATTTCAGTTTTGCATCTAGGGAGTGGGATAAAGACTGCATTCTTTCCTGCTCATGCTGGGAAAAGGGGTTTCAGAAAAAGAAGGTATATACTGATCAGAGTGTCCTACCAAGGAAAAGCATCATATCAGCCATGAACAGGTACTCTTTTTTTAAAAAATATATTTTTATTGATTTCAGAGAGGGAGAAAAAGAGAGAGAGAGAGAAATATCAATGATGAGAGACAGTCATTGATTCGCTGCCTCTTTCACATCCCCCATGTGGGATAGAGCCCACAACCTGGGCTTGGGCCCTGACCAGGAATCGAGCCATGACCTTTTCTGGTTCATAGGTTGATGCTCAACCACTGAGCCATACTAGCTGATCTGGACATGAACTAGTGTTCCTTATCCTGAAATAAAATAGTCATCAGAGCCAGAAAACCAAAACGTATGATTTTTCTTGCTTTTGATTCCCTCTGACCATCATCCGCCTTGCCTCCCCCATTCTCATTGAGTTTTCTTAGTAGGTTTAACCTTCTGGATCATTCTTTATGCACAATTGTTCTCTAATTCCTTTCACCCCCTCATGTCTCCACTGTGCAACCATTGTGTGCTTCCTGTTGGAGCATTGTTCTCGGCTGTCTGCCCTTCTTCTGATTGGCTGAAGCCTGCAGCTCTCAGAGAGGCCCTGCTGACACAGTGGAATAAAGTCAGAATAAAGTGGAATTAATTTAAGTGGCTTTTCTTCACATTTAGGACTGCTATTAAGGTGTTGATGGTTGGTAATAAAGGACCTTTTAGTGTGGGAAATAAAATTATCTTATACAAACAGAAATGAGTCTGGACAATGATTATCCTAATGTAATTGGAGAGTGAAGTCTGATTGGGGGTGTCAGTTCCTGCTTTTCTTAAGGTATTTAGTGTAGGGCTGATCTAACAATTGACAGATTGACACTGTTTGTAAAGTGTGCAGTACATCATGAATATGCTGCTCTTCTTGCATTTGGCTTTTCTATACCCATTACTTTTCTAGTATGAGGTTTGAAAGCTCTGTAGTGTTGGTTTTGTAGAAGTTTCCAGAAATTTTCTGCAGTGAAATACAAGAGAGTCATATATGGGAAAAATAAAGCTGATCATCAAACAAAATTTTAATTTGTGAGAGGTGTATATGTCATGCACACAGTCTCCCAAGAAACATGAAGGAAACCACGTTTAGGAAGAAAGATTTAGAACAAGACAGAAATGTCCTGCGGGAAACAATTCTCTGTTTGTCAGTAGGCAATAATTTACTTGCCTAGGAAAAGATTTCCATTTATCCTGAAAAAGGTCATTGCTCTATGTTAAATAACGTATGGTTAAAAACATATTTGTGGAGGTTTAATAACCCTGCAATCAATGTCTTCTGTGAATAGGGGCCTACTTGATAACAAAGATATACTGTCCTACTGAACTGAAGTTCCCCGTCTTAATTACTTCCACTGGATAGTTAATTTAATGGACCTGAGTTTTATAGATCTGCCAATAGTGATTTTTATGTGTACATAATGGAGGACCAGCAGAGCTCAGGGACAGATGTTGCTGCCATGCCCAGTCCCGCTATTCAGACCATCATGCCTTTTCTCACCTATTAACCTCCTCACAGAAAGCCCTCTCTCTCCTCCAGGTACCCACATCCCTGTGCCTTTAAGACTGTATCTCATTCAGAACCTCCTCATCCTCTAAGCCTGCAAACTCAACCAGGAACCCTCATCAGATCTCCATAAGAGGTCGATTCCTCCTAGGAACTTGCAAATCATGTTTTCTTTTCCTCTGCTATAGCCGTCGTCATCACTTTCCCCCCATTTTGCATCATATTCATGATTGTATCTCCCCAAACATCTAGTCGTGTCTTATTACAAAGTGGGGACCCAATGGAGGCTGAATGAGTGAGCACAGAGCCTGATGCAGGGATCTCAGGTGCTTGCCCTTGATCTGAAGCTGACTTTGGAACCCTCCTCTTTCTGCTCCAGGATTAGGGCAGTAGCTGAGGACCATATATGGCCAACCTCAGATGATCTCTGCTGAGTTTGATAGCTAGATTAAATTTTATCAAGCGTGGCCATGGGTCTGTGCCACGTAAGTAGTGGGCCTCTGATGAGAGCCAGTAAGTCACATCTCAGTGTGAATGAGAGAAGGCTCTAGCATCATGGGGAACGGAGGTGTTTGTTCAGAGCACCGACGTGCAGGAGGTCCTGTGCAGGTCTTTGAAGACCTTCAAGACTCTGTTTCCTCTTAGAGTGTGGGTTTCTTTTGGGTTCGTAAGCTGAATGGCTCATCATGGCACTAATTCACATGCTGCCTTTTACTTTTATTTGCATATTTTGAATGATGTTCTCCAAATACATATGAGCACCTTGAAGGCAAAAATTCAAGCCTTATAATTTGTTATCTCTTAAAAAACCATGACCATGGTTTTCTATATGATATAGTCCCATAAGTTTAGGTAGGGTTTTGCCAGTATAGTAGATTCGTAATAAATGAATGGAAGAGTCAGGTCGTAAAATGATTTCTTTTTTAATGAAGAGGGTAGTTATTTCACAGTGGTTAGAAAAAACATTTTACAGCCATTAGACTGTAATTCTCATAGTCAGATTTCTCAGCTGAGAACACTGCCACCAACCAGAATGCGATTTCTTTTTTAAAAAAATATATTTTAATTGATTTTAAAAAGGGAGTGAGAGATAGAAACATCAACAATGAGAGAGAATCATTGGTCGGGTGCCTCCTGCACACCTCCTACTGGGGATGGAGCTTGCAACCTGGGCATGTGCCCTGACTAGGAATTGAACCGTGACCTCCTAGTTCATAGGTCGATGCTCAACCACTGAGCCATGTCAGCCGGACGGAGAATGCTTTTTCTTTAGGAAATTCTACAGGCTTACTGACCTTCCTCCATGGAGTGGAAGTGTTAGAGGGTGAGATGTGGCTTCAGAATGAGACAAGATTTGGGACATGGTTTGAGATTATTAAACATTTTTCCCTCTGTTCACTTTATCCAGCAGAAATTGTACAGGCAGCACCTACTTTCTGTTTACTTTCTCGGATCCCCAAATATTTTCGCTCTAAAAAGATTTTATTTCTCAGTTTCAATGTCTACCTAGAATTCCTTTGAGACTGGGCTTCCTGAGGTTTTTCTTTTCAATGCAGACTTACAATCGGAGGCAGGAACCCAAAGACACTCATAGTAATGAGATTTTATTTGGAGCAAGAAATGGCACCATATGGCCTCTCTACCCATCTCCCAGGGTGCTGACAAAATTATCACCTTTTCAATTTCTTTGACACATATGGGTTCTCACCTTGGCTGTTTATGCTCTTGAACTGCAGACGAGCAAATGGCTCTGGGTGAGCCTGCTTCTTCCAGGTCCTTCCAGGGATTTTTCTTCTTTGAGGGAACAGGGATCTGTGACAGCTCCTGATGTGCCCCATACACGCATTCTTTTGCTTCATTTCCACCGAATGTCTTGACACCCTTGTTATTCAAGCACCATCAGCCACTTACGGTTAATTGCGAACTTTTTTTTTCTTTTTTCACTGGCTTCGCTGTTTTGAAGGTGAACTACCCTTGGGCATCTTGGCTCTGGCTTTCTCGCTCTCTGATAGGTGGCTTTGGCAGTCTTGGGAGATTCCGAGCTCCTGGCATCCCCTGCTGGAGATCTATGATACCCCTTTAGAGCGAGAATGAAGCAACCTTCTTCTGCGTTGAGCACACAGTTGGCTGCCTTCCTTAGCAAGAGGGTTGCCTCTTCCTTTCTTTTCTGCTGCACCATCCTTGGAGGGCATGACTGGCAGTCAGCTGGCAACTGTGCCAGCCTTGGCGGTCTTCATAAGAAAGAATAAGAGATCTGTTCCGCTCAGATAACCACACACATTGCACGGCTGCATCTTTTCTTTACATTTTCAAAAAGGCTAAGGTGTTTTCCTAGTGCCCAAGTCATAAGAAAGCAAGGGAAGGGCTACGCTTCTGGTCCCGCCGTGGCACAGATTTCAGCTCTAGCAGCTTCGGCCCCTCTCGGAAGACTGGCATCTTGTGAAGGAAGCCTGCTTTGTTTCCTGCCACCGGGTTTTCCTTTGTGTGACACTGAAGAAGTGCTATCAGCCGGGGAGCAGTGACATTATTTAGAAGCAGGGGTGGCCTCACATTTTGTCTTGAAAATCTCAAACGTGTTAAACACCCGAAGGGAAGAAACAGAAGAGCAACACAGAGGGTTGCTCAGGAGCCTCTCCCCTGGGAAAACGTGTTGCTTCATTCAGGCCCTCCTGAAGGGAGGCTGGGGGAGAAGCCAGGCCAGGGGTGAGGGTCTTGTAAGAGAGTGTGGGGCCGGTGATCCCGGGGAGACCTGGTTTCAGGGATGCCCTCCGATTACTCTGCTGAGGGCTCAGCACGAAGCTCTTGTTCTTTGAAGATGAGGCTTTGAGAAAGTGGCCAGAAAGCCAGTGTGAGTATGCTCAATTTATGTCCGCCCTCACCAGACCCGTGTGCACGTGGATTAGTGATCTGTGTGATGGCAGCCTTTTGCCAATCGCTTATTTTCTGCAGGGGCGTCCTCTAGCTCCCCGACCATCTCCGAGGGAGGGAGGTCCATGTGCAGTAACTAGTGTCTGACTCAGAGCAGACTTGTTTCTGATGTAGAACGGTCGCCCTAGAGCAGTGGTTCTCAACCTTCTGGCCCTTTAAATACAGTTCCTCATGTTGGGACCCAACCATAGAATTATGTTCCTTGCTACTTCATCACTGTAATGTTGCTACTGTGATGAATCGTCATGTAAATATCTGATATGCAGGATGGTCTTAGGCGACCCCTGTGAAAGGGTCGTTCGACCGCCAAAGGGGTCGCGACCCACAGGTTGAGAACCGCTACCCTAGAGTTTGCATTTGTGACTCGTGATTTAGGGCACAAATGAACACTGCTCCCCCAGAGCAATCGTATAATTGATGGGGAAAGCTTCCATTGTTTTTACCCCCATTAAACTCTTTCCTTTGTTTTGAGTTCACATGAAGTTGTAAGAGATAATAGAGACGTTCTATGTACCTTTTACTCAGTTTCTTCTGTGGTAACATCTTCCAAAACTAGAGCACAATATCACCACCAGGATACTGACACTCATACAATGCCCTGATCATACTCAGATTCCCCAGTTGTTCGCAATTGTGTGAGTATTTAGTTATATGTGGTTTTACCACGTGGACGTGTCTCTATCCCCCACCACAGTCAAGACCCTGAACAGTTCTAACCCCATAAAGACCCCTCGCCCTTTCCTAACCATATTCAGCTCCTTCCTGCCCCCTCCCTCACCTACCTCCCTCCACCCCAACCCCTGGTAACCATTGATGTACTCTCCGTTTCTATAAGTTTGTCATTTTCAGATGTTACATAAGCAAAATTATATAGCATATAGACTTAGAATAGGCTTTTTTTTCCCCCCCACAGCATAATTTCTTTGAAATTCACCCAGGTTGTTGTGTATCAATAGTTGATCCTGTTCTGTTGCTAAATCGCAGCCATGGGATGGACATAGCATTTTTTTTTTAACCATTTGCCTACTGAAGGACACCTGGCTTGTTCCAGTTTGGGGCTGTTTAAGAATAAAGCTGTTAGAAACACTTGTGCACAGATTATGTGAATATCATAACCTCTGGGATCGGGGGGGGGGGGGGGGGAGGGAGAGACACGATTTCCTCCTTTCCTGCACATATTTTTGCTTTTCTGAATACTACCTGTCTCCACAATCATAGCTCGTGGACACAGCATACACATCATCCCAGGTTATGTATGATGCATTAGCATGGAGTCTTCACCACTTTCCCATAGTAATGACCATGAGCAAGGTCATGAGCAGGGAACTGAAGCAGGAAGTGCATTGAGCTCCAAGCCTCTCCCTGGATGCAGTGTCCTCTCTTCCCTCCTGAGTCTCTCCTCCTCAGGAGCCCGGCCCCTCCCTTCAGGCTTCCTTCCTCTCATTTCCCTGCCCAGAGAGAGAGCGCAGCGGGAATGCGGTTCTCATGTCCTCGGGGTGCCTTTGCCCCTCTTGCGGACGATTTGCATGATGCCCTCATTGGTTCTGATTTTAATTAAATTGACACTGAGCAGGGATGTGGGGCAGTGAGAGGGAGGGAGGTTCCGGGAAGAAGCCAGAGCAGTGCTCTGATTGCGGTGCATCTGTAATCAGCTTCTGAGGCCACGTACTCACCTTCACATGAAGGGAACTGTCATTTTTCTCACTCACACTAGCTGCCAAAGAGCCCTTCACTCGCTCCCTAATGAGAGCCCAGGGGCCGGGCAGATCTGAACAAACTCCACGAAACCCACCTGGGCAGGGGGAACAATGACCCTGGCACGGGCTCTCTCATTCATCTGACCCCTTCTCACTACAGGTGGAGAGAAGGCAAGGCAATTGTGTGTGGAAGGCCACGCTTAGAACACTTCTTTGACCTGAACGGTTTGGCTCAGTGGATAGAGCGTCGCCCTGCGGACTGAAGGGTCCCAGATTCGATTCCGGTCAAGAGCATGTACCTTGGTTGCGGGCACATCCCCAATGGTGGGTGTACAGGAGGCAGCTGATTGATATTTCTCTCTCATCAATGTTTCTAACTTTCTATCCCTCTCCCTTCCTCTCTGTAAAATTTCAATAAAATAAAAAAAAAGAACACTTCTTTGATGGACATGGAGTTAGGTTGCTCCTCACTGCTGACCTTGTCTTCTAGTCCCTTCCCATTCTTGCTGCCATTCCTAAGCAGGCACGCGGATCATGTTGTGGTCCTCTGGTTACTTCCTGTGGGCTTCTAGTTGCTACAACAAATGTTGTCTCCCTCCAGGCCCTCCATCCCCTTCACCTTCCACCCCTTCTCACCGGCTCCACTCTGCTGCTACCATCGGACACCCATTCTCCTGCAGCCAAACTACCCACAGTTACTTCATACATTTTGCTCTTCCTCTACCTGGAATGCCCTTTCCTCTGCTTTTCTTAGCAAATGTCTACTTAAGGCAGAGTCCCCACGTCTGATTTCCTGACTTGCTTACACCCTTTGCTTTGTGTATCAGGGGTCAAGTCTCTCTGCAGGTCTAGATCCCCACAGGCTCTGGGATCTTTCACAACAGAAGATACTCTCCCTTGACTGGGTGGTAACCAGTGTTGTGTAGCCACCTAGGACATGTCTGCTGCATGAAGGACCTTCTCCATGGATCCCTTTGCTCACCATTTCCCCTCCTCTACATACCAGTAGACAGTCCCCTTCCCCAAAAGTCACATCTGGTGGCCACAGGCATCTGTGCGGAGAAGAAGAGGCCTTGGTCCCACCCATGGGGCTTACGTCACAGGCCCCTTGAAATGCCAATCAAACCCTGGGGTGTTTGTTATCATTATTATTATTAGTGCAGTAATTTCCCTTCCTAAGAATGCCCTTATGGAGAGTTACCCTGCCTCCTTCTCCTTTATTAATTCGTAAGTTATCTTATCTGTTTATCTATCTTAACCTCGATTTGTACCTTTCAGCTGCCTGTGTATTTCCCAAACACATTTCCAAGCCAACATCACATGAACAAAATGAGGCCTTTCCCCCAAGGTTTCTGGTTTATGTGAGGGACAGGGCCAGCTTAGGCCTGACCACCCACAGGCTGTCACAGGAGATGGCTGTGCCTGGAGGAAGGAAGGCAGGACTAGCCTGGACAGCCATTGAGAAAGACACGTTTTCTGACTTTCTCCTCCTCTCTTCAGAGATCATTTGAAAATCCGAAGTAGAACTACGTCTTCTTTGAAACATCTGTGCACTGTACATGTGTTTGCGCCAGCCCTGCATGCTTAAATTAGTCTCCTTGTCTCAGAATCTGAGGAATAATTATGTCAATTATGCTTATTAAGCTCCCCCAAACTATTAATTAAAGCCGCCATGGAAAACCCGTGGTTGAATATTCTTACTTGGCCTCTTTTTGAAACACTGGCCTCTTCACATCTGTCTGCTCCTTTGTAGGCTCAGACTTGTGCTCAGAGTTCATTCACCCTGGTTCATGTTTGGAAAATTGTGCTGCCTAGTGGTTGTCTGCATTCCAAAATACGGTTTCTTTCTATCCTTTTCCTTGGTTATCTCCCTTTTCTGGCATATAGTCTCCGGGAGATAGAAAACATGATTCGACTGTGGACTTTGCACCTACCAAGTAGCTAATAAATATATTCACATTAAAAACAAACAAACAGCCTTCTGGGTTGTGACAGGTCCCAGAGGCTGGGGCAGGTCCTTTGGGAAGGTCGCCAAGCCCAGGGGACTTGCCCTCGGGTAGAAGCAAAGACAGGAGAGCATCCCTGTTGTGCAGAGAGCTCTGTTCAGGCTGCAGGGTGTTGTCGAAAGGTGGCCAAAGGGGTTGTGGGATAACTGGGGAGGCTTTTGTGGGAGGAGCAACTTATCTTCACACCACAGTAGAGATTCCGTGGTGATGATTGCTATTTTGAGGTCTTTGTGTGTAAATTGTGGCATGAATGCAAAATAATTCAGGACCACTGCATTGATTGCTACCTCTTCATGATGGGATCTCATTACCTCATAAGCAGTTCGTTTCAGTTCTGCACAGCTTTGGTTTTGTTCACCCTATATTGAAAATACTTGCAATACCAACCTAAAATGTGTCTCTCTATGACTTCCGCCCAAGAGTTTGCGCTTTGTTTTGGAAATAATAACACATGCATCAAACTTGGTGTTTATGGAAACTGGCCATCATGTGGGGACTCACTTTGAAGTGTGAACTCAGAGACCCCACCCACGGGAGGTCTGTTTAATAGTCGCCGAGGAGACCTGTAATTTTATGAGGCCTCATAGCTACTGCTGATGGACAGCCAAGTTTGAGAAATACTGCTCTCTTATAATCTTCAACAGATTGCTGCCTCTCTTAGTTTAATTAAACATTTTTTAATAACCTAAACACCAGGCTCCCAATATACAGATCTCATTTATTGTACATTCTCACTTGCCTTTCACATAGGTTCACAGCTCGCATCTATAAAAGAAGACATTTAAATTCTGAGCATGTCCATTCACGCTGTGCATCCTGTCCTGAGTGGGTTGGCCACACCTAATGCTGATCATCCAGGAACACTTTAAATCCATACTCTCTTAAAACATCCCCCCCTCCCCTCCCAACCCCCACCACACACACACACACACACACACACACACACACACACACACACACACACAGAGTCAGTGAATTACAGAATTTTCTTTCAGGGCTCATCATCCTTTCTTGTCCTTTCCTTTCAATTCCAAGCTTCTTAATTAAATGTGTGAGCAGAGAAACTGTGTTCTTGATAGATGTTACCTGTCATGGGTTGTGGTTCATAATAGAAAACCTGGTTGTTCTGGTCCTTTTCTCTTTTCTTCCTTTATATGTGTAAACCTGTACCCAAGTAAGTAAGGTCTGAATATTTTAATAACAAGAACAAATAGGCAATAGAGGAGATGCTTGCCGGCTTTAGGAGAGCTTGGTCACCATCAGCCTGAAACTAGAGTGCACCGTCTTTGCTCAGGACTCCAGTGGGTGCTTAGTAGGCACGTGTCCTGCGTCCCAACCACATCCTCCTCCATTTGAATCGAGCTGTGGTCTTCTCTGTCTGCCCACATAGACCAGGCTCCTCTCAAATACAACAGAGTCTCCCTTTTACCTGGCACATCTGCCTACACTGGTCCTGTAACACCACGTACATCCTTTGTAATGTTAGCAAGCTCGAGACAAACAGATTGAATTCAACTCCCAGGATTTTGGAAGCCTACACTCCAGTCTTTGTTAAGACTATTTCTAAAGTCCTTTTTTCTAGTGCACAAGAAACAGATACTCATCACAGATAATAAGAATATTGAGTTTAATAGACTAAAATAATAGGGTAATAAAAATATAGATAGGCATGAATACATTCTGTTCCCAGAAAACAACAGAAACACACTATGTATTCAGGTGTTCATTTTCTCACTAAGCAGCATTCCATGAGTATATATATATATATATATATATATATATATATATAGTTGATTTTTTACAGAGAGGAAGGGAGAGGGATAGAGAGCTAGAAACATCTATGAGAGAGAAATATCGATCAGCTGCCTCCTGCACACTCCCCACCAGGGATGTGCCTGCAACCAAGGTACATGCCCTTGATCGGAATCGAACCTGGGACCCATGAGTCTGCAGGCCGATGCTCTATCCACTGAGCCAAACCGGTCAGGGCATTTCATGAGTATTTTTTCCATATAAATAAATTCCCATACAAGTAAATACTTACACTTACTATAAATATAGCACAGTTAATTTTACTATTATTGGGCATCTACATAGTTTCTAGTTCTTCACTATTATAAATGGTAATGTCGTGATGATTGTCTTGCATCTTGAGAATTAAAGATTGATAGAGCCCAGACAGTTTGAGAGTCAGGGGTTGAGTGTTGACCTATGAACAGGAGGTCACGGTTCAATTTCCAATTCAGGACACATGCCTGGGTTATGGCTCCATCCCCAGTAGGGGGCATGCAGGAGGCAGCCGATCAAGGATTCTCTTATCATTGATGTTTCTATCTCTCTCTCCCTCTCCCTTCCTCTCTGAAATCAATAGAAATATATTAAAAAATAAAAAAATATTGATATATTTTTCTAACTCTGCTAAGAGAACTGTTCTATCTCCTGCAGTTGGGAGGTGAGGGTTTGGTTATCTCCTTTCACTATCAAGTACAGGGAATGGTGCTTGTGGGAAACCAGAAGGTGGTTAGTCCTCCCCGCTTGTAGCCTGGGTTCACTAAGGCCTGCCCTCTTTCTTCATTTCTCTGTTTGGGAGGAAATGGTGTCCATCGTCCTCAGCCTTCTAGAATCTGCTCTGATGTTTCATTTCCTTCTTTCTTTGGTGGTGGTGGGCAGGGGCACTTTTTGGCCTAGAGAAGGTGGAGAATGAGGGTAAGGGATGACACCAGGGGCCGAGCCTGACAGCACAGAAAATGCTGACATAAATTAATCAGAGGAGGCATCTCCTAGGATTGAATTAGTTCCTGATTTATGGTGGCAGCGCGTGCTACCGGGCCGTTTCTTCATGCTCATTCATTGTTGCCTCTGATTTATGTCGGAGCCTCAGCGTATTGGCTGACTAGGGATCCTTGCAGAATGGAGCGACGGGAGAGGGTCCAATCTCCAATCCAGCCCTCAGACTGCACACCCATCCATCAATGTCATTATCTGCCTCATAAACTCAATGTCTGCATCTTTAGGTTCTTGTAGGTTCTTGTTATGTTGCTATGAAAGCTGGGACAGTGACAAAGGGAAATATATATCTATATAGCTTACATATTCTTAGAGAATCTTAAACCTGGAATGGATTAACACTAACTCATTGCTGATGTTTCATACTATTCCCTGCAGCGAGTGGTCTGCCTTTATATTAGTCTCCTCAAGTTACTGCTAGTTTTTGTAATGAGAGGCACCTGGGGTTTGGGGGGGCGGTTTGTACTGGTAATATCATGAGGTTTAAATGCTGGTGGCTTCATCCTTCAAGGAAACTATTCATTCACTACTGCGACATTTCTTCACAGGAAAAAGATTGTTGGGAACATCTTGTTGCTCATTCTAGAAATCAGGCTGTGGCTCCTGGGTGTTCATTCATTCATTTGCTCATCCATTTTCTTTGTCTCCCAAGTTCTTACTATGTACCACATGCCGATTCCTGGACTTCTGTCTAATTTCTCTAAGTCCTAGCCTTTAAGGATTTTATGGGTGTATTGGGGAAGATAGACATACCAGTAAAACATTATCAAGTAAATAATCATACTCTTATAGATGTATAATTACAAATGATAATAATTATAAGTGAGTTCAAAGTTATATAGAGCAATTCTAATTTTGAAGCAAACATGGAAGTAGTTAACACCTTTGGAATTAATACAAAAGATCATTTAAATGTATTAAGTGTAGGTATTTCTTCTTTATTTTTAAGCATAGCTTTGGTTGTTGAAAATGGTTAATGTTACTTGGAAAGCCTTATGGTAAGATGAAAAATCAAGTTCACTAAAAGTAATTTTCATTTAGGATTATCTAAATAATGTTTAATTATCAAGGCATAAAACCTTTTTTTATGAGCCTTTAAAGTAATGATTATAATTTCCTAATCTTTATCACAGGCAGGCAGCCAACATCTCTAAGACTCATTTTTTTTCTAATTTCTAAGTAGTACCTACCCCATAAAGTTGTTATTAAAATGAAATGAGATGTATTTAATATATTTAGCACAATACCTGGCATTCAGTAGGTATTTGGCAAATGTCTGTTATGATTCTATTGGTTTATTTATTTCTAGCACAAATATTTCTCCTCTGTTTTAGAATCACATATTGTTTATTAACATCACCAATTGGATATCCTATAGAAATTTCAAAATCAGAATATAAACAAAAATTGCACTGATTATCTTCTCACTCAAAGCTCTGCTGCTACTGCTTGCCCTTGATCAATGAGCAGCCATCACATACATGATGCTATGTCAGAAATCTGGTATAACCTTCCACCCACTCCCTCTCTTGTATGTAAGCTCTAACCACACTGAGCTCTTCTCCTGTCCCACCCTGCCATACTCTTCCTCTTTGGAGCCTTTACCCACGTGGTTCCCTCTGCCTGAAATGCTCTGTCTTTCTTCAACTACTTATCACCATGCGTCCTTCAGGTCTCAAGTAGAAGTTGTTTCTTCTAAGAAAGTTTTCTTTACCCTCCATATCTCACTGATGGGCTCTAAGAAATCCATAGTTCTTATACTATTCCTAATATAGCCTTTATAAAGATTAGTTATTTAGAATATGATATAGCAAACAACTATTTTTGTTCTGATCTGTGATGTCTATGATTAACTGTCATATGCATCACACTTTATCCCCACTGCCTTTCATAGATTGAGGAGTAGGGGTTTGGTACTACCGTACTGAATGAATGAGTCTATCTTCAAAGTCAATTCCAATAATGAAGGCTTTCAAAAACTAATTTAAAGGATATTTTAAACTAAAGTAAGTAATCTTCCAATTGAGTTCAAAGCATCTGTATAGGCACGTTGTTTCCGTACAAGGGGCTTACGTTATGCATTCGAATAAGTACCGTCATTCACACTTTACAGAAGGAGCAGGCAACATTAAATCAATTTCCATGATTTTTCCCCCCAATAATGATAGAATAAGCCAATTACATGTGTAGTAACTAGCTTCTTGCCTTCTCCTCAGCATTACCCCTCCTTCACTTCTTCTCTCCCCTGGAAAAGAGCAAAGACTTTTCCAGTCTCCGTGCTTTGCTGGCTCTTTGACTTCTTTTAAGAACTTCAGTGCTAAAGAGCACTTTTCAGAGTTTTGACCTCTCTCCTCAAGGGCCCGCACTTCAGAAGGCTGCTTCACTGAACCTGTGCGAAAAGGTAAGCAGGCCGAGACTTTGCGAAACTTCCTCTCCACAACCTGACATCAGACACAAGAGAAAGAAGGGTTTTTGGTTTCCTGTGGGATATTGATCTTCCCTCTCTGCTCCAGCATTTTCCTCTTCCTCTCGGCATCCTCTGCAAAAATGAAACATGAGACTTGAAAAACGAAAACTACCGAAAGTGACAGGTTATTCTGGTGTGATGGGTGATGGGAGAATTGCAGTTGAGAGGGGGCTGATGTAACACACCAGTGCCCTTCAGGGGTCACCGAGTGGACTTTCAGACCGCGGAGAAGATTGAGGTTAAATAATAGGTATTAGGAACCACAAGATAAAAGGCTTTTGGAAAAGTGGGCTAGAAGAGCATCAAGAAACAAATCTGGTGAGATAATGGAAGACAGAGCAAAAAGCCCACAAAACAAACAGGAAATTCCTTCCTGAGTTTCTCCTGCAGCAACAGAGTGGGTAACTGTAAACAGCTAGAAAATGCGAGTTTGGAGGATGGATTCTTAAGTAAAGAAATGAAATAGATGAAATTGTTCACTGAAGAATCTCCTTATCAGTTTAGCTTACTTCCGAGGTGACTTTCAGCTCTCCTACAGGTGACCTCTCCAGCAGGCTGTGTCCAGAGGTCAGCCCCATGTCCACGGCCTACATCAAATCTTACTGTATAGAAGTGAGAAGGGAAGATTCGAGGCACTCTCGCCTGATACTCAGGAGCTCTATTTTCAGTCTTGTTTTCTGGCCGACTGGCTTTCATTTAGCACCCATTAAATTAACAAAGAACACTCTTATGTCCTGCTTCTCTCCTTGTCCTTTAGGACTAACTGGGTGTTTGTCAGCCGAATGTATCCGTTTCCTTCAGGTCTGAGGACTGAATCAGGTTCTTACTTTGACAACTGAATCCCTACTTGACAACTTTCCTAATACTTCATTGCCTCCTCAATTTTACATTCCGTCTGTATTGGGCATTCTCACACTGGTGGGAATTTGTGTATTACTTCTTGTGGTGTGATTCCCCCCTAATCACATTGCCTGCAACTTACCTAAAACACGTCTCCGCTGTTTTATTGTTTGGATACTTTATATTTAGGTTGTACCAGACTTCCAACCTGCACATAGTCACTTCCGTGGAAGGATTTAGTCCTGGATTTCATTCTCCATCTCACTGTAATTACATAGTTCATGCCCTGTGCCTCCTGATTGCGCCCTAACCGGGGATCGAACCCACAACAGAAGTACACACCCTTTGCTGGGATTCAAACCCACAACCCTTCAGTTTGTGGGCTGATGTTCTAAACACTGAGCCAAACCCTTCAGGGTTACCATTTTGATTAGAAGTCTACTTCATGTTCAAAATAGGTGTTTATCAACATATTATAACTCTTTCTCTCCTTTATAAATGGAAAATACAGAAAATGTTTCTTGATCTTCTTTATATTCCATAAGCAAAAGTGAATGTAGTCTTAATGTTTTGTGTTAATACAGAAATAATGTATTTTTCTTTCCAAATATAAAATTATGATGAGACATATTTTTCTTCAAAGTACATATTTTATATTTTTTAAAATATTGTCTTATTGATTTCAGAGAGGAAGGGAGAGAGAGAGAAACATCAATGATGAGAGGGAATCATTGATCGGCTGCCTCCCCATGCCCCCTACTGGAGATCGAGCCCACAACCAGGGCATGTGACCTTGATGGGAATGGAACCTGGAAGCCGTCAGTCCACAGGCCGAAGCTCTATCCACTGAGCCAAATCAGCTAGGGTTACATATCTTATATTTTAAGAACATGAGTCCCAACCCTTGTCTTGAAGATGAATCTTCACTGCATTTTCTCCAAGAAACCTTCCTGGGCCCCACAGAGAGATTTCATTGCTCCCTGCTCTGGGCCACAGTATACTTTCTGATCCACATCTCAATTCCCACTGAGATACTTTGCCTTTGTATTTGTGACCCAATTGAATACTGAGATGCTAATGTCAGAATTACTATTTTTTTATTTCACTTCTATATCCCCAGTCCTTTGCAGATCTAATAACCATGTGTGTTCAGTTGCCTTACTAATAAGTGATTCCAAGAGCAAAGAGAGGCGATATCACAGCAGCAAAACCTGCATCCAGAGCAAGAAACAACTGGCTCTCCAAAGGTAGATTTTTGACTGAAAATTGGCAGAAATTCACCCCAAATAGTTTTGTGTCTCCCATCGGTGCTTGTTATATCTTTTTTCCTTGGATTTTTAAACTCAGGAAAGGAACATTTACTCTCCTTCCTCATTTAGTTTTTGGGGATAAATGTGACAAAATGACTAAGAAATGAGCCTCTAGACCTAGCCCACTTAGCTTCAAATCTAGCCTCTATCATATGCCAGCTGAATGACTTGGGAAAGTTGCTTGATCCCTCTGTGAATTGGTTTTTCTGTAATGCTGAAGCAGCGATAAGCACTTCCTCATTGGGTTCTGGTAATAAGTAAATGAGTTAATATGTATAAGACATTTACCACAATTCCTAGAGTATAATAGTGAACATGATGCACATGATTGGGGCAACTACTCATGGTCCAACTGTCTTTGTAGCATTATTTTTACGTTTGGAAGGGCTGTTGGTTTCCAAAGGCCTCTGGAAAGATGTGGCACATACCATCTTGTGCAAGACAGAATGAACCAAGACTTGCTATCAAGTGATTCGCCATCATTTCCTAAATTGTACCGTATTTTACATTTCCTTATTTTATTAGCTAAAGTCCTCTGTCATCGTGACCTCATTTTTGTTCCTCCGACCTTTAGCTTTCTCTGTCCTCAAGATACCATTTCTTTTCTCACTCATTGTTGACCGCTGCTTCCCTATAAACACAATTTCCTTGCACAGCCGACCACATTCAAATCTTCCTGCCTGGCTCTTTCTCATCATCTAGTCAGAAAAAGAACAGTACCATGCTGCCAGGATCATCCTCTCTCGTTTCCCTTTCACTCCATGTCTCTCTTCCTATTTGTAATTTCCCTGCGTCTGACCTTTCGGAGGCTGTTTTGCTAACAGCTCTTTCTCCAGCGGCAAAGCGTTCTCCTTCTGGGAGGACAGATGTTTCTGGCATTTCTCCCTGATTCATAGGATGAATGTTCTAGTTCTCACCCATAGCCAAGTGAAGTCACTCTTTTTTTTTTTTTTTTTTTTTGAACTGAGGCAAGCAACACAACTGAAGCACTTCTCACCTTTTTTTTTTCTTCTTGGAAATGTGTTGATATGCCTTCGGGTTGTCAGATATTCTTTTAAAAGCACAGAAAAAGATAAGTGAATCTAATACGCTGAAGGGAAAACTGTTTTCTGCAGTTTTCTTGAGAAAAGGAACAAGAGTAAAATGAACCAATTAGATAAATTAACAGATGGACGGGTGTGAAGGAAAGGGATGGATCAAAAAAGACAGGCCAGTTTCTGGTGGAGGTGACTGGGTGGGTGATGTCGGTCCCAAATGAGATAGAGAAGTCTGCAAACGAAGCCAGTGTGAGAAGCTAAATGACAGGTGGTTGTAGAAAGGTCTGCACTGAAACGGGTCTGCGCGCCTCCAGCGTGTGGGAGACCTTTGATCACCCTAAGAGTGGATGCCACGGTCCTAGAGGGAGATAGGCAGAGGGAGATAGAGAACGCAAAGGAGAAACCGAGGAAAACGCTCACACTGAACTGGAATTTCGTTAGGAATGGAAACATGTGGGCATATTTATAACCAGAGGCAGAAAAAGAGAGTTGTTGCAGGAAATGTTCAAAGACATTGGTAGCCGGTGGGATAGGCCTTCCACGAAGTCAACTATGGTCGGATCTTTTGATCCAAACTAGAAGGTCACTAGCTTTTACAATCTACTTGGAATTCAACTGGGTTAGGCGAGGTTGTGTTTACCCACAATACCTGGCACAGGTCTAGTGGTTTCACTTACATTACTTAATTTGTGTTTTTGTACAATCCTACAATTTAGGTGTTATTGACACATATTGAAGGGGAAGAAAGCCAATAGGTAAATAAAGACCCAATGGGTGAAGACACAAGCCGGCGACACACCTACCGAGCTAACGCCAGAGCAGGCTCTAGCCCTGGCCACTCTACATTTTATTTTTTTAAATATATATTTTATTAATTTTAGAGAGAATGGGAGAAGGAGAGAGAGATAGGAACATCAATGATGAGAGAGAATCATCGATAGGCTGCTTCCTGCATGCCCTCTACTGGGGATTGAGCCTGCAACCTGGGCATATGCCCTTGACCGGAATTGAACCTGGGACCCTTCAGTCCGCAGGCCGACGCTCTATCCACTGTACCAAACTTGCTAGGGCATCCTTTCAATTTTAAATAAACACTGTACACTTTCATCTTTTTTTTTAAAGCACTGCTCTCCTAAATCATTTTGTGCCTGTTTAGTCTCTTTACCTCTTGCTTTTATGTGCTGATATTTTATTATTTTGATGAGAACCCTAGACCAATACTGAGGGGACAAGGGCAATAATACACTGGAGAGGAAAGGCAAGCCTCTTTGCCATTAATCACACACTTCTCTTTTAGATAACACGCAGGCCGATGCAAAGGCAGTGATCCAAAACAATGCCAATTTCCCTGAATGGAACTGCTAAGGGATATGCATGCCTCCCACCCCAACAAGGGCAGGTCTGGTCATTACAAATGAGTTTAATCTGTTTCACGTCGGGAGTTTCCTGGGTTTAGTATCCAAATTGGCTTGTTTCTGGAGTTTGTCAGGTCAGCCCCCTGCACACCCTCCCTTGTCGGGGGAGGAGAAGGTCTGATGAAGAGCGATGCATGGTTTGGAGTCAGGCTGCTCATCAAACCAGTGTGGACTGCACACCTATCCACGTAACGGAAATGTGGTTTTCCTCAGCAAATATCCCCATCTCTACTTTCCGCAGAGTAACTTCTCTTTCTGCTGCATTTCCACTTCATATGCCAACATACTAGCACTAACTATAACACATGTAAATGACCTGGGTAGGCCACTTAATCTCTCTGTCCCAACTCCATTATTTATAAAATGGGATATTAATAGTGCCTACCTCATAGGGTTATTGTGTGGATTGAATGAATCAGTGCATATAAACTATATATAGCAGCTCCTAGCACCCTGGGATGACTACATAAATGTTAGTTGTTATTTAGTAAAAGTCTGACTATTGCACTGATCTGTGAGGATCCTATAGGCAGTGGTCATTCCTTAATTATTTTATATTTTCCCTGATAGCACTATCTGAAATAGAGGAGATGTTCAGTTACTGCGGATTGAAAGAAGAGAGCAAATATCACATTAAAGTGACTGATGCAGTGGCTGACAACGGAGGGAGAGAGTGAGTGAGTGAGGAGTGAGTGAGTGAGGAATGAGTGAGAGAGAGAGAGAGTGACTGGATAATGCAGAGTGGGTATTCTACACACTTTCCCAGGTGCCTCATCTCCATCATGGAGGCATCTACTGGCTTTTACATGGCTTCCATTAAGTCTTCCACTGCTTTGGTCTAGATCAGCGGTTCTCAACCTGTGGGTCGTGACCCCTTTGGCGGTCGAACGACCCTTTCACAGGGGTCGCCTAAGACCATCCTGCATATCAGATATTTACATGACGATTCATAACAGTAGCGACATGACAGTTATGAAGTAGCAACGAAAATAATTTGATGGTTGGGTCACAACATGAGGAACTGTATTTAAAGGGCCAGAAGGTTGAGAACCACTGGTCTAGATAGTGGAAAATCAGTTGGGTTATACTGAGTCAGAGAGTCTAGTGTTGGATTTCAAAGACTGAGGACCAGTGTGGTGATAGCTGTCAAGGAGGCATCCTGGAGCCCAGCCAGTGTGGCTCAGTGGTTGAGCATCAATCTATAAATCAGGAGGTCAGGGTTCGATTCCTAATCAGGGCACATGCCCAGGTTGTAGGCTTGATCCTCAGCCGGGGGGCATGCAGGAGGCAGCCAATCAATGATTCTCTCTCATCATTGATATTTCTATCTCTCCCTCTCTCTTCCTCTCTGAAATCAATAAAAATATTTTTTTAAAAGAATCATCCTGGAGAAAACTCTGAAGGTGAGCCTGGAAGGATAGACAAGTATTAGAGAACATACCAGGAGGGGGGATCTGCCAGAACATGCAGCATTCGTGTCTTTGCTGGGTACCATGTGGTAAACAAGCACAAATACCAGGAACAAAACCCTAGGGGCACACCTCTACCCTGGGGAAAAGATCATTGTGTGCATTAGAGGGGAACTTAGAGGAAACTTATTCCAAGTGACTCGCAAAAATGTTTGAAGACTTGGGAGGTATGACGCTCTAGCTTCAGAGACAGAGAGAGAATGGGTGCTTCTCAAAGCTCAAGGTGAGCAGAAGGAGCTGTGTACCCACGTTTGGTGAAACAAGACTCCCCACGCAAGGAGTGGTTTCCCCAGGCTCCTGGCCACCACAGAGCATGTCGGGGCTCCTGGGTGAAAGGCAAGGGCCTCCCCTGAGCCCAGTACAGTTGGACCCACCCTTGTGGTTCAAACAAACAGAATACTCGACCCAACCTCAGTGCCATGGCCTTGGGATAAGCAAGCCATTGAACTGCATCAATGGCGAACAAACTTTTAGTGGCCACAGCTTCTGCGAGCTTTGTGGAGAGCTGGGCCATGTGGCTGCCTGTGGACTGTGGACTGCAGCTGGGCTCACTCTATGAGTGTCATGCCTGTGACAAAATCACAACTATGTTTTGCTCAGAGTACGTCCCCCTTAAGTTTTCAATGTATATGCATTTCAAGGGAAATTAAATCCATAGGTTTCTAGCTCACTTACGCTTCAATTATGAAAATGTCGCTTAAGAACATTAGGCACCCAGGGAGCTTTGGGAGCCATTCTAATAAGCATTTGGAGGACTTTTCCTTTTGTAGCAGTGATTGCATCTGGAGCAAGTGGACGTGCAGTTCCACGGGAGGCGAGTTTGGTTTGGAACTCATAGACAGTGTCCTGTTAAGGCAAGGGACCCTAAATGTGGTGACATACACTCCCCTCCCCAACACAGGAAGGGTATAAAATAATCCTACCAACTGTGAGTCTAGGAGAGCGTCATTCACTTACCCCCTGGCATTCTCGAGGTATGAAAATAGGAGGTGACATTTACACTGAGTACACCCCAGCCCTTGGGCCTTAATTGTCCCTCTCCCATACAGCACTGCAAGGAGGAAAGTGTCCCCATTATTTGATGAGGCTTAAAAAAATAGACCCCCATTCCCTAAGTGGTGGCACTGGGATCTACTTTTCCAAAAGCACTTAAGATGTGCCCAGAACTTTACCAAACAATCCACTCCATTTTCATTCCTCCATTTGAGAAATGTTTGTTACAGACACAAAATTATTACATTAAATAACTCTGCAAGGTAGACATTATGGTGTTCATTTTACAAACAGGGCCAGGGTCCTAGGCATGGGAAATGAGGCTGGGAGGTTTAGCGACTTGCCCAGAACCACCCGCTTGACCTGACAATCCTTGGTTACTTCGAGCCGCTGCCTTTCTAAGGAAGATGTGTCTCCGGCAAATGGCTCCCGGGCTAAGCACACTGTGGCTGCTCCAATGCGGGCAACTTCTTTCCAGTAGCAAGTTGGTATGAAGTCTTATTAGGGGGGCACGCTGGCCCACACATATGGGCAGCTTCAACGCCCTGCCCTTTGTAGATCTGGCAGAAGGTTGCTGGGTTTTAATAGAAATGTTGGGGATCAGGCATCAACCCCTGATTTGTAGAAGAGGAGGGTGACCTTATGCGGGGTGTTCTAATAGGAGAGAGTTTGTCTAGATTACACAGACACTCAGATGAAAGCCCGGTGATAGGCTTTTACCATTATAGAGTCTGGCTGGGGTGGCGCTGACCCATTTGAACTGGAGCTGTGATTGCTGTAAAAAAACTATAGCAGAGTTCAAGGACACAGGGGCACTTCTCTGGACGACTAAGGATCAAACATGGGCTGGAGGGAGAGCACCCAAATTAAATTGAGTCTTCAACGCCCGTGCCAAAATGTGTGGAGAAAAAGCAGGCACTAGAGGGTGCTGTCCAAACAGCCAAAGAGTTTTTTAATTTGATATGGAGTACAATTTAGGTGAAAAGCTGTTCCTGTTATAGGGTGACCCCTCAATATTAGGCTTAGAAAACTTTGAAAGAGCCTCTATTTTTCCCGAGCTGTCTTACCAGCCTAAATTCTCACCCTATCATAGCGCTGACCAGTGAGCACTAACCAGTTAGTTCCCCTCTGCACCGCCATCACTCTGCCCTCGGAGTGCCTTCCTCCCTCTTCCCGTTATCCACTGGGGTTCTCATCTTCTAGAACAGGGGTGGGCAAACTTTTTGACTCGAGGGCCACAATGGGCTCTTAAACTGGACCGGAGGGCCGGGACAAAAGCATGGATGGAGTGTTTGTGTGAACTAATATAAATTCAAAGTAGACATCATTACATAAAAGGGTACGGTCTTTTTTTTTTTTAAGTTTTATTCATTTCAAACGGGCCGGATCCGGCCCGCGGGCCGTAGTTTGCCCACCCCTGTTCTGGAACCTACTTGTACCTTTATTGTGAAATGTTTTTCAGCATCATTTCAATTCAAAAAACCCTGTCCCTCCTCCAAATCCCAGTAACATGCATGCCAGTTGGCAATCTTCTCCTGAATTCTTGAACTTTTGCTTTAATACTCACTGTTTTAATTTATTGTGTTCTATATCTTATCTCTGCCATTGGCCAGGGTTTCTGCTTCCACCTTTCCCTCTGTCCTGAGACCCCCGAGACCATGAGAAAGCAGCAGAAAGAGAGCCCTGGCTTGCCTGCACCTCCCTCTGTGGATTCCCTTTAGTTAAACTAAAAATGAGGGGAAAGGGAAGGCAGGGGCTGTGATGTCTCCATTAGGCCCATTGCCTGCTCTTCACTCGGCCTGCTGCCTAATTTCCATCCGCTCTGTGTACCTGGTACCTGGCTGGGCCCGGCTGTTTCCAGCAGGCCCCGTGCCACGAGGAACATGGCAACCTACTTGCTTAGTGAGGGGAGCAGGTGGCACTCAGCCCTCCGTATGCTCACCAGACTCGCCTCCTTCCTGGCTTCATCAGACCCCCAGACCTCTTCCAGGAATGAACGCGATGTCTACTTCTCTTGCCCTCAGCACATCTTGCCAAGAGGAGAACAAGTCCCATTGAGGTTACTTAGGCTTGTGGGGCCCCAGCCAAATCTGAGAGGGGCCTCTTACCGGGTTAGGTCCATGGGGACACAGCCAGCCCAGGGAGCTGGGGGCTTGGGATTCCGGGGAGAAGATCAGGAGGCAAGAGAGAAGGTAAATCTGCCACCAAGTTCATGAGCCAAGGTAGCGTGAAGCCTGCGTCCAAATGAGGATCAGGATAGGATGGAGACTGATGAGCCAGGCATGCTGTGCTCCAAGGGAGGTTCAGGCTTAAGGTGGCCAGGGCGCCGTTCATGGCAGAATCATTCTAATGGCTGGACTCCGTCTACACCTGGGGCAGGAATCAGGAGCACATGGCCAGTGCTCGCTTACTGTACTCTCTTTCTTCTCATCCTGCCCAAGAGCCTTCCAGGCTGTGCTTACTAGGGGCCAATTCACTTAGCTCCCTCCACTGGAGTGGGCTGGGCAGGCTCAGTGTATCATAAATCCATGATTTTGGGTAGGAGACCTGGGGACAAGGTATACAGCTGATACTCACAAATCTGTGATGTGGGGAGCATGACAACAGAGTGGCAGTCCTGGCTGCCTTCATGTGGCCTGGTGCCAATCACTGACAGGAAATGCAATGGGGATGGCATTCCTGGCTCTCACAGGCCCTAAAGGCCCACCTCTGGGGGGCAGTCACCAGGGCCCTGTCCTGGCTGGCTTCTAGGACTTCCCTTACCCCTTTCTCATTAGGGGCTCTCACACCCCTTGGAGCTTATTTTAGAAAGGAATCTTAGACACATTAGCAATGCAGCATTTGTCTTCTCCATACTTTCCTTATAATGATCACTTGTTGATGAGGCTTGGGTTTTTGGTGTCCCATCTAAGCCTCTCATTTACATTTTGTTCTGAAACATACATCATCTTCAGGTATCAGGGGAGGCCTTGATTTCAGGAGTGGAGAAGCTGAGCCTTCCCCTCCCCTGCCCCTTTATTTTTATTGATTTCAGAGAGGAAGGGAGAGGGAGAGAGAGATAGAAACATCAATGATCATTGACTGGCTGCCTCCTGCATGCCCCGCACTGGGGATCAAGCCCACAACCCGGGCATGTGCCCCTGCCTGGAATTGAACCCAGGACTATTTATTCAGTCCACAGGCCAATGCTCTATCCACTGAGCCAAACAGGCTGGGGCCCTGCCCCCTTTCTGAACTGAGTGTGCAGGACACAGGAGTCTGCCCAGCATCTCCCCTAGCTGAGACCCAGCTAGGGCCCAGCCCCTGCCCCTGCTCACACAAGTGTGTCTCTACCGACATCCCTCTCCAGAATCAAGTTCCAAAAGCACATTTATGTCAAAGCTGAAATGTTTCTTTGGCCTTTTCCTATTACTAATATTTTTAAACTAGAGGCCCAACGCACAAAATTCATGCAAGAGTAGGCCTTTCTTCCCCCGACTGCTGGCACCGGCTTCCCTCTGGCTGCCAGCAGGCACCCGGGACCCGAGCATTCCTTGAAGACCAGCTTCATCTGGAAGGTTGTCCGGAAGGATGTCCGTTGTCCGGTCTAATTAGCATATTATGCTTTTATTATTATAGATTTTCTGTGGCTCCGCCCATCCTCCGCCTCAGTGGAGACCTGACTACAGATTCCCAGAGGCCCGCCTCCTGCACCACCCGTGGCCCCTGGGGCTGGCAGGATGATTTGTTTTGGGAGATGCGCTGTTTTCTTTTCTCATTTTCCTGGATGGTCTCAGAGGAGGAGAGGGTACTGGGTCTCGGGATTTGAGAAAGTAAAATTAAATTAGCAAGCTAGGTGGACACACCAAAATTGGACAATTTGGGTCCCATTTCCATTTGTCTGGTTAGACAGATTGGTACAATTTCAGTTTGCAGTTTGATTTGAAAGAGGGTGTTGATTGCTGGCTCTAGAATGAGCTTCCTTCGTTCCCTGCATGAGCTGGCTGAGAAGAGGTGTCTAGCAGCAGCCCGAGGAAGCCTGCTACCTGGAAACGGGGGGACAGAGGAGCAGGAAGAGGAGCCAGCAAGAAAAAGTGGGAAGGCTGGAGTATGTCTTACGACTGCCCAGGTACCTATATCTGCTGGTGAGTAGCCTAGTTATAAATTCAGCTCTGTGAGGCTTGCCTGGAAATGAAAAGGCCGCCCAAAGTGGATATGAAACCATCTCCCTTGGCTTAGAAAGTGACAGCCGATGCCTAGTACCGTCTGGGAGCCTGCGGGAAGCGGCTGCCCTTGGCCTTCAAGGAGGTCCTTTTGCAGCCCCTAGTCCTTGCGAACTGCGAGGTGCTCCCCTACAAACTCCGCAGTGCAGAAGTGTTCGCTACAGCCTTTCATTTGTAAGGTCTTGTGATGGTTTTTCTATAATTGTGACAGCCTGCCCGTGGTGCCTGCGGTACACCGTGCTCGCTCCGACTTCTCTCGTCCTTCTCTTTCGGTGAGAGCTGTTTTGCTCATTAGCTCCAGGAGGAGGGAGAGATTGCTGGCTCCCTCTGAAGATTTTGCCAAGGGGCGACCTGATCAGCAGAATGCAAATGCGCCCCTGTACCTGGAGGCCCGCATCTGGTACCTCTGTGGCCCAGAGGATGCTTCTGGTGGCTGCACAGGCTGAGGGGTTTAAGGGTGAGAGGGGACAGGCTGGCTGGGAAGCATGGAGTTTCTCTGTTTTTTATTTTATTTTATTTTATTTGTTCTTTAGTCTGGGCTCTGGCATGATATGTGATTTAGCATGTCCTACTCTTTATTTATTTATTTATTTTAGCAAAATGTTTATAACCACAAAAATCAAAAATCATTCTAGTAAATGAGAAGATAGATTTTTCTTTTCCCTGCTTTGGGGATTAAAATAACCTTTTAGCTGGGTCGCGGTGGCTCAGTGTTTGAGGGACAACCTATGAACCAGGAGGTCACGGTTTTGATTCCTGGTCAGGGAACATGCCTGGGTTGCCAGCTCAATCCCCAGTGGGGGGTGTGCAGGAGGCAGCCGATCAATGATTGCCTCTCATTATTGATGTTTCTATCTCTCTCTCCCTCTTCCTTCCTCTCTGAAATCAATAAAAATACGCAAAAATAAATAAATAAAAGCCGCTTACCCAAAGGACCTCATTTAGAAGATAGCTTTTGACATAAACGTTGTTTTCTCTTCACCAGTTCTTTGTAGGTAGTTCTGTATGAATTATTATATATTGTTTATTGTTTTATAAACAAGTCAACACACTTCTTGTTAGCTCCCATTATGTGAAACTCTCTCCTGAGATGAAACAGAAATGTGTTTCTTGCTCCTAAGAAGCTCTCAGCCCGGTGAGGCCATCCAGTGAGCACAGAGAGATGCCCAAGTGCATATGGCGAGGGCTCACCTAGAGGTCGGTGCTGGGAGTTCCAGGGGGATGAGGGAGGAGCCCTGAGGGGATCCCTTCAGGTCCAGGCTGAAGACAGTCAGCTACCTAGACAACGGAGCTCTCATGGGAATCCATGCTCCGGGTAGATGGGCTGGTGGCAGAAGGGCCCGCCTCTAGGGAGAAAGCGACCTCTCAAGTCAGCAGGCCTGGCTGTACAGAGCTTTTCAGCAAACCAGCAGGGACCGATGCCACAGTGGTTCAGAATTCTAAGCACCAAGGGACGCTGGCTTACTGTGGAAGGAAGGTTAAATGTCCCTGGGGTCCCCAACCCTCGCTTCAAGTGTAATTGCAAAGAGCTTGGCTACGCTGGAGCCTGCATTTAGGCAGCTGGGTTCCCATTGCTCCCTCTGGAGATGAGCTCCCCTGTGGGACCCTCCTTCCAGCCATTAGCCCCCTCTGTGGCTCTGGAGCTGACAGACATGGCCCTTCAACTCCCCCCACCCTTACCCCCACCCCCTGTTCTCAGAAACTGGCTCCAGGTACCTGGCTGCAGGGCTGGCTTCCTCTCTGCCAGAAACTCCAGAAATTTCTAGTGCTTCTCTCCAAATTGCAGCAGGAATGTGGGAGGCTTGACTCAATCCTGATTCAAATGCTACAGCCCCACCCACGTAGCCCTCCCAGAGCCCCTCCCAGGCCCAGCGGCCCCACCGGGCAAGGTCACCCCAGGGATGTCCTGGCCTGCGGGGACTGCTCCCTCGGCAGTCATTGCTGAGGTTTGCAGGCTGTGAAATGAATATTATATCACCGTGTGAAGGGGGAAGATTAAATTAGCAAAATGATGATGAAAAAGGATAACCTGACTTCAACCCTCTCATTACGCCTCACGCAACGAGACGGCAAATTGCGTTCGGGGGGGCTTCTGCGCCGATGGCTGTAAAGAATCTAACTTTTGCTTTCAAATTAACCTGTCAAATCACATATTTATAAAGGGATGAAGGGAGGAAAATGAGGGGCCTAGGTGATCCCACGCATCAATTAGAGAGAAATTAATTGCGATATACCGGCATGAGCAGGTGAGCACTCCCAGATTTCTGAAGGAATGTCTCTGTAACAGAAAAGGAGTCAAAACAGACCACATGGTCGGGGTATTGGGAGTGAAGAGGTTACCTGGAGTCCATGGGAGTGGAGAGGGTCGGCGGGGGTGGGGGATGCTGGGAAGGGTACAGGGCATAGTTGATGCAGAAGCTTCCAGTGAGTGACATATCTTGATGAGGCGGCATCTGAAAGAACCATTCTCACCCTGGCCGGTTTGGCTCAGTGGATAGAGCGTCGGCCTGCGGACTGAAGGATCCCAGGTTCGATTCCAGTCAAGGGCATGTAACTTGGTTGCGGGCACATCCCCAGCAGGGGGTGTGCAGGAGGCAGCTGATCGATGTTTCTCTCTCATTGATGTTTCTAACTCTCTATCCCTCTCCCTTCCTCTCTGTAAAAAATCAATAAAATATATATATATATATATATATATAAAAAGAACCATCCTCTGAAATAATGAGGTGGACACTCACAGGTAGGAGCCACAAAGCTTCAGACAATGGTAGAGTCTCTCTTACAATCAAGAAGAATCCCGAAAGCAGTGGTTCTCAACCTTCTGGCCCTTGAAATACAGTTCCTCATGTTGTGACCCAACCATACAATTATTTTCGTTGCTACTTCATCACTGTCATGTTGCTACTGTGATGAATCGTCAGGTAGATATCTGATATGCAGGATGGTCTTAGCCGACCCCTGTGAAAGGGTCGTTTGACCGCCAAAGGGGTCGCGACCCACAGGTTGAGAACCGCTGCCCTAAAGGAAATGCCAACATCCTTCCTCTCTTGGTTTGCGGCGCTGACGGGAGGAAAGGGGACCACGTTGGGAGCAGAGAAGGTAAGGAAGGCTATTAGAAGGGGTGCCGGGCCCTTTTTTCAGGTCGTTCCTCCATTGTGTGGAACAACCCTGGATTCCAAAGGCTGTTTGAAAAGGTCAGATCGAGCTTCTGGTCCCTGAATACCAAGGTAGAAACAGCTCATCCCAAAAATCAGCTGGTGAGCAGATTGCACTTGAAACCTTGGCCTGTGTTTCTCTGAGCCATGACCAAGGATGCCTTCTTATTCATACAAGAATTGCTGACGCTCCCTGGAAGGTTACGACCAAGAAGCAAGCTGTTCTCTGGGGGCCTCGCCAAGAAAGGCCCCGCTCCCCGCAAACCGTGGAGGATTCTGTGGCTCTGGGGTCCTTTCCCACCTCTGGGAATCTCAGTGAGATTTTTACTGAAATCCCGAGAATTCTGGACCAGGATCCCACCCCGGCCTCCCTCCTGGCTGTTCTCTCTAGAGCAGTGGTTCTCAACCTTCTGGCCCTTTAAATACAGTTCCTCATGGTATGACCCAACCATAAAATTATTTCCGTTGCTACTTCATCACTGTCATGTTGCCACTGTGATGAATCGTCATGTAAATATCTGATATGCAGGATGGTCTTAGGCGACCCCTGTGAAAGGGTCGTTGGACCGCCAAAGGGGTCGCGACCCACAGGTTGAGAACCGCTGCTCTAGAAGCCCTGACATCCCCTGGGATGAAACAAAGGCCAGCACCCAGGGGCGTCTGGTCACCTCTGTGCGTGTGGGCTTCCTCCTCTGGAAACCGAAGAGCATGATGGGACCCCTGGGTGTTGTGGGCAGACCGGGTGACATCATCCTCGGGGGTCAGCAGAGTGCCAGGCAGGCAGGAGGGCCCCGGCCACGGCGACTGTTGTTTCAGCTGACATGTGCCTCCAGTGTATTACTCCACAGATCTGCTAGGTGGTGTCTCCTTATTCGTACAGTGGGAAGGGGTGTGGGGGAGGGGGGTAAAAGTAGCTAAGAGCCCAGGGAGGAAGGGGCGCTTACTTCCTGGCGGGCCTGGCTCTGGCTCCACAGGCTGAGGTCCGTCTGCGGGCAGGGAGGGAGTTCTCTTGGAAAACAGGTTCTCGATGGCTCTTTTTCCCAGTGCTGAGTGGGAATGCTGGGAAATGGCCCCCTTAGCATTACAGATGCAATTCCTCGGTGGTTCTCTCCCAGGCATACCCACCCTCACTGCCCACAGTGGTTCTAGTTGTCTCCCCAGGCAAGCCTCCTCTGAGCAGCCAGGGTTGTCATCCACATGGGACGTTTGCCATTCAGGATGTAGGATTACGAAGCGGGCGGGGTGTGCCCTTGACAGCCTCAAAGGTGCCCTGTACCTTTGAGAAGCAGGTAGGGGCTTCAGTGAGCAAATATCACCACTCACACCTGCAAGACGCTCTGATAACTACATGAATAAGATACCCACCGCTGAGCATTGAACGGAAAGCTGGTATTTTCTCCCTCAGTGACAGCAACAAACGTGGGGAGGGGGTCTCGGGGAATTTGGAAGGGCAGGCGGCAGATCAGTAATAAACTGAATCAAAAGTGGAGGGGATGAAAGAGAGGAGACCAGTTTGATGTCTCTTTTGCAAGTAAATTAGCATTGCTGCACTTGAAGTGGGAACGATGGAGCAGCCTCGGGCCTGTCTTCACCTTGGCTCAAGGAGGCAGGCTGCAGAGAGCAGAGAATGGAATTTGTAGGGGAAGTATGAGTTCTATGCTGCATTGTCAAAGGGGGAGATTTTTCCATATCCACAGACCAGGGTTCAGCGGAGTTTCCTGCTCCAATTCACCACTGATTCCTAATTCATGCGCCCCGTCTGCAAGTACCAGGGTGCCCAGCGAAGTCAGGGCGAACCAACCAACGAACCCACACAGACCTTCAGAGGAGAAGGGCTATCCATTTATATCTTTAAAATGCTAAATAGAGCCCAGCAGGCATGGCTCAGTGGTTGAGCATCGACCTATGAACCAGGAGGTCATGGTTGGATTCCCAGTCAGGGCACAAGCAAGGCCTTCAGGCTCAATCCCCAGAAGGGGGCATGCAAGAGGCAGCCGATCAATGATCATCTCTCATCATTGATGTTCTATCTCTCTCTCTCTGAAATCAATACAAATATATTTTAAAAAATGAATTCTCACTTGACCTCACCTTCATTTCCTGTTCATTTGTTCTTGCCTGGATACTCAAGACATAGCTGTTTCCTGCTTCCCAGAAACTTGAATGCATCCACTACTCCGCTTTGCTAACTTCCCTTTGCCTCTCACCTAGATGTCTGAGTAACGTGTTTAATTTATTGCTTGAATTTGGACTCAGAGCTCCTGTTACTTTTACTAGAAAATGATAGAGGCTTCCCTTACCTGCCTATTAACAAACGACATATAAAACGTAGCTGCCGTCCTCAGACTATAGATACTTGATTATTTGTCTCAATCCATTTGAAACAAGATGTGATACCAATGGGTACATATACATTTATCAAAAGTAAGACCACAGTCAAGTCATCCCATCACTTTGCCCTCCATGGACATTGATTAAGCAGGAGCCATGGGCCAGCCGCTGTGTTGACTGCTGCGGGTATGTAGGGAGGCACAGCTAAGAGCTACCCGGAGCTCACAGGGAGGGCATGCTGGGTAGGTCCATTCCCAATGCCATCACTTCAGAATTTGGAGCTATCTGCTACTCCAGCCTCCTGCAAGAATACAACTCACAGTTGCTGGGAAAGGTAAAAGAGCCCGTGTTGCTTGGTGGCATTGCCGGGTTGCTCCCTTTGGGCATGCGCTAGGTTCTACAGGGGATGTGTGGCAGGCAGGTGGGAGGGAGGGGGATGGGCAGGGTTGGGGAGAGCAGCCTATTAATCCCTGGCAATCAGATACCAGAGGACCAGAGCACCGCGAGGCAGAGATGGGCTGCTGCTTCTTCCCTTTGCTTCCAGCCACTGAAATAGCCATCCTTCAAGGGGAGGGAAGTTAAGTCCTTCTTACTTTCTCATCTTGAAACTCCCCTCCAAGTCCTCCCATCAGAAGAGAGAGCAAGACAGGACACGAGGAGTTAAGCAGCCCCCGACGAAGTGGCATCCCTTCACTCCAGATAAAAACAAGAATCAGACAAAACAGCGTGCGCTCAAGGGCCGACACGAGCTCTCCTCCGAGTCCATGTAGCAGAGTCTCAAGGGCCCTCTGCCTCCCTCTCTCCTCCCTCTTCCTGCCTCTCAAAGGCAGGGATGTGGTTCATAATCCCTTTGCTGTTGGAACCACAGAAACGGAATGCGTGGATCTGTGGCGTTCTGCAGCTGCTGCGGAGGGCCACTTCCCAGCTTGGCAAATGACAGGCTGCCTACCCATCTCGAATTCTCCCGTGGTTTGGAGATAACTTATTCTTCATGTCCTGCCCTAAGTAAAACAAAGGAGCCGATTGTGCACTGCTGTTTGCAGAGGCAGCGGGAGTGGTGTGAGGGGGCAGAGCAGATGAGAGCACTGCTTTAGGAGTCTAGGAGGGAGGACAGTGGCCCTGCCTTGCACGCCTGCTGGCCCTTAACCCAGCAGAGCCTCAGTCTGTGCATCTGCATTTGGGAAACACCATTCTCTGCCCTGAATTGTTGCAGGGAAATGCAGGGGATCAACCCCATGGAAAATCTGTGAGGGTAGGGACCAGTTTATCAGCATTTCCTACAAGATAGGGAATCCTCCTTCCGTCTGAACGCTGAGCCCAGTCCACACCAGCTGTGCAGGGCAGAATCCAGCACACCTGCCCGCCTCCTGCTTAAAGAGTAGCTGGCACTGTGAAGGGAACCAGCTTACCACTCCTTAAGCGCCAGGCCTGTATGCCCATCCTAAATGCCTCAGGACAAGCTGGGATAAACAACACCTCAGCTGTGATTTATTATGATGAACGTTGGTGTGAAGGTCAGAAGAGAGTACATAGGGTGTGAATAACTATCAGATATGAGCGCCCCCCCCCCCTTCCCCCTGTGTTGTTTATCCGGAGAAGAATACCAGCCACAGCACTTTAGGCTATTCAGTAAGCATGGTCCTTTTCCGAGCATTCCTTCCAGAAGTTTCCTTTCAGTGACTGTACCATCCTGTGCACCAAGGCTGCTACTCAGTAAAGAAAGGGAATCAGTAAACGTGGGTAAAATGAGGGGCTCTCTGCCCCGCTGGGCCTGAGAGACGGGTTTTAGGGAGAAGACCACTGCCTGGTGCTCCGGGGATGGGTAGACGCCTCTCATCTCCCTCTGCTTGGGGCTCAGCCCCTTGACCTTGGTGAGATCCACACAAGAGCTCTCAGCGGAGCAAAGGGTGCAGAGGCCCAGGGCACATGGCGGAGGAGGTGTCTGGAGAGGAGCTCATGAGTCCAGGGAATAGAGCAGGATGAGGAGTCTGAGGGCGAGCCCCAGGAGTGACTTCAGCATGCTTCTCCTCTGGCCCCCGCTGCCCTGAGAAACCAGAGCACCTGAGGCCAGAGATTGCCACCGCGCCCCCCCCCCCTAGATGTGCAGGGCATCCTCTCTCACCCCACCCCACCCCCAAGACCTGCAGGGGGGCCTCTGTCACCCATCCACACCAGGCTGGAAGGGGTGGAGTGGGGCAGGGAGGACTGGCACTCACCAGTCAAAAGCCTCCTTATTTTATGGGAATTTGATTTTCTGGACACTTGAACCTGGCACCTTTCCCCAGGTAAGTCTGCAAGCAGGGGTGTTTCCTAGGCTTTGAGGTGCCAGCTGTGTGAGCAGGAGAAGGGAGTGAGGACGCTGCAGGGGGGAGTGAAAGGTCTGGGGGACCCTTATTAATACTGGAGTGGACAAGGCTGATAATGGGCTATTTCTTTATTGGCCCCACAGATCAGTCACAAGACACAAGCTGAGGCAGCTCCCATGATTTGCATCCATACGGTCAGGCGGAGGGTTTATTATAGAGCAGGGATGATACAGGAGCCTGTATTATCAGAGGCCGCTGAAAGGGGCCGGGAGAGAATCTCCGATTCCGTGCGTGCCTATTCATTAAGGGCGCATAAGGTGCTTTGTCCCGGCGGTATTGGATGCTTCACGGTGAATCATTAACAACTTGAACAGCTTTATACATGTGTCTCATTGATGTGGAAAGTCTTGCAACCCCGACTTTGTTTTGTTTTGTTTTGTTTTCAAGAGTGAGCTTTGCTTTTCCGGGGATTCTGCTGGGAACCTAGTGACATTCCAGGGGATTCAGGGACCTGCAGGCCAGAGAAAGCCACTGTGGGCAGGCCTGCAGGCAGCTAGCAGTCTGCTTTAAGAGACAGCAGGATAACAGAGCTTTAGAGAAAGAGCAGGAGGGGGAAGTGGGGGTGTCACTGCATTGCCCAGGGGCTGCAGGAAGGGAGTGGGTGTTTCCAAGGTTGACCAGTAGCCCTTCTGGGGAGGGGCATTGTGATGATACACTGTCCTTGGTCAGACAGGGGCCGGGTGGGAAACGGAAGGTAACCTCCCTAAAGGTGAGCCAAGGATTAAGAAGTGGGGAGAGGACGTGCGAGAGGATGGAAGAGAGAGACCCACTGTTTAGTAGCTGACAGTGAAAATAATGTGGCGGCTAAAAGCAAAGCTGCCTCAGCAGCGTTTCCGGCTGGGATGGGAGAGGCATGGGAACAGAGATAGAAACCGGTTATTCTGATTGTGCAAGCAGGACCCTTTGCCAGCCAGGCTCCAGCCCCACAGGGCCACTAGGGTATGAGATCTCATCCCAGGACCTGGCGCATTCCATTCTGCTTAAGCCCCCGATTACCAGAGGCAACATTTGGAGGCCATGCTTTCTGAGTTGCAACAAAGCCGAAAATTTCCCATCATTTTGGACCTACTTTGCTGGCAAAGTTTAAATTTCTGAGTTGTTAGCAAGCCAACAAACCTCCTGATCCATAGGTCGACACTCAACCACTGAGCCACACCAGCTGGGCTTGTTCCACTTCTTTTACTTTCAACCTTTATGTGTCTTTGTCCCCAGCATACAGTTGGGTATTTCGTTTTGCCTGATCTGATCTGCCTTTTGAGTTATTTAGACCAAATGCATTTCATGTGATTTTTGATATCCAGTTTAAAATTCTCCTCTTGCTATTTGCTTTCTATGGGTTCCTTTGTTTTCCTCTTTTCCCTTTTTTCCTGCCCACTTTTGGAGCAATTGAATTTTTTGGGGGGATTCCCTGGTTCCCTGCCCTTATTGCAGTGGTTCTCAACCTTCTGGCCCTTGAAATACAGTTCCTCATGTTGTCACCCAACCATAAAATTATTTTCGTTGCTGCTTCATAACTGTAATGTTGCTACTGTTATGAATCGTCATGTAAATGTCTGATATGCAGGATGGTCTTAGGTGACTCCGGTGAAAGGGCCGTTCTTCCGCCAAAGGGGTGGCGACCCACAGGTTGAGAACCACTGCCCTATTGGCTTATTAGCTATAGCTCTTTTTTGCTGCTGCCATGTGCATGACTTTACATGTTATAACTCCCTCCTAGATTGCTATTAGTATTTCTGTTTAAATAGTTAGTTATCAAAAGATTTAAAGTCTAAGAAAAAGATATATTTACCCATGTAGTTACCACTTCCTGCATTGGTCCTTCCTTTTCGAGGATCTATATTTCCTTGCGGCACCCTTTACCTTTTGCCTGAAAAACTTTTTTTTTGTGATGAATATTTCTATTTTTTTGTGTGTAAAAAAGTCTTTATTTTGCCTTTAATAAAAGTATTTTATTTATTTTTCATTTATTTATTTATTTATTTATTTTTGCTGCAAAAAGCTTTATTGTTTCATTTGGTTCAATGCATGGGAGAGGGCTTCAGGATGGTTAAAAGAATGGCTAGTAATTTGGGGAAGAGGTTCAGGTAAAAGCCAGACACCAGGGGGACACAGAGGGGCCCCTCAAAGGCCTCTGGGCTCCAAAGACTCCTAGTCCTGCTTTCACCAGGGGGCCGGCCAGCCTGCGCATGTGAGTCACATGGTCACCATCTTCTTGATGAGTTTCACCTGCTCATCCAGGAAGTGGTTCTGCCGGAAGTCACGGAGCTGAGAGTCTGCGACTGCGCGGGTAGAACCCAGGGCCCGCAGCTCCGAAAGGGCCTGGTTCATTGTCCTCTCCGAGGCCAGGGCGGCTTCCATGGCACCCTGAGTTTTGCCCACTCACCTTGGGGAGGCTTCAGCACGTCCTGGAAGAGAGTGCGGCCACCGCTCTGGGTTTGCATCTTTAAGAGACACTCGGCGCCCTTGCGCTTCTTCTCCGCCAACTGCAGAAGCAGTCCAGACCTGAGAGCCACATCTTCAAGGTCAAAAGAGAAGCCCAGAGAGAGGTAGGTGTGGGGGCCCCGCAGAGGCAGCTTGGCCAGGCGGTTGACCGCAGCCTCCACCTTGGTGGAATAATTCTGATGAATTTGGGAGCTCATGGTTGTTTGGCAATAAGGAGTTAAGGTAGAAAAAAAACCCAGACCTGTGTGTTGGCTGGTCCCGGAGGTGGTTCTGAAGGTGGTGACTGGATAAGATGCAGGAGAGTGAGGGGTCTGAGGCTGGAAAGAGGGGGCGTCCCTGGGTCTGTTCCGGCCACACACTGTTGAAGCAAGAGACAGATCTGGGACCCCCGAGGGCACTGCCTTGCCTTCATTTTCGAAAAAGACTTCATTATTTAGAGCAGTTTTACGTTTATAAGAGGAACATTGTGAAAAAAGTTCTCTCCCCCAATTTCTGTATGATTAACATCTTGCATTAGTGTGGTGCCTTTATTGCAACTGATGAATCAATATTGGTATGGTATTATTAACTAAGTTACATAGTTTACCTCAGGACTCGCTCTTTGTGCTGTGCTTCTGTGGATTTTGACACATGCATAATGTTATATAGCACCTTTACAGTACCATACAGAATTGTTTCACTGTCCTAAAAGTTCTCTGTGCTTCACCTATTCACCTCTTTTATCCTCCTTGCCCCTATCCCCTGCAATCCACAGATCTTTTCACTGTCTCTGAAGTTTTTGCCCTTTTATGATGCCATGTAGTTGTAAGCCTTCACTTAGCAATATGCATTTAAGATTCCTCCATGTCTTTTCTTGGCTTGCTAGCTCAGGCGTTCTTGCTGAATAATATTTCATCCCTGTGATTGTGCAGTTTGGTTATTCATCGACTTACTGGAGGGCATCTTGTTTGCTTCAGATTTGGGGCAATTATAAATAAACCTGCTGTGTTCTGATCACCACCCTAAATAGTACGAAACAGGTAAGCTCACAGCATCTGGAGAGCTGAGATTGGCAGCAGGTGGCTAGTCACAGTCATTCACCTTCTGGTGGAGGAGGACACTGCACACCAGGCAGGGAACAGGGAGGTGGCCCTTGGGGACAGTGGGAACCATCAGAAACTGCTGGAAGCAGGTGTAGTCACGAGAGTAAGATGACACTTGGTTCCCTCAGAGCCTGTGCTTGACTTTGAATACTTTTGCAGGCTCTCAGGGAGGTGAAATGGATTAGGTCTCAGACGCAGTGGAGTTCAGCTGATCTGGCTGACAAGGGAGGCAGCCAGGTGAGGAGCCTTTGGCCCTGAGTAGGCTGGGGAGAGCAGGCCAGGTGGAAGTAGAGAAACTCAGGAATAGGCCGTAGGGCCCTGTGAGGTTCAAGGATGTCCAGACAGTACCTGAAGTTTTAGTTCTTACCACACAGGCTAAAGCCATGGTCAGCAAACTGCGGCTCTGCGAGCCACATGCGGCTCTTTGGCCCCTTGAGTGTGGCTCTTCCTAAGCCTTAGGAGTACCCTAATTAAGTTAATAACAATGTACCTACCTATATAGTTTAAGTTCAAAAAATCTGGCTCTCAAAATAAATTTCAACCGTTGCACTGTTGATATTTGGCTCTGTTGACTAATGAGTTTGCCGATCACTGGGCTAAAGCATTCTTTAAAAAAAAAAAAAAAAATTACTGATTTCAGAGAGGAAAGGGAGAGGGAGAGAAAGATAGAAACATCAATGATGAGAGAGAATCATTGATTGGCTGCCTCCTGCACACCTCCTACTGGGGCGGCTGCTTTGAAGCCAGAGCCTTGGTGAGGCTCCTCCTGACCCACTCTTCTCCCTAGACTCCCCCGGGGGCTTCCCACCACCAGGAATTGCGCCCTTGGAGAGTCTGAGCCAACTGCTCCGAGCGACGGAGACGCTCACTGTGTGAAGCAGACAGCTTAGTTTGGAGAGCGATCCAGAAAAACAGACTTCAAAGGGAGAAAAATCAACTGTTCTCTGGGGGTTCCGTCCCTTCCTTTTCCTCTCTTCCACTTCTGCGATTTGAAAGGGATGGAGACGCTGAGATAAATAATCTGCCATATCCTCCAGGCTGATTCTGCAAGGCCTGGATTAGAAGGACTGTGAGAGCGGCAATGAATTTGGACTCCACCTCCACGGGGGTGTCTGATGAATCCCTCAGGGGCAAGGCAGGAGGGGAGAGGGGAAGGTCTTCTGGCATGGCTCCTTAATCCCTTCATCCCACCAGTCCTTTCCACTGTGCCTTCCCCTCCCACAGTCACGGTGAGATGCTGGACATAAATGAACGGGCAAACATGGTGTAAAGGAGGATATCAGGAGTCAGGGTGTGAAAGAGAAGAGTTAAAGGGGTTTCTGGACAAATTCAAAGGGATGAGATGTGTTGTTACAGGGTTCTCAACCTGTGGGTCACGACCCCTTAGGAGGTCGAACGACCCTTTCACAGGGGTCACCTAAGACCACACTGCATATCAGATATTTACATGATGATTCATAACAGTAGCAACATGACAGTTATGAAGTAGCAACGAAAATAATTTGATGGTTGGGTCACAACATGAGGGACTGTATTTAAAGGGCCAGAAGGTTGAGAACCACTGTGCTAACAGGACTGAGGGTTACATGCAGAGCTGCATGCAGTAAAATTCCCATCGTCTCCTGTGCACTGAGCACACAGTCCTCCCCTCCGTCTCCTGGCCAACTCCCCTCCCCCCAGGGCTCAGTTGGAAGCCTCTCCTATCTCTTCTGTCCAATTAGATGCTTCTCTTTGGTGCTTGCATAGACCCATACATTTCCCCTTAGTGAATTACATTTTTTTAAAAATGTTTTTGTTGATTTCAGAGAGGAAGGGAGAGGAGAGAGCAAAACATCAATGATGGGAGAGAATCATTGATTGGCTGCCTCCTGCACGCCCCACACTCGGAACCTAGCCTGTAATCCCAGGCATGTGCCCTGACCGGGAATTGAACCCGTGACCTCTTAGTTCCTGGGTCAATGATCAACCACTGAGCCACACCCGCCTGGGGAGTAAATTACATTTTAATGTTTTGCTACTCTTTGTTTCTTCTCACGGGGACAATAAGCATTACAAGGGCGTCACTTTGTCTTCTTCATGGTTGTATTCCCGTGACTAGCACAAGTAGGCGCACATTGCAGGTATTTGGTAAATATTCATTAAACAAATTAAATTTGACTCGTTCATTTTTCCCTCAAATGACCCTACGGGACGGACAGAAGACCTGTAATTTTCACCATTTGACAGGTGTACCATGGATTTTAAAAACATTAAACCTTGTGCAGGGTGAGCCCTGCAACTCCCTCTATCCACACCCTGTGCGTTAAGAAGGGAGCGGCTCCCCTTACTGCGCGTCAGGAAACCAGGCATAGACTCAGTTAGTGTATCCTGAGTGGCCACAACCTTCTGATTCTGAGGTTCCTTAGGACTCAGACCTTCCCAGCCCACAGGGGTGAGCCAGGGCACACGGCTAGCATGTCAGGTGTGCACAGGTGTGGAATGGCTGTCACCGGGCGTCCGCAGGGAAGACCTTGCTCGCTCTGGTGTCTCCTGTCTTGGGACGGAGGCCAGATGGAGAGGAATGGAGTAGGAGGAAATGCAAGGCTCCATGCTGGCTTTAAACAGACCGCAGGCAGTCACTGTCCTACAAGGTGACAGGCAAGAGGCGAAGGTGGTGGAGAGGACGGCGGGGGAGAGCATGTCCAGGCTCCCCCGTGGGAATACGCCGGGGCTGCAGGAGGAGGCAGGTGCCTGTGGGGATGGTACAGATGACAGCTCAGTCCCATCGCCACCACACTGCCCGCTGGGCCCGGTGGGGCTCTGTGATTGGAACGGCGACCTTTGCCCTCTGGGGATGCTCAGCAAATGTCAGGCTGTAATGAGATTTCCCACTGTGTCCTGGGCTCTTGTGAAGCGTGGGCCACACACGGGAAGTCACCAGCTGGTTGTCACATGGGCCTGCCGCTCCAGGAAGGTGCACTGAACCTGCGATAACACAGAGAACCCTGGAGACGGTCCAGGGTCCCAGCAGAGGCGTTCGGCACTGGAGACTCCACGTGGGGCTGCCCCACAGCTTCTCTGAGTGCTTCGCAGGGAGCCCAGCGACGGGGGAAGGCTGGGGCTGCGAGGGAACGTAAATGCCAGGCTGCTTAGCCTCTACCTTCAGGAAAAGCTGCACTTAAATAGAATCAGAGACTAAATGCACTTCCATCAAATGTCTCCCTTAGCCCCTGAGGGCATGACTTAAGTATTGGGGCGAGTTGGGCTACTGTCTTCCTCTCATCCACAGTCTTCCTCTGCATTTCCTCCCCTCTGCGTCCTTACGCCTCTGGGTTGGCCTTAGCCACCTGCAGAGCCGAGATAAGACACTCTCTGTGTCTGGAGATGTGCAGCCGCGGCTGATCTTACTGCTGAGGGCCAGTGACCGCAGGAGACCCACGACCTGAGCAGGTGAGCTCGCTGCAGGAGCTGCTCTGCTTTCCCCTGGCTGGGAGCCCACTCAGCAGACACCCCATCCTCCTCCCAGCTCTCCTTCCTTCAGAGGCCATCACAAGGGTGATGTCAAGGCTTGAGTGCGTAAAACAGTTACAGTCATGCATTCATTCAAACCCCAGCCCCCTGAAGGCACCGGGGTGCTGCACCAAATAAAGAGCCAGGGAAGCCGAGTGACCTTTTGGCAAATGGTGGCTCAGAGGCTGGGTGCCTGGGCTTTGAAAGAGCTCCCCGAGAGCCCCTCTGTCTGGACCCCAGTGTTGCTCCTCTGAGCAGGCTGCGGTGACCAGACGGCCCTGGAAAGGCAGGGACCCCACAGAACAGCCTGTCCTCTAAAGCGTGCTGCCCTCGGTGTGGGTACAACTTGTTTAAATCTGAAAAGCAAAGGCTTTGTGCTGTGTTTCCTGTAATTTTGCCTATATGGGTCGCCACTTCCAACAGGGAAAATAATGCCATCAAATGCGTGTCTGAGTGAAACACAAGCAGACCTTGATGGACAGGGATCTGGTCTCCAGCTTGAGAATGTCTACACCCAGGGCCCGTCTGTTCCGTATTCATGGTCTTTCCAAAATCATGGAAAGCCCCCAAAATACGAGGGTAATGCAAGGGCAAGAGTCATCTGTCATCCAGATGAGCTGGCTGACCTAAAACCATGGAATCAATAGGGCATCTGGAATGAAGGGGATTTCTTACTGAATGACTTCATCGGAGAAGGTTCAAACATGTGTCCTTGGGGTCGACATGACGAACACACCGGTCTGCGAGGAAATTGATGCTAGGAATGGAAATACCATCTACAGGTCGCTTCTTAGGCAGACGTCATAGAGAAATGCAATATCTGCCTGAAAAAGCCTCTAAGAAAATCGTAGCCCATCTTCAGGGCACTGCAGATACTATATGCAGAGACTTCCAAGGGAAAAGACAATGTAAATACCTTATAGGGACTAAGCAGATTGCAAATACAGAAGTTAACTTTCCGGTCATTGGATAAAATGCCGTAGCCAATGAGCCTTTTGCCGAGTCATTATTGAGAAAGACATTCGATTTCCAATTTACCTTTGGAAGCAGGTATGTTGGATACTCTAGTTGGGCTTCTCAGAGGCATGATTGAGAGATGCAGGCAGAAGTATCTAAAAGTTAATAGGTGATTAGCTCGGAAAATCGAGGCTGAGCCATGATATGCTGGAGAGGAGAGGAAAGGAAAGGTAGGAAGAGGGCAGACATGTTTTCACTAAATGATCCCCAGGTGATTCTGTTATGCTCTCCGCTGCTCCCCCCCTCCAATCCATGAAGAGCCACCACCAAATTATGCTAAATGCACAGGAATGTGATAAACCTAATAAACCAAAAAAATAAAAAAATAAAAAGAAGCTCCCTGGCCAGGAGTATAGGATGAACTCAATACTAACGTTTTTAAGCCAGAGAACTAAATCCTAAGTCAGGACACCGGTCCTCTGTCATCGAATTGTTACCAACAACAGGATGGCACCTCAAACACAATTTTACATATAGATGAGGCCCCCCTGCCACTCCTATTATGAGCAAGCAAACTAGAATCCCAGGAGGATTGAAACCCCTCCACTCTCTTCCTCTCCCCTCCCCTCCTCTCCCTTCTCCTCCTCTTCACTCACCTTCCCTCATCTCTCCTCCCTTCCACCTACCTCCCCACCCCTCCCCTCCCCTCCCCTCCCCTCCCCTCCCCTCCCCTCCCCTCCCCTCCCCTCCCCTCCCCTCCCCTCCCCTCCCCTCCCCTCCCCTCAAGGGCAGGCAGCCCAGCTGGCCACTCAGCTGGAACTGGAATGCAGGTTTCTCCAGCTCCTTCATGCTTATGTAATTACCACCCTGCATGCTCTTCTCAGAAACACACTGCAGTGAACAAGGACAGCTCCCTCTGATCCGCCAGGACAGCGATTTTCCACCCATGTGCCTCAAGAATTTTCAAAACATGCAATACCTGACTATTTAGGTAGGGGCACTGACCTCTTTTCCCTTAGCGTGTCAAATAAAAAAGTGACAACAGCCAACACAACAATAGCCATTTGGTGTGAATGAATCGAAAGTATATGTATTTTTTGACAGACCGGCAGGAAAATGTCATATATTTTTTGGTGTGCTGCAGAATTTCAGTAATTAGTTTATGTGCGCCATGAGATGAAAAGGGTTGGAAATCGCTGTGCTGGGATTATCTGTATTATCACCAGGAATAATAGCTATGTTATTTCCAAAGCTTTCACAAATATTACGTGGGTAAATAGGAGGATATGGGGAGCCTTGAAAATATGGATTTTCAAACAAGCATTTGGACAGGCCCTACATCAAGAAATACAGCCTTAAAATAATCACAAGGAAATGGCACAAGTATTTTTTTTTAATTTCTAAAGGCCAAAAAAAAAATAAATGCAATTACCCATGATTACTTTCCTGGGACCATAATGTTAACATTTGAAGTTCCTTGGGTACTTTCCTGAGACCATTTTTATTAAATAGGATTTGTGTTCACATACGTTTTCTTATCCTGAACATTTTAGAACATTTTAAGGATTGTCAAAATATGAAATGGTACTTGTAGCTGAAAAATACTCTGGCAAATTTCAAGAGCCTTTAATGGATAGGCAAGAAACAAACTTTCGAGTGATTAAGCGTAAATTAATAAATTTAAGGGAATGCAATCTATATATGTAAACTGTGTCCCCAGCTCTAACCAGTGAGAGGATGAAATGGGATTGTGTGAATGGGATGAACACAATAGTCTTTAACTACTTCTTGCTGATCCTTGGCCCAGGACCACTCTCACACCCTTCTCTTCACCCGGCTGTTTCAGGGCGACCTCCCAGCTATTCGTCCCTGCCAGGGACTCACCAAAAGAGGAGATGAGTAAATATCCCAGGTTTTGATCATTTTGTTGTCAAAACAAAACTTTCTGCCAGTCAGAGATAATGAGTCTTGTGTGGTTATGGGCTAATTGAAATGCTATGGTTTTGTCCATAAATTCTATATATAAATTAACAGGATGAGGTGTTTGGTGAATCATAGTCGTTAAGTAGATTTGTGGGTAGTTATCAGGGTAAATGATGGCTCAGCATCTTTCTTGTGGCTGGGAGCGCTGCTTCCTAGACTAGATTGCCTCTCAGCATTGGGAAAGCGAGCGTGTGTGTGATTGTGCCAAGTGGCCAGGGTTTGGCTTCTGAGACGGATCTGACAGTGATGTTCACAGATTATCTAACCTTGCTGAACTTCAATTTCATCCTCAGAGAGGCAGAATCTCTTCCTGCTCCAAGTTTCCTAGGTTGGGGAGCCTGGGGTGACTTTCTTAGCCATTTGCACTTCCATATCTTGGCTATCCTATGTAATAAAAGCCTAATATGCCAAGTGTCCAACCGTTCCTTGAACCTTTCAACCAGTCGCTATGACACGCACTGACCACCAGGGGGCAGATGCTCCGACCAGTAGGTTAGCTTGCTGTTGGGGTCAAGCAGATTGGGACTGGGCGAGATGGGTCTTACATGTCCTGGTGCTCTTCCACAGTCCCTCCTTAGTGCTGATCATTCACCGGTGGGGTCCCTCAGCCCTGCCTGCACCCTCTCACAATCTGGGACCACTCAGGGGATGCCGGAGAGCCGGTTTTGGCTGATCCTCGCAGGCTAGGCTGAGGGACCCCACTGGTGCATGAATTCATGCACTGGGCCTCTAGTTATAAATAATGCTGCAGTGAACATAGGGGTGCATATATATGTTTTTCAAATAAGTGTTTCTGGGTTTCTTTTGAATATATACTCAGAAGTGGATCACTGGGTCATAAAGCACATTTTTTTTTTTTTTAATATTCTGAGGAAACACTGTTTTCCACAGTGGCTGAACCCATTTGCATTCCATCAACAGTGCACAAAGGTTCCCTTTTCTCCACATCCTCTCCAGCACTTCTTGTTTTTAGATTTATTGATGGCAGCCATTCCAACAGGTGTGAGGTGATTCCTTATTGTGGTTTTAATTTGCATCACTCTGATGATTAGTGATGTTAAGCATCTTTTCATATGTCTCTTGGCCATCTGTATGTCCTTGTTGGAGAAGTGTCTATTCAGGTCCTCTGCCCATTTTTTAATTGAGTTTTTTGTTTATTTTGGTGTTGAGTTGTAGGAGTTCTTTATAAATTTTGGATATTAACCCCTTCTCAGATGTATCATTGCCAAATATGTTCTACCATTTAGTAGGTTGTTTCTTTGGTTTGTTGATGGTTTCCTTTGCTGTACAAAAACATTTTAGTTTGATATAATCCCATTTGCTTATTTTTTTCTTTTGTTTCCTTTGCCCAAAGAGATAGACCAGAAAAAATATTGCTATGACAAATGTCAAATATTTTATTGCCTATGTTTTCTTCTAGGATTTTTATGGGTTTAAGTTTTACATTTAAGTTTTTAGTGCATTTGGAGTTTATTCTTGGATATGGTATAAGAAGGTGGTCTAGTTTAATTTTTTTTTCAAGTATCTGTCCAATTTTCCCAGAATCATTTGTTGAATGGACCGACTTTACCCATTGTATGTTTTTGCCTCCTTTGTCAAATACTAGTTGACCATATTGGTGTGGGTTTGTTTCTGGGCTCTTCCTTCTGTTCTGATCTGCACGTCTGTTTTTATGCCAGTGCCCTGCTGTTGTGATCTGAGACTGTAAGTTTGAACATGGTCTGGCTTATATCTGGAAAACATTGCTCTGGATATGGGTTAATACTAGAGTTGGAGGCCATATAGGAACACAGCTGGGAGGCTGTGGTTTGGTCCAGGATGTGAACTGTTCAGGCAATGAGTGAGGATAAGATTTTGGATATACCTTGAAGATAGAGCTGGCAGAATTTGCTATGGATAGGGCATGGAATGTGAAGAAGAAGAAAAAAAAAGACATCAGACAACCCCAACATTTTGGCAGGGGCAACTGGAAAGATTATATTGCCATTTACTGAAGTTGGGAAGATAATAGAAAGAGTGCACCTGGGGAGGCCAGGACTCCAGCTTGGGCACCAATAACTAGACAAGCAAGTAGAGTGAGTAGTTCAGGGGAGTGGGCCATGCTGGCAAAGTCACGGCACATAATTCGTGTAAGTCTGTCAAGCAAGTGTTCTGTGAATGAGATGATAGTGTATGTGGAAATTCTTCAACAACGATAAATGTCAGGAATTATTTTTTTGTCTTATGGTTATGCCCCCTTTCTAATAAGAGCAGAGTGGTTTGTGTAGACCAGTGGCTCTCAACCTTCTGGCCCTTTAAATACAGCTCCTCATGTTGTGACCCAACCATAAAATTATTTTCATTGCTACTTCATAACTGTAATGTTGCTACTGTTATGAATCGTCATGTAAATATCTGATATGCAAGATGGTCTTAGGCGACCCCTGTGAAAGGGTTGTTCTACCGCCAAAGGGGTCGTGACCCACAGGTTGAGAACCGCTGGTATAGACAATAGTGTGTATCATGGTCTCTTCCAAATTCCACAAAGATCACAACGTGGTCTAAAATGCCCACACTGACCCGGCCAGCATGGCTCTGTGGTTGACAGTTGACCTGTGAACCAGAAGGTTGCAGTTCGATTCACAGTCTGGGAACATGCCTGGATTGCCATCTGGATGCCCAGTAGGGGGCGTGCAGGAGGCAGCCGATCAATGATGTTTCTACATCCCTCTCCCTCTCCCTTCCTCTCTGAAATCAACAAAAATATATTAAAATATAAAAATTAAAATCAATAAATTGCCCACTGGTTTTTATAAAAAAAAAAGATATTTCAGAAGGGACCATGCATTTTACTCTACACTAATTAAGAAAGACTTCAACATGTGCCTGAAGGTCAAAAGTCAGATCCCTGGGCTTATTCATAAAAATGAGCACCTCATTCACACCTCAGGGGAGAGTCACACTTTCCTATCTGTGGTGGAGCCACTAAGAAAAATCTGGAAAGTTTCAGTAGAACTGGTTTATGCTTTGGCCCTTAGTCATTCCTGAAATTGCCTTATCCTTTAACAGAACAGAAATCAGTTATTGTCAGTGTTTGGTGTCAGTGTTGGCTCAAGTTTCTGGTTTTATTCCCGAGTTATGTTTCTATGCTATTGTACAAGGAGCAATGAATTAGAAGTCGGAAAACCCAGGTGTGCGTCCTGGTTCTGTGTGGCCTTTTAGTGCCAGCAGTCTGCGTCAGGTAAAATCTGGTGTACCTATCCCTTAGTGCAGTGGTTCTCAACCTTCCTAATGCCGCGACCCTTTAATACAGTTCCTCCTGTTGTGGTGACCCCCAATTTCATTGTGACAAATTGAACATAATTAAAGCATAGTGATTAATCACAAAAACAATATGTAATTATATATGTGTTTTCCGATGGTCTTAGGCAACACCTGTGAAAGGGTCGTTCGACGCCCAAAAGGTCACGACCCACAGGTTGAGAACTGCTGCCTTAGTGGTTTTGCAAGAATTAAATAGTGAAATACATGCATAGAACCCTCCTAAAAACAAAAGTTGTTCTATTCTTTTTCTCCCCTTCTTCCTTATTCCTCTCTCCTGCTCAAGTAAAATCCCACGCTAGGTAAATAAAAGAGAGAGTGGTCAATTAACTGAATTAAAAAAATTTAATGAATGGCATTTTCTGAAAAATCTCCATTTCACTTAAAGAGCAATTCCAAGAAAACAAACAAACCTGGCATTATGGCAAAAACAAATCCAAAAATAAGACAGAGGGAAAGCGCTAGAAAAAAAAGAATGTTCTAGCTCTGGGCAGAGCAACTGAAGAGGCCTTTTCTACATGTTGACTAGGATCAAAATGTAGCATTGTCATTGCCCTTTAAATAAGGCATTTAAAGATACATTTGGGGTCATTTCGGTTTTGCCTGGAGATCTGGAAAATGAAAGGGGCACATATATTCTATCATGGCAGATAAATTGCAGTTGGGAATTCTGAACACCAGGACCGGTCCAGGTCTGCCATGGAGCAAGGGAAGACATATGTCATGCATCTTTCCTCGGGGGCTGCTGGCTGAGGCAGACACAGCCAATCCCCCACAGAGCCGGAGGCTGACAGCTCTTTGTCCTTGAGCATTGTGTAATTAAAGAGTTCCTAGTGTCCTCTCCCTGGCTGGCCCTGGGCTCTCCTAGATCCTGGCACGCCACCTGAAGTGCCAGCGACAGGACAGTGAGCTCTACAGCAGGGGCAAGAGGTGTCATTGAACTGCAGCCAGGAGAAAAATGCTGCTTTTCCTTAGCGAGGACTCACTAAACCAGAGGACAAGGATCGAGCCAACAAATAGAGGGCGCTCACCCCTTATCTCAGGTCTGCTATTGGGAGGAAGTTTATTCTAAAGCATCTAATTTCATTTTCCCTCTGAAAAAAGTAAAATATCTGAAAGGCAGCTCTTTTTTTTCCATGTCTAGAAAATTGAAGATTTTTTTGATTTGGGGGAAATATAAGACTGATTCCGTTGTATTTTTAATCATTTTTTCCCCAAATTTAACTATTTTTGAACTCCTTATCTGTTATTTAATCAGCATTCCAGGAACTGATTTTTAAGGTCAACATTCACTTTTATGTATTTCCATTCAACTGGGTTGTCCAGGTGACATGAGATACTTTATTTCTTTTAGCTTTTTTTTGGCCAAGAGTCAATGAACTTGAACTTCAAAAGGTCTTATTCTTATTCAGAATTGTTTAAAAGTACAAAGTCTAATAATAATAAAAAAAGAGACCTGGCTAAAACCATACTTGCAGGATTAATAGAAGGAATAATTAGCTTTGTCACCAAGCTGCTTATTACCATATCAACACTAGGGCGATGAAAGTGTATAAGTGCATTATCTGAGTGCTACATGCAATCTTGGGGAATATATTTCCAAAGAACCAGCACGGAGGTGGGTGTACAGAGCAATTTCCCCAGTCCAGGGTCTGTGGGTCTAGAACAACATCTTAAGAAAAAAAATAATTTCCTTCCCTGCTGCCCTTGAGCGACAATGCTGATGAAAAATAAAGTCATAGATAATTCTGGCTGACAATGGAAGCCTCCTCTACCCATCGTGCCGGTTATTAACAGGTGTCAATCACAGGTGCAAATCTAATCAAATATCAATGTAATTCCCAGGGAAATGATAGGTCTGATATCATCTATGAAGGATCAGCCCTTCCCCGCCAAAAAAAAGCAGAAATGAAAACGAAAGCCTTCTCTGGCACTGTGTTATGGGGGCCCTGTCTGCCTAGGAAAGAAAAGCCACCTACCTTCGTTCATTGGTTCATTGTTTCCCTGGGCAGGTGGTGCTGCCTGCTTTTAAAGGCAGAGGGGATGAAAGCATCATCCCAGTGAAACACTTCCCTCCCAGGTGTGAAATGGGCACTGACTGTGTCAGGGGACTGTTGGAACCAATTGGATGAATGAGAGTGGTATCCCAGGAAGGAAGCCTCCCATTGACTAGCATTGGGGGAACTGGCCAGGCGACCTCTTGGAGGTGGGGACACAGAGTATCATCTTGGGAAGCCTCTCTCCCCCGCAACCATGAGCAAATAAAAGGAGCTGTATTTGCTCAGGGACATTGAGTTTTCCTCTAAATCACAGTGAAGGCGCACATGGAGCTAGAGTAGGCAGAGAAACCAGCTACAGTGCCAGCAGGTGAATGATTTGAGCTTTACTATTATATTGTAAAGGGCACAAGAATATTCTGCTGGGGTATAGCATTTTTGTGCTTTTTTTTTTTCTCTCAATCAAATTGAATTAAATATATTATCCAGCCCTGACCGGTTTGGCTCAGTGGATAGAGCGTCAGCCTGCGGACTGAAGGGTCCCAGGTTCGATTCCGGTCAAGGGCATGTACCTTGGTTGCGGGCACATCCCTAGTGAGGGGTGTGCAGGAGGCAGCTGGTTGATGTTTCTCTCTCATCGATGTTTCTAACTCTCTATCGCTCTCCCTTCCTCTCTGTAAAAAAAAAAAAATCAATAAAATCTATAGAAAAAATAAAAAAATAAATATATTATCCAAAACAAAGGTCAACACTAGCCAGTTCTAAGCCAGTAAAGATCAGACTGGCTTAGAGGATGAACATAATATTCCTAACCTTTGACTCAGAAACCAAATCATCTTGGCTGGTCCCATTTACTTAGTTCCTTACTTTGGGGCTGTCTTAAACATGTTTGCATACGACCTCAGTTTTTCCTGCCAACAGTCACATGGTAGATACTATGATTCTGACGTCACAGAGGATACTGAGGACCAGAATGGTTAAATAAACTGCCCCAAAGCATGGAGTTAACAAGTGGCAAGAGTCAAGATTCCACCCCGGTATGACTTGGGAGTCCGTGACTTCACCACTGCACCAGGCTCCCCGCAAATGCCTGTGTGACACACCACCTCTGCCCTTCGTGCTTTGCATCCCTGGTACCCAAGTTCATAAAGGAAATACCATTACGCAGCTTGTTTTCCACCTGACTCTAGTTAGGTGACAAGTGGCAGGGAAGAAAAATAAATCTTATAGATGATCAGAGCTGGAAGCTACGACCTTTGAGCTTAAAGGTCACCATCACATTTAATTGATGAAGAGAAATCTGAGTACCAGAATGGAGATGACAGGGGTTGCTCCAGGTCATGTATAAACCTATAGCTGAGCTGGAGGTAAGAGTCGGACCTCTCTGACTTTTAGGCCAATAATTTTCTCAGAACGTTACACTTCCTTCACTAATATGACAACCCAGTTTATGGTCCCAAAATAAATGCAGGAACAGCCCTCCCCCTGCCCCCCCCAACCAGGGCCTGTCACTTCTGCTACAAACTCAAAACCTCAGTGACCTAACGATGCACAAAGCTCATGCTGAGGGCATATCAGGCTGAGGCAAGACACAGGAGGTCACGTTTGTTTCTGTACCTGAAGAATGTAAGGTTTCCTTGGTATCGCATTTGCTTATTAGCATTTAAACCTAGTGACATAATATTCACGATTAAGTATGCCCATCATCCTAAGGTTTCAGCTCTGTAGAAACGAGATAATACTGGTACATACTCCAGATGCAAAAGTTGCCTTTTTTTATTCCATCCCTGACTGTTGACTTTACGTTGTCTTAATGGACTAGAACAAGGTTTTTCAGCTTTAGCATCATTGACTTTTTGGATTGAATAAATCCTTAGAGCAGTGGTTCTCAACCTTCCTAATGTCGCGACCCTTTACTACAGTTCCTCATGTTGTGGTGACTCCCACCCGTAAAATTATTTTCGTTGCTACTTCATAACTGTAATTTTCCTACTGTTATGAATCATAATGTAAATATCTGATATGCAGGATGTATTTTCATTGTTACAAATTGAACATAATTAAAGCATAGTGATTAATCACAAAACAATATGTAATTATATATGTGTTTTCCGATGGTCTTAGGCGACCCCTGTGAAAGGGTTGTTCGACCCCCAAAGGGGTCGCGACCCACAGGTTGAGAACCGCTGGACTAGAACAAGGTTTTTCAGCTTTAACATCATTGACTTTTCGGATTGAATAACTCCTTAGAGATATGGGTTATCGTGTGAATTTTAGGATGATTAGCTGCCCTGGCCTCTACTCACTAGACGCCAGTAGCACCCGCCACCCACGAGGGCCATGTCAATCACAACTGTGTTGAGACATTTCCAAAGGGTCCATAGAGAGCAAAACTGACCTTCGCTGAAAACTGCTGGGCTAGAGGATTCCTGTAAGTCACATGCATTCTGCTTGCTTTCTGTTCCCGCCTCGCTTTCCTTAGTTATCAAATACGAGGGTTGGATGACATCGATTCCAATTTACCTTCCCACTCTCAAATCCAGGCCCCCTCTACTTCCCCCTTGCTGGGTCTGACTTGCCAGCCCTTAGCAGTGCTTCCTGGTGGGGCAAACTCACAGGCATGTCTGGAGTGGTGCCCAAGAGGTAGGTTTACCAGATACACTAAACACGGAACTAAGAGTTGACTGGCGAACACAGAAGGGAAATTTTGTGAGCTCCAGAGACGAGTTAACCCAGGCAAGGGCAGGAGCGGCAGCCAGGAGGTCAGGGAAAAGAGCGAGCGAGTCATAGGCTGGTCACACAGCAGTCTGCCCAGGTGGGAGTCTTCATGAGGCCTCAAGGCTGGCGGAGGCCAACAACAGTAAAAGCACCCGACATCTCGCCGACAGAGACACGCTTGCCAGAAGCACTTGGTGAAATATACCCTCCTCCCACCGGTGTGAGCGATAGGATAGGTTTTGCTGTGTATTAAACAGATATTTTTGATCTATAGCTTGCAGAGTGCTCTCTTTGATAACATGGGAGATATGCAGGCTAATTAAACACGGTCTTTATCTCTAAGGGACTTACAATCTAGCAAAGGCAATATACTTGTGTTCCGTCCATAGAAGAGAGCAATAGTGGCCTGAGGGAGGCTTGTGGGGGGGGGGGGAGCTCCGTATGGAAGAGGGGGCACATGTGTGAAGTGCCCTCGATGCCTCACACCGATGTCTCCACTGTATCCCAGTGGGACGCTCCAATGCAGAACATTCTCACGTTGGCCAGTGGTGACCACGGCGTTCATTTCATTATGAATTCTTAGACTAACAATCTGACAACAGCCCTCCACATGAATGTGTAGCCATGAAATGTGTTTAATTCAGTGTGTTTCATTCCATAACTTCATAATGTATGGTCACCTCGAAGAATAACAACTTTCTAAGGATAAACTCTGCAAACAGAGTTGCATAGTAATTTGCAGAAAAACGTACCTCCTAGCTCACACTGAAAATATTTTTTTGACACTGATCGACAAATATAGGGCAGCTTTTTCTCTGAAATTAAAAGAAAAAAGTTTTTCTGGAGTCTTATTTCTGAATACACTTCTGTCTTGATCAGAAATGTACCCTACACTGCCATAAACAAGAATGATCTAGCTGCTGGGCTTTTGTGCATCCTGAACCTTCCCTTTAACAGTCTTGATGAGCAAGCGGTGTGTGCTGCATACCAATAGCCACTCCACGCCTGAGAAAGAGGCAGGCAACCCGCCCCACGCCATCTGTGGGCTCGGTGAGATTTGTGGCATGTCTCCCCATGCCGAGGCAAGCCTCCCTCTGTCTTGCATACGATGAGAATCAGAATGAAAAATAAATTAGGACAAGTAGGCAAACATTAAAATGAGTTGTTACAGAACATTTTGTGTAGATTCCAATCTCCAGTGTCAAGAGAGCATCATTCTGCTATAACGGCATTTTTTTTTTCCTTTCTTGAAAGCACTTCCTGGCAGTCGGTCATAAATAAGCAACTAGCGAAAGAAATGATAAGATGAAAATGGAAACCGAGTCACCAAGGATCTTTATTATCCTCTAGACAGAGCGCCGGTGACTAGGAAGAGGGAAGGGGAAGGATGACAATGAAGGAAAGTTCCCATATCGGACTGCTGTCTTGCCCATGTCACAGAAAGCTTGGCTCTGTGGGGCTGACAGGCTGTCTGTATGAATGCGTTAGGGCCAGAAATGTTTATTTGCGATGAGACGTCCCTTTTTGCAGCCTATGTCAGAAGTTTCTGGAGCTCTGACAAAGACAGCGACAGCAACGGCTCCATAAATCAGTGGAGGGCATTTGGTCTGTTTGAAAAGCATCCTCTCGGGTTTGTCCAGGAATTTTTAAAGGGCTTTCTTCCTCCCTTTTATCAGAGAGCAGCAGCTTTCAATGCACATGGATCCCCGCTAGGAGACATGCAAGCACAAGTCTTCAATCCTTGTGAGCGCTGGTTCCTGATTTACCTGTGGGCACCTTGGCATTGCTGTCGAAACAGAGAGCCGTTTGCATACTACTGGCATTCCAAAGTGGTCACAGTTCTGCCAGGGGGCAGGTGGGCAAGCTTCCTCTTGATGGAGAAAAGAAGGCTGGCCTGAAGCCAGTGAGTGTTCTCCATCTTTTTTTTTTTTTTTAATATATTTTATTGATTTTTTACAGAGAGGAAGGGAGAGGGATAGAGAGTTAGAAACATCGATGAGAGAGAAACATCGATCAGCTGCCTCCTGCACACTCCCTACTGGGGATGTGCCCGCAACCAAGGTACATGCCCTTGACCAGAATCAAACCTGGGACCCTTCAGCCCACAGACCAACGCTCTATCCACTGAGCCAAACTGGTTAGGGCAAGTGTTCTCCATCTTGATCCAGGTACCATTCATCCAGAGGCTCTGGGCCTTGTCTCCCGCCATTTCCAAAGGAAGATGCCTAAGACTCACATATTACCAGGAGCTGATTACCTACTGTGTTTTCTCTTTGGGGCTATCCAAGGAGAGCCCATCTCTTCCCCTAGTACCATGGGTGGTCTGTGGTCTCTTTCGTGGTGAGCGAGGTGAAGGGAGGCTCGGGGGCAAGAGAGGGCAAGGATAACGGATCTGGAAGGCACGGAGCGCTTCCGAAGCAGTGTCACGCATTTGTATTTGTTTTTGTCGTGCATATTTACTTGATATTTCTGTCGCCTCCTTCCCCATCCCAAGCAGCTGACTTTGACATGTGCCCCATTGTCTGATTTCGGAGATGTCATTTGTGCTTACATTTGGCTTTGCGGGTTGCTATTTGAAGTCTCATTACTTGCTTCCGCATCCTGGCTTTATCATCATCTTGTTTGCCATCTGGAGGGAGCACATTTCTGTAAGCACTGCAACCCCATCCCCACGATTATGCCGCTCCCTACACTGCTGGGGGGTGAGGGGGAGGTTCGTTACTTCTTTAGAAAACTAGGATGTGATGTGCATAAGAGCTTTCGCTCTGACGGGACCGTCTACGCCTTAGATGCTTTGAGGCTATTTCCAGTGGCCCTCATCCTTCCCTGCAGAGAGCCTGTCTTCTGGACCTGCATGGCATTCTACGGGCTGGGCCAGAGTTTTCTGGGTGGGCGCAAAGCTTGCTTCTAGAAACCAGATGAGCACACGTGGCAGTAATGCCCAACTGCACAATCCACAGAACCGCTTTTTCTCCAGTGATCTCTTCTTGTCTAAAGTACATTGGTAAAAATCATTGTTATATTGGTTTAAGAGTATGTGTGTGTGTGTGTGTGTGTGTAATGCTATTTAGCAATTAGAAATTGGAACAACTGTTAGAATGGGAATGAAGAATTAAGAACATTAAAAATATTTCAGTAGGCCCTAACTGGTTTGGTTCAGTGGATAGAGCGTTGGCCTATGGGCTGAAGGGTCCCAGGTTCGATTCCAGTCAAGGGCATGTACCTTGGTTGCAGGCACATCCCCAGTAGGAGGTGTGCAGGAGGCAGCTGGTCGATGTTTCTCTCCCATCAATGTTTCTAAGTCTCTATCCCTCTCTTCCTCTCTGTAAAAAAATCAATAAAATATAATAAAAAAATAATAGTTCAGTAGGCCCGACCCACAGGGGAGCTAGATAAAATATGTTATTTAAAAACCCTACTTTTTCTATAAAACTATTTATTTTCTCTTGATGGCCCAATATTCCAGTTGTCCTGGAAAAGAAACAAAACAACAGCAGAAAAACCTTCAAATCCTCTCTGGTTCTTTCTTCTTTTGGGTCTACAAAATCACATCTGTCATCAAGTCTTAATATTTTCATTCCGAGTATGTCTTGGCGTTCATATGTTTTCCAATTTAGACCAGCTTCTGAATGTTGACAGCCATCTCTTAGGAGATCTCTTTACCTTTGGTTTCTGTTTACTTCAATCCATCTGCCTCCTGACAGTCAGCGATATCTCTGACATGCATGTATCATCGACGATTATGTGTATTCTTACACTTTTTACATTTCCTGCACTTGGAAATCCCTTCTGTGTACTGTTCAATTTAATAAGTCTTATTTACACTCCCAGACCTCTTCAATAAAGCCCTCAAAAACCACACGTAATCTGAATAAAACTTTTTCTGCCTTGAATGTTGTGCTTCTAGTCAGCACCACAGTTACATAATTTTTTATTATTATTTAAGATATGTATTTTCCCTATATTTTACCTCCAGGTATTTTTTAAATTATTATTTCACCAAGCAGCAACTTGATTAACATGCATGTAGTAGGTGGACATCAAACCTTTGATTGTTTTTCCAGGAATACCTCTAAACCATGCTGTTTAAGCATATATAGAACATTCTTAATGTGCCTAATAACCATAATTTGTTCAAAATTGTTTTTGGACAATTAATATTTAGCTTTATATTGCATCTCAGGTTAGCTGGCATTGATGGTTGAATTCTGACTGAGAGTAACCTATGTATAGAAATTATGCCCACAGTTCCTGATTTGATTTGGGCTTTTAATTTTTTTTTGCCTATAGCTTGCTTGTGAACCATGATCCATTTAATTAAAATCCACTTTTACATAAAAAGAATTCAACAATATAAAGAAAAGTGAAATGCCACATTCTCCCACCCTCTCCCTTGAGCTCTGATTTCTTCTTGAAACATTTGATAAAGGCATTTATGGGTGCTTTTCACTAGAAATAAAATTTAGCACCCGCTGAGTCAGAATCAAGATTAGTTCAGATCTTGGACATATTTTAATTTAAATGATTTTTTTTATCTTAGCAGAACTATAAGTGCATGTTTGAATTGCCATATGCATCTAGAGCAGTGGTTCTCAACCTTCCTAATGCCGCGCGCGACCCTTTAATACAGTTCCTCATGTGGTGGTGACCCCCAACCATAGAATTGTTTTTGTTGCTACTTCATAACTGTAATTTTGCTACTGTTATGAATCGTCATGTAAATATCTGATATTCAGGATGTATTTTCATTGTTATAAGTTGAACATAATTAAAGCATAGTGATTAATCACAAAAACAATATGTAATTATATATGTGTTTTCCGATGGTCTTTGGCGACCCCTGTGAAAGGGTCGTTCGACCCCCAAAGGGGTCGCAACCCACAGGTTGAGAACCGCTGATTTAGAGTGTATACTATCCAAAGCATAGAGACAGAATGCCAAAACACGACCAAATGGACAAATGCCCAAGAAACTGAAAAGTGTTGCTAAAGGACTTGTTTTATGAAAATGTCCTATTGCCAGGATCCTGTAAGGTTAGGGTAAGTTTACATTAAGTATCAACGCATGTGGAGACTTAAGTGAACCAGACCATGAGCTCCTTGAGGTTTGTGGCTCTCAGGCTGCCCTGGCTCTGGGTCTCACAAAGGAAAAAGGAAGGAATGGAGGATGTTTTTCAGTACCGTGGACAGCTCCCGCGGCCTGCCTGCCCTTGCAAAAGCTTCATCCACACATTGCTAATTTCCCTTCTCTCTCCCTGAATAGCATTGTGCCTTCTGGCAAGAGGCTGTGTGTTGCTTTCATCCGCAGGGTCTCACCTGTGGACATGGGAAGCTGTCCGACGGGCTCCTGGTTTTGGCCCCACTGGGCTGTGACTGATCCGGAGACAGAGCAGCACAAGTTGCTAATTGTCTCAGCCTGTAACTCTTGAATGGTGTAAACGATTCCAAGGGAAGGAAAACAGCTATTATATCTCTTTCTTGGGAAAAAAAACCTTGCACTGCAAAAGGCTCATTAGCATCATTAGTGTTCCATTAACCTCCAGCTAGACAAATATGCTGGAGGTGATTTTATAACAGGGGGAAAGAGAAACATTTTTTAAAAATAATCCCGGCCTAGGTAACATTTTCCAGTTACCTCGAGTGAACATTTGGATGGACACCAGCTACGGTGCTTACGTTAATGCCAGCCTGGTGCTGGAGTGTAGCCAGAGCCCTGGCTGTTTCGAAGGGCTGTAAGTAATAGAAAGCAAGGAGATTCATTGATTGCGACAAAATGTAATTCATTTGAACACAACAACACCTGAAACCTTGCAAGGGAACACTGTGTGATACAATACAAGCTTGAAAAATTATGTTCCATTGTATGAACGAAAGGCCTTTTCACCTGAAATTTTTTTTTCTCCGTCACATTTTGGTTTATTTGAAACCACACCTCCCCACCTGGCTCTCCCTTTTTTGATCTCCACTCTAACAAAAGACTGCGGCAAATTTAGAAGTTGAGTGTAAAGTATTGTTAAAGCTATTAGACTTTTAGGTTTACTGGTATACAGAGGTCAAGTTTTTAGTTAGAGACACATCTTAGATTTTGTTCTTAACTCAACCTTGAAATAGAGTGTGGATTTTGGTGACTCTGTTTTTCCTTAAATAAAAAGAGAACACTTGCCCTAACCAGTTTGGCTCAGTGGATAGAGTGTCAGCCTGCAGACTGAAAGTCCCAGGTTCTATTCTGGTCAAGGGCATGTACCTTGCTTTCGGGCACATCCCCTGTAGGGGGTGTGCAGGAGGCAGCTGATCAATGTTTCTGACTATCTCTCTCCCTTCCTCTCTGTAAGAAATCAATAAAATATATATATAAAAAAGTAATACTGTTGTTTAATATTAATGTTAGATATAGCAATGGTTTACATTGTAGCCTTGTTTTGTACCCAAGTATGAGTAGTTTATGACAACAATTAAGGCACCTTCCCAGGGACACATTCCCCAGTAGCCGCTGATCATTCTCTCTTCTACTCCCCAGAGAGGAGATGCTTATTCTGTTGACTGCTTGATAAGGTACTTAGGGATTCAATCCAGTTCTACAGCCCATGGGTGATAACCCTACCTCATTTAAGGAGATTCCATCTGTGCACACACACAGCCTTGAATAGTCAAAATCAAAGTTGACTTAGTTGTAGAACATGCATCTCTCAACATAGTGCACATTTAAGAATCTTTCTCATGCTCCAAACAATGCTCTTAGCTTTGATAGAGTGGTGTAGCCTTTTTTAAATTATAATTTAAGGCCACCACATCTGTAGTTACAAGTTAAATATTTATTATTCATATGCCAGATATGTTTTTTCTCCTCCCTTGGATCTGGGAAGTAAATTTTGAACCTGTCTGTATCTTAGGAGACTCCGAGTAAGGTCTTATCCAAAAATAGATAAACTTTCTTATTTCTCCTTTGAAGCTATTGGGTCCTTCCTTTCCCCACACAAGTGTCACTTATTTACTTCTTCCCTAAAAAATATATACTAATTATTAGGTATTTGAATGACACTGATTATCTAAATACTTTGAGTTTTCCCTAATTCCTTTCCATAACGGAATTCTGAGACAATATCCCTCATTCTCTTTGCCATCTAAGATCCCAGAGTCTTTCTTCTATTCTGGTTCCTCTGGACAGAAACATGTGCAGCATCAAGAAGCATTGACATAAACATCATCCTAACCTCAGTGTGTGGGGCTATTTTATTGGAGTATGTGCCTAGAAAACCTCTCATTAAACAAGGAAATGCATACAGCTCATTCTATATCGATTCAGTGGGATACCGTCTGGCACCAGTAGAACCGCGAGGTGAACAGCGTGCCAGTGTTGAACCTTGAAACAACCCTGTAGATTTCCAGTAGTTAATGACACCATTTCCCCTGGGGAATATAATGCATTATATGATGGAATACTTTGGTAACTGCATGCAGAATTGAGATTTGTACTAAATACCAGCAACCAGATGAAGAAATATTTGCCCAAACCAGCATCACTAAGGTAAAAACCTTAATGATATCTCCCAGCACTCTCTTTATGTTCATGTTTTCATAAAGTTTTCTTCCCAGACTCAAACATCTGCTAGATCCATGCTTCAAGACCCTGCTGTTGCTAACTCATTTCCAGAATCTCAAGAGAACCTTAAGGCAGGTGTTGGACATGTAAGTGTATAGTTCATTCCAGACATTGATTCCCTAATAAGTTCTCTTTTGGTTCTTTCTTGCTCTCTCCTGCTATTTGAGTAAACAAGAAATCAGCCTTAGTTCTGGTGATTTGAGCATTCATCCAGACTCTTGCTTCACAATGGAAGCAGAAGAACATTGACTACTAACAAGATGAACAGCTCAGAAAAGGCTTCTGAGAAACTTGCATTTGTAGAAGCATCAACCATGCCATGTGGCTAACCAATGGGAGTGGTTTGCAAAGGGACTGGAAAGGTGGCCTTGGACTCTTTGGGGGAATTATCATGGCTTGTAGAGTTGAAAATGATATCTGGACATTTGCCCCCAGTTTTGTGCATTTTTATTCTGGAGTTTTCAGCATCCTAAACCTTGTCTGGTAAATTTGGCCTGTGAGCAAACCAACTTTAGCCAAATGCATCCATTGTTGTCTGGGTGTTTTGCGCTAACTGCTTCCCTGTGACCTGCCTTCTTGACGGAAAGAAGTATTGCTCCTCTGTTTAAAGAAACTGTGATCTGAAAGCCTGAAAGGCAAAAACAATTAGCAGCTCTCCTCACTCCCAGGATGGGCAGGTAATTATAGCTACACCTGTATCTATTCAGAAACAGTCTCAGACCCAGAAAGGTAGAATAATGTTATCAAAATAATGCAAATATTTAGACACACCAAGGCTCTTGATTTTTACTAGCAGAAATGAAGACCACATGGCCAGGCAGGTACTAAATTCATCTACCCTTATTCTTGACTTGGATTAAATTTTGTATTTCCTGTAAGAGAAACATTAGTATGTATTTGTCTCCTTGCTGTTTTTGTTTGTTTGTTTTTAAGTGAATTAAATTGACTGGAGTTAATGCAGAGATGACGTTTGCGATATTAATCCTTCTTTTACCACCACATTCAAGAACATAAATGTCTGGCCCAGTCAGTGTGGCTCAGTGCTTGAGTGTTAACCTATGAACCAAGATGAACCAGGAGGTCACAGTTCAATTCCCAGCCAGGGTCCGTGGCAGGATTGCAGGCTCGATCCCTGGTGTGGGACATGCAGGAAGCAGCCAATCAATGATTTTCTTTCATCATTGTTGTTTCTATCTCTCCCCCTCCCTTCCTCTCTGAAATCAATAAGAATATTATTTTTTGTTTTTCCTTATCCTATGGTGTTATGGCCCCAGGGACCTCTCCTTTTCACGATTATCACAATTCACTTATAATTTTAGATTTTGTTAAAGAGAAAAATTATACCAAATGCTTATTTTAAAAAAAGGAAGGAAAGAAGACTTGATTCAAGTTGATTGCAATGGGGTCAGGACTTCTGCGGTAAGAGAATGAGACTTAACCCCACTTTGTACACAATGGGGCCAAGTGGGGACTCATGGCCAATGAGCAGGTGAGGGAGTGAAAAGATTTCTAAGAGGCACTCGGTTGGGTGTCAAGGTTAGAGGAGGAGGAGATATCAAGATGGGGGGGGGCGGTTTCTCCACAAACCAGCTTAGCAGGGAGCTTCACTAAACTGGCTTCAGTGGGACCAGGAGAGGGGCCATCCCTGAGACCTTGTCAAAATGAGGGCTGGGAGGAGCCTGGCCAAAGATGGATGGTCTTTGAGAACTCTTGCATCTGCCTCTAGAACGGAAGCTCCGTGAGGACAGAGGCCTGTCCACTCTCTCTTGTCATTGTATCCCCCTCACCCAGAACAGTGCCCGGAAGAGAACACAGGCTCAATAAACGTCTGTTCATTAAATCCTCGAAAGTGATGTCGGACATGAGGCCTCAGGGAAAACTTTCTAGCACACGATTTTCCCTTCCTTGGTGCCTCTCTCCATCTCAAGTGGCAGGGATTTTATGGGGCTGACTGAGGTCTCCCTGCCCCCCAAAGCCTCCGGTGCATGCTTTCCTTGCATTCGTATCCCCCCCCTTTTTTCCCCTGAACTGCACTACGTCGTTCTTGTCTGTTTCATGTATTAGGCACTCAGTGGCATTTTCCCCTCATCTCTTGATAAACGCAGCCGTGTCACTCCCACGCAGCTAGATTATGCGCCTTTAGAGACTTAGACACCAGGCAGGGATTTTCCCTTTGCCTTCAGCACAGAGAATGCTGCCATCACCTGGCGGAGCTTCGTCAGTGCCTCCAAACCAGTGAGCAAATCCATGAATTCGTATCATTCCTGCTTAGCCTCGAAGGAGTTTATAATTATTAAGAAGCACCAAGTAAATACTTAACATTTCACTTACAAAAATAACGTAACGAACTGCCCTGGCCAGCGCGTTCAGTGGTTAGAGCATCAGCCCATCCACTGAAAGGGTTTTCCAGGTTTGATTCCAGGTTAAGGGCACCAACCTTGGTTGCAAGTTCTGTTCCCCAGCCCCTGTCAGGGCATGGGCGGGAGGCAACCAATTGATGTGTCTCTCTCACATCTATGTATCCATATTTCTCTCTCTCTCTCTCTCTCTCTCTCTCTCTCTCTCTCTCTCTCTCTCCTCTCCCCTCCCTTCTACTCTATGTAAAAGCAATGAAGAAAAAAAAATCCTCAGGTGAGGATTAACAAAAACATAAAACATAATAATGTAATGACAATAGCCAAAATCTGGAAATAGACCAAGTGCCCATCAGTAGATGAGTGGGTAAAAAAGCTGTGGTACATTTACACAGTGAAATACTACGCAATCGTAGAAAAGAATCTCTTCCCCTTTGTGACAGCGTGGATGGACCTGGAGAGTGTTATGCTAAGTGAAATAAGCCAGACAGAGAAAGACACATGCCATCTGATCTCACTTATATGTGGAATCTAATGAACAAAATTAAACTGAGGAACAAAATAGAACCAGAGGCATGGATACATGGAACAGACTGACGGGTATCAAAGGGGGAAGGTATGGGAGAGGACTGAATAAAAAAAGGTGAAGAGATTAGCCAAAGAACATGTATGCATACCATACCTCATAGCATAGACAATACTGTGAAGGCTTGAGGTGGGGGGCAGGGACCGGGTAGAGGTGGGCAAAGTGTGTGTGGGGGGAATGGAGGACATCTGTAATAGTGTCAATATGTGAAAAAAACTAATATAACTTATCTATCTAGGTAAGTTAAAATTCCTTCAAAGAAATTGCCTTGGGAGAGATAATACCACTGTTGTCAAAATATATTCAGCGCTCAGGATGTACCCAGAATTCCTCTTGTGGCATAATTTGTGCCCGTTTGACCTGTTTCCAGATGCTTTCTATGATTCTGTACTGGTCACATAGCAATGACCTCAATACACAATTGGTCCTGTGGACTTACATTTATCAGAAAACAGGGCTCCTGATCATCTGTTGTTTTTTTGTTTTTGTTTTTGTTTGGCACTTGTCCTTCAAAATTTAATTAGCTTAGGTCCAACAATTCTTTATAGTGGGTCAAATCATTCCATTACATCGCGATACATTTGGCAACCAGTGACTATCAGCAAGTTCCCCCAGAAACCATATTACTTAATATGAGCCTTCCTGTGGGAGCTCCTAGAGATAGTTCTATTGCTGTGATGGATGATTGATAGCACTTGCTTTGAAATTTTTCTGCTATAAAATTATAGTAGCTCTGCTCTGTACTGTAGAACACGGGGACTTGATCGGCCATTATCCCTGCTTTTTATGAGAGTTGCCGACTGCACCCTTCACTCATATGATGGCCCAAGTTCTGGATCATCCTGGGTTGGCAACACAGACCACCTGCATCCCAGGCATTTGCCAGACACGGATATTGTGGTTTGTTCTTTTTTCCTACTGTTCCACTTGCATTAAAAGTTCAATTGCAGGGAGTTATTTATCCAGGTTATAGAGTTAATCTATCACTTGAGTTAAACAAAGACAATGCATGTATTAGCTTGTAATCAAATTGTTTTTATTGTAATTCCCTTGGTATTATTACCTAAATCATTATAGGCCATCAGCAAAAGAAACAATAAAAGTTGTTTTCTATTGAGGTAGACACTGTAGCGGATTGACCGGGAGCTCCCTGTTTTCAAGGTCATTGGGGTGCATTCTCCCACCTTGTGGGCACATCTTTCCATTCAGGGGCACTGTTATCTTGCCCACTGGGCGGAAGAGGAGGGTGTGGCTTATGGAAATTAGGTAGTGAGCTCAAGTAGTCAAGTAAGAAGCAAAGGTGGATCTCCATGGCAGGTCTACCTGACTTCAGCGTCTGTGCTCTTAGGAGCTGAGGAAAAACCACGGAATTTTCCTATAGGCTTCATTTCTGAGAAAAGCTGTGTGTTTTTTCTGAGAAATGGGCTCCCTTTTACTTGCCAACTCCTTGCCGACAGTAAGAGCACTTCCTTTTTCCTTCGGTGGATGGCACAGAGTCAAATTTGCCTCCACTGTTCACATTCATGTAACGTTCTATGGAGTTGTATTTTATTCCTCACCCTTATCTTCTCTGCACACACATCTTCTCATGTACTACTTTTATTATGCGGTATAGTATATACTTTCGCATACCGTCCAAATCCAATTTGGTAATTATAGTGCACGCTTTGCTCTCCTATACCGTCTTCTATTTTGCAGACTAGATGTCAGGTGCATAGAGTGTAACCTGAATATGCAGGGTTACCCAGCCAGTGAGTTTGAGGAAAAGCCCATGACATCAGCTGTTGCCTGGCAGACCCCGTCCTACTTCTTGGAATTCTAGAGATAGCATTTCCCAAACACTGTTACCTATTACACTAGGGCAGTGATGGCGAACCTTTTGAGCTCGGCGTGTCAGCATTTTGAAAAACCCTAACTTCACTCTGGTGCCATGTCACATATAGAATTTTTTTGATATTTGCAATCATAGTAAAACAAAGACTTATATTTTTGATATTTTATATATTTAAATGCCATTTAACAAAGAAAAATCAACCAAAAAAATGAGTTCGTGTGTCACCTCTGACACGCGTGTCATAGGTTCGCCATCACTGCACTAGGGCCTGCAATGGAGTAATAGATGCTCATAAAAAGAAAACAATTTAAATGGTCTGTAGTCAAATATGTTGGCCAAGTTGTGTACAACATATCCTTCTTGGGGAGTCACAAACAAACATTTTCAACTCTGTGAAGCCCACCACACAACAAACCTATTAAATAAATTTACAAAACACCAAGTTATACTGGCATTTTATAGTTTATTTGGCCAGAACAGATTTTTTCTCTTTTTATTTACAGTACCTATTAACATCTTCCTGGAAATTGCCATTTCATAAAAGCACGGCTTGGAAAATGTTGGTAAGCAGAATAACAATGTCAAAACAGACGTAAGCCTCAACCTGATGCTCCTCTGAGCTCTCTGCTGACAGGCACATGACCTGCAGCCAGTCACTTAACCTCGCTGGGTCATAAGTTCATCCTGTGTTAAATTACAGGTGTGAACTCGGGGCTCTTGAGTGCTCTGCTCAGTGATAACATTTTTGATGCCTGACTCTTAAGTGCAATCTCATTTGAGGCAAGTTCAAGTGCACACTTAGGTTTGAGGGTTAAGGCAGCCTCCAGAAGAATTTTTATCTGGGAGTAAGCTCACAAACACTGGAGATTTCAGTTTCTCAAGATCTATTAGGATAGCACTTCAGCAGCATAAAAACAGGAAGAATATCATCGTGTAATTACAGGGACAGGAGTGGGTACAGAAGGAACATAAGCGGCAGCATAGAATCCTCCTTTCAAATGCAAAGGCAGGCACAGCTTCTACAGCATTTTCAGCTGCAAGAAGGAGATGGAGTAAAGAGGGGGATATTTATTAGACAGTAAATTGACTTTTATTGCGAACTGGGAGTTTAACTTATCTGTATTTCTTTTCCTATTTATAATATTCTCCCAAGTTGTAGAAAGCTCAGAGAGAAGAAGAAGAAGAAAAAAAAAACACGCAGAAGACATAAAAAAGTTGATGTCCATTGTAAAGTTAAGAAAAATCACATCACATTTTATGTGAGGCTTTTAAAATGGGAGGGAAATAATTACACCTCGAACTGAGAACATTGTTTGACTGTAATATCTCTTTTCAAGTAGATTCTACTGAGTCTAGATTTAGAAAATGAAAATGTGTTCATAGAAATCATCAGAGCAGGGCAGATGGAATAAGGTTTTTGAAAAATCTTACAGCTACACTTGAGTTGTCACCGTCGGTTCTGCATATTTGACGTGTGTTATTAAAAGCCTTTCTCTAGCACTGTTTTACACCATCTTCTGAAATGTACACAGGGGATCGTTAACTGCCCTCTATTTTCTCTGAGGAATGAATAAAGAACAGAGAGATGTCAGCAGCAGGAAGGAGCTGAGTTAGATATTAAATGAACTGACATGTTAATTAAATAATGCAACTCGTTTCCAAGGATGCCTTGCTACTGCAAATTTAATATGTACATGATCTCCTAGATTGCCTTCTATTTCAATAATTCATTCTGAGACTGGGTTTCCAATGGTACTAGGAGGGTCTCTTTTTCCTTCTATTCCCTTCTCAACCTGAAATGCCTATTTAGGTCTTTGCCCAAATCCCAACAATGCTTTGAGGTGCACTGGATCTTTATATATGTACACAATTCATGCACTCTGGGGCAGGGGGAGGGACATGGGGTTTCCCTCAGCCCGGCCTGTACCTTCTTGCAGTCCAGTCCGGGAGCCCTCAGGGGATGTCCCACTGACGACTTAGGCCCGCTCCCCAGACATCCTTAGCCCTGCTGTGGAGGCAGGAGAGGCTCCTGCCACCGCCACTGCACTCGCCAGCCTTGAGCCCGGCTCCTGCATTGAGCGTTTGCCCCCTGGTGGTTAGTGCACATCATAGCGACCGGTCGTTCCGCTGTTTGGTCAATTTGCCTTTTATTTAAGATATATGTTTCTTTGCTTCATGTAGCACTTTATTACATATTTCACTTTCTTCTACTCATCAATAGCATATGCTTTGGTGCATTATTAAAGGAGTATGTAAATGCTGTGGTATAGATTACAGCACTGCCCTATTAGTTAATTGCTAGGTATGGTCTGTCTTGCCAAAGGTATGAAAGCTCCTTCAAATTAATTCAACAAAGAGTGCATCTTTATTTATTCTAAACATAAAGAAAGTGGCACCATTGATCTCAAGGAGCGTATATCACATGGCGACTGACATGTCTGCACAATGAGAACACGAAGCAGCCTGGAGCATAGGTGGAGACGAGAGGAAGGAAGGCGATTTCTGTGGGAGGTTATGAGGGGAAGCCTCATGCAGACAGATCAATAGCCCTACTCTGCAACACAGGCCTGGAACACAGTGAACACTCGTCACATACATGTGGTTGCATGAACAAATAAAGAGATACGTATATCTTGACAAAGACATAAGGGAAAATAATTTAAAAGGAGGAATGAACTTGGACATTAAATAACAAGGAGTCCATTCGCTTTTATGTGAAGGGAAGATAAAGGAACTAAACTTGGAAACGTAGGTAGGAACAAGATATTTGGGTCCTTGAGTAACATAAGATGTGGTTTATTTTGTCTTTATTTTGTAGACAGTGAAAACCAAGGTAAATGCTGTTTACTTTAATCAGAGGAACAATATAATCGAGGTTCTTAATGTCAGTATTTTTATATCGTGAGTCTGATATAAATGTATATTGTATAGTAGCTGGCTCACTGATGCCTGAATTACCATTTGAGTTCTAATAAAAAGAAATGGCAGTGTTTCCAATAGAAAATATAGAAAATATAAAACACTGACATAAGAGGCGATCTCAAACTGCATGGATGGCTATGAGGCCCAGGGAGGCTCAGCCACAGCTGGGACCAGAACCCAGGTGTCCAGCTCCGGCCCAGCACTGCCTCCACCCGCCCTAGGCCCCCCACCTAGGCTGCCAAGAAAGCTGACCTCTTGGGATTTCATTTGAAAGGATGGAATGCTTCCAGTTTTCAAACTCAGATGCCTGGGTCAATATTTGTCTCCCAGGTATAAAGTTCTCTGTGTCTAAGCTGAATTTCTCAGGTGAAGCTTAAAACCATTTGATGAGAACTAAAACTTGAAAATTGACCTTCATCCAATTTTAATTATATATCTTAAAACATTGATGGTTCCGAAGGCTGCGAGTGGAAGGGTGTGTATTGCGTGCCAAGCATATGCAAGGCAGGGCACCTGGGCTGTGGAGCGAGCTTTGAAGAAGAGCCACCCAGGTAGGAACCTGGTTCTGCCACTTAGTAACCATTTGTTCTTAAAGGAGCTGGTGCCCTCCCCTAATTGCTTTCCTTGTCTATACAACGAGAATAATAAACCTACTCTCCAGGTCTCTTCTGTGGTGAGATGCAGTGTAGGATCTGGTGTTTCTGGTGAGTTGGAAACAGTCAAGACAGCTCTCTGCTCTCCAAGAATTTGCCATGCAGCGGTTCTCAACCTGTGGGTCGCGACCCCTTTGGCGGTCGAACGACCCTTTCACAGGGGTCGCCTAAGATCATCCTGCATATCAGATATTTACATGATGATTCATAACAGTAGCAACATGACAGTTATGAAGTAGCGACGAAAATAATTTTATGGTTGGGTCACCACATGAGGAACTGTATTTAAAGGGCCAGAAGGTGGAGAACCACTGTGTTAGGGGGATGTGGCTGAGCATGCAAATAGGTAATTAGTAACCAAAGATTCAAGTAGCAGATCTCGGAGAACAATAGAAAAGATGTCACAAGTCTGTATGAGATTAATTGCCTAATGAATTCTTTACACAATAAGACTTCAAAGAGAAGAGAAATCATTTAAGATCCGGAAGTCTACCAAATTCATCAACCCCTCCTTTGACACCCTTGCCCGAGGGGAACCCCTCCTGACTCCAGGTACCACTGTGTGCGCCTGTGCACACGGGTCAGGTGAACACATCAGGAGTGTGCCCATCCCTGTGACCTGTTCTCCTCCCAGTGGTGGAGGTGTGCCCCTCAGGCAGGCTGTCCCCACAAGGCCTAGCACACCCCACTTCCGGTCGTCAGAGCAGCCGGAAACCCCAGAGAACACAGCACCGGCATTTCCCAGCCTCAGGACCCGTCCCTCCCAGGACTGTGTGGCCCGTGAGTGGGCACCTGTGACTGACCTTTCCTTCTGAATCGTGGGAAAAGGCATTTCCCAAAGGAAGAGATTCAGGACTGAGAAGACTGCAGAACATGCCCACTTCATGGTAAATTCTAAGCACATGAATAGTCTCTGTACCGATGGAGGTAGAGGCAAACCTACAAAGAAAGATGAGCTCCAGTGACTGGAAGCCAATGCATCTGTGCGTGTGTGTGGATGTGTGTGCGCCTGTGCACATCTGTGTGAGACTAGGTGAGAGAGACTAGGTGAGACTAGGTGAGAGAGACTAGGTGAGAGAGACTAGGTGAGAGAGACTAGGTGAGACTAGGTGAGGGAGACTAGGTGAGAGAGACAAGATGAGACTAGGTGAGAGAGACTAGGTGAGGGAGACTAGGTGAGAGAGACTAGCTGAGACTAGGTGAGGGAGACTAGGTGAGAGAAACTAGGTGAGAGGATAGATGAGACTAGGTAAGAGAGACTAGCTAAGACTAGGTGAGGGAGACTTGGTAAGAGAGATGAGGTGAGAGGTTAGATGAGACTAGGTAAGAGAGACTAGCTGAGACTAGGTGAGGGAGACTTGGTAAGAGAGATGAGGTGAGAGGTTAGATGAGACTAGGTAAGAGAGACTAGCTGAGACTAGGTGAGGGAGACTAGGTGAGGGAGACCAGGTGAGGGAGACTAGGTAAGAGAGACGAGGTGAGAGGTTAGATGAGACTAGGTGAGAGAGACTAGATGAGACTAGGTGAGGGAGACTAGGTAAGAGAGACGAGGTGAGAGATTAGATGAGACTAGGTAAGAGAGACTAGATGAGACTAGGTGAGGGAGACTAGGTGAGGGAGACTAGGTAAGAGAGATGAGGTGAGAGGTTAGATGAGACTAGGTGAGAGAGACTAGATGAGACTAGGTGAGGGAGACTAGATGAGACTAGGTGAGGGAGACTAGGTAAGAGAGACGAGGTGAGAGGTTAGATGAGACTAGGTGAGAGAGACTAGGTGAGAGAGACTAGATGAGACTAGGTGAGGGAGACTAGGTGAGCCAGGAGGAACTGGATGGAGTACCAGCAGGTATCCTGGGGGAATGTAAGGAGACCAAGCCACCAGGAGAGGCGTTGTTTGGCTCAGGACTTGTCTAAAATCTATCCCTCAGCTCTGGGAGAAGTGTGTGCTTTGTACTTCTCCGGCAGTGGAAGAATAGCATAGAATAAAGAGGATGTGTGCAGTTTTGGTGGGAGTCACCTTCCAGTGAGATATTTCTCGTTTTGTGCATTAAGTTTAGAGTCAGGTTTATTACAATCCATGGGCACGAGCGCCCTCTTGTGTCTCACTGGGGCAAGCACAGCTCCGCAAAAGAATTGCTCTGGAAAACACGCACTTGATGAATCATGGATGTTAGATTGGAGGTGATTTCAAGGGTTACCTATTTCCTTCACCGCACAGACAAGGAACAAGGGGCCTGGACAAGAGGAATGGAGAGCAAGGTAAAACCTAGGTCTCTAAATGTCTAAATCCTGTTAGCCTTTCATTTTATTGCTCGATTTACTCAGGCACAGGCCAGCTGGTGAATCATATGCCTTTCTTATTGGTAGGTCATCATTGCTGGCTTGTACCAGGACCATCTCATTCCTTCATCCCTTTGTTCATTTCCTCTGATCCTCCTCCTCACATCAGTCACTGGACATAGGCAGTGGGTTCTGCGTACTGCTCTGTTTGCATGTCTAGTATGAAAGGCACACAGATGTTTCCCTGTTGGTAAGTGATACTGTTTGAGATCTGAGTGTTCCTGTGTCTGCCACCCAGCACCATGTTGCTAAGATCATGCCCTGTGTGTATTTCGTTCATTGCTTCTCAAGCTGCCTTCTATCTACAACCTGTCGCCTTTTAAAAATATATGTATTTTTTTATTGAGTTCAGAGAGGAAGGGAGAGGGAGAGAGAGATCGAAACATCAATGATGAGAGAGAATCATTGATTGGCTGCCTCCTGCACGCCCCACACTGGGGATCGAGCCTGTAACCCTGGCGTGTGTCCTTGACCTGAATTGAACCCGGACCCCTTCAGTCCCCAGGCCGATGCTCTATCCATTGAGCCAAACCGGCTAGGGCTACAACCCGTCGCCTTTCAACCACCTAGTCAGCTGTACCGTGAAGGTTTCCAGCTGCTTCCTACTACAGCACTGAGGTAGACATCCTTTCACACGCCCACTTGAGGACACATGGAATCAGGGGCTCAGATAACCAGGTGTGAAATTGCTGGGTCATAGGAATATTATTTACTTAATCTAACTGCTACCGGATTCCACTCCAAAATAACTGCTTCTGTAATTTTCTCACGTTTCCTGCATCCCCTACAACACTTGGTATTATCAGCTTTCCAGAATTTGCTGGTGTAAAGTGGTTTCATTTCCTTTTCTTATCATTTAATATGCATTTACCTGATCGCTGTTGCACTGAGGGTCTCTTCTTGTGACTATAGTCATCTGAGTTCCACTTTTAAATTGCCTGCTCATATATTTTGCCTAATTCCGTTATGATTATTTTCTTTTTCTCAATGATCTGGAGCATTCATTTGTAAAAACAAAGCATTCATTGTTGTTATTTTATACATTGCAAATATCTTATACCAATAAGTTGACTGGTTTTAAAACATTTCCTTGTTTTCTTCGTTGAAAAGAAATTCTTAATTCTGAGAACCTACAAGTCATCATTTTTTCCTAGGACTTTTTGCTTTTGAACTAATTTATAGAAACTCCGAAAACCCTTCTCCAGCTTTAGTTTATAAAGACATGCTCTGACATTTCCCTCTATTGATCACATAATTTCACTTTTTGCATTTCGTTTTCTAAATCATACGGAGTCCAGCTTTTCGAGTGATGTTAGGTAGGCGCTTCCTTGTTTTAAGGTTGATTTCAGACTTTCCTACTTTTCCTCACTGACGCAAGCTCTCCCCTCAGGGAAACAGGGCAGATCTGTGAGGCTTGGACTTGATTCCATGTGCCCACTCCCTGAGTGGTGTGAGTAACCTGGGAGTGACCAGTTACAGAATCTCTTCCAGGGACGCTCAGCCTCCCTGACATCCAGGCAGGGGACAGCCTCAAAAGGCCCGTGGAGCTGTATGGGAGGCCGGGAATTGACCTTGACCCATTTCCTTAGTGTCCACGTTGGGAACCCAGGACCCGGACAGAACCTGGCTCTGGGTGTCCAGAACCCATTGGCTTTGCAGGGTTCCCTCAGGGAAAGGTCAGAAGCCCCCTGTTGGAGGTAGTGCAATAGGGGAGAGCAGAACAAGTCGCCTTGGGTTCCCTGGCCGCCATCTCTATTTGATCACAAAGGCTTTCCTTCACTGTCTTTTAAATATGGGGCCACTATTGATCCATCAGAGCTGACACAAGAGTTGAGATCCACTTTGTTGAGGTTTCACCTCCTTGAAGAAGGAGAACCAGGTGAAATCCATGGGTCAGGATGCAAAAGACTAGAAGTGGGAGTCAGGAGGCAGTTTTTCATCCAGTTCGACCACCAGCCTGAGGACCGACTTGGAGAGTCATTTAGTTTTTCTGAGACGCAGTGTCTTCATGGTGACAATGAGGATGATGATTACTCATTATCTTCATGTTGACAGTGACCATGACAATGGTGATGCCTCAGTGTCTTTGCGGTGATAATGATGATGGTGATGACTTGGTGTCTTCATGGTGACAATGGTGATGGTGATGACAGTTGACATTCACACCTGCTATTAGAAGGGTGAGCCAATGAACACAGTAGCTTTGGAGGTCTCCATAGCACAGAGAAGTAGAGAGATACTATAATTTATCCCAGAAATGACCCTTCCCTCAAAAATCCAAGTTAATAAGATAGAAGGATTTTTAGTTTAAGGAAAGGGGTGCAAATTATTTGGAAAAATAAATGAATAATTAGGCAACAGTGGACAATTTGTTCACCAAAGATATGCATATATCGGCTTGAAAGGTTGTCTATAAAATATTAAGCACATAAAGTAGAAAATACTATACATTCCATTACTCTGTCAATAAAGAAAATAAAACAAAAAATGTGCACAGATTTTTATATACATTTATACAAGCAAATAAAAAATTGTGGAAGGATCCACACTATATTTCTAAAATTATAAATAATATTTATGTCCATGTAGATGGGAGAAGCAGACTATAGATTTTACATTAGATTCTTAAATATTTTTCAAGATATTTCAATGGACATGAATTAGGTTTGTAACTCAAATAACTGAAGAAACAGAAGAAGAAATGGCAGGATGATGGGGATTTGGGGGCAGATTTGATTGTTGTAGTTCTTTCCGGCTCCCTGGAAAGATTTAGGAATCCCAGGGGAGTCCTTGCTTCTCGGAGCCCAGTTCCCCTGGCCTTGGTTTCCTGCCCTCCTTAGTTCTTCAAGGTTAAGAGGGCCACAGGAAATGGGAGGGTCCAGGTGTCCTGGACTTGCCCTAAAGCAGCGGTGTCACCTGAGGTCTGAAAGGTTAGTGACCGCTGCCCTAAAGGACCCCCTCCTCTTCAGGAAGTGCTTAGAGTCCCAGAGCAGGTGGCCCTGGTTTCCTGGGCCTCAGGTGTGAGAGACCGCACTGCCAATAAAGCAGTGGGTGTGAGCTGAGGGGTCCAACTTCAGAGCAGGCCCTCCTGCCGCACTGGCAGCAAAGCAAGGCCTCCCTGTGGCTTTGCAGCCCTGCACGACCCTACAGGACACCATTCCCTTCTCTCCATCCCCCAGGGCCTTTAGAACTGCCTCCCGTTCCTTAGAGAGGAGGAGAAAGAATGAAGGGATCCACCTGTTGCACAACTTTGCCCGCGTCCATGTCTCTATTCAGACAATGGCCCTGAGACCCAGGGAGCCTCTGCTCAGGTCCCATCTTTGGAGGAGAGTGGCTTCCCATGACCTGGGGCTGAAGGCTGCTGAGCATATAGCAGACTGCCAAGCAGATCCTGACAGTGTCACAGAAATATCGATCTTACAGTCACCGCTCATAGCTGTCAGTGTCAGCATTCTTCCTCTTTGCAGCTCCAGGAAGAGAGAGAGAGAGAGAGAGAGAGAGAGAGAGAGAGAGAGAGAGAGAGAGAGAGAGAGAAAGATTGATTATGTCTGGAGGCTGACAGGGAGGGGCAGGAGCACTTGTGTTGTTTCCACACACTGTTTTCTTCCTCTGTGCTCTCAGCACCCCTGTGCTGTAGTGTGCGCCGTGGGTACCATTTGGATATGAGCTGAGGATGCCCGAGAGAAAGGACGGTGGGTGGGTGGTGTGCGGGAACGGGCGGGTTCTGAGTGCGGTTCCTCACCTCTGTTGACAGTTTTTGAAATGGGACTCAATGATGGGACTGCTGATGGCTCTCTTTCTAACTAAACCAGCAGTGGAAATGCTTAAAAACTTGTGTTGCAAATAGGTGGGGGTATGATAAAGGACCGTGAAGGGGCTGGGTTTTTTTGCGGTTCAGAGTTTTTGCAGGAGTAAATACACAAGTTAGAGAAAGTGCAGAAAGAGTCTCCTACCACTCGCCACCTGTGGACCATGCTAATCTTGCTGCTCCACCAGGGTTCCTGGGGTCAGGAGTCCTGCCCAGCTGTCGGGTGTCGTTCCCGTCCCCCAGGTCTTTGTGGGAGCTGCACTGCGGGATCTCTGCTCAGGTGGTGAGGGTCTGCATACCCTCCACCCAGGCTCAGGGCACACACTTCCTCTCCAGCCCTGGGGACTATATACTAAGGAACTAATGCCAGAGATGTGGTTGAAGATAGAGGCTCTGGAACTGTGAGTCTCCTGGCAGCCATGGCAAAGAGAGGGGCCCACTCCACTGACACCTGCAGACTGAGGTCTCGGAAGAGGAAAGGGTGCCATGGATCACTAGTCGAGCTCACGTGACGCACACATCCCTCCTGGAGCCTGTGCGGCCAGATGTCAGGGAAGCAACGCAGCTCTTTGAAAAATGGGAGATCATCATTTGAAATGAGTTCTGGAAAGATATAGATGTTTCGAGCAGATTTGCATATTGAGAGAAAGGAGTGTGGGTTGACTTATTCTGCATGGCCCCAAGGGCTCTCTGAAGATTGAACAAGCTATCTTGGCAAATAATGAATGAGATTCCCATTACCGGAGTTATTCGTGTGGAGAATAGATGGCACGGCATGGAAGACAGATGGATATTTAAGAATAAGAGTTTGGAATAAGTCAAGCTGGTTTTGGATTCTGGCTGTGCTGTATATGACCGTGTGGCCTTGGGTCACCATTCTAAGCCTGGTTCCCCCCCCCTTTTTTTTTTTTTAGCTTATTAGGGTGACAAAGGTTAACAAAACCAAACAGGTTTTGAATGTGCCACTCAACAAAACACCCTCTACACACTTCATTGTGTGCCCGTTGCCCAAAGAAGTCTCTTTCCATCCCATTTATCCCCTCCTCCCCCCCCCCCCCCCGCCCACCTCTACTCAACCCACCGCCTTTCCCTCTGGCTAGCACCATACTGTTGTCTATGTCTCTGTTGTATAGCATGACATATACACATATGTTATTTCTTGCTTAATCCTTCACCCTATTTTCACCCAGCCTCCACAAGCTACCTCCCCTCTGATAGTTGTCAGTCTGTTCTATGTATTTATGCTTCTGTTTCTATTTTGTTTCTTAAATTATTATTATTTTTTTTATATTTCACATATAAGTGAGATCATATGGTATTTGTCTTTCTCTGACTGGCTTATTGCACTTAGCAAACTATCCTCCAGACTATCCATGATGTCACAAAAGGTAAGATTTCCTTTTTTTTTTAAATGTCCAAGTAGTATTATTCCATTATGTAAACATACCTCAACTTTCTTATCCACTCATCTACTGATGGGCTGTTTCCAGATCTTGGCTATTGTGAATAACACTGCAATGAACATAGGGCTGCATATATTCTTTCGAATCAGTGGTTCGGGTTTCTTTGGATATATTCCCAGAAGTGGAATCGCTGGGTCCTAAAGCAGTTCCATTTTTTAATTTTTTGAGGAAACTCCGTACTGTTTTCCACAGTGGCTGCACCAGTCTGCATTCCCACCAGCCACACATGAGGATTCCCTTTTCTCCACATCCTCGCCAGCACTTGCTGTTTGTTGATTTATTGACAATAGCCATTCTGACAGCAAGCCTGGTTCCTTATTCACAACACAGTGAAGGCCACTCATTGCTCTTCTTTTAGAGGATTTTGCAAATTTTCAGTGAGACAATGTATCTAACGTACACAGGTGTGTGCTTGGTCAGTAAATGGTAACGTTGTTCTCTAAGAGGTCCAATCAGCCTGAGTGCTCTGAGCATTCTTCTGGCCACAGTGCTGCCCTTGGACTCTCAGCCTCCTGCCATGACCACGGAGACAGAATGAGCCCAGGCAGTGGGAGCTAATTACACTATTATCTTAGACACAACATAATTAGGAAAGCAAAAAGCTGCCCATAAACAACATGGGTTTATGCATTCCAAAAACCAACTGAATATGACTTTGGGTTGTATTCTCTTTAGAAATGAACCACAATGCTATTCCCATCAATGGTGTTTGTGTGAGAGTGGAACATGTGTGTCATAACCACGTTCCTTTGGCCACATGCAGTGGAATTTTGGGCTGGGCTTCTGGTCACCCATGTCCCCAGTTGGAAACCTGCATTCATTCCCAGCCCCGCCCCAGGGGGAATTCACTAGAAATGTTGAAGTCTTGAAACTAAATGGACCGGAAGAGAATTTAGCAACTCGCAGAAGCAGGGCCAGGGTTCCAGGAGCTTTAGACTGAACAGGGACAAGCATCCAAACACAGAAAATTGACATTGAAAGTTGCCTGTTTGAAAGACAGGACAGCCTTTGCTTGCTGCAGAGCTAATTATTATGCAAATTTATGCTAATAAACTCTGCCTTGAATGTTGTTGAGAAGCTGCCTTTCCCTGTTAACATAGCTGTAATGAGAGGTAAATTTGTAATGCAGATGCCCGAGGTAATATATCCTAAATCATTTTATGGTGCAACAGACTCTCACCCCACCCCACACAAATGTCAATTTAAATTAGGTTTTGCTTTGCATATTTATTGAAGCTTTATTTATTGTTAATCTGCACTAAGGACACCCAACTAAACAGCTCCCACTACTTGTTAGAAGTGGAATTTAGCAGAGAGCTGGGGATTGACATTAGTTCATCAGATGGTAGAATTTTTTTTCTTCTCCCAAACTAAAGCCAAAACTTCAGCGTGGAGGTGTCAACGCTGCTCAGGAGTCTCCCTCCTGCTCTGAGCTTGCTGTCCGATTGGCTTTCCTAGGGGAGAGCCCTTCTCTTAAGCTAATTGTCATAGGTGATCCTAGGAGTGCATACTCCTTGTCACCTCTGCCTTTGTGTTTGTGATACCACCCAGAGCTTCCTAAACTCCCTCTTGCCCACAGAAGGGAGTACAGTTGAGACAATGTATTTGTCCCCTTCAGAGGCTTGCACACAGGTGTGCATATGTGCCAAGCCCGTGCACTCAAGCACGCATGCTCACACGCTCCTGTCTGCATATCAGGGCTCACACACAGCCTCACGCCCTCTCTGCACGCTCACTCACATCTGTGTGGACTCAGGCACACCTCTCTTCAGGTAGCCTTTAGTCAGAGAGTCTTGCATGCTTCCTTTCTTGGTGTTTTCACTCGGGTTCAAACACGCATGTACCACCACTTACTGTGCACCCCTGCCATGGTTTTGCGCGTACCCCTCCAGCGCTGTTATGAGCAGAAGGTGAGGGCATATCTGTGGAAGCTCCTCGCAGTAATTCTGATGCACACCTTCCACTGCGGAGTGAGGGACAGCTCTAGGCCATGGGGGATCCGCTAGTTCTGGCTTTGTCACTTAAAGCAAATCAAGTGTCCACTGTTTCAGGCGTCATGTTCAGAGTTTTGATTGCATTTCCTTTACAATAACTTTTAATTTAGGTGTGATTATGCCTGTTTTGGGAATGGAATGACTGAGCTCTTTTGGGTTTCCATAACCTGCCTCAGGTTATCCATTTATTATACATGGTAAATAAAATTCAAATATATGTTTATCATGTTTCGTTTGTTTTTTTTTTATCACCGCACCGTTGTGTTTCCTAGCAAACATCTTAGTAAACTTGAGTTTTCATTTCTTCTGTCATTTGGTGATCTCAAAAATTCTTTGCTCCCTCTAGCTGCAAATTATATGATTCTATGATAACGTAGGTAAATTAGCTTCGGCTTCTGATCACCTCTTCCCATCTTTCATTCGGAACTGAATTCAAGCTGGTCACTAGCTTGAAGATGCTTGACTGATGCTACTTCCCTAGTTTAGTTACCTGTGGGTTTCTTGGAGGGCACCTTGACCCCCAATTGTCCTGCCTCACTCCAGTGTGGAAAAGTGAGTCTATAAAGATTCCGGGCTCACCTAACACAGTAAGATGTCAGCCAGATGTGCTAACTCATGTATGCATATATTCGAGAAATGCCAAAGTGCCCATCTGCTGAAAAATGGCTCCCGCATTGACTTGTCAGGTACCTAAATTTTTTTTCATTAGCATAACTACTTTGAATCAAGTTCTCCTGACAAGCCCTTCTGTGAACATGTAAATTCACATGACACCAGGCAACATATCAACTGTTTGTGCCAGTTGATTCACTCGGATGTATTTATCAGATATCAGAACTTAAATCAGGAAGCACTGAAAACTCAAGACATGCATTTTGATAAAGAAATGAGCTGGGAAACTGGCTTTTCTTTTTTTTTTTGCCATTTGAAGACAGAACAAAAGTGCTACTGCTATAAATCTCCCACATGTGAATGAAAATCCAACTGAGAGGGATGTCTTCATTCAGATCTATCCAGGAAAAGAATTATTTTGTGGATATTGAGCTAATTGTCCAAGCAGAGTTGAAGGGCTTATTCACCTCTCCCCATCCTGATGCCCACCCAGCCCCCCAATTCCAAGTTTTATTCCCCATAAACCGAATGCCTCAATTCTGCTTTTGAGTAGCAAGAACTCTGGCTTAAGGAATTACACTAGGTTACAGTTCTGAGTCTGGGATCAAAACAGTCTGTCAGCATCAGTCTCGGATACTTTAATCTAAATGAGTTTACCCGGTCAATAGTGGTTGTGACAGTGTGCTGAGAAGAGGCATAAAAATAGGCTTATTAGTTTATGCTTAGAAAGGAAATGAATTTTCTGTATTAACATTTTTAAAAGAGATGTGAAAATACTAAACAATATAAAGAAGAGAATAAAAATAATTAACCCCGCCTTAGCTGGTTTGGCTCAGTGGATAGAGTGTCGGCCTGCAGACTGAAGGGTCTCGGGTTTGATTCCGGTCAAGGGCTCATGCCTGGGTTGCTGGTTCTATCCCCAGCAGGAGGTGTGCAGGAGGCATTCAGTCAATGATTCTCTCTCATCATTGATGTTTCTATCTCTCCCTCTTCCTTCCTCTCTGAAATCAATTAAAAATGTAAAAAATAGCTAACTCACTCTCAAAGATATCGTCCTTCAAATCTCTGTACTACAGGACAGAGTTGAGTAGATTTTGTTCAAATCTAACAGGAGCATTTTCCAAAAGGAGAGCAGACTTTGAAAGGCAGGGCGGACAGTGCATCCCTCTGGGAAGGAACATGAACTGGACAGGGGCTCAGGGTGACCATGCTGATCCCCAGAGGAAGAGGTTACAGGACAGCCAGAAGGAGCGTGAAAGAGGCAGCGGGTGGCTACAAAAGACACCCTTTTCCCTCCTCGCCCTTTGGGGAAGGCCACTTGGGCACAGGACAGTGTTACATATGACCATTTCGAAGCCCTTCACCCCTCAAGGTCTTGGTTCACTTCTTGGTAAAATTAAAAGGTCAGGCTAGTACATCTTTACATTTCCCTTCAAGTCCTTGGGTTTGTTCCACTTGAAAAAGAATTGCAATTCTGCTGGCCCTGAGTTCTTTCCCGGGTTCAGGAAGAGCCAGACATGAGAGCACCCAGACTCAAAGCTTCCTCATTCCACCCCAGGGCTCCCCCAAGGTAGATTAGCATTCATGGTGGTTTGAGAAGCATTGACCCGTGTGTTGCAGTAGAAGGAGCCTGGAATTGATTCAGACGACCCTATTCAAGCTCAAGCTACACACCCCCTTTAGGGGCCGTCTATCTCTAAGCAAAGGACAATGACAACCTCTCTGAGCCTCAGTTTCCTCATCTGGTGAATGACACCAATGGCACATACTCCAGCAGACTTGTGTGTTCTGAAATTTCTAAAGCACTTTGTACAGTAAGTGAGCAAGGTAAGGTTCAGATCCTGCTCACAGTTTGCACAGGTGGTGTTGCTCAGTGGTTGAGCGTTGACCCATGAACCAAGAGGTCACCAGTTAGATTCCCAGTCAGGGCACATACCCTGTTGTGAGATTGATCCCTAGTAGGGGGCATGCAGGAGGCACTCGATGGATGATGTTTCTCTCTCATTGATGTTTCCATCTCTCTATCCCTCTCTCTTCCTCCCTCTAAACATCAATAAAAACATATTTTTTTAAAAAAATACAAAGTGGGGGAATTCCTTAGAACCAAGTGTATGGCTTATTATTAATAAATTTTCTATTTTATTGGTTTAGTGGTTTTACTTTTCAGATACTTTCACCTGTGTTATCTCAATACACCTTTACGAGGACAGGGGAGATGCACAGAGCATGAGGTGGCAGCCTCAGCGGAGGGACCAGTGGAGCCCCAGGGTCACCCAATGGTTTGCACAGAGAAACACAGCCACTTCCCCGTATCTGGAATCCATAGTCAGAACCCGACATTGGTTTTAGACCAGTGGTTCTCAACCTTCTGGCCCTTTAAATACAGTTCCTCATGTGGTGACCCAACCATAAAATTACTTTCGTTGCTACTTCATAACTGTCATGTTGCTACTGTTATGAATCGTCATGTAAATATCTGATATGCAGGATGGTCTTAGGCGACCCCTGTGAAAGGGTCATTCGACCGCCAAAGGGGTCGCGACCCACAGGTTGAGAACCGCTGTTTTAGACGGATATAATGAAAATATTGCAAGGTTCAAGCCAGGCACTCTGAATTGCCTTCTTTGAATTAGCAAGGACCCCCGTCAAGTCTCATGCCCTGTCCGGGCTTCAGTGACCTGCTGGGCACAGGACATGTACAACCATTTCGTGTTGTACAAAGGGTGGCGTGGGGCTGAGATGGACATTTATTTCCAAACTTACGTACCTTACAAAGTGGCCACCGCAGTGAGTCTGGCACCCACCTGTCACCATGCAGTCATTGCAAGGCCATTAACTCTAAGAGACCAGCATTCTGTGAAGGCTCTTGGCACTGTTATTCCACGATTCTGAGTGTCTGCAGAACCGCCCTATAACGGGCGGACTGGCTGTGGTTCATAGTCCCTGCCTGTTCTCTGGCCACAGCATTGGGTTTCCCTCCAAGGGGAATGACCCCTAGCATGACCCGAGGTGAGAGATCAGCCAGGGGCTGTACTCACCTTCTCCTTCCGCGCTGCGTGGCCCCTCCCTGGTAGGCGGTGTACAGACAGGAGGCTGCAGGCGCTGCGCTCAGATAGGAAGCTCTCTTCCCAGCACTCCGAGGAAGGGAGGGGGCTGCTGTGACTCTCTCGTCCCTAAGCCCAGAGAGGCTGTCTTTCTCAGGTCAGTAGGTAAAACACACATAAAGCTGCACACACTGTGTCTGGGGAGAGAGGATGCAGCCACAGTGAAAGTGTGTGAGACCAGCTCGAGCGCCAGGCTGCTGGGATTCAGCCCGTGAGCATGAGTGTTACGGAGAAGGGCAGGAAAGGCTTCACCTGGGGTTTGAGGGAAGAGGAGCTCAGATGGTGGAGGGAGAGAGGAGGGCACTCAGACATGGGGGCATGACCCTGGCCTCCAAGACCAAGGCAGGGAACTTGAACTCTGTAACCATCCACATGTCACCCCGTGAGCGCGCTCAAAGCATCCTGTCCCCGCTGGGGAGACTTTCGGGGAGAGGCTGCAGTCTGTGTGCAGCTGCGCAGGGAAGGGGACCCCTGCCTCCCGCGTGGGGAGCCCGCCCTCCCAGGTTTGGCCAATGGTAGTGATTTCTTTCTGGTCCTGGGAGGGAGGCCAGCTCTACCATCTAGAGCTGGGCCTCGGCCCGGGAGCCAGGAGGGTGGCATGCAGTGCTCCTGACTGCCCAGCAAGTGGAGACAAACCTCCAGGAATGAGGTGAGAAATGGGGCTGACAAGGCCTTATTTCCTCAGCTCTCCAGCCTTCTCGTCAGAGCCCCAGCTTTCCCTGCCCCTGCCCCAGGACTTTACACTGTGCTAACAGGTACCCCCTTTAGCTTCAGGTCTTTGCTCTCCTTTGCCTCAGGTCCCCTCCCTACCATGAGCCAAATGTGAGGGAGTAGACAGCAGGGTTTGTTTTCAAGGTGGTAAAAGAGTGTCTTCCCGCCCTAACCGGTTTGGCTCAGTGGATAGAGCGTTGGCCTGCGGACTGAAGGGTCCCAGGTTCAAGGGCATGTACCCTGGTTGCGGGCACATCCCTGGTGGGAAGTGTGCAGGAGGCAGCTGATCGATGTTTCTCTCTCATCGATGTTTCTGGCTCTCTGTCCCTCTCCCTTCCGCTCTGTAAAAAATCAATAAAATATATTTAAAAAAAAAAAAAAGAGTGTCTTCCCAGCCCTGCCTATGGGTCCTCAGGTCCCGCTCACGGTTAGCCAATTTGACAAGCGCATGAGGAAATTTTTTCTCAGCCCAGAAACTGCGCTGAAGACCTGCCACGTAGTCAGGATAGCAGGCAGGTCTCTAAATGACCTTTTATGCGAATGAGGCTGATGGAAACCTTGCAGCATATAAATCAGACTGAGTCACCCTTGGAATTCTGGTGACGGGCCGGCGGATGCACACGCCCTTCTCTGTGTGAACGGCGTGGACATCACAGAAAACCCTGCAGAGCCCACACATGGGCTCTGTAGGACCTTTAGGGAGCAATGTGTCCCTTCCCTCCTCCTGTCACTATGGGAAGCCATCCGGTCTCTCGGGCTTAACAAAGCGAGTGAGGGCGGCAGGGGCAGGTCTGGTGCGGAGGTCGTGCTGCCCCCTCTTCTGACATGTGCTCCAGGTGGCATGGGCTTGAGCATCATTGAGACTAGTAAGGGTACACACCCTGAACTTGACACTGAGCACAGGCCAGACTGAAGGACCCTCTGGAAAGTGTCTTCACATTCATTTATAAGGCATTTTGTCCAGAATGATAGTGTCCCTTCTTACGCGCACTTTACGGGAGTTCAACCACTGAAAAAGATGAGCGGCCAAATAGACTCTGTGCCCCGCCCCCTTGGGCTTCCTCCAAGTTTTCCTTAAAATTCTCCAAATTTTTAATGGCCACCTCCCCTCTTTTTTTTTTTTTTTTTTTTTTTTTAGTATATCTTTATTGATTTCAGAGAGAAAGGAAAAGGGAGAGAGATAGAAACATCAATGATGAGAGAGAATCATTGATTGATTCGCTGCTTCTTGCACATCCCCCATTGGGGATCAAGCCCACAACCCAGGCATGTGCCCTTGACTGGAATTGAACCTGGGACCCTTCAGTCTGCAGGCTGACGCTCTATCCACTGAGGCAAACCAGCGAACCTCCCCTGTTGACGTTGCTGTTTTGTGCCATTGGTGAGTGTGAGGAAATGCCACATGGTCAGACGAAAGGAAAGCAAGAAACTCCAGGGCCCTAAGAATACATGCAGGAGAGTTTTGGGGGGAAGAGGCGAGGAGATCCCTTTTGCGCGGCACATTAAAATGATGTATGGAGAACCTCTCCCTTCCAGCTGAGGAGGTGGTCAAGATGAGAGGATAAATCTCGAAAAGAATAATGTTTTCAGAATCAGGTTCCTTGTCCTCAGATCCTTTGATGTATGAGTGTAATAGTAGGTAGGACACATAGTGAAATATACATGAGATCGCCCCAGAAGAGAATCGCGGAGAGGAGGGAATATTAGTGTTTACATCAAAACTCAATTGGAACACTCATTTCAAGATGATAGTTTGTTATGTTGAATGCAATTTAGTCCCAGGGGGATGTTTCCTTTCTGCCTCTAGGACTCTTCCCATCCCCGCCCCCACCCATCCCCACACCCCTTCCTCTCCCATGTCTAGATAGAAGGAGGCACCACACACCAAGCCTGTGACATGTGCTGTGTGGCTGCCGGTTTTGCAGAGGACAGAGGGCAGGGGGAAGGGGTGGTAGCACCCTTTGGGCACTGCCCACAATTCCCTAGCTTTTTGGAGACTTAGATAATTTTACTTTATTTTTTAAAAATATATATTTTTATTGATTTCAGAGAGGAAGGGAGAGGGAGAGAGAGATAGAAACATCAATGATGAGAGAGAAAATCATTGATTGGCAGCCTTCTGCACACATCCCCCCCCTCTCCCCCCAACTGGGGATCAAGCTGGCAATCCGGGCATGTGTCCTGACCAGGAATCGAACCCTGACCTCCTGGTTCATAGATTGACGCTCAACCCCTGAGCCACGCCAGCTGGACAAGACTTAGGCAATTTTAAACAGAGGAGAATTTAATTCAGAGGATGATTTCCTTGTAGCAAATCAACCAAAGGAGCTAGCAAGCTGCAAGTGAGAATGTTTCCCTCCTCTGTGTCCTTAGCCTCCTCACACACACTTGGAGGGAGTTCAATCACAAAGGAAAAGTGGCAGCAAAACGGACCCTGGTGGGAGGGCCAGCTTGGTAAAAGCAGCTTCTGTGGCCCTGGCGGCTCGTGCAAGCTTAGATGCCCACAGCGTGGCGTGACCATCGCTTGTGCAAGCAGCCGGTCCGCAGTCAAGAGCATTTCCCGATGGGCTGCTTGCTGGGTGTAGATTTGTAGGCCTCCAGGTGGGGCCTTTTAAATGGTGCTTTTAAAACGTCGCCAGGCTTCATCAGCGCCCTTCAGGTAGACTCCGCTCTTGAATAGGGAGGCTTCCTCCCACCAGGATGTCTGTTTTTCTCACCTGGCAGATTCTGTCCAGCTGGGCCATGGGCTGGCCGCAGGCGCCCTGGCAGAGAGGAACTGGCACAGCCAAGGCACGATGCTGCATCCTCCCCTGAACACCTGGCTCTCACCTCGCCTCTCCCTCCATCTTTCGGGGTGACTGTGAGCAAAGGCATAGTCCGGTCTGAGCACCAACCTGCACACAGGTGCTGAGTAATATTTCAAGGGTGGGGGAGAACAGCCGTTCTGCATGTGGGCACACGTGGCTATCGCGTGACCACATGTGGCTATTGTGGAACCACGCATGGCTATTGTGATATGTCCTGTTGATGCAGTGCCCAGTGATAATGAAGGAGAGAGGCGATTTCCTTCTAACAGCTTTGTGGCCTCTCTGTACCTCAGTCGTATGGATTCTTTCTCTTTGCTTAGAAGCTGAGAAGGAGAGAAGAAAGATGGAAGGACAGGAGAGAGGAGGGGAGGGGGTGAGAAGAAGGGAGGGAAAGAGAAAGGTAGGGAGAATATAAATATCAGAATTGGAAGTGACCTCAGAAATCTTTTATTCTAATTTGTTCTTTTTTCAAGTTTAAAATATGAGATTCAGAGAGAGAAATGGCTTAACAGAGAGGTTTTATAGAGAGTTGGTGGCAAATCTAGGATTCAGAATTCTTCCTTGTGACTGTGACGGTATCACCATAGATCTCATCAAAAAAGCCCGAGTCTTAGAAGCTGTCAAGGCAATGGTGACTGATAAAATTTCCCCAAATTCCAATGTTACCTGAAAGCTCAAAGTTGAGCTCTGACAACAGATACTGGCAGTTTTCCGTGAAGTGACGAGCTAACTTGCTCACTGTTGAGAACAGGACTGTCAGCTGCCCAAGTCTGAACTGTCTGTCTGTCTGTCTCTGTCTGTCATTCTCCCAGTGAGCACCTGGCTCCATGAAAACAGCGGTGAGTCCAGCTCCCGACTCACACATGAGTGCCCGTGCCTGAGATGCACGGAGTACATCGCTTCCCATCCCGTCATGCAAAACACTACACACAGAAGGTGGTTTTTTTTTTTTTTTAATATATTTTATTGATTTTTTACAGAGAGGAAGGGAGAGAGATAGAGAGTTAGAAACATCGATGAGAGAGAAACATCGACCAGCCGCCTCCTGCACATCTCCCACTGGGGATATGCCCGCAACCCAGGCACATGCCCCTGACCGGAATCGAACCCGGGACCCCTCAGTCCGCAGGCCGACGCTCTATCCACTGAGCCAAACCGGTTTCGGCCAGAAGGTGGGGTTTTAAGAAATGAAATGTTTGATTGTTTAAGGAGAGACAGTCCTAAGTGAGACTGGCTTTGGGGGGGTCTTGCTCCAAGTGTGGTGGGAAGCACATGGCCACTCGGGCAGCCTGCTGCCAACACTGTGATGGGTGCGGAGGCTTTTGTGCAAATAGCAACACAACACAAAGGTAAATAATGTCTTAATATTGTTGGGGAAGTAGTTCTGACCTCCCAGAGCCCCTGAAAGGCCTCCGAGACCCTCTGCAAGGTATGGATCACACTTGGAGAACATTAACTTAAAGAAGGAGTTAAGCCTTTGAGTACCAGGCTCTGGGCCCAGAAACTCTTCAGGTGTCTTTTACCTGTAAGATCAGAGGTGTCAGTGCAACCATACAAACTCCAGACCGCCCCTTCCAATTGATCTATATTACTGCGTTGATATGAATATTAAAACATAGAGTCAATACTTCCCACCTTTGAGTCCTTGGTCTAGAAATTCGCAAGTTAGTTATGGGGTAAAATTTGGTTAGTTTCAATGACAGATAAAAGCTTACATCAGATACGCTCTCCCTGGCACTCCCATTCCTGGCTTAGCTGTGGCCCCAGTGGAGTTGATCTGGGTCAGTGAGGCTGTAACCAATGGGGAACGCACCCTGTTGGTATCTTTAAAAACCCGGCCTTTCTTTGTCTCCCAAAGTGCAATTGTCCCTTCTGTTTATTAAATGTAAAGACATTCTGCCATTTTATTTTTATTTTCAAAATGCTTAGGTTACATGTAGACTCTCAGCAGTCAACATAAACTTAGGCAAAAAGTGGAAGTAAGCATTATACTGCCCCCTAGTGGGATACCATGGGGAGCACAAAGGAGATAGAGATGGATGGGGTGTTCCCATTGCCACTGACCTCCTGGTGCCAGAGTTTACATGAAGGGCATTCCCTTGGGCTCTGCAGCCAAGAACTTGACATACACTCTTAGCCACCTATACAGGACACAGAACCCTGGTCAAGTAAAATTAAAAAGGGAGCATCAAAGAGTGAGAGACCAAATGCCGCTCCCCTAGAGAAATTGTGAATCTGTTTAATGAAGAAAACCATGTCCATGAATGAGATTTCACACTTACAAAGCTATTGATAACAATTAAAAATTAATACAGAACCATCTGAATGCTTCACATGCTTGAGGGCTTGGGGGAGATTAGGTGTGAGCAGAATCATGGTGAATTGATCAGGAAATAACATCATCGATGTATGATAAAGCCCAGTTAAACTGAGTTTAAAGAAATGTTGCCCCACTGACAGAATGCTCCCCAGACATTTAATATTTGGGGATATTAAATTTACTAAAGTCTAGTTACATTTCTAATATTTGTATTGATTTCACATAGGAAAGGAGAGGGAAGGAGGGAGAGAAAGGAAGAGAGAGAGGGAAAGGGAGAGGGAGAAGGAGAGAGAGAGAGAGAGAGAGAGAGAGAGAGAGAGAGAGAGAGAGAAATCTCAATGGTGAGATAGAATCATTGATCAGCTGCCTCCTGCACACACCCCCTACTGGGGCTTGAGCCTGCAATCCTGGCATGTACCTTGACTGGGAATTGAACTGTGACCTCTTGGTTCATAGGTCGACACTCAACCACTGAGCCATACCAGTTGGATGTTACTTGTTAATTTTATAGCAGTTTTATTCTTTAATTTGTCTTGGTTTATTTCCATGCTCATTCTCCCTACTATCAGAGGTTTTCTAAATCTTGAGAGAGATTTTGCATTGATCTGGCTTTACTCTATTGATTTCCAATTCCCCAGAGACTCTGAACAGGGATCGATTTCGATGTTTATACACCTAATCATTTTGTACTCAGGTTCACTATGCCTGCCTTTCTTCTACTAGAGCACGAGGTAGTTTATAGAATTACAATCAATTTTATATCAGATGTTCCGACATGACCACAGATGACTTTTTCGTAGATATCAAACATAGCATGCAAATTATTTATAACTCGTTCTCTGTTTCCTCTCACATTCCAACAATTCCCTGCCTAATCTATGATAGTTGGGATAATTGATTAGTTTGAATGTCAAGTTTTTTAAAAAGATCATTTCCTTTACAATAAAGGCAGCTCATCAGATGGTAAGTCACTTGGAACTATCCTTCTCACCTCAAAGTTTCCAGAGTAGATTGAAAGGAGACAGTTGGATTCTCCAAGTATCATGGTAAAGAGAAGACTCAGGTGTCCCCTGCCACCTGTCATCATAGTTCTTACCTGTTTATCATCATCATCCTTCTCCTCCTCCTCCTCCTCCTCCTCCTCCTCCTCCTCCTCCTCCTCTTCCTTCTTCTTCTTCTTCTTCTTCTTCTTCTTCTTCTTCTTCTTCTTCTTCTTCTTCTTCTTTTAGAATAGTTTGTTGATTTTTAAAGAGAGAAGAAGGAAGAGGGAGAGTACAACATCGATTGTCTCCTCCTGCATGTCCCCTACAGGGGATTGAGCCCCCACCCAGGCATGTGCCCTTGACTAGGAATCCAACCGGCCACCTCCTGTTGTATGGGATGAGGTCCAACCAATTGAGCCACACTGGCCAGGACTTTATCTGTTGCTTTTCAATCCATGTCCATCTTTCCCCTGCTTACATGAGAGCACTTATAGTAAATAAGGAATCTGAAGAAAACGAGGCAGAATGCAGGAGAGAATGTAAATGGGATGGGAAAGAGACTGCTTCCAGTGGCAGAGTCAGGTAAGGCTTCTCTGTGGAGGGGACATTTGAGCAAAGAACTAAACAATGAGAAGGTAGCTATGAGAAGACCTGGGTAGCAGCATTTCAAGCAGAGGAACAGCAGTGATGCAGGCTGTGAGGGCCCCAGCGTGGAGCACCTGGAGCATGTCCAGTGTGTCCGGGACATGGCCAGGAAGGGGCAGATGGAGAGGTATGCAGGGGCCATCCCAGCAGCATGTAAATGCCACATACAACAGGGTCTCATGGGACGTTCTTAAGAAGCTTAGACTCTATAGTAGGCATAATGGGAAGCCCCTGGAGCAAGCATGTCAAACTCAGGGCCGGCGCGCTGCATGGCTCATTGGGCCCGCTGGCTGTGAATTTGACATGCTTGCCCTGGAGGTTCTGAGGCCACAGAGGCATGATCTGATCTATCAGTGCTGAGGGGCGAACCGGAGACACAGGATTAGTGGGGGCTGCCACAGTGATCCTGTGCGGGGACCCATGTGGAGAGGGTGGAGTAGAGGAGGCAGAACCAGATTTCAGAATAAATTTAAGTCAGAGCCCGAGTCTGCTGATGGATTGCATGTGGTGATGAGGAAGAGAGGAACCAAAGATGGACTTTAGGGTTTTAGCCAGAGAGAGCAGGAATGGCAATGCCATTTCCCAAGATGGAGACCCTGCAAAAAGAAGCAGATTGGGGGAAAGAGAAGAATGGGGAAATAAGAGGTTAGTTTTATCCATATTGTGTTTATTGAAGAGCCTTGTTGGACATCAGAGTGGCATCGTATGGATGGTTGAGATTGAGGAAGAGACCTCAGGGGCGAGTCAGGGAGAGGCATACATGGCCAAGTCATCAGTAGAAGGAAGCTTTCCTGAGCTATGGACCACATGAGAAGACCCAGGTGTGAGTGTAGGGAGAACTGACCACAGACAGGAGAAAGAGCCGCCAAGAGTGAGCGAGAATGTGGGGAGAAAGGAAGAGGAGACGCCCAGTGAGCAGCTTCCCAGGAGCCACGTGAGGAAAACGCTTCCGGAGAGAGAATGTGTCCAGGGTGATAAATGCTGCTGAAAGGAACGAAATTTTAATCGCTGTTTTTGGCAAGATGGAGTTCATAGGTGACCTTGACAATAGCAATTTCAGTAGCATAATGGGAACAAAGCCTGTTTGGAGTGAATGGAAATCAGGGGATAGAAAGGGAAAAGTGCAAAACGAAGAGCGTACGTAATTTTGTAAAAAGATTTTTATTGTAAAGGAGAGCAGGGAAATGGGGCCGTTGCTGGAGGGAGGGCGTGGAGCCAAGGAAAGGATTTTAACATTTATGATGATGATTATGATAATAACCATTATCATTATCATCATAATGACTGCCATTTATTGAGTGCTTACCATGTGCCAGGCACTGTGCCAACCGTTTTCCATATATGATCTCATTGGATCTTTTCAGCAAACCTATAAAGAAGGCGCCGATGGGACTGTCGGTGCAGAGGTGTGAGAACAGAGGAACCAGCATCCCCAATCTGCAAAGTGATAGAACCAGGATCCCTACCTACATGTGTCTGATGCTACATCCATGTCTCTTAACACAGCAGACTGACCTGCTCCCTGTACAAGACCAGCTGAAAATGAACAGTACTTAGTCAACACTTGGGTTGCCAGGGATAGAATTCCAACTCACATTGGCTTAAGAAATTTAAAACAAAAAAGTGTGTCTCAAAAATCCAGAAGTGCATCTGAGCTCAGGTGTAACAGGATTTGAAGGCTCACACCGGGCCATAGGGATTCGGTTTCTCTCTCTGCTGCTGGGCTCTGATTTCCACTCTGCTGCCTTTATTCCTGCAGATTTCCCCAGGTGCGATCTCCAGCAGCTCATGGCTCACTTTCAACCGTTTGGGAAATCCAGGGGTCAAAGAGGCAGATGGGGGTGGCTCTTCTTTCATGAGTTGTGTCACCAGCTCATCTTGGACACAGCTGATATCCCAGGGGCATGAGATTATCTCATGTACTGGGCTTGGGCCACATGCTGATGGGACCCAGAGCTTGCTCTCTAGAGCAGCGGTCACCAACAGGTGGTCCCTGAGGTCCGAAAGGTTGGCGGCCATGCTCTAGAGGTAATATCCAGGTGCTATCAGCAGAAAAGTTATGCTGGACAGGCAAAGAGGGCAGGTACCCACTAAACCAGGAATGCATTCAGATGTTTACTATCTTGCGGACAATGTCATGGTTTGCTTCCTAGGAGTGCACTGGCATAGAAGTTCAACGAGTCCAAGGCCTTTCCAGTCCTGTTCATCAAATGCAGTTCCCAGCCTAGTGCTCGGGTTTAAAGCGTGTATTTATTGAATGAATGAGTGACTTCAGTGATTCTTCTATCGTGCTGCCCTGCTCCACTTGAGCTATTTACTGTATTTTAATTTTAGGTGAAGAGCTCTTCATGTGTTTGAAACCTGTGATTATTTTTCCTATGCGTACTTTTGCAACTCTCTGAAACTCTTTATTTGGAAATAGTGTTTTCGATGAATGTGCTGCTCTTCAGAACAGTGTTTTTGAAGTTATTTTATTCAAAGGAGAAAAACTGCCTCAGTACAAAACCCCCAGTTCTCTCTGTGACATCCCCCGAGGGGAAGAACCTGAAGGTCTCGCCAGAACTGAAATCCCAGCAAATCCTAATGCAGCCCAGCTTTCCCCCTGGGGTTTTTTCCCTCCCCTGCTGACTGGAGGTGAGGCTGAGCTCTGGGGAAAGACAGGCTCAGGATGAAGAGCTGTTTGGATGCATTTGTTCTGCCACTGGAGTGCCTGTGGCAGCACCACCATCAGGAAGCTCCCAGGTGGGCGGGGTGGAGAGACAAACAAGGCACCAGCCTTACGGATGAGCTGAAACTTCACATTGTGTAGCGTGTTCACGTGAGGATGCTGAGGGGCCTTTAACTGAATAAAAAATAAATTTCAGTCTGGTGCAGTGATTGTGTGAGGAGGCTTATTATAAAGTCAGGAAGGTAGATCTTGTCCTACATAAACATAATGCCTTTTCCCCAGGCACTTAGAGACTTCAAAACAGCAACAACATGTGCCTGGTTTATGGTCGGGCATATGGAAGAGAAGCACCCATAGTGAGGTGTCCTGGGTAGGGAGCAGCGTTTTACCTTAAAGGTCAAGTGCGAGGGCTCCAGAGTGGGGCTGGCTGGTTCAAATCCACTCTCCCCTTCTCTCATTAGGTGGCCTCAGGCAGGATGCTAATGGCCTGGTCTTAGTTTCCTTGCTGGTGATATATGGATAATGGAACAGCATTATCTCATAGAGGCTGAGCATCAGCTGGTGTACTTAAGCATTTAAAACAGTGCTTGGTACAGAAATCAACGGATTTGGGTTTGTTTCCATTGCCATTATTTTTAATGGGAACAAGAGGCTGAGTGTGCATGGAAGAAATTTCGTGCTTTATTCTGAATATCCAGAGGATTAAGCTGCAGTGTAAGTGTGTGCATGTGTTTGTGTGTTTGTGTGTGTGTGTGTGTTGGGGGGGTGGTAGAGGATGAGGATGAGGAGGAGGAGAGAGGCTGCTCTGAGATTGAGCTCTCTCTCTGGCTGTGTACAACATATTTTCACATTCTGAGAATTGAGAGCACCTGTTGGGTGTCCTGCAAGTTTGAGAAGAGCAATTGCTCTGAAGTCAGGAGTGGAATTAATGTCATGGAAAGTATCAGAGGCTGATGTGAATAATTAAGCCTCCTAATGAGAGCATTAATATTTCCCCCATGGATTGATTTAGCGTTTCTGTTGCTAGGATTGTTGCACAAACTTACCTGAGCTGGCCATCTATCTTGATTGCTCAGGACACACTGCTCTGGGGGAAAAAAAAAAAAAGCTGGTAGAACACACCTAATCTCATATTGAAAACCCTGAGAAGTAGGAAGGGAGCTCTTTACCCAGGAAGTCACGTGCCCAGGGAATGATCCTGAGTGGCCCTTGATTTTTAAGCAAGTCATCACTGAGCTTGGCCTTGCTATGATTTATTGATTTCTATTTAATTTCTATTTGAAGATGGGTGTGGTTGCCAATCCCATTTCTCCAGCATATGATAAGCTATAGGCTTGTGCCTCCCAAGTTCATGGATACCAACTTTCCTTTATGCATAAGAATAGCAGTGGCTGGGAATAATGTTACCCCTCCAGGCAAACACTGGACAAGCAGGCAAGGGCAGTGTCTCAGTCAGGATCCACCAGAGCAGCAGGAGCAGGAGAAAATATATAATTTTTGCAAGAAATGGTTTACCCAACGGGGTGGGTGCTGGCCAAGGAGACCCAAAGTTCTTAGGGTGGGCAGCTGCGAAGGGAAAGTCATGGGTAGGCTAGAGTCCCACTGGCACAAGCTAAAGCTTGTTGTCCACAGATGGCAATGGGGAAGGGAGGTCTAGGGCTGTGGTCGGCAAACTGCAGCTCGCGAGCCACATGCGGCTCTTTGGCCCCTTGAGTGTGGCTCTTCCTAAGCCTTAGGAGTACCCTAATTAAGTTAATAACAATGTACCTACCTATATAGTTTAAGTTTAAAAAATTTGGCTCTCAAAAGAAATTTCAATCGTTGTACTGTTGATATTTGGCTCTGTTGACTAATGAGTTTGCCGATCACTGGTCTGCGGGAGGGGAGAGCAGGTGCTGACCCAGGTGTGCAGTCTCCCTCAGGGAAAGCCGGGCCTTCTCTTAAAGCCTCTGACTCATTAGGTCAGGCCCACAGAGGCCACCTCCTCTTAGATGAGCTTAAAGTCGCTGAGTTGGGACTTCAAATGCATCTGTAAAACCCCCAGCGGCACCTCCGTTAGTGAGTGATGGTGACTGTGAGAGAAGTCTGTGTGCTGCAAAACACAGCCACCTCCCTCTGTCCTCCAGCTCTCCCAATAGAATCTCCCCGAAGCCCAGATAACCAGCAACACACCAAGCGGCCCACATGGATAGAGTGCAAAGGGCAGGAGAGGAACCAGCCCCGGGAGGGCGTCCCCCTGCACATGGTGGGGAAAGCAGGTCCGGTGACCCGACCACGTGTGCTTTCTCAGTTCACACAACATTGTTTATTGCTGTCAACCTCACATTCGCGTGCCAGTTCATGGGCTCTAAAGCACATGCGCAGTCATCTGCACTTGCTTTTGTTTTGCTTTGAGCTTCTACATCTTTTTCAAACAGATGCCGCGGGATTAATCCCCCTCATTTTAGAGGCAAGGACTGAGGGCCATGGACACGAAGGCGCTGGCTGACGGTCCGTCCCGCTGTCCGTGTGATGGGCCAGACATGTCCAAATCTTCCGACCCCGAGGCCAGGGCTCATGCCACCTCCCCGGGCTGCGGCCCAGCTTGCTCCGTGCCTGCTACCTGTCTCCCCTGGTAACATTTTCAGTGACAGCCCCGTCTTCTAAAGCAATAGAAGGTGATCTGGGCGGTTGTGTCCAGATTTATGGCTGTGGGCTATCCTTGCCTGTGGGTAAGTTCTGCTCTGTGTAACGGATAGTCTGGGAGACTTGGGAATCACATAGGACCCGACGTCATGTGTGTGGGAAGGTCCCTTTTCAAAGGACAGCCCCTGCTCTGTAAGCCGTGAGGGCACCAGTGTGTCCTGAGTTGCTCACAGGAGTGAACCACGTCGCAAGCTTCCAAGAAAAAATTTTTGACTAAAGATTAATGTTTAATGAAGCTACGAATCCTGAACCGATGGGGAGCATTTATCTGTTAATGAGTTTTTGTGAAGTATCATCCAGACCTTTAAACACACCGGGTTATTAACGGTACCAGCTGACTCGCCACTTCACGGTCCACACCCGCACTCTGCACCTTCAGCATCCCGGGAAACACGTGGTAGGCCAGGGGTGGGGAACCTTTTCTCTGTCAGGGGCCATTTGGGTATTTATAACACCATTCTCGGGCCATGCAAAATGATCAACTTAAAAATTAGCCTGCTTTATTTGGTCAAACATTTAATTAACTCATCCCTAATGCCGGGGCAGGTCCAGACCAAATGATTTTGTGGGCCTTATATGGCCCTCGGGCCAGACGTTCACCACCCCTTGTCAGTTTCCAAAAGCCTGAGTCTGGGTCACCCAGGAACACAGAGTCTTCATGGAGAGCCACCTTATCCCTTTGGCCTAACAGCAAAGCTTCTCTTGGTAGCACCTGTATCTCCTCATTTTGTAAAATTTTCTATTCTGGGGTATCCTGTTAGTAGGACCCATGAGCCCATAGAAAAATGGTATTTTTTCCCAAATAAGTAAATGCCACTGACAAAGAGGGCTTCTCTCTTTGTCTGAATGCAACACAGTCAACAGATAAATTCCCAGCACTAGGTGAGGACTGATCCCACCCAGCAGGCGCTCGTCCATCTGGAGTGTTTGGCTGCGGCCTGACTGGCGGGTGTTGGCTGCTTTCCTTTCTGAGGTTTTAGAAATCTCTCCAAAGCATTAAATCATCCTGGATGGCCTGCGGAGTGAAGTGGTTAATAAGGGCGGAGCCAGGGGTAAATGGGGGCGGAGGCAGTGGTTAATAACAGCTCTGCCATAGCTCTGCTTGGGTTTGAGACTTCATTCCATCTTTATTAGCTGATGTCATTTTACTACTCTTGTCTGTACTTCGTTTCCTCTCGGATGAGATGCGGGTAATAAGAGTGTTTGCTTCACAGGATTTAATTGCGGGAATTAAAATGAGTTAGGTATGTAAAGCAGCCAGAACAGCGCAGGGCCTGGGATACCTCCTCAGTACTATTATTAGTGTTCGTACAGTAGCTGGTATTTGCTTTCCCTTATTGAAATGGCGGGGCATTATTTTGGGGGAAGATGTGAGTCTTCTTCCAGAAGCCTGGACCTCAAGTCTTGTAAGACACTCTGGGGAGGGTCGGGGTAGGGTTAGTGACCCGTGGCCGTGGTCCATCAGGTGTTCAGGTTTCTGAATAAGGACAAAACAGGCAGGAACCTCCCACAGTCTCCGGCTGTACGTGTTACAACTTGGAAACGGAGCACGTTCAGATCTCCTAGGGAGCCTGGCTAATACCTCCCAAGGGGTTCTTCACATTGCGAATTCAGACAAATTGCTGCTTTTTAATTAACAGAGCCCAACAACTCTGTTATCTGTCTTCTCATGAATCTATTTTCTCTCTGATCCCTGCTTGTTCTCACACCCTGTCTGCTTCTGAGCTGTAGTCCCCCACAGTGCCCTGAGGGGTGGATGCCTCAGTGGGGAGCAGAGCCGGGGCTGGCAGCTTTAGCACTGAGATGGGTGGCTTGTCATCAAAGGCCAGCCGTCACCCAACTCTGCTTCCAGCCACAAAGGACTCAGGACGGAGGCCCCGGGTCCCTCGCGGCTGCAGTGCCAGCCCCGAGCTGGGCTTATTGAAGAGCTGGCAGAATTCCCTGGACAGAAACCAGTGGAAGCAGCATCCAGGGATGTCTCCCCAAGACCCCATTTATTTAAGTTTAATAAGACAGTTATTGACTCATAAATAACAACCGACTCAAGGAAGCGTGTTTATCAAGGACATAGGCCCAGATAATGTAACTGTGTCTCCGCACACAGAGCCCCAGTGAGGATGGGAACAGACTCGGAGGAGCACACAGGCTCCATCCTGTCCTGCCCTCCTTCCTCGGTTCTCTGAAAAGTGCAGGCCTCGCTCAGGCTCAGGCAGGTGGGCACACACCTTCACCTGGGCCACCGAAGGCTGGGGTCAGTTTATTGTCCTGAGCACCGGCCAGGACACCTGAGTTCAGAATGTGAGATATGATCTCGTGTCCGTCACCATTCAGAGCTGACCCATGACGACACTGTCTGCAGCATTCTCCCTTTCTAGAAAACGGCTTCCTTCTAGCTCCATTCCCAGCAGGACACTTCAAAATGGCTTTGGAAAAAAACAAATTCTAAAGTTAAAAATATCCCCCTCCACTCCCTGGCTCCTACTTATTAGAACAATGCCTAAGGCAGCAGGGGTGTCGTTGGCAGTTCTGTTTGTGATGGGACTAAAAGAGTTGATGTGTTTATGAATATTTACATCTCCGAGAGGAGACTGCTGTTAAGTAGAATTTATTTTTTAATTCTTTAAATCTTCTCTCGTGGCATGAAAATGCGGGGGCCCACAGATAGAGGAGAGAATGAGAAGGAAAAGAAAAAAATGGTCACCCCAAAGCCTGCTCTGCACAGACCCCTTGTTGCCAAAGGGTGAGAGGGAGAAGGATGTGAGCGAGGTGTTAGTGAGTGGACCCATGGAGTTGGTCGCGTTCCCTCAACTTTCTTTCCATATGATGCACCCGGTGTTCTCTGATGTTAGGTAACAGGTTCCCAGCAGTGATGCCTGCCAGCAGAGGCCGAGGTGGGAATGGCCGTGGCTCACTCATGCAAGAGGCAGGAAGGTCGCCATCTGAATGCCAGGTCGAAAGGGCACTAGGATTCCATGTTCCCCAGTTGACTGGCTACCTTGACATTGAATGGTCAGTCATTCCCAGGCTGTCTTGCCTCCACATAGGCTGTCTCTTTCCAAGGAACTCGGACATTTGCATTCTGGTACAATTTCAAAGGTGCTGACCAGAGAATTGGAGTTAAGTCACTGGAGAACACACAGCAAGTCAAGAACAAAAGGGCTTACTGATCCCACGGCATCTTCAAGTCAGCCCTGGGGCTGGCATCTCTGCAGTGTGACAAGGACAAAACCTTGGCTCTGGGCGCCGCGCCCTAGGAGAGCGGAGGCTCTCTTCCCTCACATAACTCCTTTCAGGCGAGCATCTTCACGCCGTGCGTGAGAGGAGTGACTCCCACCGACTGCAGGCACTTGGCTCACCTCCTGCTTGGCTACAGAGGGCTCTGAAGCAGGTGACTGTTGAGCCATTGCTGTGCCTTAATTTGCAAGTTACTTTGCAAAGAAGCCTTCCCCTTGGCAGGCTGTCGAACTATTATGAAGCTGTCTTACCAGTAGGCAGTCCTGGGCACAGCTCGCAGCTAATTTAGCAAAGTCCGGAGTAGACGTGTCTGACACTCTGGAGGGTGCAGACACCACTGGAGGGACCTTACACAGTACATGTGGGGCCGGTGAGGGGCGAGGATTCTGACGGGGAGAGGGAGGAAGTGGCAGAGACCCACAGGGCACAGCTCTTGGGCCACAGGATTTGCCGTGCCTTGGCTGAGCAACGTGACCCTGACCCTGACCTCCCACTGTAGATTTTACAGACTGAATCCCCATTTCTCCGCCACAGTCATGAGGGCGCTGCTTCACTGAGCAGCTGTCACTCCATTTCAGGGATCCAGTCCAGTAGCCCCTGCATCCTGGGAGGGAGGGAGGTGAAGGCATTGGGGACGGTCCCACTGAGGTGGGTAGTCTGGTGTTGATTCTACAAGTATCACTGAGTGCCTACCAGAAGCAGAGAGCCCCTCTGAGCCTGCCTCCCTGGCATAGAAGAACCATGGTTGATGCAGCATACAGCATACACACGTGGGGATGTTGAGAAATGAATCAGCATCCAACCTGTATGCAAAATAACAGAGGGCAGAATCGACGGTGTAGCTTCTTTGAGGGACCTCAGTCTACCCCTGACAAATGAGGGGGAAGCTCCAGGGACAAGGGTCGGATCTGTTGTCGGGCTTCCAGAACTCGAGGGGTAGCAATTTTTTTTTCCTCAAGGATAATTTATGTGAATTCTTATACACTTGATTAGTCCTTTTTTTAAAAAAATATATTTTATTGGTTTTTTACAGAGAGAAAGGGAGAGGGACAGAGAGCCAGAAACATCGATGAGAGAGAAACATTGATCAGCCGCCTCCTGCACACTCCCCACTGGGGATGTGCCCGCAACCAAGGTACATGCCCCTGACCGGAATCGAACCTGGGACCCTTCAGTCCGCAGGCCGACGCTCCATCCACTGAGCCAAACCGATTTCGTCATGATTAGTCCTTCTTTAAAAAAAATAAATTTTTATTGATTTCAGAGAGGAAGAGACAGGGAGAGAGATATAGAAACATCAATGATGAGAGAGAATCACCGATCGGCTGCCTCCTGCACACCTCCACTGGGGATCAAGCCTGCAACCCGGGCATGTGCCCCCAACCAGAATCAAACCCAGGACCCTTCAGTCCACAGGCCGTCGCTCTAACCACAGCCAGGGCTCAATTAGTTTCTTGTTTGCAACAGCAGTTGGGAAGCGCTGAGAGGGGAGTAAAATTCCTTCTCAGATCATCTGCGATTCAGGTCTGGCCTTTGGTTTCCTCCTTGTGCATTGAGAGTTGTTCTAAGGCCTTCCTTTCCCCAGTGCTTTGTGACTTTGTGACCTTCCATCCCTTTGAACTTTTAAGTTGCATCCCATCCTCCCCTGGTATAAAAGGGACCTACTGCTGCAGGGGGAGCCCCTCTGAGCTCTGCAGGTGCTGGCGGAAACCATGGGCTCCTCCAGCACAGCATGGGACACCCTACTGTCCATGTCTATCCCCCATAGGAGTGCGAGCTCAATGGGGATAGTCACTGTTGTACCCCCACCCAGCATAGGGCCTGGCATCTGAAGGGCGACCCAGGTATTGATTTATGAATCAAATGCCTGGATGAATAAGTGAAGATATCAGCAGATGCATTTGCTCTTAGATACACGCCTTGTGTTGGAAATGTTACTGACTTGCAATTACTGGAGATCTCTCTGCTGTGAACCCTTTGTCTGGATTTCCCCCATCGTTTCTCCATTCCTTCTCCCTCCGTCCCTTTCATGGGGCACAGTACAGACCACCACACACAGTCCCTCGCCATCGGAGCATCAGTGGTTGGACAAGAATGAGTGAGCGGAAGAGGCTCCGTGTGGCCGAGGCTGATGCCGTCCCTCAGACACGCATTGTCAAATCGCTCACACACTTCCCACGCTGACCTGCGGGCTGAGCTCAGATCCTCCTCCAGCAAGATCACAGGAAGCCAGAAATCCATTTTCCTGGGTATGCACAGCTGTCACCTACCACGTTGGGGAGCAGCAGGGGGGTCATGGAGAAGGCAGAGAGGGAAGGCTGGGTAATTTAAGGAGCTGAGGCCTGGCGAGGTGCCGGCCCTGGGCCAGGCAGCTTCCTCAACGGAGGAGGTAATGAGAATAATGGCTCTTATGGCGGCTTGGTGGGAGTTCAGATGTCTTCTCTCACGATCAATTCCAGGAGAAATTTAGGCAGGTTTCAAGTCAAAATAGATTTCTCTTACAGCCAGAGCAGAAAACTGCACCTGGACCCTCAGCCCCAGCGGGGCTCTCTCCACCGTGTATTCTCTCTGGTCATAAATATTCTCAAATGAGAAGGGAGTTGATGATGTGAAAGAGAAAAGGGGCTCTTGTTTGGGGTGTGCATGAGGGATCTTGGCTAGGCGGGGCCTGAACTTGCATGTGCTGAGCAAGCCAGCGGAGAGGCTGAGGGAGTGGGGCGTGTCCTCCAGAGAGAAGGCAGGCGTGTGCTGTGTATGTGCTGTGCATGTGCTGTGTATGTGCTGTGCGTGTGCTGTGCTCATGGCACGCAGGAGGCCTTTTCTGCATGGAACAGCAAACTCGAGGCACTTTCTTTTCTCTCTGAATCTCATCCCCTAATTTTCTCCCTTGATAATTAAATTACAGGAACAGGTTGACACCAAAAATAGAGGGGGCGGCTTGAATGTGTTCAAAATTAAATTCATTTGGTGACAGAAATATGATTTGGCGGCACGAAGTTTTCTGCCTCAGCGAGTAGAGTTTCTAAGGGCTCGGCGCTCACCCCACAAAGAAAGGGGCCCTCCGCTCACCTGGAAGCCAGCCAGAGTCGGGCATTTGGTTCCCCTGAAGAGCTAGCTGAACAGCAGAGCGGGCCGTGGGCAAACACTGGGGACAGGCAGCGCCATGCCCAGGGGCCTGTGTTCTTTAGTGCTCCCTGGAGCCAATGTGGCACAGTGTGTGGGGACAGACCCGTGGCAGGACCAGGAGGGTGGAGGTACGGGGAAACAGTGGTAGGTTTCTTGCTTGGGCCACTGGTGCTTGCATTCCCTGATCTGTGCTTTTGCTCCCTCCTGCTCTGATGCCCCCTCTGGAAAGGGGCAAACGCGATGCGCAGGATGCACATTGTTGGAAAGACCCACCCTGTGCCAAGGGTTTACCAGCTGGCCCGCACTTGGCACAAGAGGGCAGCATCTTATGTACTTTTTCTCTACTCTGCACGCATGGGGCCGTTTCTACCCACTGGGCTCCCTCCAGTGGGCCTTTCTGATCGATGCCAGGAAAGGTTACTTTGTGGCAGGAGCAGTGAGGGGAGAGGGCACGGCTGCGTTGGCACAGCCCTGGCATTCCTCAGCATGGCCGCCCGTCGGGCCCAGGAGCCTTCTCCATCAGCAGGAGTCCGGCCTTTCTGGTTGCCCTGTCAAGTGTGAATGTGGCCTAATGGTGGTGATTAGTCAGTGTCCAGCGAGGAAATGAGTGGCCCCCGCCCCCCAGGTCTGCACGGAATGCTGAGTGATGCATCCGATGAGGGGGTGGAAAGGTCCTTAGCCAACAGGCCTGGGTATTGATCCAGGGAGCGAGGTCCTGCCGTTTGGAGGCAAGTCACAGCTCCTTCCTGTGCAGTATGAGCATGTGCCGTCTTGGAGGGCTCTGAGCACCAGAGAGCCGGGAAATTACTGCAGAAATTACTGAATAGAATTCCATTACCAACCCCCACACAGCCTGATTGTACCGAGTGATGTTGCAGATGCCTTGAATTCAAGAGTGTGTTGCCCTTTTAACATATTTTTTCCATTCTTAATCCATTTAGCTTTATTCCCAGGAGATGCTGTCCCCATGTGCTGGGAGGAGGGCATGTTTATGGAGCGATCCAAGGGGTGTACTACCTTTCCTGTGATTGACGCTAGAATGTCGTCCTAGAGTTGAGAGCAGAGAGCCCATGTGAGCCTTTGGCTGGAAGAGGGCATGCTGGAGGCTTAAAGGCACAGAGCGTGATACATTCTCCTTCCCTGGCAGTGGTTCCTGGGAGAGAAGGGTGGAACCCTGAGAGACAGCAGCAAGTAGGGAGGAAAAGAAAGGATACCATCAAGAGGCAGATCTAAACCACAGCTTTTACTTGTCTTTGAAAGTTTGTTCAGTCCATGATAACCACACTCCAGTGCCCAGAGGTTATGGATACTAGTATATGGAACATGTAACTAAGTTATTTCCCCTCACAGATTTTAAAAAATGAAACACACAGGAGTAAGTGACTGAAATGTAAGAAAGTCTAAGTAACTCTCCCAAGGTCACCAGCTGGAATATGTCCGGGCTTTAAGTAAGAAGCTGGGATTTGAACTCAAACTGTCCCAGTAGTTACAGTGGTTAATCCTTTCATCTGGCTTCTTCCCCCTCACTAACTGGCAGCACCTCTCAGCCTTTTGTAATGCAGCCTCCGCCCCCAGGCCAACCCCCCGCCCCCCACATACACACACCCGCAAAGCTTTTGGTTTTCTTCCCTGCTGGTCTCTACCAGTGAGAAGATACTCCATCTGGCTGTCCATTCTGCGCTTTGTATGAAGAAGTCTACTGGCATTGTGCTGTAGACTGCACACACCTCCTTATCTCACCCCTTCTCCTTCCCCTCTCCCGGTAGTATTTCTTCAAAGACGCATATGAGAGCCCCTCTAGGGAGAGACAATCACTCAAGGGACACTCTGAATGACTTCCTGTCCCCCAAGCAAGCCAGGGCCCCTCTCATGCAGCAGGACCGTGCTCCTGGTGGGGACAGTTTGCGTGTCCACCTACCACTCAGATGGATGCCACTCATCTTTCCAAGTTCATTTCAAAGTCAGCTCCTCTGGGAAGCCTCGTGTAAACACCCCATCCCACCTCTCCCCACAAACTCGCAGGGATTAAAGCAACACATTCCTGCAGGGAAGTAGTAGAAAACCAAATTGAAGAGAGGTGGGGCCAACAGTAAAGGGACTCAACTGATAGGCCAAAGAGTTTGGTCTTAGAACAACAGGCCATGGAAGGACTGGGGGCCTTGGGGGATGAGGGCAGCACTGCGGGGAGTAGGGTTCAGGCTGCAGGTTCTGGAGCAGGTTGGGTGACTGTTAGGAATGAGTTTCAGAAGAACAAGACCAGATCAGGGGGTGCCGTGTAAGGAGGAGGTGTAGGGGGGCATCCTCAGAGAGGAGAATATTCTTATTGAGGGACAACAAATAGCCCAGTTATGAAAACGCAGGCAAACTCAACACCTGTGAATACATTGTAGGTGGCGGCAGGGGCACCAGGTGTCTGACTAGTGGGTCAGACCAAACCTGGGGGCTGCAGCCTAGGTTTTAGGGTTCTGGCTAGGAAAGAATTCAGAGCAAGACCCAAACTGTAAGAGAACATGGATTGGGTAAGTTACAGAAGTAGAAAAAGTAACTCCTAGAAGAAATGGGCTTAGCAAACACGTTCTGGAGCAGTGATGGAGAACCTTTTGAGCTCGGCGTGTCAGCATTTTGAAAAACCCTAACTTCACTCTGGTGCCGTGTCACATATAGAAATTTTTTGATATTTGCAACCATAGTAAAACAAAGATTTATAATTTTGATATTTATTTTATATATTTAAATGCCATTTAACAAAGAAAAATCAACCAAAAAAATGAGTTCGCGTGTCACCTCTGACACGTGTATCATAAATTCGCCATCACCGTTCTACAGGTAAAGGAAAGGCCCCTGGAGCTTGGGGGTGAGGAAGCTAAAGGTCATGTGCCTGGCTGGAGGCAGGGGTGGTTGGGGGGTGGGGAGCGAGGGGGAAGGGAAAGGCACAGGGGTGCTCCCTGGAGGGAGAGCACACTGGGTCCTCCATCCTAAGGGTTTTAAGGGTGGAGATTTTAGGGGGGGTGTCCCAGGGAAAGACCTCAATAGAATATTGAGCAGCTTTCCAGGGTTGTGGTCTCCCCTGATGGATTGGCCGGCACCGGGGCAGGGGGTCAGTATTCCCTGCATCTGGCCCTGACTCAGCCTTTGCTGGTTTTTGTTGCTTCTCTGGGCCTGGAGCTGAAATGCAGCTGAGACCTAGATGTTATCTCTAGGGAGGAGGCCTCTGGGGTCCAAACCTGATGACCAGGAGATGCTAGGGGAGGAACGGTCACCCTGGGGCGAGGTCCCACCCTACAATTGATTGTCCCTGGCCGGACACCTGGGGCTTTCCATCCTGGTGACCTCCTGGCCCATCGTCCTTGCTCTGCTCACATCTGTCTAACGGCCTACAGCACATCGCCATTTAGGATTAGGAAACTGACGTGAGATGCCAGGGATTTTGGTCGTTTCACTTGGTGGTGAAGGCAGTGAGGGAAAGGAGGCTCCTCCAGACCAGATCTTCAGGAATGAGGGGCCTCCTCCAGAACGTGGCATTGGCCCTCTGATGGGCAGTTCACACTCCTCCCTCCAGACGGCCTAGGGTGGGTGGCTTCTGCACTGGGCAGTGCCAGCCGGAGCTTGTGGCTCCACACGAGGCCCTTCCCGAGAGCCGGTGCTCCCAGCTGCTAGGTGCCAAGGTCCCCACCACTCACCGCCCATGCTCCTGGCCGGCTACCCCGGCACAGAGTCCCGCTTTTAAAATGGTTCCCATGACGGGGCGGTGAGTGTAGACGTCTCTCTTTGACGTTCAGAATCCACATAACCGCAGCCTCTGGGAGGGCTGCAGGGCTTTGTTAGGTATGAGGAGGACAGAGAGGCACAAGGAGACACAGTGGGCATAGAGACCAGCCCTCGCAAGACCCGCTGACCTTGTCTTGACTGCAGTGGTCCCAAAGGGCAGGCGGCCGGCACCTGCTGGCCGGTGCAGATGTTGCTTTCACCTCTCCGCTTGCCGCTCAGGGACATGGGTATTAGCCTGAAGCTGTGGCGAGAACAGTCTGTTCTCCTCTGTCTCTCCCTGGCCTCTCGCATCTCATTCCCCACCCATGACCTTGCTCTGAAGGCACTGAAAGGCTTTGGAGCTCTACAGTCTCTAACCAGGTGGGTGAGAAGCCGAGGCCCTCCAGCGGGAGAAGTGGGATGGGGCATCGCCGCTTCCCTGCTAACTGCTTTGAAAGGAAGAGACAGGTGTGGGCTCTGCTGAGGCCTGAGCTGTCACAGGAGAGAGGCAGCACGAGGTGGCAGGGCCGCTTTGTAGATCCCAGGCTGGCACCCTTGCCAAGATCACAGAGACTTGGGGAGGAGCTGTTGCCATCAAATCAGCAGCGTTTTAAATATATATTTTGGTAACTTAGAGGCAACAATGAGTCAGAAGAATAAGAAGGGAACCAACCCTGAATATTACGACTGGTGTGTTTTTTGTTTTGTTTTGTTTTGTTTTTTAACCTGGCCTGTACTCACTTCCTTAAGACAATGGAGGGTTGTCGAATCCTATCCCAGCTCTGCCACTTGCTGGCTGTGTGACCTTGGGAGCATGCTTACCCTCTCTGGGCTGCATTTGCCTCATCCATACTGGGGGATATATGATCACACCTTCCCCACAGGGATTTTTGAGAAAGTGAAGTTAGACGTCATGTTATACCTTTAGCGTAGGGCCTGGCAATATAGAATAGATCAAGTTTAAAATCATAAACCCTTTCGTTCAGGTAAAATTTATATGTTGATAACCACGGTGTATGGATAATAACCCATGTTGGTTAAACAACAACCTTGAGAAAGGGAAGCTGCATTTTCCCACGCTTTATAGATAAAGAAGCAACGCCTCAGAGGGGAGGCTGAGAGGTGGCCACCGCCCCTGTTTAAAGGGACCATAGGAAAAAATGTCTCTAAAAATCTTTCTGCTGAGACATGAAATACACATGGACAAAGATTTTTCCATCCTCATCCTCGTAGTTTGCATTCCTTTGGTGCTGAAGGGGACCGGCACACTGCACTTTAAGTGGAGACTGTTCTCAGGGCTTTGCACCAAACAGCTAAAATGATGCCTTCGCCTATGTGGCTCAGTGGTTAGAGTGTCAGCCCGCACATGGAAGGGTCGTGGGTTCAATTCCAGGTCAAGGGCACAGGTTTGATCCCTGGCCCTGGGTCAGGGTGCATGTGAGAGGCAGCTGATCTATGTGAGAGACACATTTCCCTCTCTCTCTCTCTCTCTCTTTGTCAGTTCTCTCTCTCTGTCCTCCTCCCCCACTTACTCCCTCCCTTCCACTCTCTCTAAAAATCAGTGGAAAAAATATCCTCGGGCGAGGGTTAACAAAAAGTAAAAAAATAAAATGAGCATGAGCATGACAGACATTCAGACTCCCCATTAAGATCAAAGGTTATCTTAATTCACACAAATTCCAACCATTTCAAAGGCTTGGCTCTTTTTCTGGCCACTGAGGGTTCTAGGCAGCATAGCACAGATGAGAGCTCGCTGTTCTTTGAAGGTCAGTGCTAATTGCAAGGTGACAGGCCCAGGCAACACTGGAGGATGATGAGTCAAACACAGCTGGGTGCCTTTCTTCTTCAGCAGGATCTGTGTTTCCTACCCAGCAGCTGTGGGTGCCTAAAACTGACATTTGAGCTAAGTATCAATTTCACTTGCTCTCTAAAAAGGTGACAAAATGAGCCCATATATAGACGCTTGCACTTTCCACTCCAGCCTAGCGCTGAATAGAATAGAGCCCAACTAGGTTAGAAGAGAACCCAAAATTGAGGAGCAACATTAGAGGTCTTTCCAGCCCCCCTCCCACCCCAGGCAAGCATCCACTTTGCAAGGCCCTGCTGGTGGTCCTCCATCCTTAACCCGTGCACTTCCAAAAGCAGAGCGCTCAGTCCTTGGCAGGCTAACCCAGTCCGATGGTTGACATCTTTTGTCCATTTAAATTTCATCTCCTCTTTGGTTTTCTCTAAACCTTACCTGAGAGGCTCCTTCCCTGGTTGTGTTCTTTCCCTGAATATGATAGTTCTTCCCCTGAATATGAATATGCATCCTCACAGAGGTGCTCTGAGTTATTTCAAAGTTAGGGCCTTTGACCCAACCAAGTCTTGTCTTTTCACTGTTCCCATTTTTCATTCATTGAGCCATTCCTAATGATTGTTAGCCTCTCGCTGTTCCCAATGCCCTCTCTGACGGTGCTGGCTAACCCGTGTAGGAATGCTTTCCATCGGAGCCATGCAGAAACCAGGACTGTGGCTACGAAGATCGCTCAGAGCATGCGCACCACAGCGTGGGCTACAGAGGATAGACGTAGGAAGGAGAAAGTGCTGCAAATGGACAGAAAGAGAAGCCAGAGTCGATGCAAGACAAGGGAAAGATTTAGGTTTCTTCTCACGCTGATACACGAGGCCCCCTCCTCTGCGCAGGATTAAGCTGCTGGCTCTTGGTCTAAATACAACACGTTGTCCTGAATCAATTCCCCGCAAATGAGTCTTGGACCATTTTTCTCAGAGATCAAGATCATTTTGAATCCTGATCTGTCTCCCTGGTTGCTAACAACTTTTCTCAGCCGGGCGTGGTCCATAGAGACGAGACATTCGGTTGCATTGCAAGTCTTGTATCAGGTCAAAGCTTAAATATGTAGTAAGACAGGGCCATGCACACAATCCTGAAACACATCCCTGTATTTGGCATGTGTTACCCATGCTGAAATATACCTATTGTAATGTTCGGTGATTGAATATGGGTTAAGGAGACGATAACAGTATAAAAGAAATTCCAAATCATCTAATTACAACACGGGGGCATGTAAACAAATGGGCACAATAAAATTTAACATTTCTCTCACTAGACCACAGAGAATAGTTTATTGATCGTTGCAATCTTGGCAGCTATGCAGTGCCTGGCACATAAAAATAATATACTCCATGTTTATTTTTTAAAAATGAGCACATACGCTTTCACATCATCCTGGAAAAGAAAGGGAATTGGGGGAGCTCTCACTCCGATTCCCTGCACTGGGGCAGGGACCCCGGAAAGCAACCAAAACTCCTCCTCCTCCTCCTCCTCCTCCTCCCGTTCTTGGTGGTTGGCCTCTCCTCTTTCCCACTCTCACCTTGTAAATAGATTTGAACTTGTAGTTTATCAACCTTTCAACTACCCTGAAAAAAATCCGTTCTCCATGGTAGATGTCTTAGTCTGTTCAGACTTCCATAGCACAGTGAAAATGGATGGTTTACTAGTAAATGACAGACATTTATTTTCTTACTGTTCTGAAGGCTGCAAGTTCAAGACCAATGTGTGGAAGGTTTGGGCTCTCCCGAGTCTGCTCTCCCTGGCTTGCAGGCAGCCGGATTCTCTGTGTCCTCACAGGGCCGTTCCTCAGTGCGTGTGCCCCCTGGTGTCTCTCCGTGTATCCTAATCTGCTCTTCTTATAAGGACACCAGTCAGATTCTATTAGAACAGCGGTTCTCAACCTGTGGGTCGAGACCCCTTTGGCGGTCGAACGACCCTTTCATAGGGGTTGCCTAAGACCATCCTGCATATCAGATATTTACATTACGATTCATAACAGTAACAACATTACAGTTATGAAGTAGCAACGAAAATCATTTTATGGTTGGGTCACAACATAAGGAACTGTGTTTAAAGAGCCAGAAGGTTGAGAACCACTGCATTAGAACCTACCCTAAGGAACTCATTTGAACTTAACCACCTCTTAAAAGACCTTATCTCCAAATACAGTCACATTCTGAGATACCGAGGGCTGACTTCAACATATAAGTTTGGGGGTGGGGGCAGTATTCAGACAGTAACAGTAGGTCCTCTAAGAGAAATAGCCTGCTTGGGCTGAGAGGTCAGAGACGGCGCTGAGTCTGTGAAGGAGAAATGACGGGCGTAGCTGCAGGGTCTCGTCTAGGCCGGCTCTGGCCCACTTCCTGACTCCTCAGCTCTGGCCTTGTTTTGTATGAGAGGCCCTGGTGCTCCTTTTCCTCTCAGTGTGATCCGGGAAGTGCTGCCCGTGTGTTCAGGTCCCATTTCCTTTTATTTTCTGTACTCTGGACCCAGGGACTGAGCCTGAAAATGGGGTTTGCATGGGCCTTGCTGGGGAGACCCATGGACATGCACCTGCAAAATTATGTTTGTGGTTTATGGAGTAGACAGTTTCTACCAAGGGGAAGTTTTGCTGCCAGACCAGTGGTGTAAGAGGTAGCGTGCCAAGCCACCCTGCTCACCCCCCTCCTGGGGGGCGGCCTTCAGCCAGGATACAGAGAATTCATGAGTAGGAGTGCCTGTCCACAGCCATCCCTCCATGTAAGTCTGAAGGAACATAAGGCTTATGGAAGCTACTAGTATACTCCCAACCAATGCTTGCTTCCCATCTGGGCAACATGCATCTGGTGTTGAAGGTCACATCCACCCGACAGGGGTGGGAGTGGGGGTTTGCAGGAGGGAATGGAAAGGATGTAGCCATTGCAAAGTGATTCTCTGCATCATATCAGGTTGAGATCCTGCCTTTGATGGTGCCTGTAGGAACAGGCGCTGTCTGGGTCTGGGTGATGGGTGCAAGAAAAAAGAGGATCCTGGGTCCAGAATGGAGAATTTTTCCAAGTTGACATGCAGGCTATCCCTCTTTTATAGGCTCTGTTCTTATGTCTCAATAACAATAAAAACAACCGCTTTTATTAAGTCCTTATTGTATCATAGTCACAGTTCTAAAAGCTCTCTACATCTCACTTAATTCTCACAACCCTTGATGTGGCAACATTCTTCATCGGGGAATATTAAGGGAAAGGAAGGTTAAGCAATTTGCTCGAGATCACAGAGTTAGAAGGAGATAAAGCTGGCAATCAACCCCAGGCAATCTAACTGCAGATCCTATGCACTTAACATGTGAGATTCCAAATGAATAAAATCTTACATCAAGGGTCGCGAGTTTGACATGCTTGCCTTACATTTATTAAACATTGAGTGTGTGTCAGGCACTGGTCTGAGGTCATACAACTAGTAATTGGCTTTTCAATGTCTTATACACCTCTCTCTCCTCCTCCTCTTTCCTCTCTTGCCCTCACTCCCTCGCTGTCTTAGACAAAAACACAACTCCTCTCATTTTGGGACAGTTGCTCCAAAGAGAACCTCAGACGGGATTAGTGAGGATAGAGACATTCTAGGCCCTCAGGACTGACCTAAGTAGGCTTACCTCTTAGAAGAACATCCATCCCCTTTCTTAAGGTAGCATTGTTGCCATCATACATTGGCAAGCATGGCTTTTATGCTTATTAGATGGGATCTGTGCCTAAATTGATTGCTATATTTGTTTAAATCACAACTAAGTCTTTATTTATTTTTTATCAAAGAAGCAATAAAAGATGTCTGTTAAGATTGCTGTTTTTGGGTCCAGCCAGTGTGGCTCAGTGGTTGAGCATCGACCTATAAACCAGGAAGTCATGGTTCAATTCCCGGTCAGGGCACATGCCTGGGTTGCAGGCTCCATCCCCAGTGTGTGTCGTGCAGGAGGCAGCCAGTCAATGTTTCTCTCCCATCGATGTTTCTCTCTCTCTCCCCCCATCCCTTCCTCATTCTGAAATTAATAAAATCATATTAAAAATAAAAAGATGGCTGTTTTTGGTGACAAGCAGATTAAGCCATCCTGCATCTTGCATGTGTTAGTGAGTTGGCCCTATGCAAATTAGATAATTCCAGTATTTTCTGACCTATAGTTTTTAATCTTAAAGTGGGGCTATCATATCTACCTCAGCATTGCTGTGAGGTTGATGCCCATTGCCACAGAGCTGGTAAATTACAGAAATAGGTTTCAAATCTAGGGGTGTCTGAGTCCATGTCAGTAACCACCAGCTGAATATGTTATTTTCTTAAGTTTTCTTAGACTCAGTGTCCCCACTTATAAAATGGGCATACTTATTCCCACCTCACTGATTTGTGATTATGAAATGAAGTGACATGTATAAAGAATAGTATAGTGCTGGTCACGCAGGGATAAACTTGGGGGCTATTACAGAAAGGACAGTATAAGCTACAAGAAAAGTGTTATTACTTGCAAGTTGCGAATAAGAATCTATTTCTGTAGAATTGCCTTGTAACGTCTCCTTTTGTGTTTTATTTTGATACGGGTATACATCTACTTTTTTGGTTTCAGAATGTATGGATATGAATCGCATGTGTATTTTTTGGAGTATGTGAGATTTCAAAGTAGCCAAGGGAGCTAGGCTAGTAGAGACCACATAGTGAATGCCCTGAGTGGGCATGCATTTCCTCTCTAAGACGGCCCACCCTGGTACAGAAGGAGGGGTGCCCAGGTGCTGCTGTGGGAATGGGGTTGTTGGCTTGGGAACAGCCAAAGTACTTTGTCTGATCAGCTTGCTGGTAATTCATCAAAGAGAATAAATGGGCAGAGTGCCTTGTGCGAATCTAATCTCCCCCCAATTCCCAAGAAGGCAGGAGATGAACCCGGACTGGAACAACGCGTTGGGGAAGATGAAAGGGACCTGTTTGAGGTAATATCTCTGCATTCTCTTTTTTATGAATTCATTTTTAGCCCTTGAACAAATGGACATAAATAATTCCCACCATTAGCAGCTAAAATGAGCAACCATTTCGGAATCAGGAGAGAGACAGGCTAATTATATTAATGTAGAGCAATTATATATATTTATGTTCAGTATCCTCACTGCAGTTCCGAGATAAAATTCTCTTCAGGAGGGAGTGGGTGAGGTCAGAGAAGCAGTAGGGGCTGGGCAGGCGTTTGGGGAAATTCCTGGTGACTTTCAAGCTGAAGAAATGGCTGCATTTGAGCCTCTGACTGGTACCAAAGGCCAGCCCCAGTCCTATGCTGGTTGCTAAGGAGGCCGCACCAAGTGATACCTGCTAGATACCAGTTGCTAGGAGAGCCCAAGGGGAGCTGCTTTTTAATTCATATCTTGCATTAATTTTTTCGTGTAAAAACAGAGTCCAGTTCTATAGTTCTATACCCACCTTGTACATGAGAGGGATTATTGCTGGAAGAAGATGCTCAGGTAAACTCTTGACCATTCATTGCTATAAGTTCTGGACCTCTCGCCCCAGATTCTCATGCAGATTGAGGATTCAGACACCAAGTGCTGTCCCCAAGCTTTTGCTACCAGGGCCAATGGCGTGGGGGCTGTTGATTTGCAAGGGGAAGGCTTGTGCTGAGCGGGGCTCAGCTGCACATCGGGCATGGTAACTGAGTCACCAATGAAGGCAGTGTCCCAGTTCAGGGCCCTGATTTAGACCCCACCTTCCCATGCAGCTGGAGCTAACAGGCCGGGGCATTCAGTCAGGAGAAGAGTGAGGGGGTTTGTCTGATCTGTGACTTGGGTCATAATGTCAACTTTGTTGTTTTTTGTTTGTTTTTTAAATATATATTTTTATTGATTTTTTTTGCAGAGAGGAAGGGAGAGGGATAGAGAGTTAGAAACATCGATGAGAGAGAAACATCGATCAGCTGCCTCCTGCACACCCCCCCACTGGGGATGTGCCCGCAACCAAGGTACATGCCCTTGACCGGAATTGAACCTGGGACCCTTCAGTCCGCAGGCCGGCGCTCCATCCACTGAGCCAAACCGGCTAGGGCATAATGTCAACTTTGGATAAACCACTTGGGCCAGAGAGACTGGCAGTGCTATTAACTATGTCTAGGTCACATGCCCTCCGTCATGTCCAGAGGACTCTAACCCACCAGAGTCCAAGGAGCGGAAAAGGACAGGAGCAGATTGGAGCAGATTGAAAGAGGGAATATTGGGCAAATAAAACTCCTAGATCTCCATTCTGGCCTGCTTTCCCTGTGTGATCTGGGACACAGAGTGTAATCTCTTTTAGTTCCAGATAAACGACAGCCTTCCTCATAAGGTTGAAAATGAAATGAGTTAACATACATATGAACAACATTCTGTGTTTGGCATGAGTAGGCACTCAATAAATGTTCATTCATTTGGTACTAAGTAGATACCTGTATTTTAATTCTTTTCCAGAGCTCTTGGAGTGTTAGTTTGAAAGTTTGGTTCTGATTTTTCTGACTAGGTTGTGCTTCGGGGAGGCAGTAAATTAGACAAAAAATGTTTTCCTGCCATACTGCCCTATATCAGCCCCAATCACTCCAGAAATTCTCTCTTTGCCTCAGAAGCCATTCTTGAAGCAAAAGCTATAGATGTCCCCCATTACCTACCTTCTCATCCATCCCTCCATCTATCCACCCATCCATCCATCCATCCATCCATCCATCCATCCATCCATCTGTCCCACCCTCCCAGTCATTCCATCATGAGGTTTTTTGAACACCTATTAAATGTCAGGCACTGTGCTAGGTACTGACTATACAGTCATACTTGAAACAAAGTCCAAGTCTTATGGAGCAAGACTGTAAGGCCACCTTTCAGAATTTATATTCTACTCAAGCAGTCTTGTAGATTGGGGGACAGGGAGGGATAGAAGCAAAGTACTTTCCCAAATATAAGTTAGTAAAACGTTTACATATATAGTTATTATGATGCCTCCAACGTTGCAACCGGACAACGTTGCCTTGACTGGTTTGGCTCAGTGGATAGAACGTCGGCCCGTGGACTGAAGGGTCCCAGTTCGATTCCGGTCAAGGGCATGTGCCTTGGTTGAGGGCACATCCCAGTGGGGAGTGTGTAGGAGGCAGCTGAATCAATGTTTCTCTCTCATCAATGTTTCTAACTCTCTATCCCTCTCAATTCCTCTCTGTAAAAAATCAATAAAATATATTAAAAAAGAAAAAAAACGACAATGCCAAACTTTGAGGCTAGTTAAAGGTGAGTGGAATGATTTTGATGACCTCTTCCTAATAGAGAGAATCCATGGGAGAAAAAGGCAGGAGTTCAGGCTATCCTGGGCAGCTTTGTGAGAGGTCTGGAGGGTATGCACATCTCCAAACAACCCTCTACCAGAACAAAGAGCAGTCTTGTTAATTAAATGTTTAATGCTGTCATAGCTAACATCAATGTAAGGTAAAAGGCAGTGGGCTGCCTTTTAAATGCTGCGTAACTTTATGACTCTTCTCAATATTATTCATGCCTTAAACTTGACTGTTGTGGTCTCTGTGGGTTCTTTCTCCATAGCCTCATGATGATTCTGTTCAGTAGACAGAGGAGGGTGACCTACTCTTTGGTTACAAATTAGGAAACGAGGCCCCGAAACCTCATCTATCTAGTTCAGGTATACAACCAGGAGCCGCAGAGCCAGAATGTGACTCACCCCTTTGAGCTTAAATTCCACACTATTTCCAATCAACCACTGCACTTGGGAGCCTGAGGCAGGGTGGCAAGAGGAGATGTGAGGCATGCATTTTCACACTTTGCAGACCTTTGCCTCTAACCTAGTGGTTCAAGTTCCTTTGCCTTTATAGCACATGGTTGGCTGTGTCTAAGACTTCTTTAGAGTGAGACCTTGGTGAGAGCATGGCCTGGTACTGCATTGTTGTCATAACCAGAAAGTCCATCCACCTGGGAGGCCTTGAGAAGCATCGCTCTCCAAATCTGCCACTTGTGGTGAGAGGGTGGTGCAGCCGATGGCAGGGACCGGCCTCTGGAGCTAGTCAGCCAGGGCCAAATTCTCGTACTTGCTCTAAAGATTACACAGAACTTGACCAAGTCATTTCACCTCTGTGCATGTCATCTCCCTCCTCTGTAATAGGAAGATAATAGACTTACCTACTTAGATTGCTATGGATATGAAATCAGCTTTATCAGCTGTAGGAGGAACTAGGTACTCAAAGTAGTCATTCTAGGATTTCAGTCTCTCTCTCTCTCCCACTCTCTCCCCCTAACCAAATAACTCACATTTGTGTGCATGTCACAAATAGGTTATACACTATGCCCCTCACAGGGAATGATGCGCGCACTTGCCAGAATGAATGAGATGATGGGATCGGGATGGGATCATTATCTCAGAAACGTTCACGGGAGCAGATGAGACAAAAGCTAGCTTTTGGTACCTACCGTGAGGAGAGAGTGATATGGAAATGCATCCTTTCCCAGTGTCTCTCCCAGCCTGTCAGTGCCTGAGGTCCCACCATTAGTAAGTTATTCCTTGGGTCTTAGAGAGTTTCTTTCTCTAAAGGACACTTGAAGTGCAACACTTCTAAGAAACCAGATTCCCCAGAAGTATGACAAGTGGTGCCTACATTTGAAGCGACACCAGCAGCAAGAAATCACTGGTTGAGGAGCAATGTGGGAGGTTGTATGGCTCAGAGATAAATTCTTCAAACTTCACTTGGTCCCTGAAGGAAGGGCTAAATACTCAAGTGACTAGAAAGTTGCTTTTCCTCCCTCCCTCCCTCCCTCCCTCCCTCCCTCCCTCCCTTCCTTCCTTCCTTCCTTCCTTCCCTTTTCTTTTTCTTTCTTTTTTAAAAAATAATTCACTATATGCAGGATTTGTAAAAGCATATTAATGCATTATTGAGTGCTGACTCAGGCTTTATCAATCTCCCATCAGCCTTTCTTCACACAGGAAAGGCTTTTATAGGCATGGAGATAAAACACACACACACAAATACACTCACAGCAACACACCATAGACCACACATATACACACCACACACACATACACACCACATACACACAAATCACACACCACACACACACGCATGCACAGATCACACTCACATCAGTATATCACATAATACACATCACATCCACCACACATGCACAGACCAACACACCACATACACATATACAAAATCCCTATAGAGCACGTACACATATGCACGCACATATATACACATGCACATACATACTATTTGGGTCTCTCCAAAAGACTGTTACAATGTTTTACCCCTTGAATAAGCCCAAACTCCAAATCCATTCTCATTCTCTTGTACATGAATGTCTTTGAGTGTGTGTGTGTGGGGGGCGGGGGGGCGTTGTCTGTTAAAATGTAGATCCGCAGTCAGGCCCTGCGCAGAGTATAGGTTCAGGAATTCACGTGCAGACAAGCTGTTCTCTGGGTGACCTTTGCACGCTTTGTTTTAGAGAATCTCCGGCTTAGAAGGTAAATGAAAGGAGGTCTCTTTCTCTCCAAGTTGCCCGTGGCAGTAGCAGAGCTAAGTCCCAGAAGAGTAATTTCACATTCCAGCTCTGTCAAAATGGTCTTGCTAACTCAGGTCCGAATGCATGAGGGCTGGCAATAGTGCACAGTAAACCGAATTTTCCCCAAATCTTTGATTGAAGGAAAGTATTCACTGCTGTCAGAATTGTCTGGGGGGAAGAATGAGACTTGCTTGACACATTTTGCAAGTTGCAATTAAATATTCATAGAACAAAAATTCATCTGTAGTTCTTTGTTGTACATGAATTACGTGCAGAGGGTGCATTAATGGCAGGCAAGTCTTTTCTTAATCTGTACATCTTGTTGACCATGAAATCCAGCCCCTTTGGCCTTGGGTCTGCACCTCTCCTTTCCCTGCCATTCCTCCATCCTTATGCCTCCCTGGAAGTCTTGCTTTCTAATGGTTAAGGCCAATGGATATGTCCACTCTTTCATGTACTGTACTAAGAACACATTTCAGCCCTAGCTGGTTTGGCTCAATGGTTAGAGCGTCAGCCTCTGGACTGAAGGGTCCCCGGTTCGATTCCAGTCAAGGGCACATGCCTGGGGTTGCAGGCTTGATCCTCAGTAGGGGGAGTGCAAGAGGCAGCCGATCAGTGGTTTTCTCTCATCATTGATGTTTCTCTTTCTCTCTCCCTCTTCCTTCCTCTCTGAAGTCAATAAAAAATAGACTTAAAAAAAGAACACATTTCTCTCCCAAAACACTCTCCTAACTTCTATTCAAATTCCTCAACACACTTGCTCCAGAAGCTTTCTCTGTCTACTCCTCCCCACCAATATGGACGAAGTGTCCGGTAAAATTTTTCATCCGTCCCACTTTCTTTCCCCTGTAAATGCGCATGGGGTGTTCCTTGCTTATATAGAGCGGTTTCTAGAACACATGCTCACGGGAATTGGTATTTGTCTAGTTTCCCTTTGGACCGTAATGATCCCAGGGGATGGAGGCATCTATTACTTCCTTTAGCATCAGACCCAGTGGTACCCAGTCAACACTGCACCTTCAGCTCTGGGCATCTGCACAGGTGGGCGCTCTGTCAGTGACTCTGTGACTCTTTCTTCCCCTTGTGATGCATAGACCGGAAATGCTTCCTGCCACCTGCAGAATGCAGCTTGATGCCCCCAACCGTTAATTTTATGAAACCAGGAGAGCCAAGCTAATGTGGGTCCATCACTGCGAGTTAGCCTCACAGCTCAGGCCAAGGAGACTCATGCCGGCTTTGCTTCTTCTTCTTCCTTTTTCTTTTCTTCTCGCAGCCTATTTTTCAAATCCCTCAGTAAATACATTGAATAATCAGGCGGGAGATTAGCATACAGAGCCAGTCTTAACTAAATTTGAATTCAACCTTTATTTGAGGCTGTGATGGCTAATATTGACTGCCTCCTAGAATTATGAGAAACCCCTGCCTGGTCCGCTCCAGTGGAGCCCAGCTCTATTTTTTAAACCAGTTATTGATTTCTGCAAATAGGCTTTCCTTGAGGCTCCCGCGGATCATGGTCTTTAGGTGAAGTGCGGCAAGGTGATGGATAGTGAGGGCAAGTACATTTTCCCTTTGTTCATCTACATTCTTATTAATAATAATATCTTTCATTTATAACTCCTTTCATCCCCGGGCATCGTGAGTGCTTTGCAGACATAATAATGCTGTCTGGAGAGATCCATCACCGGGGGCGAAGGCAGCACTTGTCTAGCTGCCCGCCGAGCTGAGCCGCAGCCGGACACCGGGGAGAGCCCGGGCAGCAGCACGGCTAGTGTCAGAAGACAGTCACAGGAGCCTGGATCCGAGTGGGGCTGAGCCTTTGACCTAACAGGCACCGGTGTGGTGACGGGCTCAGCCCCTGGCAATACCACTGAAACCCCAACCACTGTGCCCGGTCAGGGTGGCAGGGGTCAGGGTTATTAAAGAGATAACCATGCCCGGTTGGCATGGCTCAGTGGCTGAACGTTGACCTATGAACCAGGAAATCATAGTTTGATTCCTGGTCAGGGCACATGCCCAGGTTGTGGGCTCGATTCCTAGTGTGGGGCGTGCAGGACGCAGCCGATCAATGATTCTCTCCCATCACTGATGTTTCTCTCTCTCTCCCTCTCCTTTTCTCTCTGAAATCAATAAAAAAAAGAGAGAGATAACCAGGTTTAGTTTCCCCACTTCTATAGGAAAAAACAAAAAAGGACAAGATAAACTAGACAGGTCTGATGGGATGTAATATGTGTACAGATGTGGCCCCTTCCTCCACGGGCAGGGGGAGCGCTGTAGCATTCTGGGTAGTGCTGTGATGATCCCGGCCCTGCTTCTTGTGAGCATGTCCTCTTGAATGCTCTTGTTTCTGCCTCTGTTTATTGTAGACAGGCAAACATGGCAGAATGATTGACTGGAGGTAGGGGGTAACCCCCAAAGAGGAGGGTTAGGGTTAGATTAGGCCACTTTGTCACTAAACCACTGTGCAACTTTGGACACGCAGCTTAACCTCCATGCCTCACTTTCCTCATCTGTAACAAGAGCAGCAATAGAATCCATGGGTTAGGGCTGTCGGAAGCCAGAACGTATATGCAGAACTTATCCTCGTTCCTGCCACACAGTAGGCACAGCTGTCAGTAAGCTGACATCACTGCTACTATTCCACAGATAAAGTCAAACCCTAGTCCACAACTTGGAGATTCATCTTGGAACCCCTTATGATTAATTTTTACCCAGATCTGTTCCTCCATCACGGTGGGTAGCACGTTATAAATATTAACATTACCTTGGTTGGTTAAAGAGCAAAATCAGAAAACAAAGGCACGAGCAGGAAAGAATGATAAGTCGGTCCATTAAGGTTCCCTTCACAAGGCTTTGCCATCAGGATTTATAGGTGATTTCCGTCAGGTGTTTACTGCACGGAGTCATTTTTCTCATCATCTGGACATCTCCGGAAACCCCTCTTCTCCAGGGAAACTGGCCATCTGGGTGGGCAGGAAACTGCAGGCCCCTCCCAGGCTTGTCCTGGGGTCGCAGGATGAGTACCTCAGGTCCTTCTGCTCATTAGCAACCCAGATGCTCCCCGCCCCCCGAGGAATCCATCCACGGAAATCCTGCGAGGGTTGTCAGTACCTTTCCCTCATTTACGTCTTAGTTTAATGGTTTTGCTTCACTGCGATGTGGCCTGTCTGCGTATTCAGATCACTGCATGTGCTTAGAAAGCAGATTCTTCAAGAGCCAGCACTCCCTCCGCTTTGTTCTCCAGCATGGGGCCCAGCACGCTGCTGTGTCGTGGGCAAGTGGACGCTTAAATGTGTCTGATGCCAGTGGTCTGGGTGCTAGTTTTCTGTATGCACTGGCTGCACATTATTTTCCAACAGCTCAGTAGCGGTGAGCAAGACCCTGGTTTAATTACCTTTTTAATGGCTGGTGAGAATCAAAGGATGGGTGAGCCGGAACGTGGAGTGGCACCAGCTGCCATTCCCATTCCCTTACTGTCCTGAGCCTTGTCCAGCAGAGGCAAGATTAGAAATGACATATACTTATTACCGGTCTTTCTCCAGTGACATGTGGCTCACACCTTTCCATGAGCAAGAATCTCTCCCTCCTGCAGGCGGCAAAGGGAGAGAGCTATGCACTCTCCGCTCATTTGATTAGCTCAGCGGTTCTCAACCTGTGGGTCACGACCCCTTTGGCGGTTGAATGACCCTTTCACAGGGGTCGCCTAAGACCATCCTGCATATCAGATATTTACATTATGATTCATAACAGTAGCAACATTACAGTTATGAAGTAGCAACGAACATAATTTTATGGTTGGGTCACAACATGAGGAACTGTATTTAAAGAGCCAGAAGGTTGAGAACCACTGGATTAGCTGCTCTCCCGCTGAGATGCAGAAACCTAATGGCTGTTGAGTACATCTTACCTAGGACTGCGCTGATCACCTAAGACAACTGAGTCCCCAGCTTGTAAAACAGGTTGCATCACAGAAAGGCTGGACCAGGCAACAGGACCTCTTGAATAAAGGCTTATTTGTTTGAAGTCTTCATTTGCCTTTTCAGGTGCTGTTCTCTCTGGAGTTATAATTATATCTCAGAGAGTGTTCTTGCCTAAACATGTTGGGGGAAAAAATTTCAGCATCAGAGTTCAGTGACCTCTACACGATTGTGTTCATTCATTTACATGCCTGTGTCCTCTCACTAGACCAGTGGTCGGCAAACTGCGGCTCGTGAGCCACATGCGGCTCTTTGGCCCCTTGAGTGTGGGTCTTCCACAAAATACCGACTTCTGCGCATGGGCCACGAAGTTTCAATCGCACTGTCTGTGGGCGCCCGCACGTGGTATTTTGTGGAAGAGCCACACTCGAGGGGCCAAAGAGCCACATGTATCTCGCGAGCTGCAGTTTGCCTACCACTGCACTAGACTGTAAGCCCCAGGAAGGTACCATGACAGCTGCTTGCTGTCAGTTCCCACTGTCTGGTCCATGGCAGGGGCCTGATGGGTGTGATTGGCTGGAGGGATGAAGAGGTGAGCGCTAAGGTAGACACGGAATGAATAAATGACAAGGGTGTATTTGCATTTCAAGGCTAAGTGCCCTGTGATGTCATATGCATCAATTAGTTAGGACAATCCATACACGGGGCCATGCATGCTAAGGTAGGGAGGAGGGGATTGGGGAGAAAAAGATTACAATCTCTTCCTTGTTCAGGTCACTGATGGCAAGATTTTCCTAAAGACATGGCGGGGATAATATTTATGGAGTTTGTTGTAATTGCTGTCCATGGACCCAAATCTTAAAAGAAAAGCCTTGCCATTAAGTCATTTTTTTTTAAGCCTGGAAGTTGTTTGGTCTCATCCTCTTAATTGAGAAAAATTGCCCTCTAACGTTCCCAGGTGCCAGCCAAGGACTTCAGAAGTCGGTTTACTTTTTATCGGTCTTGAAATCCATCCTTTCCCACTCCTCTAACCCTGAGTTCCCAGAACAGGAAAGTGTGCGATGGAATCCAGCTGCTTGCTCTGTAGTGCAGACAGCTCCCAGGGCCACGGACACCCGGCTGCCCTTAGAACACACTCAGCTCTGTCTCAGAAACCGCCTTTCCCTGGGGGTTCCTCTTGAACTAGACACCGGACAACAGGAATATGTTGAAGCAGAGGCAGTCCAGGGGTTCTACATGGGCTTTACAGACAGCCGTGCACAGAGTGTCTGTGGGGAAGGGGTGAGGTGACACATGGGGGAGGAAGGGCCATGTGTGAGACCCTACACCGAGGCGACTGGCGTCCTATCCTCACGTGGGCTGCCACACCTGGGGCCTGGCTCCTTGGCATGGGCAGGCTGTTTTCTAAGCCGTCTTTCCAGATTGATGTGGAACACCAGCTCCCCTGCAAGGAGCTTCTGCTTGTTATTTTGACTGATGGCAGGCAAGTGACTGTTGCAGTGGCAGCAGCCACTCATTAGCCGGGGCGAGCCAGACAGAAACCATCACCGCATTCTGACCACATCGGCCCCGGGAGGGGAATATTCAACAGGAATTGATCTTTGTAATGAGAGCACAGCCCGTGCCGCTTCGATTAGCAGCAGTGGAATCTTAAATAGTTAATCATGACAGAGAGGCCAGCGTGAGCACATGCGGGGCGCCGGCGTGTGTGGGAGAGGGTGACGTGGGGGTGGAGAGCGGGGCCAGGGCTGGGCCTCTCTGTCCATCCAGGGAGGGCTCTGCGGAAAAGCCCAGAGCCAGGGCCGGTGGAGCAGAGTGGCCGCCAGCAGGGAAATCCCTCCAGGGAAGCGGCTGAGGACACGGCCTTCTCTCTGTGCTCACAGGACCCCCCCAGGGCTCCTCTCCAGGACAATCTGTCCAGTGCCCAGTCACTGCCTCTTTCCCCTCACAGGCGGCCATGGGGCCCACAGGGGAAGGAAGATGAATGCTTGGTCCGGGCCCTCGCCTCTAGGGCAGCGGTTCTCAACCTGTGGGTCGCCAACCTGTGGGTCGTGACCCCTTTGGGGGTCGAACGACCCTTTCACAGGGGTTGCCTAAGACCATCGGAAAACACATATATAATGACATGTTGTTTTTGTGATTACTCACTATGCTTTAATTATGTTCCATTTGTAACAGTGAAAATACATTCTGCATATCAGATATTTACATGACGATTCATAACAATAGCAAAATTACAGTTATGAAGTAGCAACAAAAATAATTTTATGGTTGGGGGTCACCAGAACGTGAGGAACTGTATTAAAGGGTCGAGGCATGAGGAAGGTTGAGAACCGCTGCTCTAGGGGGTCAGATTTGCCTGTTCAAAACAGAGTGACTCCCTTTTTCTAGCTCTTGGCTGAAAGACCTCCTTCCCAAACCCGATGTGCATAATTAAGAATAGGCGGAAACGGACAAGAAGACACGATAATTGATTGTGGCCTTTTGCCTGGCAGCTGCACTTAATTAACCTTTAGATTCAAATATCAAGTGGTGTCTGCACGAGAGGCCTGGGGAAGGAGCCTTCTGACCAGCTTATCTCTGCTCCAAGGGCCGGTTCAAAGGTCACCACAGAGCTGGGCCAGACCTTATCTGTCTATCCCCGTCCTCACCCACCATCATTCCGAGACCCAGCGTTTCTTCTCCAGTCCTCAAGGGCCCAGTGACGTCTGACTTGTGCTGCACTTCCAGTCTGGTCTGCAGCCTGGGAGCCATCCCACCTACAAATGGGAGTCCGTGACTTGGTAGCTACTTGGCTGGGCCTTTGCATAAGACATAGCACTGCCCACAGGCCAGACAGATCCCTTCTTTTTTAAAAAAAAAAAATGTTTTTTTGTTGTTGTTTGTTTGTTTTTTAAATATATTTTATTGATTTTTTACAGAGAGGAAGGGAGAGGGATAGAGAGTTAGAAACATCGGTGAGAGAGAAACATCAGTCCGCTGCCTCCAGCACACCTCCTACTGGAGATGTGCCCGCAACCAAGGTACAGGCCCTTGACCGGAATCGAACCTGGGACCTTTCAGTCCACAGGCCGATGCTCTATCCACTGAGCCAAACTGGTTAGGGCCAGACAGATCCTTGTGTCCAGGAAACAACAGTGTGAAGTCCCGCTCGGCTAGTTTCATCTCGCCAGCTTGTGGAGACCATAATCACTCACAGTGCCTCTCCCGTGAGAACAAAGCTCAGCGAGTGTGGGAACCGCAGGGAACTCGGGACTGGGGACTCTGCTCAAACTCACTCCACCGACTGAAAAGGCAGGAGTTGCCCGTCTCTCAGGGTCATCGTGTGGCTCCTGGGAACTGAACCCCGTGTTTGATATTGTCAGTCCTCATAGAGAGCTGAGCCTGGTGGAGCCACATTGGCTGCATTTGTCTTTGAGGCGTGTTGCTAGGGTGACTCAAAGTGCGCCTCGGGGTGTACGGGCCCAGGTGATGCACCGTATCCAGACACATCTGCCCTCGGGTCAGGCGAAGGCTGTTTGCCAGCCAAGCACAGCTGGAGCTCTTTACCGTGTGGCTTCTCAGGGGCAGTGTGAACCCAGCCATAGCACAGTGGGCCGCCTGACCTCCAAGTGCAGCTCAGAGCACAATCTGTGTCCCTTTCCTTCTATCTCCCTGGTAACCTGGCTTCAAAAGAGAGTCAGACTTTTTTGACCTGCAAGAGGGCATGTCTGGATTGACACACATTTTTGGAAGTGGGTGGGTGGTAGTGTTTCTGGCGGTGTGTTGCCTGTTCTGGCTGGCCACATTTCAAGAAGAAAAGAAAAAAAATGAGAGAGAAAGAGGAAAAAAGGGAGGAAAGAAAAGGCAAGAAAAGAAGAATGAAAAGAAAAGAGAAAGAATATATGCACTTTTTTCCTATTATTTTCTGCACCCATATTTGATCCCAGATGTTTCTCTGTTTGGTCCACATCTTCACAGTGAATCTGTTCTCCCCTCCAGAGCAAGTGAGTTTTCTATTCCTTTAAGGATTTTTTTCTTGCAAATGCAAAAGTAACAACTGCAGCTACTAGACTCTTGAATAACAGGAGTAACTACTTTTAAGTAACGGACAGTTACAGCAGGAATATTGTCTGTCACAACGGAGAGAGGGCCCAGCTCTAGAGCAGACAGCCAGCTTCCCGCCAGGCTCGGCCCTTTGTCATGGCTACGTGGTCCAGGGCTTGGTGCCCTTCTCTCCTTTTCTTTGGGTCAGCTTTATAGCTTCTGGAAAACAGAAGACTGTCATTCACAAGCACTCCTGGTCGATTATTCATTGATCACTCTTAGAATGTGTATATTGTTATTCCCCCAACTGCTAGCAGGGGGCGAGACTGTGAGAGAGTCATTTATTGGCCAAAATCCGGGTATAAAGTTAAGTTGGGCATCGAGTGCCCAGCTGAACATGGACCAGTATGAATAAGCATTCGCCCAGATGGTGTGGCTCAGTGGTTGAGCGTTGACCTATGAATCAGGAGGTCTCGGTTCGATTCCTGAGCTAAGTTTTCACAGAGACGGTGATATGTGGGCCGGGTCTTGGAGAATGGACAGGCTTTTGTTAGGTGGAGAACCGGGGGAGGACTCAGATGGAGGAAACAGCCAGACCAAGGCAGAGGGGTCTGAAGGTACTTGTCAGGAGCGGGAAGGAGGATCCGAGTCCATTGCAGCTGGAGGTTGTAAAGCGTACACAGCGACCACACATGGTGCTGGAAGTTTGGCAGCAGGAGTGGGAGGGGTTTTCGTGTCATGCTAAAGAGATTGCACAGTACCCTACGATTGTGATGTGGAGCCCCAGGAGTTGGTATGCCAAAGAGGGACTGGTCAGATCTCTGTTTCTATCTGGAACTCAGACACACAGAATTAGATTAATTGTAATTATGGGTTCATGCCACACTCTCCGTTTTTATGCGCATGACCGTTTTTTCTCATTCTTGCTTCTTCCCACCCTCCCTCCTTCCTTCCAAATGCAATGCATACATTTAAACACCCCAGCAGACACAATAGCCAGAACATTGACAACGTCTGTCTACTAATGTGTATCCTCCCCTATCTTATCTACTGATTGGTTAATTGATCTCTCTATCAACCTATCAGTAGATCTATCATTCAAGCTACTTATCTATCTGGTTTGTCATATCTCTGCACATTTCTTAGCTGGATATTGTTTAGTGTGTGTGTGTGGTTTTTTTTTCAATTTAGAAGAGGGTGTCATGCTGTTTGTAATCTTTTGTATTTGTAATTGCATTCTTAAGTTTCATTCTTTATGTTGCCTGTAGCTACACTTCATTCATTTTGATTGCTGTATATATTCCATTGAGTGCATACACTGAGATGAATTGATCCATTTTTCTATTCTTCTAGCTTTGGGAATTTGGGAGGTTTATGGCAGAGTTTTCTTAATAGAAACTATGGCACCAGAACTAGGGCAATAGATGTAGGATGGAGAAGAGAATCTTATAAGCTGGTCATAATCAATGATCAAAATATTCAGAGGCAGATAAATATCCAAGCCAACCAGAAGTGAGCCACCTGGGAGGTCTCATCGAATCTGGAAAAATATCCTACCCTACTGGAAAAGTCCAAACACAAACCTGTTCTTTTCAGCATTAGAGGGTCCCTCAATTCTACATGAATTTAATTGTTTTAATTCTAATGAATTTAAACTGTGAGTTGAGTTTCTGCTCTGTGCGACATACACCATTAGCAACGAAGAGGAAACGTATTGAGGAATGTTCATATTAAATTCTTTTAAGTTGACTTGAACTAACCTAAAGATATCTAGTTCCCTCTGTTTTCCAAGTACTTCCAAACCAAATCTTCTAGGGTTCCGTAGTAATCTGGGCCCCAGAAGTGAAGCAGGAGGTCAAGTTTGATGCTGAGGATCTTGGATACACACAGAGGATGATATCTTTTGTCTAGACCAGCATTTCCCAACACTGACACTATTGACATTTTGATCTGGATACTTTTTGTTGTTGTTGTGGAGGGCTGTCCTGTGTATGATGGGATGTTTAATAGCACCCCTATTCTCTAGCCCAGGGGTGGGCAAACTTTTTGACTTGAGGGCCACAATGGGTTCTTAAACTGGACCGGAGGGTCGGAACAAAAGCATGGATGGAGTGTTTGTGTGAACTAATATAAATTCAAAGTAAACATCATTACATAAAAGGGTACGGTCTTTTTTTTTTTTTTTTAGTTTTATTCATTTCAAACGGGCCGGATCCGGCCCGCGGGCCGTAGTTTGCCCACGGCTGCTCTATACCCTCAATGCCAGGAAAATGACACCATCACTCCCGGTTGTGATAACCAAAAATGTCTCCAGACATTGCCCAGTGCCCCCTGTGGGGCACAATTGCCCCGGTAGAAAGCCATTTGCCTAGTTTGGTTAGCAAACTTTGTAGCCTGAGGTCCAAATCTGGCCACCCACCTATTTTTTAAATAAAGCTACATTGAAATATAGTTGTACTCACGTGCTTACATATTATCTGTGGCTTTTTTTTGGAATGGTACAACAGCAGAGTTGAGTAGTTGTAATAAAGACCTTATCACCCACACCGCCTAAAATATCTACTACGTAGCCTTTACTAGAAAAGCTTGCCAGCCCTTTCTCTAGACCAGTACAGGGAGGCAACAGCTTTCCCCACTTGGCAGGATAAATTACAGTTCTTCGGAGGAGAGTGAGTACTGCAGGGGAGGGGATGTAGGTGAATGAAGGAGCACGAAGATCTTAATAACAGTAGCACGAACAATGACACCAAGAACACACTGATCTCTTACTACACTTAATCAGCCTTTCTGGAAGCTTTCAGTGTGCGCTATTTTATTTGACTTTTTAACAACCTTGTAAGATATGCAGAAGGAATGCCGGCCCCATTCTGCAGAGGAGCACTGGGGGCCTAAGAGTGACAAAGTGACTTGCCACTTGTCAGCACTAGGGCTGTAATCCAATGTCTTCTTAGTGTCCAAAGTCTTTCTACTTTACCTCAGAGCCCTGCATGTTGAAGGGGTTTTAACGATCTCCCATTCCTTGAAAAAGGTGAAGGGATTAAGCAACCTACCCCTACCCCAGAAAAAATCCTCATATACACAGACTGCAGAATGGTGATCGCAAGAGGGAAAGGGGGGTGGCAGGAGGTAGAAGAGGGCATAGGAGGGATAAATCGTGATGGAAGTGTTGCTGGTAGAAATGGGGTCCTTTCACAGAGTTGCCAGAAACACATTTCTGGGGACCCACACGGGAGGCTGAGGTTTAGGGGTGAGATTTCTTGGGATTGAATGAAAGGGCTGTGCCCAGGTTTCTAACGTCTCATTTCCATCCGACCCACTGTGGCAAAAGTCCAACCTTGCCTTCCTCAGAACAAGGACCAGTGTCCCAAAATTCTATTCTGCACCGTTGGTTCTGTCCATAGCAAAGCTCAGTCCAGGCTAGACTCTGTCCCAAGGGTGGAGAATGCAGAGGTCCCCAGGGGAGCCAATGAATGCTGCAGTTTTCCAGTGCAGCAGGCTTATAATCAGACTCAGTTTATTCTGCTTAATCATATCTGATTCCCTTTGCTCCTCTTTCTTTGTTAACATGTAGCTGCCTATGCTAACAGAGATTTGACTTTGGGTGGTGAACACACAATACAATATACAGATGATGTAGTATAAAATTGTACACCTAAAACCTACATAGTTTTATTAACCAGTGTCACCTATGCTTGCATTAACCTTTTTTTTAAAAAAAAAAAAAATTATGGTGTGAACTCATTATGAACATCCACGCAGCTAAACTTCCTGGGGCTTTATACAAACAGGGCACTTTGCTGCATGCTTCTCACCCTCTATTGCACGGGCGTTTCAGATGGCATGCTCTTCCATTCTCCCTCTTCATGTCACCTCAGTAAACTCAGCTCTTAATTCTAGTTTCTTGAGCTATTTTTGGATCCAGGTTCATCTTCCAGTTTATTTACTCATCCACTCGCCTTCATGTCATCCATACATTTTGATGGACTTGCTGTTTGTATCTTTGTTCAAGACCTTGATAAACATGTTGAATAGGACAAAGCCTCTTAGAGACAGTCATCATGAGAGACCTCCTTCCAGAAATACTAGTCATTCATTCATCAGACACTTTTGGTCCCAGTTATTGAATTAATTACAGATGCCCTTCATTTAATTATGATCTAGTTCATACTCCTTTATTGTATCTTTTATAAGGATACTTTAATAACTTTTTTAAGTATTTGAAAATATCTGCTTCTTACAAGTCTCCTTACTCCCAAGCTGCCCCCTCTTGTATTGAGAATTGGCTCTTTATTTGTTCATCTATTTATTCACATGTCTAATTCACTTATCCAATATCGACGAGTACTTTCCATGCATCCCACACGTCCCCAGATGCTGAACCACAGTGACATGGATCACCTGCAGCCCTCACGTAGGTTTCCATAACGAACGCTATGGCAGACTGTGGACCTACTGTTCCTCAGCTGCCTGGAGAAGGTGTGGAGGAGTTGATTCCACCAACGGGGTAACTTTCAAACTGATTCTTGTAGAGTGAAAAGGACTGTTCCAGTGGGAAAGCCTGGAGGGACAGTGGGGAGGGAACCCAAAGGCACCCAACCAGGAACAGGGCTGTGGAAATGGGTTCAAGTTGCAGGATACAAAAGGGGACTAATACCTCAGATGACTGAATTACCAAACTTCTGGAATCTGGCATCTTCATCTGATGGCCTCGAATGCTGGCCTCACATGAACTCAGCACTCAATACCACCTCGCTGGAGCAGAAATGAGCCCATGTCTACCTCCCCTGAGCTGGGTACACTGGGCTGATTTTCAGTCACCTGGGGTTTTTGCACTTTGTTAGGCCAGATTCAACAATCTTGTATTGACACAGCTGATTTTGAAATGAAAGTACCAGACTTCTTAATATGCTGCTAGTAATATCACCTTGTTATATTTGGACAAACTGTGACCATTTTTTTTTAATCCTGGTCCATTGTTTTTCACATTAGCAAGCTCTGCCAAAAGTGCACCACTACTACATTTTTGACAAGCATGTCCTTTATGTTTGTTTACTTACCAAATTTGAAGTTTCATGAGATCAGGAATTGTGTATACAATTGGCATTTTCCATGAAAAGATAAAGATAGCATAAATGTTGACCCAAGTTATTGTTCTATGTTAAATTAGACAGCTCCAAAGAATGCTTTTAATTCCTCTGGAAACTTCCCTATATGCAGACTTTGATTGAATAATCAAAATTGTGGATATAGATGCCCAAGTAGTAATCATTGCATGTGAGAACGTAACCCATTGAATGTCCTTAGCAATATGGAATATTCAGCTTTTCTTCTTGACATGACTCCTTCATCAGGCGTGTGTATGAGGAAGTCAAACAGGTCATTCATATTATCAGAGACTTTAGGATTGGTTTGGTGAAACTAGACTGTCAGCTGGAGAATTTTGTGCAGAAAATATCCTTGATAACACTCTTGGAAACAATACCTGAAACCAGGGAGGGAATCAGGATGGGTCACAGAATGGATGGGTTTTCTTGGTGTCATACCAGCGTCCTTAATCAACCCTACGGGAAACTCTGGCATTGAAATGGCTCTTTAAGTTGCTTCTGAATCAGGGAAGGGTGACAAATCTTGGTCCTTCCACACAACCCAGTACCTTGCAATGAGGTGACCTCAGATGAGACAGTGTGACTCAGATAAAGCAATGTGACTGTGAGGTGACCTCATAAGAGGCAGCTCCCTTCCTCTGAGGGCAGTTCCCAGAAAGGGGGTCAGCTGATGGGAACTTTCTATAGCCAATGCGTCTGGCATCTGGGGAAATAAGTGCCTCGGTCTGGAAGGGGGACCTGATAATCCACCAGAAAAAAATAAATCAGAGCAGGAATATCCTCAGCACAGTCTTGGATTTCTTCTGAACCTTTGTTCTGATTTTGATGGCGATCTTTTGTTTTGTTTTGTTTTTACCGCCTACTTGCCTTTTTCATTGTTTACCCATCAGCAGGGATATCTAGTGATCAATGGTCAATTCCTTATGAGGCACCCACACTCTCTTACCGTAAGTCACAAATGAGTAACCCATGAACTGACCTTAATCTGTAGACAGTAGGGTGGGTGAGGGGTCCCTTGGCCACCGATGTTATCTTTAAGCCATCTTCCTGCCCAAGAGACTTGGAAAATGAAGGAGCTGATCGACTCCCTGGAGAACCAGAGCATGGAGCCTTGCACAATCCCAGGGATGGTCACCATTGACACGGTGCCCTGTGAACCAAAAGCAATTGCAGACACGTGCTGCTCTCATGGAATTTGCTGCATTTGCAGGAAGATAAAGAACAAACCAGTGCAAGAGATCCCAAGTACAAGACAATATAACAATATAAACCATTTTTCTCAGAATCCTTTGTTCTTAGCTAGAATCGCCATCCATGTACCAACTGAAAAAAAGCTGAGAGATCTGTCGCCAAGAGGACCTGATACATGTGATAAAAAACTCTTCAAAACATGCACACCTGGCCTTTGTCCCGGTCTGCATGGGCTGTTTGGATCGGACACTGAATTTTCCCCCAGTCTAATGTCATTGTGGCTCTCTGTGCCTGCTATTTCAATAAAAGATTAGAAGAATGGAGACACAAAATGAAATTCAGCACGTGCCTCTCTGTTTCCACAAGCACGTCCAAAGTTTTAAGCTTGAGCTCTCAGGGCTCAAACCCCTTTAAAAGCTCAATTTCCCACCCTGCCTTCCCAAGGAAGAGAGAATCCGGCTCCTGGACGGGTTCATTAAGAAATTAGTAGAATGATCAGCTGGGCTTTGTGTGCATTTTAGAGATAAACAACTGATAAAGACACTATTTGACTCTTTAATGGGCCTGTAAGCACCGGGTATCTGTTCTGTGGCTGAGCGAATCACACAGGTACCAGGCAAAATCAATGCCCAGCTCTGCTGAGGTGGTTTGGAGGCAGAGCTGTGCTCTACATGGCAACCAGAGGAGCCAGGCCTTTAAAAGGAAGGGAGACACCAACTCTAAAAGAAGTTATACTGTGCTGTGCAGGGCAGAGTTTCCGAGGCTGCAATGTGGGCTGCGCCTGTACAGGTACTTGGTAAATTGGGGGGCTGGGTGACTTTGGGGTTACACCTGCTCTTGAACTGGTTTGACATCTGATCTGAAAGTTGGGAAAGAGAAGTGCTTTTCTTCCCTGGAATTTGCCCCCTCCTTTAAAAAATTAGGTTAATGTGGTTGCATGATTGCTCTGGGCGTGAAGGATTCATGGCTCAGGTATTTTACAAACAATCCTCGGGCAGGTCTCCTGCACAGGCCAACAGCATCACCCCATCTCAGCCCCTGACAGGTCCATGCGCTGCCTGGGGTCCTCCCCCTCCGGCCAGGTACCTTCACTGCGTTCTGAAGGAGTTGTCTCACCCCCCACTTTGTGCCCAGCCACCTCCAGGGAGAGTCCATTCCCAGATGGAAGGAAGACCTGGGAGCTGTATGGGGCCCGTGCTGTCAGGCCAGTGCATAGGAATTCATATCTCACAGTGCATGCAGAAAGGTGTGGGGACAATTCTAGTAGATGAAGTGAAAGCAGCAGACTCAAGGAACTGGGCAAGGACACTGACCACCTTGCACACAGTGTGTGTTTGCTGTAGTTCTGTCCAGCAGGGTGCAGCAATTCGCCAGAAGCTTTCAATGGCACTCTGTGCCAAAACTTGTGCCAATCTCAGAGTTTAATTCATATAAGGTTAATCGGTGACAAAAGAGTTATGATGGTTTAGCAAGACAGATCTTTCTGGCTTGTTTAAAAGTAAAGACATCGCTCCTTCATATTCTGCGGTGCACTCTCCGTGTCAGGGTAGCTGGAGGACTGCAAATGGTCAATATGGCCCTGCCCATGAAGTCCACGTTCCAGACATCGGAAGGGAAGAGTTCAAGGAAAAGGGTGCTATGGCTTTAAGAGCTTGCCCTGGAAGCTGTACATATCCCGTTAGCCAGAATTTAATCATAGGGCCATAGCTAACCTAGTGGATGCCTAGAAATTCCAGGATGCCATGATTAAGGCAAAGACAAATGTGCAGACTGAGTAACAATGAGAGGTCTCTGCTCTCAGGGCCACACACAGCTCTGTAGGTGTCAATGCCCATCTCCTGAAAGAGAGGAGTTTATGAAATAATAGGATTTGTGGGGTTTTTGTGTTTTTTTTTTTAAAGATGGGATTCACAGAAGAAATCCATAAAAAAAAATCTGGTTAAGATATGCTTAATACATTATTAAGCATGACTAAAGCTTTCTTCTTGGCTCACTGAACCACCAGAATGGTATAATGTGAAGGTTTAGAATACACCTGTAATTCCTGAGAAATGGGTCACACTAAAAATATTCTTTAAAAAGTATGTCTTCTCCCTGGAAATGCAGAGGAGAGCAGATGCACTGGTCTCACCCAATAGTATTTGTCAGGTGTTCTTACAGAAAGAGCCAAAGAGGGGTAGAAATGGAGATGGGGTGGAAAGCATTAATTTAGGCAGAAACCTCAGCTGGATGTATCCACATTACATTGCTATCATGTTACTTCCAGGCAAGCTGCAGGAAAGACTTCATTCATTCATTCATTGCACAATTAATCTTTGAGAATCTGCTCTTTCCCAGGAACTGGTTGGCAATGGAGCTATGGTAGGAAACAAGGCCCAGGTATATTGGTTGGGGAGGTAGGCGCCAGAGCAGGCAGGGGTTAGATTTGGATTTCATTCTAAGCTTCATGGGAAGCCATTGAGGATTTTAAGCAAAGGAGAGGTATATGTGAAAGGTGGCTCTGACTGCGCACAGAATGGATTGGGAAGAAGGAAGGCTAGAAGGAGGGAAGGACAAGAAGAAGCAGGCAGCAACCCAGCTGGTATTAGATGAGCCAAATGCAGTGGAGGTGACTGGGAGAGGCAGGCATTGCAGAGTCTGGAGAAGGCTATGATGGTTAAAGATGACAAAAACATCACAAGCCATCCGTTTCTGTCTAGGGGAGGGGCATTTGATCAGCTGCCCTCAGATACAGGGGAGAAGCGGAGGTCTGGGGTAGACTAAATGCATACAAGGCCAATGTCAACTAACATCCAGGGGACCCTGAGGCAGAGCGGGAATGCAGGCCCCCTCGCCTGCTGATGGATAGAACGCAGCCGAGTAGAGCAATTCCTTGGAAATGGGCTATGTCTGTAGGCTTTCAAAGGAAGGGATTAGAAGAGCAACGAGGTAAAGGCAGAATGACAAGGTGAGGCCTCCATGGCCTGTGGAGGGTGTTTTCAGACTGCTCGCCGCCTCTCCCAACAGAGCACCCACAGCTCTCCTCGCTCTACCTGCTGGAGCTCAGCTGTCAATTGCAGATGACAGACAGGATTCCAGCTGCCTCCGAGGAGAGCACAGGACCATTAATAAAACATCAACACCACAGGAATCCAAAGCAGCCAGAAAATAAAATAAAAATTAGATAATAAGTTGAGCCGCAGCAAACCACACTTTCTTTCCTCCCTGGAATCTCTAAGGAGACAGTTATGTCCCAAGGGGTGTTGATGGCAGGAAATGACTCCCAGGCAAGCAGGGAAAGCAGCCTCAGATTAGGTGGCAGAGGAAGAGCGAGACCCACTCTCTGGGGTGCCTGCTCCCTCTGCAAAATGTGTTGGCGCCCAGCTTCCTTACAAACATCTTCATCTCTGGAACTAAGATAATAGCACCTACTTCATCAGGTCTAGTGAATATCCAAATATTCAGTGGACTAAGTTAAGGGGAAATCTTGTGCTCCATTCCTGATCTCAAGAATCCCGCACCCCCCCCCCCGCCCCCCTTTTTAAACTCCTGTGTAGATCTCACGTGTTTCAAGCCCAGTTTTAGTGTCTGATCCATTTATTTTACCCCTCTGAAACTGTGTTCAAGTTTTCTCTCTGCGCAAAGTTCCAATCCTAGCTACTTGTCACTGAAAAGATAAAAGATAACATTTATCACTGATAACTAACAAGGCTCCTATTGCAATAATTATTCCAGAATGAAGCACGGGTTCTAGAAACACCCTTACTGACTGTGGGCATCTCTTTGAACAAGAGGCCCACAGCTCCACAGAGGTCCCCCTGCGACTCCATACATTAGTGCCGTGAGGCTGAAGCAACCTAGACATGCAGGATCCCACCCCAGTGCCCGCAGTGTCTGCTCTGGGCAACGTTTGATCGAAATGCACCTGGAAGGCTGACGCTCAGTATGGCCCCAACCATGTATAATCCATTCATCACGCTAAGCCTGTCGCAAGACCACTCTCCCACCCTCCAAGCAGGGAGTAGTGACACGGTCAGCTAGTGGCCAGCGGGGAAAGTGGGTGTGGACTGAGGCTACTTACTGCTCCATGACAACTACTGACTAATGTGTTAGGGAAAGACAGATGTCTAATCCACACACCCAGAGAGTCTAGGTGCAAAACACAGCCTTCTTCTCTACCTTCTGTTCAGACTCATCCTATCAATTCAGCCCAAAAATCAGGCACTGCTTTTCTTGTTGTAAAGGTCTACACTTGGGAAGGAAAGGAGATGGGCCAATTCAGGAGTGTGTGTGTGTGTGTGTGTGTGTGTGTGTGTGAGAGAGAGAGAGAGAGAGAGAGAGAGAGAGAGAGAGAGAGAGAATAGGCAATGTTGTGCTAAATATTAAAATAAGCATTTTCACTCTGTTGAATGTAGTCATTAGTCATTTTTTTTCCTTTTAAAGACCCTGTCTAAACATTTCATCTTTCCCCCCCGCAATCATATTATATATATTACATATATATCTTTAAATTGGGAGCCATTTATTTTTTGTTGAATGAAATAGGTTGTGTTGTTTTTATATATCTTTTATCACTTCTGCTCCTCATTCTGCGTTTCACATCTTTCCTGAAGGATTCTGTAGTATGAGGAATAATAAAGCCAGCTCTAAGAATAGATTGAGGACACCTCCCCGTAGAGCTCTTGGGAGGTGGTGTTGTTAAACCAGGGTTGTTGTCTATTAAGTACTTGGTGTGGTCATGGGTCTTTTATAACAACGATATAGCTCCGGGTTTGTATTCTGAAGTTCTAGCACACCGTTCCCTCCGGTCCGCTTCAGTTTTCATTCATTTGGCTCAGTGAAGTATCTATACAGGGAAGCTGACTCCCCGAGGCTGGTGGGCTGGGGGCAGTCGGCCACCTGAAATAGCTGTATTTGAGGTTTCTGGTGCAGGATGTAGGGATACTTTGAAAGAAGGAGGGAGGCGCCTAGACTTTCTGTCCTGAGATAGACGCCTATCTCCTTTCCACTGCGTTGCCAAGGGAACCACCCTAAAACTTCATTTCTGCTACCTGGTGGCTCTTTCTTTTGGGGAGACTCAGGCTGTTTCGAGCCAGCTTGGCAGCCTCCTTGGCTCCCGGGTTCCTGACATTTCCAGCGCCCGCCTCTGGCTGCACCACACGGGCATGTGCAGGGCAGCCTGCAGAGCTCCCAGAAAAACCTAAATTTAAATGTTAAAAAGCTTTTGTTCATTACCAGTGGCATTTCTCCCCCCACCCCCCTCCATTTGTCACTTGGAGCGGAGCTGTGACTCTTTTAATATCAAACAAATAATAAGCTCCCTCTAAAGTGATTTTTCTGACAAGGAGCTCAATATATTAAACTTTATCTATATTTTAATAGCCAATTTCACACCAAACTGCCTTCTTAATAATGTATTTACCACCTGGGGATATTATTCCAGCCCATCTGGAAAGAATTGGAAATTAACTGTCCCTAAACTGCGTCTCTGTGTGCTTTACACTTGCTGCAGAAACCAGCAGTGTCACTTCCAGGGAGGGGGACGTGGGGCGGGGGTGGGGGGGGGGGAGGGTGCGATCTGGAAGAGAAGGTTTGGAGGCAGGAATTCCTTCTTCGAAGCAAAGCTCACCCCATAACAGGCTGAGAGGAGCTACTGTGGGGAAGGGCCGGCTGCGGGAAGCAAGGAGCTCTCTCAATTGTGTTTTAAGGGAAGATGGGCTTCCTTTGCAGAGTACCTGGGAGTGAGTTGACTTGCAATAAGTTTCTTATCATGTGACCTTTAGTTGGGGGGGTGACTTCAGAGGTCTTTGTGCATATGAAACCTGCATGTACATGTGGGGTTTGGCACGCTTTCTTGAAAGTGCTTGGTTCATGTCTAATCATCATGCGAACTGTTTTGAGGACTGATGTTTCACCCTCTTGGGTATGAACACCTCCAAACATTTAAGTGGATGATGGGCCATTGGAGGAGGCAGAAACGCCGGTCCATAGGACGCTGTAGTCAGGCCCACAGGAGCCTCCTCACAAAGACCAGAGGGCCCGGCCGGTGTAGCTCAGTGGTTAAATGTCGACCTATGAACCAGGAGGTCATGGTTCGATTCCTGGTCAGGGCACATGCCCAGGTTGTGGGCTTGGTCCACAGTGTGGGGTGTGCAGGAGGCAGCTGGTCAATGATTCTTTCTCATCATTGATGTTTTATTTTTTTTCTCTCTCTCCCATTCCCTTCCTCTCTGAAATCAATAAAAATATATTTTAAAAAACACACATAAAAAAACCCCACAAAAAACAAACAAACAAAAAAAGAGAGGTTTTTTTCCCAGTGATGAGATGGACAAAATGGCCAGCCTTGTCTGACAGAGCCATTGGGTGAGTGCCCTCAAATCACTCAGCTAAATTGGGCAAACACTACCACACTCATGCGCACAGGTGAAGACACACACACAGATTCTTGCACAAGGACGGGGTGGTTCAGGAGGAAAGGAATGTGACAGCACAGATGTGCTTCCTGGGAAACTCAGGAGGATCACAAAAGGGAAGGAATATTTCATCTGGGTCCTGAAGGACGGGCAAGTGGCCTGGGGCATTCAAATCAGAGATGGAAGGATGCTAGAAGCCATCACGTGGCCTCTGACAGGAAAGAGGAAGGAAGGGGATCCCTAGGGGTCAGGCAAGCTCTTGGTCCTCAAGCGAACCTGCCAGGTTCCCCAGGGGCCATGCAGAGAAGAGCTGGCCTTTGTAACTCTGAAGACACAAAATGTGTGTCCAGGAACACGCGTGAGAAAGTATCAGCTCTAAGATGTGGCTGGTCTAGACCATGATTTCAATAGAGAGAAACAGGTGCCTTAGTGAGAAACAAATTGAAATTTGTGGGAAACAAATAGGCCCTTGGAAGCAAACGAAACAAGAAAAAAATGATGGTGAGATGACGATGGTGAGTGTCCCGCTCAGATCCCTGCCGTCTGAGGAGCCAGATCTGGAACACCGTGTATGCTATGCACACAAACAGCATTGAGTCCCCGGGCACGTCTGGGCTGGGCAGAGCCGAGGCTGATGGCAAGAACGGCACTCCCAGGAGAAACAATGGCAGGACAGCAGCTCACTGCTGTTCTCATCAGAGGGAAATGGGTTTGAGTCACTGAGATGGAACGAAAGGTTGGCCTGGGAAGGGAAGACCTGAGGGGTGATTGGTGCCCTGGGCTGATCGCAGAGCCCCCGAAAGACCAGAAGGCAGTGGACTGGGAAGACTGGCCCCTCTGATCTGGAGTCTCTGCCTCCTTCTCAAGGCCTTGGGAACATCCATGCGAGGATGAGGGTGAGGGGGACAGGAGCGATCGCTCTCTCTCAGGTCCTGGGGACCCCGAGTCCCAGTGTAATCAGCAAGCAGGGAGACGAACTGTGACAGGTCAAGGAGGAGAGGGGTGAAAGGCGCCTTTAATCCTGCCGTCGGAGGATGCGCGACGCTGACAGTTACCTGGGGACCCTGAGATACCAGATTCCCTGACTTAATCAGACAGATAGGGAAGCAGCTGTGGCTGGGGCTCCAGCAGGGCACGCGGAACAATAGGAGGCAGCCCCTCAGGGCCCCATGCTGCTGCGGAGATAATAAACTATATGAAAACCTGTCACCCAGAGATAAGTGATGAATTAGAATCAATTATATGTTTAAAATAATAGACATTCCGGCTTCCCTACTGGAGAGGTGATGGTTTTGACTGGCCTCCGAGGAAGGCGCTGAAGGATGACTCCGGATGCTGCCTGTACGGGTGGATTACTTAGACAGTCTTTCCTGGCCAGGCTGTTGGTGTTGAAGTTAAAGGAAAGAAAAATGCACAGGAAGTTGTGAGCCGAGTTTTCGTCTCTACCCCTGACCCTGCCGGTGTATTTTCCTTCATCTTCTGTGGGCTGGGACCCGACCATTATTGCATGAGCGATTGGAGGAAGGAGGTCTCAAGCGGGGTATTTTCTCTGCGCTTTCATTTTTCCAGGTGTACGACATGCTTAATAAATGAATCTGTGATGAGGATTAACCTCTGTTACAAATGGGCGAGCCCGGCCAGTGTGGCTCAGTGGTTGAGCATCGACCTATGAACCAGGAGGTCACAGTTGGATTCCTGGTCAAGGCACAAGCCTGGGTTGCGGGCTCGATCCCCAGGGTGGGGCGTGCAGGAGGCAGCTGATCAATGATTCCCTCTCATCATTGATGTTTCTATCTCTCTCTGCCTCTCTGAAGTGAATAAAAATAGTATTTTTAAAAATATGCTAAAGATTATGTAGAATCCTCATCCGGGGGTGAACTCTGTATAGTGAAGGTAAACTTGGGGTGTTTTGAAGGTCTAATTCTGTTCCTCAGTATCCTGCACTCTATGGCCTAATCCCTTGATGAACTATATGAGCACAGCCAACATTAAAAAGAAATAAAAATTAAAAAATAAAATAAAATGAGTTTATAGCTTCTTTAGCATTCTGGATTCCAACTCCAGCTTTCCCTATATGATGGTTATTATTATCTGCTACTCTATTTTTATTACTATTATGAGTATTTAGCAAGAGCCTAAGTCTCTAGATCAGTGACTCTCAACCTTCTGGCCTTTTAAATACAGTTCCTCATGTTGTGACCCAACCATAAAATTATTTTCATCGCTACTTCATAACTGTAATGTTGCTACTGTTATGAATCGTCATGTAAATATCTGATATGCAGGATGGTCTTAGGCGACCCCTGTGAAAGCGTCATTCGACCACCAAAGGGGTCGCGACCCACAGGTTGAGAACTGCTGCTCTAGATCCAAGTTCTCTCCTTATAGCTAGAAAGTTACAGCTCATCCAGGTTGTCCTTCAGTCCGATGGTAATGCCCTCCCTCTCCCTCCTGTCCGTCTACTACTAACTTCCCACTCCCTCTTTCCATCCTATTCCCCTTAGAAAAGCTCTCTCTCACCACCATTTCCCTGCATAATAGGAAATGCTCTCTTTTATGCTGGGGTTCTGATGCCCTTATCACCATGCATTCGTAGAGAGTGCAGCGATGATTACTTGGGGGCTGGGGTTTCATAGTCTGCTATTTACTAAGTGTCTGGTCTACCAGGAGTCATTTGTCTTTTTTAAACCCTTAGTTTCCTCAGCTGGAAAACGGGTATTCCAGCAATCGCATCCCGCTCCCAGGTTTGTGCATCCCACGTGTAACAGGCGTGTAGCGTGTCTGTGTCTGTGAAGCACTCAGAAAATAGTGGCTGTTGATGTTGTAATTCTCTCTTAGTGATTCCATTAGTTTGGTTACATGTCTGTACCTTTTAGAATCAAGTGTCTTGAGCACAGGGACGAGGTTCCGCTCTGCGCGTATAACTCCAGCACCAAGCACAGAAGTGGACACGAGGTTTCCCTCTAGCCCTCTGGGCTTCAGGGATTGCCGAGGCCAACTGATAGGAGATCCCTGCCCTGAGCTTTACCAAACTGGGGACTACTTCGCACCGCCCCACCTCCATTTGCCTGACTGCTTTTCCCACCCCCTACCATGGCTCTGCCCCATCTCACACCTGTCCCTGCACCCTCTCACCTCCCCACCCCTCCCACTCCTGCCCACCTCTGTCCCCATCCCCTCTCCCCTCTCTACCCTATCTCCTCTCCTGCCCCTTCCCCCCTTCTACCAGGTGGGTGCTCTACCCATCCCATCTTCTCCCTAGCCCTCCCCTCTTCTCCTTTGCTCCTCCTCCTTGCACTCACTCTGACCTGGTAGATTTAATCTTTTGTGTGGTTCTGTATCAAAAGTTTAATTAGAAAATCGCGCCTGGGCTTTTTAATAGCCCGAGTCCTGGCCATGGAGGCCTGGACTTCGTCCCTTGAATGCGGCCACCGCTTAATGGCCAGCACGCCAGCCAGGCCCGCGCTGGGACTCAGCGCTGAATCTTATTTACATTGGCACTAACAATAGCTCGGGAGCCGCGCTATAAATAATTTCTGGGGAAGAGTTGTCTAATTAAACGTGCAGCAGTAAGCAAAGTGCTTTCACCACGAGGCTGGTGTCCTAATGAACGTAATCGCCGGATGGGGACAGCTTAGGAAGCTCATCCAGATGTCTCCCCATGGAGGCCCGGAGAAGGAGGGAAAAGACTCAGGGAGAATTTCCAATCAATATTTAATTGTGGAGCATGTTAAACTCCTCAGAGGACCCCCCCTCCTTTTTCCCCCCTTCCCATACCCAGAGGTAAAAAGGGTTTCAAAATGCAGCTTTGTGGGGTGGCCTCAGCCTCAGATGCCAGTGGGAACATGGTCTGTGGGTTGTGAATATTGAATAAAAATTTATCTGAACACATAAAAAGTATGAATTAATAAGGAGAGGCATGTAATATTGATGGGAGCTTCATCGAGAGGTAAAGATGGGTTAAAGGTTCAATTTCAGCATCTTTTCTGCCAGGTCTTGTCTGTTTCTAAACTGGGGTCCTGGAGGGCAGGGCCCTGCATGTGTCTGCCGCCCTTGCTCAGGGGCATGCTCCCCAGTGAATGAGGAAAGGAGAAGGGCAGCGCCCCACTGGTGTCGTCATGGGGGCAGCAGGCTCCGCTGGTACCTAAGCTGTGCCAGTCACCAGCGAGGAAGGAAGCCCAAGGCAGCCTGGCTTCTTTCTGCTGCGTAGACAATAGTAATTTCAGGCAGATGGAAAAACAGACACAATCAGAATGTAGGGTCCTTCCCTTCCCTCATTCCCCTTAACATGCTCCTGAAGACAGCAAGTGTGCCACATACCCTAGCCGATTTTGCTCAGTGGTTAGAGCGTCGGCTTGCAGACTGAAGGGTCCCAGGTTTGATTCCAGTCAAGGGCACATGCCCGGGTTGAGGGCTTGATCCCCAGTAGGGGGCGTGCAGGAGGCAGCCGATCCATGTTTCTCTCTCATCATTGATGTTTCTATCTCTCCCTCTCCCTTTCTCTCTGAAATCAATACAAATATATTTAAAAAAAAAGAAAGTGTATCACACAAGGAAGAAGAGCACACCATCAAATGCATCATTTGTGGGTAACATAGGAAATACATGAGATATACACAGAGATTCACATAGATGCCTCCTGAACACACGGATGGGTATCTGAGCACCAGCTGAGTAGATGCATAGGTACACATAAGTGCTGTAACATGCATGCTGCTGAAACCTCATCAACCCAGGGCACTGACAGGGTAGCGGGTGAAGAAGCAGGAGGTGGGGCAGGGGTGGGTCTGAACTGTGGTTAACAAGCGATTGACCAGTACTCAGCCCTGCCGCCCCATCCCTGGACTGTGGGAGATTATAAAGCAAGAGTGTGGGCTCCTGTGATTAATCTCATTCACCACTGGATGTCAACGTTGCTCCAGCCAATTAGAGAACAAATAGAAATCCCAATACCATGTCTCCTAAACAGAAAAAGGGAAGTATGAGCTGTAGGCAGCCCTGTGTTGAGGGTCTGAGTGTACCTACGGGGCAGGGGGTGGGGGCTCAACAACCAACCCCAAAGGGAAAATGCTCAGATGTTAAATCTCTCATGTTTCCTGTTCATCGCAGCCACCACACTTCCTCCAGCAATTCCTGTTCGTTCCCTTTCCCCAAACCTGCTCCCCCTTCAGTGAGCACTTCTGAATATGCCACATGTACCATTGCTTTTGCTTGCTGCCTGCCTCCCCCGCCAGAACAGAAACCCCATGAGGACAGGGAGCTTTTATCTTCGTTCTGCTCTGTATCCCTGATGCTTAAAACACTGCTGGGCAGAAGTAGGTGTTTGATAAATGTTCCTCTGGAATAAATAAGTGAAGGAGTAAGTGAGTTAATGAGATTTGGCCAATAAATACCGATGGAGACAGAGGCATTGTTCCCATAGTTACAGAAGTTCCCTGTCCTTCTCAGAAAGGCAAGCAGATGACTAGAGAAAGGGACACAGCAGCAGGTGCCTGAACCCTGGAGATACCAGGTTTGGAAACGATCTCAAGGCAAGCCTCTGAGCTTGACGTTAAATCACAGCTCTTCTCTAACTTGTTTAGTCAACTTGGGAACATCGCATAGCTTCTCTGAGCCTTACTTTTATTTTTTTAAAATATATTTTTACTGATTTCAGAGAGGAAGGGAGAGGGAGAGATAGAAATATCAATGATGAGAGAGAATCATCAATGGGCTGCCTCCTGCACGCCCCCTACTGAGGACGGAGCCTGCAACCCAGTCATGTGCCCCTGACCAGAATTGAACCTGGGACCCTTCAGTCCTTAGGCCGACGCTCTATCCACTGAGCAAAACCAGCCAGGGTGAGCCTTGCTTTTCTTGTCAATGCAATGGGATAACTATGATAATATTGACATCACCTACCCTTAGTAGTTCTCAACCTTCCTAATGCTGTGACCCTTTAATACAGTTCCTCATGTTGTGGTGACCCCCAACCATAAAATTATTTTCGTTGCTACTTCATAACTGTAATGTTGCTACTGTTATGAATCTTAATGTAAATATCTGATAGGCAGGATGTATTTTCATTGTTCACGACCCACAGGTTGAGAACCGCAAGGGTTTTATGACATCAGTTGTCACAGTATAGTTCAAAATGTGTTGTCTCTTGATTAATCTATGTCAGGTTCTCCCCAAACTCCCACATGAAGACTGTAAACACTAAAGCCCTGTATATACACGTGGTACTGCCAATATAAATATTACAATCCTTGTCCAAATATGAATATGAAATTTATGATCGTTTTCCAAATAATTCTCTTAACGCAGAGGTCTTAACTCTCAAGGTAAACTACAAAGAAGAGAGTCATCAGAAATCAATTGTGGGTAGACGCAGGTTTCTACACCAAGATGGGAAGAGATTTTAACAGAGCCTCTTCTTTAGACGCAAGAGTCTCAGGTTGGCTGCTGTTTCTGGATCTCCTACTTCAGGCAAATATCGAAAGATTGGGCTGCCATGGCAGCCGAGCCAGCATCCTTCCAAATCCATATGCTTAATTTTTAATAAATGAGTTAAATTAAGAAAAAAAATAGGTCTACAGTGTAGAGCCCTTTCAAATTATTTACTATGCTGTCACTTTGGACTCATTGATGCTTGTTAATGCTTCAGATTTAATGATAAGCATCCTTCATGAGCTAAATTAGACATTATTAGCGCTATTCTGGCAGAAACGCACAAGGACACCGCTAAGCTAAGGTGAAGAATGCATTATTGAATGAAATTTAATTAGTAGATTTTGTTCTATTAGTGGCTTGTATATTGCATTTATGGAAATGAATATAAATATGATCCAGGCAATCTTTCCACTGAGAAAATGTCACTGATAATCTAACTTCACTCCTAGGCTTGAAAGCAAGAGGCAGAATAGCATAGTGACGTGCCGGTCTCTTGCCAGTGAAAAGATGCTCTAGTTTGAGGTTCTAGGTCTAGCCATGGAGCGGAGAGGTGCCTTGATGTGGAACTCCGGCAGGTGTGAGGAAGGGCAGCTGGTGAAAATGTATTGTGGGCTTCTTCCTATGGCACCCTCCCGGGTGGTGGGGCTCAGCATCGGGGTGCTTTGCTAAGCTGGCCAAGTCTAACTTGTCTGCCTCATCTGTTTGAATTCCTTCTCCAGCGACAGGTCTTTAGTGGGAAGGGAAGGGCAGGACTTGGGGCCCTACACCTGTGGGTTCCGTCCCATGTCCACCCTTTAGAAGCTTTGTGCAATTTATTTTCTAAAGTAAACACATCCGCTGCCTTATCTCATTAATCCTCTCAATAACTCGGTGAGGCTACTATTGTAATCTTTATTTTTTCGATAAGGACGTGGAGCTTTAGAGTGCTTGAGCTACTTGCTCTAGGTCACACTTGCCGATAACTTGAATTCTCTAAATTTTTCCATTTTCTTATCCTCACCAGAGAGATAAAGACAGTTCCTGCCTCCTGGGGGTATTGTAAACATTCAGTGAGATAAAGATTGCCATGCAGGGACATGGACATTCAATAAATATTAGCCTAAACTCTCTCTTCCCGCCCAGCCCCTTCCTCTGTGGATGCCACCGAAAAGCACACAGCAGGACAGGACCAGAATTCCCGTTTCTAGGTGGCCTGTGTAAAGTCCTTCCAGACCTCAGCTCATTCCTATGGCCATGAGAAAAGAGAACGCGGCCCTTCCACTCAGGGTGCTATGAGAATTAACTGGACTGCACGCAGGAGGGACTATGCAGAGGTCAAGGTTCTTAGTGCAGGTGATCATTCATTCACTGGGTCCCATGCAAGGGGCCCTGACAGAAATGCTGGGAGAGGATGTGCCCGAGGTAGATGCCACAGGAGCATTTCTTGGCAGTGCCTTAGGGCTTTAAAGGCAGGCCCTCTGCACCCCTTGAACCAGCCACCCCAGCAAGCTGTGCCTGAGATTCTGTCCCTCCAGACACTGTCTTTTGGGAATGACCTAACCCGTCAATAACCACTGCTAGGACCATAGCTGGCATGGACCTCAATCTGACCTAAGCTTTCCTCTTCACCAGCACCTGTGCCACCACCCAGGAGTGCCAGGCTCTCTGCCCATAGCTCAAGGCTCAGCTAGCCTCAGCAATTCCGCTCCACGCATACCCTTTCCCTCGGTGCTCTTCCCACCATTCTTTTCTTGCTGCAGCCTTGGTACATGAGGGAAATGATCCAAGAATGATAAGGAAATTCTTTGGATAGAGAACCACAAAAATTAATGATAGGGTGGGAGGCTTTTTTTTCCCTCTTTAAAAACCAATCATATCAGGATAAAAAACATTTGATGATTGTAGTTTTATATATTTATTTACTTTTTTCTAAATTAACACGTTAAGCGCCCAGCCTTTTTTGTCTTCCGGACAGAAAGAATAGTGTCAGTCACCGGTGACTGGGCACTTAAGGTGTTAATAACCTCAGAAGCACAGACTCATATTATTTAGAACCACTGGTCCAGGATATATACTAATCGGTATTTCATGTGTTACCTACCTCTTATTTTATTATTTTAAGTAAACAGATACACAAAACCTCCAAAATAAAACCCAAACAAAACAAAACACAAAAGCAAAGACTTGTCATCAGCCCATATCCTGACCATATGGTCCCTCCACCAACACCTCTTCCTGCCTCCTTCCCGCCCCAAGGCAACCATCATCCAGAATTCTATGTTCATGTCAAGCTTTCATTTTTGTACAATTTCATCACATATATAGGAGTCTTTAAAGTTACTTTTTAATTTTGTTAATTAAAAAAAGGGCATGCATTCTGATGTATGTAATTTTAGGGACTTTTCTACTTACTTTTTCTAAGATGACCCATATTTTTATGTTTCATTGTAGTTTATTTGCTTGAATGCTGTCTATTATTCCAATTTGTGAATATACCTCAATTGATTTGCCCATTTTTATGCTGATGGGTATTCAAATAGAATCCATTTTGTTGTTGTTGTTATGAACAAGGTTGCTAAAAGCATAGATACTGAGGAGTGAAATTCCTGGGTCGCAGAGTTTGGGAATGTTTCCATATAGAAGGTAATGCCAAGCTGCTTAGCAAAGCTTCAGTATAGGCTCCCCCAGCAGTGTCTGATGATCTTGAGGGTCAGAGCTTTACCGTTCTTAGTCATATCAGACATTTTAACTTTTGCCTTTTGACTCTGTGTAAAATGCTAGGCAATTGTGGTCTTGACTTCAGATCTGTAGAACCTCTCTTTCTACGTGTTTTCTACCCCCTGGTGTTCCTGTTCATTTATTTTGCCCACTTTTCTATTTGTTTGCTATGCTCTTCTCACTGACTTATTGTTAGGAGTTCTCTAAATATTTTTGACATTAATTTCTGTCAGTTTTCTGAATAGTCCTATTTTTAATACAATTGAGATAACTAGTCCAGAGAATAAAAGAAGCATGCATTTGTTTTAATCTTTGATCAAATAAAGCTACCATTCTTGACCTCACCTCATGACCTTTAATCTTCTCTCCTGTGACACTAGCAGATGGAATGAAATTGTGTCAAACAAGAGAGAAGCCTGTATCATTAGTACATTCCAAGAGGAAGTGGCAGAGTTCATAAAACCTAAAGCAAAAGCTTCGTTTTATTTATTCTAAAGGAAAGGGGGGATAATCCTTCCAACTTCTGCCCAGGTTTAATCAATAGATCTTTTTGTTATTGCTGTTGTTAATTCTTACCCGAGGATATTTTTTCCATTGCTTTTTAGAGAGAGTGGAAGTGAGGAGGGAAGGAGAGAGAGAAAAACATTAATGTGAAGGAGACACATGGATTGGTTGCCTCCTGCATGCATCCTGACCGGGGCCCGGGATTGAACTTGCAACCAAAGTATGTGCCCTTGACCAGGAATTGAACCCACAACCCCTCAGTGAGCAGGCCAATGCTCTAACCATTTAACGCACCGGCCAGACCTCAGTGGACCTTCTTGCTGTCTGTACCATATTCTCAGAAAGTGACCTGTCTTTCCCCAAGTTGAACAAAGAATTATAGATGAGTATCTCTTCTTTTCTGTACTACTCTTGGCAGAGATGAGACAGACTTTGGAAAAAGCATATAGAGTTTCATTATTCATGCAGATGAGTCTCACGATTCAATAGAGCTAATTAGGAAAATGATGGAGTAAATTAGCACTTTATGCAAGTGTATTAATATTAATAACATTGCCATTTTACCCTGAGGTTAAAATAGAAGAGGAGGAGAACACAGACCAACCAGCAAGGGGATTCTGAACATGGTTGCTTGCTGGCCACTGACCACCCTCTTTCACCCTGGAGATTCTTGTTTCTTTTCTCTCGTCAAAATTTTCCTAATAGGAAATTTTTTGAAAGGTATGGGTGAATTATCTTTGCTTTAGTATTTGGGCTGCTTGAAAGAAAAATTACATTTCCCACTTTGTTGACAATGATAACTAGCAGCACATTATTATTCATCTGGCAGTTTCAAATCCTTACCTTAAGTTTTACAACAAACTCATAAAGTAAATTGTTAGTATCTTCCCAGTCTTAATTTAATAATAATTTAATAAATGTCTTCAAATCATTTAACATTCTACATACCCATTCCAGGACCACTGCCTTAACTCGAGCTCCCATCCTGGTCTCTACGCTTATCCCTTAAAATTCATCCTCTGAACTGAGGCTAGCACAATCATTTGAAATCACAAATCTGATTGTGTGACCCCCACCCCAGCTCTAAACCTTGTTTTCAGAACTGAACCAAATTCACCAGCGAATGCGATTCCTTCCCAAACCCAGCCCTGTGTGTCCCTGCATCCCAATCTCGGGCCAGCCGCAGGCTCGCCTCCTATCACTCTATGTTCCAGCCACATGGGCCTGCTTGCTATTCCAGGGGCATGCAAGGACCTCTGGGCCATCGTTTAAGTTTTCATCTCTTCCTTGAAAGCTGTCTTCCCTCACGCCCCATCACCTGGCTCCTCAGGGTGTCAGGGTAGAGGTCATTCTTTCCTGAATGCCTGCCCTCACCCCTCTCCCCAACAAAAACTGTGTTTTCAAAGAACTCTCTAATTTTATTCTCATGGACCTCTTGGTATACTATCATTTCTTACTTACTAACCAGTCTTCAGTACAGGAGGGTAAATCCTAGAGGACAGGGTCAGTTCTTGCTCATCATGATGTGTGGCCTGTGGCCTAGCCCAGTGGTCGGCAAACTCATTAGTCAACAGAGCCAAATATCAACAGCACAACGATTGAAATTTCTTTTGAGAGCCAAATTTTTTAAACTTAAACTATATAGGTAGGTACATTGTTATTAACTTAATTAGGGTACTCCTAAGGCTTAGGAAGAGCCACACTCAAGGGGCCAAAAAGCTGCATGTGGCTCGCAAGCCGCAGTTTGCCGACCAGGGGCCTAGAACATTAGTTGGCTTAAAGTGTTAAAAAAATATACGCATAAGTCAGAAAATGGATACATGTGGAGGAACCACACAATCACTTAGCAAAGGAAGATTTGGAAACCTTTCTTGAAATCCTCTGCTCTTTCTAATATTCACATGGTTTTCTTGACTCATTTTCGGTCCATTACTATTAGCATTCTGGTTTGGATAACCTGCAAGGTTATTCATTAGATGGAGCTTAAGAGCTTCAAATTTTACAAGACTCATTATTGGAATTCTTTCTACATCTTCAGTAGATTTGCTTAATTTGCCTCCAGGGGTTCATAGAATCCATAGGGAACTTCCTATTTTAGTTTACTGGACTTTTATTTTTCCCTGATCATAATTAACTCCCTACAACCCATTCTTGTTTCAAGATTCCAAATCCTAAACCAAGATTTAATTTCCATTAAATAGTAGAAAGTCTTCCTAAGCCTACACAGATACATAACCATGATAAGCTTAATTCTACCCATGACTTCCCAATTCTATTATTTGTTTGAACAGCACTTGCATATGTCATTAGGGCCCTTAACCAGATGATTTTGACTTAACCAAATGGGCGATGATCCTGGATGTCCTAACCTACTCAAGTGAGCCCTTTCAAAGAAGATTCTAAAGAGAGATTTCGCCTGCTTTCCTTAAAGAAGTTAGCGCCATGCAGAGTTTTCTTCCATAGTCAACTTCCACATGGCAAGGACCTAAGCGTGACCTCTATCTAGTAGCTGAGAACGGTGCCTTGCTAACAGCCAGCAGCAAAATGGGAACTGCAATCCCACAGCCACAAGGAACTGATCTTTCCCACAACCAGTGAGCTTGTAAAAAACAGTCTAAGACACAGATAATACTACAGCCCCAGCCAATCTCTACTTTGGTTTCAGTCTGGTGTGACCTTCTTAGGTTCCAACCAAAGGCCACCAATTATTGATTAGACCCCAAACAGGGAACAATAGCCAGCTGAGGAGGCAGTCAAGGGTAAAGTGGGTCAAATATATGGTGATGAAGGGTGATTTGACTTTGAGTGGGAAACACACAACACAATATACTGATGATGTATTATAGAATTTTGCACTTAAAACTTACATAATTTTATTAACCAATGCCACACCAAGAAATGTAATAAAAATATATGTGGATAATTTATAGTGCTTTGTGGACTATGATAGAAATATAGAACTTCGCCTGGTTATATGGAAGACCAGGAAGAAGAAATACAAGGCACAAACCTTGCTCTCAAAGTGCTCGAGCTATTGAGCTATTGTTCGGGGATGAGGTGATAGAAAAAGAAGACGTGATCTCTGCTCTCCAGGAGTTCACACAGTCAGTAAGACGGGATATTAAAGAATCGCAGTACAGGCAGCAGGAGGAGCAAGGATAAACCCCCATTACAGAGCTCGTCCTCCTCGCGCCCCACACTGCACGGCGTGGGTCCCATTGTGCCTTCTGCACCTCAGGCGGCCGGTGCATGGAGCAATGCTGGGCAGAGTAACAGCTTAAAATGTATTTCTTAAGTAACTAAGTGACTTCTGTTAAAATAAAAACCTGGTCAAGCTGTACCCCGCCTGGCTCGACCCCAGAAGGCAGCTACCCAGCAGTGCTCCTGAGTGCCAGCTCGGGCTGTTTTATTCTTTAGAACCTAGGGCGGGGGTGGGGGGGGCAGTTACTGAATGGCGAGCCTGATGTAGAGGAAGGCTGGGATGTCTCTGTTTGTGGAGCAGGAAGTCTCAAAGTTGGAGGGGAGTGGGCGCCACGTCCCCTGTGGTGGTGGGAGTCTGAGCAATACCACCAGCAGCTGAAACCACAAGAAGGGCAGCTTCATTTAAAAAGTTAGCATAATTTGGCAAAGGGTGCTCCGATTGGTAGCCTTCCAAATGTATGGAATAGTTATGCAAATAAGCCACAGCACATTACCCAGTTTGGGAAGAGGATTTGCAAAGGGCCAGGGGACCAAGCAAACTCGGGCACGTGGCCCACCCTAGGGTGCTGGCTGAGGTGTCTAGATTCTGGGCTTGCAGTGAACGGGTTTATTAAAGTTCACCTTTGGGGAGAAGCAGATTCTTTAAAAAGTGAAAATATTTGAGTTTAATAAGGTGATCAAAGCCTGGGTTTTTACTCTCAGCCTGCAAATACCTGAAAGAGATTATTAAAATTGGACAGAGTTTAAGGGATTGCCAGGTGTCCAAACTCCTTATATTTTGGAGGTGGAATTGAATCCAAAGTGCTGAAGTGACCTGTCCAAAAAACCCACCTTTCTTGCCTCCAAGTTCAGGGTAACTTTGCACTCTACCCCATTGTCCCTATATGTGAGGAGCTAGAAGACATTTTTTTTTTAAAGTTATGCCTTTTCTTCTCACCTATTTTACTCTTTTTTTAAAAAATTAAAGTACAGTTGATATACAATATTTTATTAGTTTCAGGTATACAACCTAGTGACTTTTATAGACCTTGCGAAGTGATTACCATGATGAGTCTAGTAGCCATCTGTCCCTATACAAAATCATTGCGATATCATTGACTATATCCACTGAGCCTTGTTTACTATATTACATTACATTCCCAGGATTGATTTATCTTAAATTGGAAGTTTGTACTTTTTAATTCCCTTCAACTCTTTCTCCCATTCTCCTATCCCTCCTGCCCTCTGGCCACCACCCATTTTCTGTATCTATGCCTCTGTTTCTGTTTTATTTGTTCATTTGTTTTGCTGTTTAGATTGTACATATAAGTGAGATCATGTGATATTTGTCTTTCTCTGTCTGACTTATTTCATTTAGTTTACTTCCCTCTGGGTCCATGAATGTTATTGCAAATGGCAAGATTTAAATCTTTTTATGGCCAATTAATATTCCTGTGTATGTGTGCACCTGTGTGTGTGTGTGTGTGTGTGTGTGTGTATCACAACTTCTTTATCCATTCATCCATTGACAAACACCTAGGTGGTTCTACATTTGGCTGTAGATAATGCTGCCATGAACATAGGAGTTCATATTAGTGTTTTCGATTTCCTCAGGTAAATACGTCAAGTGGAAATGCTGTGTTGACTGATAGGACTATTTTTTATTTTGTGAGGAACCTCCATACTGTTTTCTATAGTGACTGCACCAATTTATAATCCCCCCACAGTGCATAAGGACATGAGGGCTCCCTTTTTTCTCTACATCCTCACCAATACTTGTTATTTGCTGTCTTTTTGATAAGAGCCATTTTGATGGGTGAGAGTGATATCTCATTGAGAGTTTGATTAGATTTTCCCTGGTGATTAGTGATGTTGAGCATCTAATTGATGGCCATCTGTATGTCTTCTTTGGAGAAATGTTTATTCAGGTGAGATTTGTCTTTGATGTTGAGTTGCATGAATTCTTTATATATTTTGGATATTAACCTCTTATTGGATAATCAATTGTAAATATCTTCTCTCATTCAGTAGGCTACCTTTTTTGTTTTATCCATGGTTTCCTATTTTGTGTAAAAGGGTTTTTTTTGTTTAATGTAGTCAAACTTAAATAAAATTTTGTTTATTTTTGCTTTTGTTACTCTTGCCTGAGGAGATATATTTTAAAAGATATGGATAATATTGATGTTAAAGAGTTTATTGCCTATGTCTTCTTCTAGGAGTTTTATGGCTTCAAGTCTTACATTTAAGTCTTTAATCCATTTTGAGGGTTTTTTTTATAAGGCATGAAAAAAGTGGTTCCGTTTCAGTTTACTACATATGTATTTTAACCTTTATGCTAGCTTTATAATTGATTGATCCATTACCTTTACTGTATGTCTATCATTACCAGTGAGAAAGAAGTTCCTGTAATGTTCCTTCTAAAGTTGGTATAGCAGTGATAAGCTCCTTTAGCTTTTGCTTTTCATGGAAACTCTTTACCTCTCCTTCAATTATTAATTATAGCCTTGCCAGATAAACTATTCTAGGTGGTAGGTTTCGCCCCCCCCCCCCCACCCCCCCCCCGCCGGCCAATCATCACTTTGACTATAACCTGCCATTCCCTCTGGTCTGCAAAGTGCTGAAAAATCAGCTGATAATCTTATGAATTCCCTTGTATGTGACTAGTTGTTTTCCTCTTGATGCTTTAAGATTGTGTCTTTATCCTTAACCTTTGACATTTTTTTTGCAATGTGCCTTAAATTAGGACTTCAAGGCAGAACATAAAGAACAAAGATTCACGGCCTGACCCCCTTGTTTCTCACCCCAATATCTCCTAGTTACAAAGCCTTAACAACTGAATCCCAGAAATAATGTTTATTAATAACTCCTTTAGAGCCACAAGGCACACACCTCCAGGGGGCACTACTCATTTTGTAACTTGTTCAAAGTGAACCTCTCTGGAATACAACACTGTGACAAGTGTCTATTTTGCAGCAGTGCTGGTTTAGTCTAAGCTCTTGTGATTTTAAACCTTCTCATTGATCTCCTTGCTACCAACCTACTCTCTCCACTGTAACTATTTTAATGAAAATTTGGTCAGTTGTTGCTCATTGGTGGTTAAAGTTCACATTCTTTTGAAGCCTTTTCAAGCTTGGACCAAACCCTTCCCCTTCCTTTATCTCCTACCTGACCACACACTGTTGTCAACTACTGACACTTCTCTGTATCAACCCTGCTCAGAGTGTGATGCCCCTACCTGCCAACGCCAGGCAGGGTCCTAGCTCTCTCTCCTGCATCCAGCATTCATTTCTGTCTCCACTAGTCGGCCAATGCCATTTCTGCATTCCTGCTGTTTCCTCTGAATCCTCCCAGGTCCATAGAACATTCTTAGCTCAGCTCCTCACGTTTTGCACGAGGACCTCCATGTGTGCTCTGGCCCATTTTAGCTCCTAATCAATCAGGTATCATCTTCTGAAGCCCTCCAGGGAATGCCTGTGTGCACGTCTTATCTCCCCAGCGAGATGATAAGCTCCTGTAGGGCAGGGACCTGCATCATGTTTATTTCTATTCATTGTAGCACTGAGAAGTCGAGAGGCATTTTTCATACATGCTCTTTTTGAATTGAATGAAAAATATTGAACTTGCTTCCTCTTTTAACGAGTTCATAGATTAGGTGGGTCACAAAAGACTCTTATCCACGCTCTGTATAATTCTGTCTGCCAGCTGTTGCTGGGTACAGCAGCTCCGCTGCTCCTAAATATCTCCTTTTTATAATTTAAAATTCAAGGACTAGATGGCATAGGTTCTGCCAAAGTGTATTTATAAGAATTTTAAAAATATATGGCCGCATGAGCACGAAAGTGTGACTGCACATGTAGTGGGTGTGCCACATTGTTTCTCGTGATTTGGTGAAATGCAGTATAAATAGCTAGCTATCTCTGAGCTAACTCCAGAAGGAAGTTGGCCTCGTTCCAGATTCTGGGTATTCGGGGTATTGTTTAGTTGTTATTGACACAGTTGAGAATTTGGCTCAGAGATCCAGCAGAGAGCGATAGATCTTCCTTAGGAGCCCAGGCCAGGGGGAGCACAGCAGCTGTAAATAGTTTAGCAATCAGTACTTCCCATTTTCAATAAGTGTTTCCAACCAGGAATGAAAGCAAGCCCTCATAAACAAAAATAACTAACACCCATGGAGCCTGACAATTTATGAAACACTTCCCCATTTATTACTTTATTAGACACCCCAACGGCCTTGAAAATACATACTGATGAGAGATGCTAATCCCACTTCTATAAATAAGAGAATTAAAGCCCTGAGATCCGGAGAGATGGTGCCATGTCAGCCGCGCAGGGAGGAGAAGAGCATGTGAAGGGAGAAGGGTCTTCAGAGTCCATATCCAGTGTTTTCTGCAAGGAACTGCATTGCTCCCCAAACCAGGGACCTTTCAGAAAGCTCAGATGGCTGCATCTGCAGATGCCGCCTCTTCCTACTCTCTTTTGAAATGAGGAATTCCACGGCGACAATACTACTTATTAATATAATTGGCAGCAAAATGAGAGCATTGCTTTTTTCCCCTTGAACTTTAAAAGGTGATTTAATAAATAAATAAGTAAGTAAGTAAGTAAGTAAAAATCACCTGAGAAAAGTAGCTGCACCAGGTCCTGTGTTTCTAACAGAATCATAAATGCCAGAAAGTGCTGGAGATGATTTATTATCTTGTTATTATAAGTGACTGGGAAGCTTTCAATGGATCCTTGATAATTTCTAGCAGCTGCATTAAATCAGAAACTCTATTAGCTATTACAAAACCATCATCCCATATTTCTGCAAATCAACTTGGACACTTGATGGGAATTTGGAGCTGTTTGTTGCTCTGTGTGCTAACCTCATGTCTGGCCTCCAAAGAGAAAATAAACACAAGTCAGGTGGCATGATATTGGGCACATCAACTCTTAGGAATTAATAGATGACTTATTCTGTGCTATATTCCTGCTGGAAGAAATAGGTTCCTTCAGCAAACGCCACTTCATTAAAAGGCTAGGAACTGAGACATAATCAAATCCTGTTTGCCAAGTTTAGGCCACTCCACCAACTTCATTCTACGTGGCCTGATCTCCGAATCCAGCAGTTGTTCACCCCCAATAAGAACAGAACAAATAACCAATGACACATAAATCAGCTGTAAATTGCTGGCACCTCTTCTCTTTATTCTAATTTCCGCAGTAGAAGGTAACTTCGGGGACTCACTATCTTATGACCAGGTAACACCTTATGTTGAGCAAGTTGTAGGAGTCAAAAGCAGACATCACTAAATCTTTGACTACAGCTTTGGTTTTATATTTCAGGAGAGAGCCAGGCAGGTATGGGTTCAGTGCAATCTGATGGAGGCAGCTAGGAGAGATGACTCCCGAGAAGATATGACTTCTATATCTGGGCGCCTCCTGGAGTAGGAGAAGCACAGTGAGAAGAGGGGCAGTTGTTGGCCACAGGAAATGTCTAACTAGGTGCAATAAAGCAGGATTTTCAGAGAAATACATTTTATAGGATTTAATAATTAATTGAATACAGGTAGTGTGGTTTCTTTCTTGAAAACCTGGATGGGCATCCTGTCTGGAGGAGCTGGATAAATCAAGGGAATATTAAAAGTTATATTTTTATGATGAGTTTATGTACTTATATACTTACCTTATATGTTCCCACCCAATTGTCTTTATACTTGTTATTATCTTTGCCTGAAATATTTTCCTCTAAAACCTCATGTGGTTTATTCCTTTACTTCAATTATTTGATAACATTCCACCACACAATTTAAAATAGAACTTCCATCTCTTGTTATTTTCTTAGCCTGCTTTATTTTTCTTCAATGCACTCATCACTTATTATATTTTTATTATTATATTTTATTGTTATATTTTATTTGTTTATTGTTTATCATCCCACTGCTGCCACATTGTTTGATGTGGCAATGACATGGTGTATTTTTTCACATCTGTATTTCCAATGCCTAGCACAGTACTGACTTATGGTAGGTCTCCATAACTGCTGAGGAAATGAGCAAGCAAGTCCCAGAAGTGATGTTAAAGTGGCAGTTGGCCAGTCCAATGTGGCTCAATGATTGACCATCAACCTATGAATCATGAGGTCACAGTTCGATTCCCAGTCAGGGCACATGCCCAGGTTGTGAGCTCGATCCCCAGTATGGGGCATGCAGAAGGCAGCCGATCAATGATTCTCTCTCCATCACTGATGTTTCTATCTCTTTCTCCCTCTCCCTTTAAAAAGATAATGGCAGTTGTAAATAGATATGTGTAGACGGCTCTAGGCTTAAGAGACATATTAGTGATTATTATCATGTCAGTAATAATTGAAGCCATAGGCTCTGGAGAATGCATACAGTAAAAAGATAAGAGGGCCTTGGACAAAAGCCTGGAAGGGTCCCAACATTCAAAAGCCAGGTGGGAGAAGAGAAGCTTGCGATGAGAGCAGAGAAAAAACAGGCTTAAAGGTAGGAGGAAATCAAGTGAGGGCTGTGCATGTAGGAGAAGAAGGTGCTGAAAGATACAGAGAGGTCGAGAAGATAAAGATTTAAGAGCACCCAGTGGAACTGGTGTTATTGAGGTCACCGGTGACCACAGGAAAACTGCTGGGGGAGGTGTGACATGTTAGAGGATATATTGGTGTGTGTGGAAGTGTGATGGGGGAGATAAAAAATGGGAAAGAGCACGTTTGTGCAACTCTTTGCGATACTTGGCTGAAATGAAGACAAGAGTAATACAAAAGATGATGGGTCTAGGTATACTTTTTAACTTTAGTTTAATTTTTTTATATTTAAAAAGCCAATGGGAAGGAGAAACTTGAGGTGTGGCGAGCATGAATATACATTAGATAAAGTTGGTATTAGAATAATTCTCCTGAGAAACCAAAAAATGGCAAAATTTAAAGCAAAAATGAATAAATCTAAAGGTATAGGTATTAGTCAAATATGAGAGAGACAGTCTGTCTTTATTAACCAGAGAGAAGGAGAACCCTAATGTGGATAGGTCTACATGGTTGGTAAGAAAAGATTAGGGTGTTTTCATTTAGTGCAGTGGTTCTCAACCTTCCGGCCCTTTAAGTACAGTTCCTCATGTTGTGACCCAACCATAAAATTATTTTCGTTGCTACTTCATAACTGTAATGTTGCTACTGTTATGAATCATCATGTAAATATCTGATATGCAGGATCATCTTAGGCGACCCCTGTGAAAGGGTCGTTCGGCCGCGAAAGGGGTCGCGACCCACAGGTTGAGAACCACTGATTTAGTGGCTTCTCTTTTTCTCTAAAGTAAAATAAAGTATCTGTGGAGAGAAAAATGATGTAAGTGGGAATTGAAAGGATAGAGATGAATGGAGAAGGAGAAAAAGCCATTGTGGCAAGTGGTGGTATGAGTTGACCAATGAAGAGTAGAAAAATTATAGGACAGGGTGGAGGGGCCACTTGACTTTGGGGAACATGAGCTTATAAAATAATCATTCTACCCTGTTACACCATGAGCTGTGCCCAACTCCTCAGCGACAGCTCAGAGCAGAAAACTGGATTCACCCAGGATTAGAATTTGGTGAAAAGGTTGTGACAAAAAGAGTAGTGAGCAAGGGAGTTGAAGGTGCTGGACCAAGTGGAATAATGGACCACGAAGTCCAAGCTGATTTAGGCAGAAAGTAAAGAGAGCAGAGGTCTCAGGAATTAATAGAAAACGGAGGAGCCAATGGCCACACAGTTCCAATGTGGTCAGCCATACGTACAGTGGGAGTAGCTGGATAGACACATGGAAAGGCAGATTGTTTCATATGTGTGGGATTTTGAATTCGCCATGGGTGGGGAAGTGGGCAATTCTATTTTCCAACAAAGCCGGCTTGCTCAGGGCCAGGCTGGGCATCGTGCCTTGGAATGAGGACATTTGTCTTAAAATCTAGGCCAAGACTGAGCCTGAAGTGGGGACGAAGAGGCTGCATCCATGAGTAGGAAGGGTTGCCAAGGTCGGCTTTGGCACAGGTGGACAAGTTGATTAAAAGGGAACAAGCACCAAACACAAAAGTGTCATGCGTGCTGGCACTGGTTGGGGGAGAGTGGGAGGTTGAGTGCCAGGTGTGGGTCAGGGGAGCCTCTTCTTAGCCTTGGGTACACCCAAGCTTCCTAACCCAGGTTCCAGGTGGCAGGCAGCCCCAAGCGTGTGAGTCCCATTTCTTTCCCATCCACAAAGTCATGTGCCAAAGGTATCAAACCTCAGGTCTCTTATATGGGTACTTGGTGCCTCAGCCAGAGAGCACAGGGCCAGTTTTTCATAAGGATTGCAACTCATTCAGAGCAAGGAATGGCCTGTTCCAACCTGTTTCCGATCAACAGAAAATGGAGCCACTTGTCAGGCCGATGGTCCATGCCCATAGCCACCCCAGCGGTTTGAAAGAGGGTGGAGGGAAATGGAGGACAAAGCCTCTACAAGGAAAATATCACCATTTCCAAAAGCCATATTACTTGACAGTTTCCCTTTGTGTTGCAGCAGCTGCTTAACATGACAAAAAATGGCTTTAATAAAAAGCACCTCAGGAGATGCAGCAGCAGAAAATACACCCTCCTCCCTCTGCCACGCTGGGGAGCATTTTCACGCAGCAGTGGGTGGGCTTTGGGGTCTGCTGGTTGCCGGTGCCTTCCAGACAGCCCCTGGGGCGGGGTGGCCCTTGCTTCGGCCAGGTTCCAGGTACAGAAAGCAGGGCACACTGCTGCTGGTTTTAGTCACTCATTTATTTATTATTATTATTATTTTTATTTTTAAATCCTCACCCGAGGATATTTTTTCTATTGATTTTTAGAGAGAGACTGGAAGAGAAACAGAAAGACAGAAATATCAATGTGAGGAAGTGAAAACCTGGCTCTGATAGAACAAAAAAAGAATAATATTTCTCTAGCCAGTTTGGCTCAGTGGATAGAGCATCAGCCTGCGGACCAAAGGCTCCCAGGTTCAATTCTGGTCAAGGGCATGTACCTTGGTTGCAGGTTCCTCCTCAACCCAAGCTCTGGTCGGGGCTCGTGCAGGGGGCAACCAATGGATGTGTTTCTCCCACATCCATGTTTCTCTCTGTCTTTCCCTCCCTTTTCCATTCTCCCTAATAAAAAAAAAATCAAAAAAATCAAAATCAATGGAAAAATATTCTCGGGTTAGGATTAACAACACCACCAACAACAAAAGAATAATATTATCCTGAATATGGGAAACAATAAAGAGAAAAACATATATGGGAGGTTGTGTGTCATGTTTGAATAGGATACTCATGGGAAAATGATTTATTAAAAATAAAACATTTAATAGCTGGAAAAGTAGGGATCTTATTATAAAGAGCCATGAATGCCAAGAGAAATAATTTGAAATATGTTCTGGGAATATTGACATTTCAAATGAGATCAGTTTAATATTGTCTAGCATCAAGTGTCTATAATTATAGACTTTTCAGAACCTTGGTAACAGATTGATCTCTTTTTAAACTGAAGTAAGACCTAGATCTTAAAAACTTTTCTCCCTTTTGTATGTTTATCTTTATAATTCCCTATATTAAAACACACCCTCCCCAAAAGAACGCTTACGTTAAAACATCTGAAGGCAAAACATCTACAAATTTGACTAAAATATTTTTGATGTGGCTGTATAAATATCTCTTGATGATTTTCAAAGATAAAATAAATGTGATAAAATAAAGGTGATAGAATGTGTTTTGAAACCATAAAATGGATGTGTGAAGAGAGAGTGCCTTGATGCATCTGGCCCTTAAGATGGAAGGTGAAGGGACATGAGAACTGGAAACCACAAAGAGAGAAATGCCCAACTCATTAAACAAATAAACAAGACAACAAAACATGTCTCAGAGAAGAGGCGGAGGCAGCAGTATCTAGAGTTGCCACAATATATTATCGAAAATATCCAGTTTTGAACAAAAAAAAATAATATGAAACATGGAACGAATCAATGAGGTGCAGTCCATACAAGGAAAAAATGCAGGCAACAAGAACTGCTTGTGAGAGAGCCCAGATATTATATTTAAACAAACAAAAAACTGTGCTAAACAAAGTAAAAGGAGGTTTTATGACAATGTCTCTATAAATGAAGAATGTAAATAAATATATAAAAGTTGTAAAAAAATAAGAGATCCAAATGGTGGTACTATAATTAAAAACTATAACTAAAACATGAAAAAGCTTGCTAACGGGGCTCAACAGCAGATTCTAGCACTGCCAGCGGCTGGGCCAATAAGTGTTTCCTTGAAAAGGATCCCAAGTAGCTAATCTCTGTGTCCACCTTCACATGAGGATGGACGTGTACTAAGTACTTAACCAGAATGAACTGATGTAATCCTAACAGCAACCCTGTTAAAGTGAGGCTGCCACTTTTTATTTTCAAGTGAGGAAAATGAGGCTGTGAGGATAAGTAATTTGCTCAAAGTTGTGCACCTTAGAGGTAGTAGGATCCAGCTCATCCTCTGGTTATCTAACTTATTTTCCTATGTGTATCACCTATGCAGTGAGCAGTGAGAGATACAGAAAGGTAGAGATGGTTGAGATCCTGAAAAAACAGACATCTAATTAGACAGATAAAAATAGCATTTATGAAAAATAAGAATGCAAAATACAGCATATTTAATAGAAAGCGAGCAGGGATTGGAAATCAAATGGCCCAAGTTTGAATCCACCACATTTTGTCTGGCTGTAAGGTTTTGAGCAAGTCACACTAACTTACTGAGTCTCAGTATTTTTTTTTTTCCAAATGGTTATAAGAATACCTTCCTGTCTGGCCTTCAAGCAGGGGCACTAGATCTACGCAACAGATGTAATGTTACACAGTGTTATGTTACATTACCTGCTGAGGGCTTCGGAGAAACCCAGTGTGGACTTCAAGAAGGGAAGTTAGGCTGAGCTTTGGAAAGTGATGGGGAAAAGTCGGAGGAGAAAGCATCCAGGACAGGCTGGTGAGAAGGATGTGATTGAAATGGGCCAATGATACTCTTAACAGAGGTCCTACACATCCCAGATTCTATCTCCTGAAATCACCTCACAGCCAAATACGGAGGTGCTATTATTACTCTCAGTTTTCAGATGAGAAGCCCGAGGCTCTGAGAGGCTATGAGATAGGCCTTCAGTTGATATACTCAGTGGTGGAACCAGGATTTGAACCCAAAGCTAAATGATTCCAAAGTCTCTTACCGTAATGTCACCATATCTGTTGCCTGTCTGTCCATCATATGTTCCTTAAGAAAAGCAAGACTGTTGAAGGAGAGAGTGAGGCCAGCTTTTAGCTAGTGATTCTCTCTTCTTCAAATGCTCAGTGGGCCAGGAAGTTCATCAACTGCTGGATGCTGAAAGTCAAGCCAGGGCAACACCCATAAGAACATTCCTGCCTCCTTTCCCTCCTGCTCCACCCCACTGAGCCCCCTCTTCTTATTCAAGTGTTTGGAGTCAGCCTTATTCAGACAAGGCCGGCGCAGAAAGAACCCTTTCCTTTATCCATGTTTTCTTTTTCTCCAATTTCACTTGTCATCTGCTTCTCCACCTTCTGGGTTTGCCCTCCGGGTTTAGCACAAGATTTCCCGCCAGCCTCCGACAGCTTCCCTCGCCACCACAGCTGCTCTCCCAGACTGGCACAGGCTGATTCCGCCTGCACATTTTCTGACCTGGACTGACACGCGTGGGGAAGCAGCCAATTGCAAGGCCAGGTGTGTCCAGAAGGGAGTTAAGACACAACTGGTGGCTCTAGATTCTCAGGCGCCTCGTTCTGTCAGTGGTTCTCAACCTTCCTAATGCTGCGACCCTTTAATACAGTTCCTCATGTGTGGTTACCCCCAACCATAAAATTATTTTCATTGCTACTTCATAACTGTAATTTTGCTACTGTTATGAATCGTCATGTAAATATCTGACATGCAGGATGTATTTTCAGGGGTCGCGACCCACAGGTTGAGAACTGCTGCAAGTGTAGTTAGGGCAGGAACAATGTTCAAATGTAAAATAATAGTAATAAGTACTAATATAACAAGCACAGCCACCATTGGTAATAATACTATTCTTATTATAATAGAAAGAGGAGTTACTACTTGTTGGCAACCTAGACCTTGGCTTCCTCGCCTGCCTTGTGTTTCTCTTCTAGGTCAGAACAGTGAGTAAATGGAAACAGGAAGAACATCAGCAGGTGACCTTCTTGTCAACATTGTAAGACCCCCTGTGGCGCAGGGGTCCCCATGTCAATGAAATTTTCCAAACAAAACCTCATGACCATGAGTCAGATGTAGATGCAGGAGCTTTTAGCCTTATTGTCAGGTTAGCAAAGCTGATAGCTAATCGAAAGTGTATGACACAGCGATTACCTAGTAACCAGAAGCCAGCTTGCCCTACCTTTGAGGCCCTAAATGTGGAGTGGAAATGTCATGTCAGTGTCCCATGTCTTGGGCACAGGGGCAGTGTGTGGCGTCACAGCTGTAGTCCCACATCTGCAGATCCCTATGTGCTCTGTCAATCAGGCTGCTATTCTGCCTGGCAGATGAGACCATCTCTGCCTGTCTCTCACCCACAGGGGAAGGCAGACTGGTGGGTGTGTGCTGCTCCCAAGGGCAGAAGTGCTAAAGCAGATGACTAAGCTAGCAGCTCTTGCGTTAAATATTGTACAAAATAAGGGAAGGGATTTCTGAAAATGGGGATGCAATTACAAACCTGCTGGTGACTAGACTCAAAGTCTGATAGAGCCTTGTCCAGAAGGTGGGCTGCCTTGATGGTTTGAACAATAAGGGGCAACAACAAAGGGGTGGATGTGGACAGCAGTTCTAAAGATGGATTTGCACATGGAAGAAAGATCTCTAAAGAGTAAATGACTATGGCTTTAGGTTGGTGCCCCCTCAAGGTCAAATCTAAGAATAACAGCCAGGCTTTTCCTTTGGACCACAATTTTCCATTCTCTCCCTATTGGCTAGACTTAAAACCTTTTCTTCAAGCTCTGAGTGGAAACCACTGATTAGGCAAACTGCTGATGTCGGAGCAAAATGAGTCTGTTTATCATGTGCGAGCTTGCTAATTGCAAAGAAACGTGAGTGCCAGGGCACACAGTCCTTTGTCTGTGAAATGCCGCCTTCCCTATGATGGGGGAGGGTGTACAGGCAGGGAGAGCCCAGCCCCAAAGGGTGTGATCATGGGGCTCCTTTCTGAGCTTTCCTTTCCTCTTGCTCCGGCTTCTTCCTCAGATGACTCACCATGTATTGCACAGTTTCTTTCAGTTAAAACAAAGGCCACTATGAAAACGGCCTTCCACTGAGAAGTGCCACACTGACTCACGGAGCAACCTTTACCGAGAAGGCCCTGAGCATTGTGCTCGGCGCTGAGAATAGAAAGAGGCCCAGTTCTCAATAAATTAGCAAAGACAACACGTCCGGTGCTCAGCAGGGCCAGATGTGCTCTAGTAAGCTTACAGGAGGGAAGGATCCATTCTGAGGAGGTGCCCGACGGGGCGGGCGTACTTGTGTCTAGGAAACAGGGACCACCCAGGAAGGGCCTTGGTGAAGAGGTTTGGGGTCTGACCTGCAGAGGAGGGCAGTTCAGATGGGATGAGCGGCCCAGACAATAGCAGAGGACACAGACGTGCCAACACTTTCCTGCAACGGTCAGTGAGCCAGTGCCGATCAGGGATTTATGGGCTATTACAGCTGAAAGGGGATTTGCAAACCATCTAGTCCAGTGACTTGTTTTACAGTTGAGGGAACCCAAAGTAGGAGAGGCAAACCAACTTTTCAAAAGTCTTAGTTAAGTCTGATCTGCTCTGTCCCTTGACACCAGCTCTTTCTGTGTATGTGTAGCCATCATTCTTTGGCTGTGATCACATGATGGAGGTACCTACATCTCACATCAGAGTGCTTGGCACTGGCTTTATCCTCCTGCCAGGTCTGCACATACCATTCTATTGGCTCTTCCACCTTAAAAGTATCCACCAATCCACCAAGCAGATGTTTTCCTATCAAACATGTATGTAGAAACTCCCACGTCCAGCCCTCTCTACACCATTTGCTGATTTCTTTGGCTCTTTAGAGCTACCCATTTCTTTGTGTTGCCCGCCCTTAAAATGCCCGTATTCTTGGTTGATTTAAGATGTGAAAATCGCAGCCGCTATTCTTCAGTTGTTTCAACATGCCTAGAAGCATAGTATATGTTTTCAAGAAAACTATTTTTAGAGCCCCTGGCCCAGCACCATTAGTCTGCGTTCATTAAGATGAGAAGGGTGAGGATTCGTTTCTGACAAACCCTTGCCACTTGCAGAAGAAAGTTGCACCTGCCCTACTTTGGAATCTGGGGACCTTGGCTGCTGGCAGCCAGCAGCACCCGGGGTGTATCCCCCTGCTTCTGCTCCCACAGGCCTGCATCCACAGCCTTGTCCCTCCCTCAGCCCACCCACGGCTGCTGACGGGGTTGCCCGTCTGCAACCTGGTCTCCCTGCTCCGCAGACCCTCGGGAACACGGGCCGACTGCACACCCAGAGATGTTAGAGCAAATAACTGCGTCTGCGAGTTGTCAGGAGAACGGTCTGTGGGATGGAATGCACACATTGCCAGCGGGTGGGGGACGCTAGAAAGCGGGCTCTCTTGACAGAGAGAGAAGTGTTGGAATTAATTCATAAACGTGTTGGATGGAAATTAGCAGATGAAGATCTGCAAGGGGAGAAGAGATGGAGGGAGAGAGAGGAGGGAGGAGGCGGACAGATGGAGGGGGGGAGGGAGACGGTGGGAAATAGAGCAGAAGACACAGCTCTTTCACAGTCTTGCTTATTCTCAGCGGCAGCCTGTGGTTTGACAGGGATTCCGTCTGGCCCTGTTCGTTCCTCCTCTGCTCTTCCTGGGACCTCTGCCATCGCATCGCCTGCTCCAGTCCTCACCCTACCTCCCACTTCACCATAACCTGTGCTTCTCACACACGTGGGGTGTCCAGTGTATTCATGAAGGGACTTCCTCTATGCAAAATGCACTGAACTTCTGATATTCTCATGGTAAGGAGGGAAGGACTGGGGCCTTAGGGGAGCTCTTGCCTCCTGACACTGATGTTGTCCAGGTCACCCTCCCTGAACATCAGTTTTCTCGCTATAAAGTTAGGATTCGTGGGCAAGCTAAGAAAGGGATGCGTAGAAGTCAGTTATCTCAGAATCTAGTATGCTGTATGCTTTCAGTAAGTTCTCTTGTTATTGGCAGCAGTAGAAGTAGCGGAATCTAAATCGTTTCTCTGGTGTTCTACACCTAATAGCTCAACATTTCTGAAGGAAGGTCAAGGGGTCCAAACGGTGTGTTTAAGCTCAGTTTCAGAGCCGTCACACCCGTGTGCCTACTTGCACTCCTTAATTGATGGTTGGAGATTTGCCACGTAACAGTGCGTCTGTTGGATGATGTTCCATTCTGGGACCCAAAACAGACAGTCACTTAACATCATTTTGAAAGAACCATTGAGACCACTACGTGTGAGATGAGACATGGCTGGGTTCATTTCCCGTCTCTGACAAGGGTTTCTCCCAATTTCCTTTTGACCTCCCCAGATTCCAGGGGGCCCTTCCACATCTGTGCCTAAATACAGTCTCATTGTATTTGGATTCTGATTTTTTTTGCCAAAGTAGAGCCAGACAAACTGAAGCCGTGTGCACACTTACGACTCTAACAAAAATATTTTGGCCTTTCTGAACTCCATTTCCCCCTCGTTCTCAAAGGCCTGCTCCCCCACCACTGCAAGGGAACAGCTTGCACTTCCCATAAAATCCATTTACACTAAAGCGCTAGCTCAGTGGTTCTCAACCTTCCTAATGCCGCGACCCTTTAATCATTCCTCATGTTGTGGTGACCCCCAATTTCATTGTTACAAATTGAACATAATTAAAGCATAGTGATTAATCATAAAAACAATATATAATTATATATGTGTTTTCCATATATAATTAAGGACCCTGTGAAAGGGTCCTTCAAACCCCAAAGGGGTCGCGACCCACAGGTTGAGAACCGCTGCCTAGCTCTTCCCAAGTGTTTTGCAATTTTAATTTTTTAAACTCTAATTGGGCTTTGTCTTTAGACAAAGAGAAGTTAGACATTGACTTGCCAAACCTAAAACTATTAGGGGAGGGTCTCAAGGGGCTTTTCCCTCCCTTCCTTTTCTGTGAGGTTCCTGAAGGAATACTGGTTTGAATCCTTTTAGGAGGGTTTTTGCAAAGGGAAGCTGAGATGTGTGATTGTTAATTTAGTGTGTGAACTTGGCTAGGCCACCATACTCAGGAATTTGGTCAAACATTATTCTAGATGTTTCTGTGAAGTCATTATTCTAGATGTTTCTGTGAAGTTTTTTGTTTGTGTTTTTTTAAAGAAGATATTAACATTTAAATTAGTAGACTGAGTAGAGCAGATGGCCTGCTATGTGGGTGGGCCTTTTCAATCAGTTGATGGCCTTAATAGACAATACTGACCTCCCCTAAAAAGAGAATTATGGCAAAAGACAGCCCTCAGGTTTGAACTGCAGCATTAATTCTTCTCTGGGTCTCCAACCTACTGGCCTCCCTGCAAATTCTGATCTTGCCAGCCTCCACTATCCTTCAGCCAGTTCCTTAAAATAACTCTCTCTCTCTCTCTCTCTCTCTCTCTCTCTCTCTCTCTCTCTCTCCACACACACACACACACACACACACACACACAGACATTGGAACCTTGGTTCGCAAAATTAATTCCTTTCATAAGCCTGTTTATGAAACAGTTTATTTGAAAATGGAATCATTTTTTTCCATTAGAAATAATTTAAATTGAATTAATCCATTCCAGACCCCCATTGATTCCCTGTTTAACTTTTCTTATATACAGTACATGTCTAAACTCTATGGTTGTTCTCAAAACTTTTCTGTTCACTTTGCTATCGATAACCTTCTTTGGACCCATGGTGACCTACTGTATGTATTTAATAATAATTCGCAACAACGAAAGCAAAACAATACGAATTTATGCACAGTACAATTTCCTGAGATATTAACAATGTGAGGTTGAGTGGTAAACTGACTCATTCATACTCGCACATTCTCTCCTTTGTCCCCTGAGAGATGTGTGACTGATCATATCAGCATGAAAGGGTTATTGGGACAAGAATCAAAATTTTGTTCGACAACTGAGACATTTCTCTGTGAACAACTTGGTCGAGAGCTGAATTGTTTGAGATGGGAGACATCAGAACTGAAGTTTGACTGTATATATGTATGTGTGTATTATATAATTATATATCTATAAATATATATATGATATATACATAGAATATATCTCTCTATAAAATATATAGATGATATAGATATAGAATATATCGAGAGAGAGAGAGAGAGAGAGAGAGAGAGAGAGAGAGAGAGAGAGAGAAGAGGAGAGGAGGGGAGGGGAGGGGAGGGGAGGGGAGGGGAGGGGAGGGGAGGAGAGGGGAGGAGAGGAGAGGAGAGGAGAGGAGAGGATGTGAAGTCCCATTGGTTCAATTTCTCTGGAGAACTCTAATAGTACCAAATGCTTGGAGGCATCCTCCATCTCTCTGCTATGATGGTCCCTTCTTTCATTTTCTTCTGCTTTCTCTTTCCCACATCCATTCCCTTTCTCATTCCCAAGGCTTCCCAATGCCTATAGGAAGGACAGTCAAGAGTAGGTCCTGTTTTCTTCCTTTCCAGTTCTCTGGACTGCATGTCTAGCCACCACACACAGTTTAGTCTTGTGACCCAGTGAGGTGGTGGTTTTTGTTATTGTGCTTTTGTTTTTTGTTTTTCCATTTGAGTCTTTCATACTGAATCCATCCATCACGGTGATCAGGAGCTAGAGCAGCTGGGATAAGGTGAGAGAAATGTGGGATCACAGAGAAAAATTTTGGTGCTAAGTTAAAAGGTGGGAGGGGGCATTCGTGGTGATGAAGAGAGCTGTTCAGAGGCCTCTGTGTGGTGGTTGTGACACTGTTTACAGGCTAGCAGGATTTTAGAGATTATCCAATCCAACGTACCCCAAAACATTTGAGCAAAAGACACAACAAATGTATTTTTTAAAATCTTCGACCAGAACACAAGTGCCGGCGAGAGTTGAGACTATGTACAAATAAATGGATACGCCTGGACTCTGTGATGGACTGCTTTCTGAGAGGCTTACTCTTCATGCTGCGTTCCCATGCACCCTGGTGAGGACGTCAGTCAGAAGCGATGTTCTGAGCAATGTGCTTATGTTTATTACTTAGAGCACTAATATCTGAGGCCCGTCTACATCACCTGTTGGCCATGTGGCACAGCCACCTGCTTTCCTCCCACAATGAATCTCTTGTATAAATAACAGTGTGGTCCAGCATCAGTCAGACATGGACACGGAGTTCTTACAAACTGGACCATTCTAATTCGTCCTCTTCACCCCAGGCTGAATTTGGATCAACAAAACCATAACCAATGCCCACATGAGGACACATATCTTCGATTATCTAATACTCGGTATGTGAATCTTGGACAGCTATAATATCTGTGAAATGGCAGAGTATGGGTAGGAGATACAGAAATATTTTTATTATTAATTGAATAAATAGGTATTGAAGCTATTATGGATGCTATTATGGCTGCTGGTCATACAGCCGTTAATTGAGAGGGAGACAGGGAAAGGTTTATTTAGCATTTTCTATGTTGAATTTCTAGAATTCAGTAGGAATAATGTTTCTTCTTATGCATTGGTTTCTTAATCTCATAGAAATGTCAAAAGGATGACATTGGATAGTATCCATGAGGTGTGTGCCCTAGTGTTGGGCCCACAGTAGTCTGATAATGAACATGAGGGTCACTGCTATTCTTTTTTAAATGTTGGCTGATTGGTCCATCCCTGAGTGGGAATGCCCAGCCGGTGTGGCTCAGTGGTTGAGTATTGACCGATGGTACTAGTGATTTATTTTCCCTAGACTATTAACTCATTGTGGACAGGCAACATTTCATCCTACACATATTTGGTAATACAGTGGGGCCTTGACTTATGAGTGTCCCAACTAACGAGTTTTTCGAGATATGAGCCATCTCTCCACCAATTTTTTGCTTTGAATTGCGAGCTAAAATTCGGGTTATGAGCCAGATTCAGATACCCCACTGCTAGTTGGCGCAGCAAACGTCACAGTGAACGCCACAACATCAGCCCAGCATCACATGTCTCACTCGTTCACTGTTGATTTGACATACGAGTAATTTGAGTTACGAGCTCCGTCACAGAACGAATTAAACTCATAAGTCAAGGCCCCACTGTAATCAGCCATGTATAAAATACTGTGATTAGAAGAGGCAGGTCTATGATACCTCCAGGGAACTCTCATTTTCAGTGACAAGACATCAGTATGCAAGTCTTTTACACTGCAGATGAAATGAAGCAAAACACAGCACTAGCCTCCTCACACTCAGATCTTGTCCAGTTAGAGCCTGAACCTTCTCCTTTCTCATTCTGGCCAAGCCACGCTGGAAAGTCTGGGCCACATTCGCTTTTTCCCTCCTCGGAGTCCATCATCTCTCAGCTCAGCTCTCTGCCGCCTAAGTGGCACTGCTGCCCGCCTGCCAGAGTTCCCGGTGTCGCCCATTGTGCCAGACCAAGAGCCCGATTGGCCCTCGTTCACTTACCTGAGTCCCCTAGTGTTTGATGCTATTATCCATTTTTCTTAGGCTCCTCCCTGGTTTCTCTGAGGCTATTGGTCCCTGATCTTCCTTCTGGCCACTCCCCAGGACCCTCTGTGAGCTCCTCCACTCACCCCTAAATGTTGGTGTTGCCAAGAATTCACACTTAGCACTTAATTCCTTCTCACGCCACCCCTGCTGAGTGACTTCATTAGGATCCAGGCTTCAGCTCCCACTGACACAGAAATGATTCCCACACCTGTAAATCTGAACATTGTCTCTTTCTCAAAAACTAACCAAACCAATTCTAACAGAAATCGATACTTGGATTTTTCACTATCACCTTATGTTCAACATTTTTCATTTAGTCAAGTAATGTCCTCTGCTCAGTATCAGTTATTCTTACTATTTCTCTGTGATTGGTAATATCATCCACTCAGTTGCCAACATCAGAAACCAAATAACAGCGTGATTCTGCCTGGTCTTCAAAGTGGACTTAGGAGTAACCTCCTTCGAGCAGCTTTCTAAGAACCCCAATCTACTGTAGATGGCCCAGCTCTGAGATATTGCATAACCTTGCATGTTTTTATTTTAAATCTTGTCATTTGGTACTACTGATTTATTTCCCCTACTAGACTATTCACTCCTTGTGGGCAGGCGATATATCATATCCTTTGCATCCCCAGAACCAGAAAACTGTGAAGATGTTCAAAGAATCTTTCTTTACAAAAAGAAAAAAAGATGCCCTAACTGATTTGGCTCAGTAGATAGAGTCCTGAAGGGTCCCAGGTTCGATTCCGGTCAAGGGCATGTACCTTGGTTGCAGGCATATCCCCGGTAGGGGTTATGCTGGAGGCAGCTGATCGATGTTTCTCTCTCATCGATGTTTCTAACTCTGTATCCCTCTCCCTTCCTCTCTGTAAAAAACCAATAAAAAATATTTTTTAAAAAAGAAAAAAGAATGATTGAAGTAGTTAACAAGATAAATGTACAATAGAAAAAAGCGTTTGGCAAATGAAATAAGATTTTATGTAACCAACACAAAACACAAATCCCAGTTCCTCTCTGACACCGAGAGAGCAGGTTCATTTTAGCAGGCAGGGGAGAGGGTAGGGCCCAGGTAAAGCAGCATCTGAGCAGTTACTTATTGAGCATTTACTGTGTGCCAAGCTCTCTGCAATGTGTCTGACATCCAACTTGTTTAATTCTTCCAAGAGAGGAAAAGCATAGTGTTGCCCAACCAACCACTGAGGACATTTGGGCTCAGAAAAGTCTGGTGCATTTTCTGAAGTCCCTGCTCCTGAGTGGCAGGTCCAGATTCAGAGCCGGGCCAACTGACCCTGCCGGGCCCTCTCTCAGCCACACCCTGGCTGTCTGGGTGGACTGGTCCATTTTCCACCTGTCAGGAGGGGCGGGTCTGTCATAAATGCCATCGAGCATTTAAAAAACACATTTTATGGCTTGTAGGTCTCAATATAATGTTTTTTGTTATTTGATTTGTAGAAGTATATGGAGTGTGACTGTGAAGTAATGAGGCTGGTTTTATTGTGTGGTTTGTGGAACTGGTTCCCTTGACAGGAGTCTCCTGCCTTGCTGGAAGGCGATGCCTGAACACAGTTGATGCCTTGTGATGTCACACCGCCGTGGACCGTGGGGGCCAGCGAGGAAATGAGATGTAGTCCGCAGAGCCCCCAGTGGGATGGAGCTGGAGCCTCTGCCGTCCGTGTCACAGGCTAAGGGGGACAGGCCCGAGTTTCTCTGTACCAGGCTCCAGTCCGTAGGACAGGAATCAGGGTGCGCAAAGCAAGCACCTGCTCTCGGGGACCTTGCAGTTCTAATGAGAGAGAGGCAGCCACACGCATGCACACACACTTTGAACAGTCAGATGAGGGCCTGAAATCATATCCAGTGAATTCTATAGCTACCAGTAGATCCCTCTATGAGTATTGGGAAATACCTCATACAGATCTTTCTTTAATGCAAATCTTATGTGCCTTATTCTTGTTGGTGTTTTTATTTTTAGTTTTGTGTGTGTGTGTGTGTGTGTGTGTGTGTGTTTTGTCCACTGGATTATTTTTTTCACTTTTTATTTTAATATACATTATTTTGTTGTTAATAGTATTACAGATATGTCCCATTTACCCCCTGCTCCTTACTCCCCCCTTCTCCCAGCCCCTCACTGGGTTATTTTTATTGCTTTGTTTGTTGTGGCAAATTTCAGTTATTTCAGCAGAGAGAAAGGGGAAGAAACCAACAGTGAGCACTGCCATTCTGTCAGGCACTGCGAGAGGAGTTTCCGTATGTATCGTCCGTCCACATGTATCGTCCACTTTAATTCTCACAGCAACCCTATGCAGAAGCTCTTATTAACCCTGTTTACCGATGGGAAGATACAAACTTAGAGAGGATCAGTGATATGTCCAAGCTGGCAGATCTCATAAGGCAGAGCTGGGACCTGAAGCATGAATTTTAATTCACGCCCAATATCACTTCTTTCCACTAGCCCACGGAGTAGAGTCCTGTGTTAGGAAGGATGCGATGTGGTCGGGGACAGAAAGAGGAACAGGTCAAGACTAAACTGCCTCAAAGTCTGGCCTCATGCCAGCAGCGGACTAGGAAAACGGTTTACTAAATATTTGCCTCAGTTTGCAAGAGTGCAGAAAGACAACGAGACGTGATGGCCCTCATTCTTACCTAGCGCCGATCATGTGAGCAGCTATTCTATTGGGATGGCTTGGGGTTTTTTTTTTTTTTTGTTTTTTTTTTTTTAAATATATTTTATTGATTTTTTACAGAGAGGAAGGGAGAGAGATAGATAGTTAGAAACATCGATGAGAGAGCAACATCGATCAGCTGCCTCCTGCACATCTCCCACTGGGGATGTGCCCACAACCCAGGTACATGCCCTTGACCGGAATCGAACCCGGGACCTTTCAGTCCGCAGGCCGATGCTCTATCCACTGAGCCAAACCGGTTTCGGCGGCTTGGGGTTTTAAAGAGGACACTACTTGTGTCTCATCCCAAGTATTGTGTCCGGGCATGTGCTGCCATTCTTGGAAAGTTCTTGAGCCAAAAGACTGAGCCAAATCGAGCCTTGCTTCTCTCTTCACTAGCAAACCTTTAGTTTACTACATCCCCCCGTCCTGAGGGCCCCGCAGAGAGGATTCGCAGGCTAAGTCACAGTGCTCCCTGGGCCACTTCACCCGCTGGGTGCCCACTGAGGGAGGGAGGGAGGCTTCTGTCATCTACATATGCATCACACAGGATTTTCACTCTATGATTCTGCCTCGTGCACATGCCGAACAGCTGGGTACAGCCTTCTCTCAGATAAACACAAGCTGTAAGTTTTCCTTGTTTATGAATAACACACAGTTTGAAATTGCTTTTACAAGTGGATACAAATTTCATTAGATAAATGCAGATCCTTCTGTTGGATCCAGAATTCTCGGTCGCCACCCTCGTCTGGGCAGCCCCTCCAGGGTACAATGAAACCTCATTAGTAACCACTTTTGAGTCTTGGGTGGTTTCTAATTCTGAAGTTGGGTCACCTCTAGATTCAGAGAAAGACCCGCCCTATTTCTCATAACACACACACACACACACACACACACACACACACACACTCTCTCTCTCTCTCTCCCCTTTCAGACAGCCTGGGAATTTGCTCTTGCAAGCCCTGCCTCTATAAACATACCCCTTCTGGAGTCATCCCTGTCACAGGAAATTCTACCACCCAGTTATCAATTCAATTTAGGAATCATGCTCAATTCCTTCCTTTTCCTCAACCCCACATCCAAACTCTCAGGAAGTCTTAAACACGATGGTATTTTCAAACTACACACCTCACCTCTCCACTTTTCTCCATCACCATTGCTACCATCATTTATTCCCTCTTCTACTTCCTGCTTCTAGTCTGTACACCCGTGATACATTCTTTATACAACGACGAAAATGAAATTTCAAAACTGTACCAGTTAGATTCTGTCACCTCTCTGCTTGAAGTTTTCCAATGTGATTGCACTGGATGCAACTCTGCATTTTGTATTACAAATCGCCCTAAATAACAACATGTCTATGGGTTTGAATCAAAGCTCTAGTTTAAACATAGAGCAACGACATCGTTTTACTGATATTATTGTACATGTTACCATTTGTTATCAAAAGAAAGTGGGAGTTATGCCATATAATCATAATTTATGATTACTAAAAACATTCACTGTGTTAAGTGTGTATCTCATGAATTGTCACCTGTGATTAACCATGTTTTTTTATTTTTTTATTTTCTGCACTTTGTGATGCTTGGTTGGGCAGATTTTGGAGAAACTGCCACGCTCAGATAGCAAACAACTTGCCTTCAGCACCTCTTTCATATGCAAACCAACCAATATCCCCACGTCTGGTGCTGTGTCTTTTATCCAGCTGTCACACACCACACCAATATGTCCCCTGCCTTAACTCCCCCAGGGCCAGGTACTGGACACCTAGAGACCATTCCTACAGCCCCGAGCAAGCCACAGTTATTCCAACAGTCCAGTCCCAAGCTTGCTCCAGCTTATCAACCTTCTCCCCCAGCTCCTTCCTGTGGAAAGCACAGTAAGGCTCTGAGCCTCGCTTCCCCTGTCCTTCTGTGTCCACACTCACCTGGTTCTTCCCCACATGGCTCTGCATGGCATGAAGTGCTCCCGCCCCTTGGGAGGGCAAAGTCACAAACTATTTTGCCAAGACGTTGTCTCAGGGTCTGTCATCTTACCAGACCTTAAAAATGCAATCTTGGGAACACGTCAAGATACTTCCAACCCTGTGAGGTAAGGGAGATGGGCATTCTAATGTACCCCCCACCCAGCTGAAGGGTTGAGGAGTCGGTCAGAAGAGACGATCCAACCTCAGAGCCAGATTCTTAGAACTTGAATTTGTCCTTATCTGATTTGTCTTCACGGATGTTGTCATATGTCCAAGAGGGGTTTAACAGGGGCCTCCCTATTGTGGTACTCAGCGAAGCATTTCATAAAAAACTCCTGATATAAACTACTTTGTTCATTGAGAACCTCACCCTTTGTCTCTTTTCCATTCCAATTTGTTTGGCTTTCTAGTCTACAAATGAATGCACTGGTCCCTTACAATGCCTTCAAAAGGCACACAATCTCCCCCACAAAACTGTAGAATACATAGATGAACATAAAGATGAGACCCCTGCAGTTATTTCTCTAATTTACTAGCCCTTGAGTTCAGCCCATATGTTCACTCGAAAATGTTGAACTAGGAAACCAACTTACCAGAGAGGAGAGATATAGGCTTCCAGATATCTCTAGTTGGGAAGAGCTGGCCCTGAAAAAAAAAAAAAAAGGATCGGTGGTTCATCCTTTCCTCAAGAGCAGGGGTTATTACATATCTTTAGGTCTAGTCCAGTGATGGCGAACCTTTTGAGCTTGGCGTGTCAGCATTTTGAAAAACCCTCTTAACTCTGGTGCCGTGTCACATATAGAATTTTTTTGATATTTGCAACCATAGTAAAACAAAGACTTATATTTTTGATCTTTATTTTTGATATTTAAATGCCATTTAACAAAGAAAAATCAATCAAAAAAATGAGTTCACGTGTCACCTCTGACATGCGTGTCATAGGTTCGCCATCACTGGTCTAGTCAATGCCTCCGATACCGGGTCTCTGCCTCTCATCTTTTCCTGCCCGGCTCTTCTCGCCCCACCTGGAATCTCGTGCTCTGTCCGTCTTTGGTCTCTTCCCCAATAAATCTTTCCATCTCAAACAATCCTTTATGAGCTGACTTGGTATTTAGCAGCTGCCCCGTTTGCCTCTCCTGAGAAACACTAGAGCCGACAGGTGCATGAGTAGAGAATGTCCAAGGAGACCCCTGTGAGCGAGTGGCAGGAGCCCTGTGACTTGGATGGCAGCCAGACCCCACCCCCTGACTGTCATGCCCCGCCCCCAATGGTCAGGATGCAGACTCTGTAATGGAAGAAAACCTTAAGCACAGCTTTGCGTTCCCAGCTTTACGAAGGTTAAAGCAGCAGTCACCAACCTTTCGGACCTCACGGGCCACTCGGTAAAAGCACCAAAAAAGCCTTTCCAGCCTGGTGATAATGGACAAATGCATCTCAGAATTTAGAGGATTCGATGCAATGTGTGTACAGAAAACTCAGGGCCACTCAACTCTTAAGGAAAGATGGGTGTCATTAAAATCCCAAATAAGCGGTTCGGCTGCTGTCTGAGCGCCAGCCTCCCCTCTCGGCCTCATGGCTCCTATCAGGAGCTGTGGCTGCGTGCCCTGCCCCATCGCCTGTATTAGTATCTGCTTTCTGGAAAGGCCTGAGATGTTTTCCCTATAATAAACATATAAAATGTATATGGCACGACTAGTGACAAGTATTCTTCCTGAGGTACGATACTCTAATTAAAAACTTGAGACCTACAGCTGTATGTGGGCTACCATTTTACAAGGGGTGATGGGCAGCATTTATTTGTCATGGAGTCATCCAGCAAGTGAAGTCATAGATGATAAAAGTTTAAACGGATGTTTCATTTACACTTCATCGTAACAATTATTCAGTGCCTTGTCTAATTTAACAAAAGGATTTGAGAAGGAATACAGCAACGCAAATGCATCTTTGCCATTAAATTATGATGAAGCCATTAAGTGATGATACAACCACGGGATTACCATATGAAATAAGAGGTGGCTTCTGATAGAAGGAGTGGCAAAAAAAACCTCCTGGCAGGCCCAAGGGAAGCCTGGGTCTCCTGCGTAAAAAGGGAAAGAAATTAATCTGAGCCCCAAACAAAGTAATAGTCTGGCCTCTGAGAATGCTGTTGCCAGGCCCCCTCCCAAAGCCATCACGTACCATATCCTGTTATGGTCATGATGCCATAGAAAGTCGGAAATCAGCCTAAAACGTTTTGGGACCTGTCTTTCCCCCAGCTCTTGCTCTTTTCTTATAAGATACTCAAATAATAAGCATGGAATACGATGAGGATTATTTGTATTGTGTGGTAAGGAGATTCAGATTCATCAGTTTGGGAGACAGAGCAAGTCAAGGGCCATGGGCACTTCCATAGCGAGCCATCAAGGCAGAAAGAGTCTCCCAGCTCCTGGTACAGGCCCAGGGGGCTCTGCTGTGATCTTTGGCTCAACCAGGCAGAGAAGGGTCCCACCCAGCACTGGACTTGCACACGGACCTGAGCAGCCACCTGTCCTGGGAAACTTAGCTCTTCTCCTTGGAGTTTGGCAACTTCTGCTAAGGCATCCAGGGAGGGAAGGTGCTAGCATCCATTCCCAATTTTTAGCTTCCCCATCTCCCATTCTGGTCCCCCTCCTTTCCCCTCCCCAGCAGCCCTGCTCCACCTGCCTGCCAGCAGCTGTGCCGCCTGGAGTGCGCCCCTTTCTCTCCTTGGCTCTGGGGGTCCGGGATGTTCAGCCCAGCCAAGTGTCTGCCTCATCCCTGTGGGGTTCCCTGCCAGCCTGGACGTGGCGCCGCGGGGGTTAAGGGGTTAAGGTGGACGCCTGCTCCCAGCCCCGCGCCCCCGCCCAGCACCCGCCAGCCAGCAGCACGGACACCTGAGAAAGTGGTGGCCAGTGATGGAGCTGCTGCCATGACAACCTGGCGGTAGGGCCCTGGGCTTCGGGGCTGCTCCCGGGAGGAAGGCGGTGTGGAGGCTGGGGGTGGTTCCTGAACGTGGCATCTCGCGCCGTCCCCTGGAGGAGGCGGGGGCGCCGCCCCGCCCAGCTCCCCTGCGCCCCGAGTCTGCGCCTGGCATGTGCTCAGCGGGCTGGCAGCGCGGGGGCCCCTGGCCGCCAGTTCGCGCCGGGCTGCGGGGAGAAAGTCCAGGGTCCAGGGCTCGGAGGATCCCGCCGGAGCCCGCCTCCTGCCCCCGCGTGGAACTTTGTCCCGCCTGTGGGTTCCAGATCGGAGACTTGGGCTGCTGATCAATACGGCTCCCCACATGTGTGATCTAATCAAGCATTTTCTCCTCTCTCCAAGGCAGCAGCGTTTTATGGCATCTCCTCTCTGCCAGGCTCGCCCGGCTTCTCTGGGTTATAAACTTTTGATGCCAGACCTCTGCAGAACCTGCCCAACCGCATTGTAAAGTAGCATCTCGGAGAGAGAGGCAGAGGCAGAGCCATCCGTGACCTTCATCCCACACCTTCCTTCCTGCTCTCCCTTCCAGGCTGTCTCCCGCCTCCCCGGGGAGCGTCAAGAAAGCGCTTTTTAGATGCAGGAGGGGCATCTGGTTCTGCCAGGCTGGAGAGCTGAGGCAGAAGAACCACTAGACTCCGGAGAGCCTGGACTCGCATCTCCTGCTCCCTCCCGGCGCCCGGCTTGCTCATCCCTGTCTCTCCCCACGCCGCTGCCTGAGCCCCGCTGGCGTGTGGGGCGGGGCACCAGGACCCTGCTGCGGCCGGCCTTCGGGGAAGTTGTGGCTGTCGAGGATGGGGGTCTGTGGGTACCTGTTCCTGCCCTGGAAGTGCCTCGTGGTCGTGTCTCTCAGGCTGCTGTTCCTTGTACCCACAGGAGTGCCCGTGCGCAGCGGAGATGCCACCTTCCCCAAAGCTATGGACAACGTGACGGTCCGGCAGGGCGAGAGCGCCACCCTCAGGTAGGGAGCTGCACTTCGGCGGGGTCTGAGCCTCTGGGCTGTGATTATATGAAAGAAGGGTGAGCCAGGGAGAGGAAGGCTTGGGAGGAACAGGGTAGAGGACCTCTGCAGGCTCAAGAGGCGCCCTCTTGCACACTGCGTCACCTGACACTCCTCCTGGACAGGTGTGTCGTTTGCTCTAGCTTCTCTGGTCCAGGATCTTAGACGTGAACGCGGAGGTCCTTGCTTGGGACTCCATCCTGGTTAGGAGTCTGTGACGTGGCTAGATTCGCTTTTGCCTTGGTGCCAAGGTGAGGATGGAGAGCCCTGGGATGACCACCCTGGGGATTAGTCTAAGAAGGCTGGGTGCCTGGCGGCTGTCTCACCTGCCAGCAGGTGTGTGATGAGGCAGGACATGCTCAGGATGGGCTGATGTCCCCTCTCAGTGAGACACCTAAAATCTCAGGCTCTGGAACTGCTCGTGCTGGGCCATGGCCCCTTGGCCCCTTGGGAGGCCGCTCAAGACTCAGCCATCCATGTCAGCCTGTGTGGTGTGCCTGGGCCCCAATTATAAATGATGAGGGCAGTTTTATCTTTGCCGGCTCAGGACCAGGAGAGGAAACATGGTAGCTTTTATGCAAGGACATCACTCCTGCGCAAAACGCACAATCGGAACGCTTTTTGTTTTACCTTAATGAGTTACAGAGAATCACTTGCATGCCCCAGGCAGAGGGATGGAGATGCTCGGAATATGAACCTTTGGGGACTGGACCTGCTGCGGCAGAGACTTTAATAAAAACGCAGCCACAACTTTCCACCAGCTCAGCAGATATCTTTTATCCCTTTAATGAGGCAGCCCTGGTCCTAGGAGACAGATTCAGGGACGTCCCAGCTTAACTCGGGCTCGCAGTGTACACAGGGTGAATGTGTTTGCCCTGCCTAGGACTTTGATGGTTCGAGTGAGAAATAAAACATCCTGTCCCAGACTCTGCAGCCAAAAGGCCTGGCTTCTGCGAGGAACGGAGGCGGGTGGGGCGTCCTTTCTGTTCTTCCCTTGGCTCCCCTGGTTGAACTCTCGCTACATCTGGACAAGCCTCTCCCAGGGGAAGGAACGAAAGGCCTTTTGGAGTGACAGCTATTTTTTCTGTCACTCCGTGGCCAAGGGCCACGGTTGGATTCTTGTCACTTTGGGTGGTTCTCAGCTACATTTTCTTCCGAGTTAGAGAATAGGTCCAGGAACCCTCGCCGCTGGAGTTCAGGGGCCTCAGGTTGAGAGAGAAAAGAAAAGGCTGGGGCCAGACCTCCTGGTCCCTGGGCATCCTTCAGTCGGTCTCAGAGTAGAGTGCCATCTGCCTACTTCATTGCCCCTCCCAAAAAGCGTTGGGAGTCTGCTCCCTGTGAGATGGCTTTTGGGGTGCTCATTTGCAGTTGGCTCAAAGGTATGAGTAGTTCCTGGGCTCGGAGCAGCGCCAGTGTACGCACCTTCACCAAGGGAATGCTGGTAGCTGTTACCACGTGTGGAGGGATGTAGACGCCGCCACGCATCTCTTCTTATCTTCTCATCTACTACTGGGAGCAAAGGGGGCCAGCATTCCCCGGGCTTCAGTGCTGACTTCCAAAATCCTCTGCCCTCTTGCTTCCCCTAAAAGTTACACTGGAACTTTCTGCTGGCCAGGATGCAATAAGACTTCTCCACCAGCAGAGGGCCAGCTTCCGTCTAGCTTTATTTATTTTCTTTTATTTTATTAGCTACTGGCCTGTTTTCATGATCTTCAATTCTGATGTTTAGCAGCTGGGCTTGGTAATGGGAATGGGAGTGAAAAAAAGGAAGAGCTGAATAGTTGTTTTTTGTGTGCTTTGTTTAGAGGGGAAAAAAAAAAAACCACAAAAAAAACCTTCCATGCTCAAGTATAACTGCTGTTACCTGGTTGCATGCTTTGTTTTTTAAAAAGTGAGCGCATGTCTTCTGTTGGTTTTGCTTCTCCTCTCTGTATAATTTGTCCTGAGGTGCAGAAATCCAGCTCATTGTCCACATTTTAATCTCTTTCTATCCATTTCCTTTTCCTTTTTACCTTGGGTTCTTTTCTGTTACTGCCTTCTTCCTTCATTTTTATGAGATGCCTCTATTTTAAAAGTTTGATTTTTCCCCCCCCAAAAGGCAAAATAATAATGAATCATAATTTACTTTCTTCTTTTTTGCCTTCATCACTTTATTTTTTATCATTCCCTGATATCTTAAGTTTTGATTTCACTACTAGCACAATGCTTCTTAAAGCAACATAAATATCTCCTGCAGATTTCTGGGGGTCTCCACCTCTCTCCTTTTGTTCTCTCTGCTCCACTGGTTTGCTGGTGAGTAGCTGTGTTTCCATCTCGAAAAAGCACTTATTTGTCAGAACTCAGAGGGGGAGGCCCTGCTCCCAGTCTCTGGAAGTCCATGGCTTCAACCACAGATAAAGGCCATGTTTTATTCGGTACCAGGCAGTGCTTTTCAAGCAACAACATTCTTGAGTATGGCCACTCTCTCGTCTCCTTACAGATATTCCACGGGGAGGCACGTGTTTGGGAATTTAGTGTTCCCAATGCATTATAAGCTCAGAATGTATTGAAAACACATTGAATGATTCCCACCCCGTCAGCCACAGCAAGTCTTTTCAAATGTGGCTGCGGTGGATCAAAGTATCCGAACCTGTGTGTCCGTCTTGAACAGTCACATTGGAGGCCAAAGACAGAGTAGGAAAGGCAAAGTGATGGAGAGTGCTGGGTCCTTCATTGGATTTCCCTGTGAGAAATTGCCTGGCTCAGAGAAGGATGATTTTCTTCCTTGGAGATATCGGTTTTCATGCAATAGGTCTTTGATTGCATTGAAGGATGTTAGAACGTGTTGTGTCCAAGACGACACCGAAGTTTTGCACGTGGGTGGAACTCATTTGCTATAAGCGAGGCAATATTATCTTTCCCATAATTACTTCAAAGGGCTACTTGGGAAGTAAAAATAATTATTTGAATATTGAGTTAGCTTGCCTCCTTGGAAGAGAAAGGGTATGGAAATGGTGGTATTCACTATGTCTGAGTTATGGCTCCTATGAATCCGATTTGAATTCATTATTACAAATGGGCCCTTTCGGCCGGAATCATTTCATTGCAATTATCTGCTGTTGGATTGAAATGGTCTGTGCCTTCCCATGAGATTGGCTGTGACGAGTCCGTGGAGTCCTGTGTCTGAATCAGCGCCACGTTGAAAAGGAGCCCGGATGCTCAGGGTGGCCCGCCAGTGTCTACCTCAGTTGCACAGATGATGGTCAGATGTGCCTTCCTCGTGGGCCTTGGTCTCCTCTCATCGGCTTTCGTTCCTCCCTGGGATCACATCATGAACATTTTGAGGGGTGTGAGGTAGGACAGTGATAGCAGTTGTTGTCCCAATAAATGGAACATACTGTTGTTGTTTTAATTTTTCATATGGCGGGATAATCAGTTTTGCCGATCCAGCTTTGCTGATCTGGGATTATGCTTTCATATCTCTAGAATGCCCCCGAATTTTCATTAGGAGCCAGAGCTAATCCCTTCAGAACCAAGTATCTGAGGGTTGCCTACCGCCGGGGACTAATCTGAGCAGCAGGAGCTTGCCGTCGAGCTTTCTGTGCTCGGCCTGCGTGTTTCTCTGTATGTCGCACTCTCCAGCAGCGGCTTCTGTTTTGGGAGAAATTCGAAAATTCAGACTAGACAACAGGTTAGTCAAAAGCAGAGCGGGACTTTGCATTTCAGTGTTGAAGTTGCCGAAGTCCAGTGAGGACTCGGGGAAGTGCAAGGGCCTTGCTCTTGGTGCCGCTGGCCTGGCTGCATATGTCGCTGCTGGGCTCCCTGCCAATGGAATGAAAGCTCTGGAGTGGGCACCGGTGCGGGCATCTAACAACTCCTTCCTTCATGTGGAGCCAGAGTCGAGACCCACTGCCTTAAAGCCCTTTCCTGCCCCAGAGCACCTGAGCAAGGTGGTCTCCAGGGGACCTACCCCCACATACGTGTCTCCTCCGTGCAGGTATGTACCTACCATTCACGGGCTGCCTTGGCATTCTAGGAAGGGCACTGGGCCCCGGGGCCTGAACACCTGGGTTTGATTCTTATTCTACCACTAAATAACCGCATGGTTTTGAGTGCTTCAGTTCAATTGCAAACATGTGGGAACAATATCTTCCCAGACTATGACATCAGGTGAGATGAAGTATATGGCAGTTTTCTGTGAGCGATAAGGCATGATATAGGTGCAAGATGTCACCATGCTCCATGGCACTCCTCAGTCACGACCTGTGGCATTTCATCTGCTCTGCCTCTTGCTCCTTCTAATGCCCCTACTTCCTCCGACCCCCACGCACATACACATACGCACCTGTCTCTTCCCCATTTCACTCAGCATCCTGCTTCCTGCCAGTGGTCAAGAATTACCCCCACCTAAATTCCAGTAACTCTTGCTGCAGATCTCACTTCCAACAGACGCACCCTGTGGACCTGCCACTCATGTGTGGCTGTGGTTAGACGGTGAGCTCCTGGCCTTAGGAGCCATGTCTTATGTGCTGAGTACAGACACCGTGGTGGCTACTAAGGATTAAGATAATCGGTTGAATGTTTTCGTCCATCTTAACCCGACTCTTCTAATGTATGGCTGCCTCTGCAGCAATGAAGTGCTCATATCTGAAGGGTTTCATGCTCTTCAAAATACGATGCTGGGACATTCAAGCACAGTGGTTGGTTCGAGATCTTGGAGGCCTGAGGGGTTTTTGGATTCTGCTTAAATCATTTGTCAGAGGGGGCAGTTGACTCCCCCACTGGTTGCAATCAGCCCAGGAACCATGCAAAAGTCTTCGCTATCCCCCAGGGCAAGGCACGGAATAGGGCAGCACAGTTGAGAGGAACCTTGTTGGCAACAATAGAGTCAGATATTTGGAAGTGAGGCTGTCAAATATTGGGAGGATTGCCTTGCTCCAGATTCGAGAAGATACACAAGGCAAGGAGGCAGCAGGGCAGACAGGCTGCCCAGCATTGCCGCCTGGTATGTCAGGGTTGGGCATGGCTGAGGACCCAGGGGGCCTGGAAGACTCTCTTAGGTGACTGATGGCTAGAGATGCATCTGCTCCCCCAATGCATCTGACCATGCCACACACCCTGGCCCAAGCAGGGGATGGGAGGTGAAGTTTTAAAGCATCTGAGATACGTGCTTCCTGGCTTTCTAATTGCTCTGGGAAACTCAGCAGCTCTTATCTAAGCCTTTTTGTTCATTTTGGGGCCTTTCACTAAATTTGGCCCTTGGGTTCAGTTTAGTTGTCGTTCTCATTTCCTTTCCTTTCAGCATCTAAAAAGGGATTGTGCCCTTGGCCCACTTTCTGCGCTCCCCGTGTGATTGGCTCAGAGGGAGTCAGAGAGGGGAGCAGCCCTGGCCAGCGTGGGGCCCAGGTCTGGTGGGGTCCAGGCTGAGGTGCAGAGAGGAGGAGCCAAATCCATCTTATTTGATCTTCCCAAGGGAGGGCTTTTAAAAATTCCTTATTAACAGGAAGCAGTGTTCACAGTCATGAGATAAGAGGAATTATGGTCTGAGACATTTTTAGGGCTGGCAGAAATGGCACTGCCTTTTAGTTAGGAATTATGTGCTAACCTCTTTTGATTAAAAAAGAAAATCTAGACAAGACAGCAGTGCAGGATTTGAGGCTGGTTCATTTGTTGAGACTTTCCCTGCAGGATCTGCTTGTGCTGGGGTGGGGCTTGGTTGAATGAGAGAGAGTTTGCAGGGAGTGGTGTTGGGAGGGGAGTGGGCATTCTCTGTCCCCTCCCACCTCGCAGGCAAGGACACCTTCCTGGAGCTGCTGGTACCCTGGTGTGTCTTTTGTTAACAAGTGAAAATGGAAGCTGTGATGCCTCTGCAGCCCAGCATCTGACCCGCCTAGATCTGCAGGCTTTTCCTGAATAGAGAAGGTTAGAGGAAGGAAGGGGTAGAGCCAATGTCACCCTCCCTACAGCATCTCACCACAGACCCTGTCACAAAATGTGCCAAACCAAGTCTATTATGTATGGTTTCCCATGTGTCCGATGACAGACTGATTACTTACTGTTTCAAGTGATTTTCAGAATATTATGACCCCAAGTAACAGCCCAGGAGATTGAGGTTTAGGAGGGTTAAGTCACCCGCCTCTGGTCACAGGTTTGTTATGTGTCATAGTCTGGGTTCACTCCTGGAAGACCTTGTCCCTTCTTTTCTGTTTCATGGTCCCCTCCCAGGTGTGGAGAACAGAGAGAGCTTCCATGTGCTACAGCAGAAAAGTCCAACCCCCCCCCCCCCCCCCGTCCCAGGACATATATTTGACCAAAGGTCAGGAAATCCACAGATTGGTTGAGGGTTTAGCTGTGTACTATCCCGTCTTAGGCAACCTCCTTTGTTTCCTGGTGCTCATTCTCCTCACCTACTCAGGAGTAGAGGCTGCTCCTCTTCTGGGCCGGGAAGCATGCATTCTGCTAGCAGTGCCCAGAGTGACAGCTGCTGGGGGTCCCATGTGCTCCAACATAATCCTCAGTGCTCTTAGCTTTGAACCTGTCAGAAAGGCTGTCCTCTCCCATCACTTGACCTCCCACAGCACACACAGCGCCTCCAAGGGTCACACAAACCATGACCGAGCAAGCAAGCAATTTGTTGACAAGAACACCAATGAATGCCGCAGTATTTCCAAGAGAACTGCAAGGAAATGAGTGATCACTAGGGCCATATGGAATGAAGAGAGAAGTACTTTGTTTAATTCTAAAATACTATATGTCATTGTATAACCTGCTCTCCTCATCCTTATATTTAGATTTTAATTTAAACCACTGAGGCTGTGAAAACAGAACCAAAGACCTTCTGCTCACCTTACTATTGAGTCATGCCTTAGGAAACCATGTGACCCCTTTTGGTCTCCTCTTCCCTGCAGATGGTACATTTTGCTTTAATCAAAGAGATGCTGAAGAACTTGACCTGGCTTCCCATAAAAGTGCTGATCAATTAGATGTTTAAAAATTAGTTTTGAATATTAAACATTTTCAGTGAATCTGAAGATTTATGGTATCTAGATTAACTAAGTTTGCATTGCATAAGAACAAAGAATCTTTTAAGTGGTTGTTAAGTTTTCTGGCTAGCTTACAGAAGATAATTTAACTCATAATTACCCAAGATGCTATACACTAGCAATGAAGAATAATAGAAAACAGCATTGTTGTAGAAGAAGTAATTACGCAAAAGAGAGAAAAAATGAATATGATAATTTTCTATTTAGCGTGAATGCTGAAGAAAAGTAGGCATAATTAGAGGAAGGTAATATGGAAACATTTTCTCATATATTTCTGAACACTTTAAAAGTTCTGGAATTCGTATTGTTTTTGTTGTGCCAAATTTAATTTTATGATGCGTAGCTCTCATTTCACTTGATTCAAGTACATTTTCCACTTCTCAGATGATTGGGGATACTTTCCTAAATAGTAATGAAGAAAGAAAGGTAGATAAAGGGAATGAAAGACAAAAATGGAAAGATCTGTAGGAGAGAAATTTTCTCAACATGTCAGCTAAGAGTTGAAGGAAGGCAAAGGGACGAAAGAGATGGGGAAAGTTTGTATGTATGAGAAAAAAATAGACTAAAATGGAATTGCTAAATAGTCAGAGGAAGGAAATAAAGAAGGAAGAAGGTGGTGGACAAGAATTACCTTGCTGAGTGGTGTGTGAATGTCTTCATCCCCGGCTATCCAGGTTTCAGGATCCCCCATGCACAGGTGCCCAGCGCCCATCTTAAGTCAAAGCAAAGAGCAATTTAAGGTGCAGGGGCTCACTCGCTGCTGGAATCTGGCCCTTTCTGACCCTTGGCTCCCACCTGTCCCGCAACTAGAAACTCCCTCCTTGTCAATGAGTGCTAGTAGCATACTTCATGCTCTCTGGTGGATCTACCACAGGCCCGGGGAGTACTGCTTTGTCCTGACAAGACCTTTTCTCCGAGCGGCCTCATCCACCCTTGATTCCACTCTTCCCAGCCTACTGGTTCATTGACTTCCCAGTGCTTACTGTTTGCCTGCTCACCTGGAGGTCCTTTCTGGAGACCACCTCTCCTGAGGTCTAGACAAGGCACCCTTGCTCCTCTGCAATGAAACTGTTTACTCTCAGTCATTCTCAGATACGTGACTTGCCATGTCACATATTTGTCCACCTTGACTGGGTTGGGTTTTTTTTTTTTTTTTTTTTTTTACAATTGATGTCATCCCTTACAAAAGGCCTCTTGCTTACTGTTTGGAGCTCCCCATGATGGATAAAAGGAGGAGGCAGCCCCTGTTGCCCAGGGAATTGGTTTGGTCAGGTGTTTTATTGGAGTGGCCATGCTCACATTGAGACACTTGACTAAAAGGTGCCATAGGGCAAGAGGAAATAATAGTGTTTAACTTTCTATTGTCCTGTGCTTTCCATGCCATCTCTGCAACTTTTCCTCTTCCCATTGTTGTTTCCATTTCCTGCCTGTCTTTTGCTAACTATGGCAATGTCCTCTCTTCATGTGTGTGTCGCCAGTGCCCAATACAGTACCTAGCACGCAGCAGGTGCTCTGAGTTTGCTGAAAAGATGCATGCCTACCCCTTATCTCTATCTCTCTGTCCGCCCGCCCCACATACATGTATATTTTCTAATGAAGATATTCTCGCCCATTTGGAAGCAACTGGGTATTCTCTGCAATTACAACCAGAGATTCTGGCATTTAAATCCTGGCTGAGATAATGATCTTTCCCTAGATAGTTGGTATTTAACTTGTCCTGTCTTCTCTTGCTTATTATAATTGCAGTATTTGCGAATTTTACAATAGTCTTAAAGCCAGGAGATTCTGAGCAGTTGCAAGGGAGCTATGCCTACCTCTCCCCTTTGTATCAAGGTTACAAAGTGGAGGATGGCATATTCTGTTAGTATATCTGCAAACTTTGGAGGATGAGAAAAGTCCATGTGATAACTCCTGACATTGGTAGAGGGCATCTCAGAATGAAGGGATTTATGGACTCATTTCACTGGCCATCTCCATTGCAGCTGACTCTGTGCTAAGCTCTCACTGTGATGGCCCTGAGTATGTCTCAGCAGCATGTATCCTGATGTCCTGGGCAATGGGAATAGTTTATAGGATATTCTTGATTACGTGCTCCATTTTATAATTGCCTAATCAATGGGTGCTTAGTGATATATGAGATAAAATATAACCTCCATAAAAAGGCTAACAGGCTAAGACTTTGTAGTAAAAAAAGCTCACTTCAAATCCCAGCTCTAGCACTTATTGGCAGCATGAGGTTGGACAAGTGACTAAGTTTCTCTGTCTCAGTTTTCTGATTTAAAAACATAGGGACTGTATAGCCACCCCACTGGGTTGTTGGGGAGGAATACAGAGCATTGAGTTTCTAAGAGTTTATATTACACTAGGGGCCTGGTGCAAAAAATTTGTGCACGGGTAGGGTCCTAGACCTGGCCGGCGATCAGAGCTGATCTGTGGGGTGACCGGCGGGGTGATCATGGGGTCCCCTGCTGGCACCTGCCTTGGCTGGCCTGGGACCTGAGGGCTGGGGGCAGTTCCTGTGTTGAGCGTTTGCCCCCTGGTGGTCAGTGCATGTCATAGCAACCGGTCATTCCACTGGTCATTCTGCTCTTGGGTCGACTTGCATATTAGGTTTTTATTATATAGGATTCTCACATGTAGCTAGCTCACAATGAGCAGTAGCATTATTTGTTTTAAATATGTTATTGGATTCACTATTTAAATAAGCAGTTTAGACTGCCCACTATATGCCAAGAACTGTTCTAGGCAGTGAAAGTTATAAAGTCCAGTTAATCTTAGACTATCATCCTCTTTACACAATCACATATAGTGAATGTGTTAGAAGAATAAATGGCCCAGAGATCAGGAAGCAGAGGAGGAAAGGAGAGAGCGAGTGAGAATAAGGGAGGAGGGGGGAGAACATTAACTTAAATTAAAATGTATCATAGTAAGTGTTCATTTTGACAAACTTGGACATTTGTATTCATCCATGTAACCGCCACCTGACAAGGTACAGAACATACTAGTATTTATCATGCTCAAAGAGTTTCTCTATGCCCTTTTTTTTAAAATTGTGGAAAAACATACATAACACTAAATTTATCATTTTAGCCATTTTAAGTGTACAGTTCTGTGGCATTAAATTTATTCCCATTATGTAAAGCAACCGCCACCATTCATCTGCAGAACTCTTTCATCCTTCCAAACAGAAACTCTGTCCTCATTAAACACTAACTCCCATCTCTACTCACAGCCTCTGGCAAATAGCGTTCTCTCTTTCTCTATGAACGTGACTACCCTCAGAACCTCATATAAATGGTATCAGGCAGTATTTGTCCTTTCGTGACTGGCTTATTTCACTTAGAAAAAGTGTCTTCAAAGTTCACCTTCCTTGTTACGTTTATTCCTAGACATTTTTTTTTTGTAATTGCAAATTGAATTGTTTTTCTTTATTTTATCTGATATTTTATTATTAGTATATAAGAATTCCACAGATTTTTGTACATTAACTTTATATCCTGCAACTTTACAGTATTTGTTTATTGTTTCTAGTAGTTTTTCTGTGTGGACTCTTTAGGGTTTTCTATAGATAGAATCACGTCATCTGCAAACAGTGACCGTTTCATTTTATTCCCAACTGGGATGCCTTTTATTTCTTTCTCTTGCCTGATTACTCTGGCTAGGACTCCCAGCACTATGTTGAATAACCGTGGAGTGTCTTGCTCCTAATCTTAGAGGAAAAGCTTTCAGCTTCTTACCATTGAGTACAATATTAGCTGAGGGTTTATCATATATGGACATTGTTATGTTGAGGTGCTTTCTATACCCATTTTGTTGAATGTTTGGTCACAAAGGGATGTTGTATCTTGTCAAATGCTTTTTCTGCATATATTGATATGATCATATAAGTTTTACCCTGGAATTTTGTGTTTTGGGAGGTTGTTAATGACTCCTTAAAATAACTATGATGGCCCTGGCCAACAGGCTTAGTTGGAACATTGCCCCATACACTGAAAGGTCACCAGTTTGATTCCTGGTCAGGGCACACACCTAGGTTGCAGGTTAGATCCCCAGTCAGAGTACGTAGAAAAGGTAACCAACTGATGTTTCTTTCTCCCCTCCCCCTCTCTAAAAAAATCAATAAAAAACACATCCTTGGATAATAATAAAATCAAATCACTATTATGAGTATGCTAAGTGTTCTAATAAAAAAAATGGATAACATGAGGAACAGATGGGTATTGTAAGAAGACAAATGAAAATTCTAAGAGAGAATAAAAAAGAAATGCTGTAAAATTATTGCAGAAATGAAGAATGCTTTTGATGGATGGGTTTATTAGCAGACTGGACATTGCAAATGGAAGAATCAGTGAGCTTGATGATATGTCAATAGAAACTTCCCAAACTCAAAAAAAAAGAGGGACGGGAAAAAAACACACAGAAAGAGAATATTGAATAACTGTGGAGCATTACAAAAGGTGTGATATTGCATGTAATAGAAAGTCAGAAGTTAAAAAAAGGAGTAGAAGAAATATTTGAAACAATACTGACTGAGAATTTCTCAAGATTAATGTCAGGCACCAAACCACAAGTCCAAGAAGCTCATGTATACTAGGAAGGTAAACACTAAAAACAAACAAACAAAAAACAAACAACCCCCCCACACACACACACACACATATAAACAAACACAACACCTAGGCCCATAATATTGCAAAAATTCAAATGCAAAGAAAAAAAATTCCTAGAAGAAGCCAGAGCTGGGTGAAGATTACCTATAGAGGAGCAAGTATAAGAAGGATATCATACTTCTCTTCAGATACTATCTTAGAAAGAAAAAAAAAGTGGAATGGAGTATTTAAAGTGTTAAAAGAAAAGAATCACCAACCTAGATTAAGAGTTTGTCAAACAAATACTGTGGGTATTTGTCTCCAGTCGATCCGGTGTACAAAACAAAATTTTAAAAGGTCTTTCGAGAGTAGAATCATGGACCAGGACTCATGGAAAGCGTTGTGTAATTCAAGCTGGTTTTGATCAACCTGCATCTCACTCCATTTGTCTGTATTTACAGGTACAGCTTGCTCTTTGGTAATTGAATTATTTGCTTACTTGAGGCCCGATGCACAAAATTCGTGCAAGAGTAGGCCTTCCTTCCCCCGGCTGCCTGCACCAGCTTCCCTCTGGCACCCGGGACCCAGGCTTCATCTGGAAGTTTGTCTGGTCTAATTAGCATATTACACTTTCTATAATAATAAAAGTGTATTATACATTGTGTATTTCTCTCTCACTGTCTCTCTCACACATGTGCACACATTTTCTTTTTTTATTCTTCAATGGGATGTTGGTTTCTTGAGGGCAGGGGCAGGATTTCAGTTTAATTGTCTCAAGTACCTCCTAAGATGCTGTGCTAACAGTGCCTCTTATCAGTAGTCTCCTTGACAAGTAGCAGGTAGACTGCATCTATCTCTCTGCCCTTATCTCTTCCCTGATTGTGTAAGTAGGTATAATCAGACATTCATACTAGTATATGTATGATCACAACAAAGGCAGCGATAATAAAGAATATAAAGAACTTTTATTTGTGTAGAGATTTGCTCTTTCTCTCCCTGGGAAGTTCTTTTCCAAACGCTATGTATACATGGCAGGGCTGACTCATCTTCCTCTGTTACTTCCTCTCAAATGTTACTTCCTCTGTTCATGTTTTCTGAATTTATTGGTCTCCTTTATCTTATTGTTTTCCAAGCCGAATGGGCAATCATAGCGACCCAGGAAGAATTTTCTTTTGCAATATAAATTTCTATCCAGCCACAAACATACAGAAATAGGACTGCTGAGACATATACCCAACAATCTAATTTTCATGCAACCAAAACTAGTTCTCTGTACCATTATTTGGAAATATTGTATCTGTCTTTCCTGCAGAGCATGCCGAAGGAATAAACCCATCACTTGTATGCTACTAACTATAACATAGTCTGTCAATTTCTCTAAGAGCATTTATAGGACTTGAGTTCCTGGGAGGCAGCGAAAATACCTCATTCATCTCTGTATCTATATGTCTGAGTACAACATAATTCTTTGCCTTGGTCTTTTGTTAAGTCTTACAAAAGCCCATTCAAACTATTTACAGACACAAGTAAGGACCATGGAACTCAAGAGGAGTGGAGAACTTTGGCTTCTGAAAGACGAGGGACTAGGCAGTCACATGGTCCCTTATTCCTACTTATCCCGAGTGTCTGCTTTCTCTGTCCCTTTACCTGTCTGCTTTCCATTTCCACGAGGAATCAGGTGGCCATTCTGCATATTCTGAGTTCACACTTTCTCAGCTCAGGTTAAGCGTGTCTCCACAGAGTGTCTAGCACAGCAGTTCTCAACCTGGGGGTCGCCAACCTGTGGGGTCGCCTAAGACCATCGGAAAACACATATATAATTACATATTGTTTTTGTGCTTAATCACTATGCTTTAATTATGTTCAATTTGTAACAATGAAAATACATCCTGCATATCAGATATTTACATTACGATTCATAACAGTAGCAAAATTACAGTTATGAAGTAGCGACGAAAATAATTTTATGGTTGGGGGTCACCACACCATGAGGAACTGTATTAAAGGGTCATGGCTTTAGGAAGGCTGAGAACCATAGTGATTAATCACAAAAGCAATATGTAATTATATATGTGTTTTCAGATGGTCTTAGGCGACCCCTGTGAAAGGGTTGTTTGACCCTCAAAGGGATTGTGACCCAGAGGTTGGCGACCCACAGGTTGAGAACCGCTGGTCTAACATCTCTTGTTTCCCATTTCCAAAGTTGCAGGAGACAGAATCTAACTGTCCCAGCTTGGGTTGAATGTCTACTCCTACTGCAACCAAGCCAGGGTTGGAGGGGGAGGGGATCTTGTTTCAAGATGCTCTCAGCTCTAAGTGATAAAACATAATTCCCAAAGCAATGTAAATATGCTAATATTTATCATCTCACTTAATAAGGGTGCTGAAGGGAGGCAATTGCAGGGTTGATTTCCATGAGCTAAGTGCTGAGATCATTGTCTCGCATGGCTACAACGCGGCTGCCGCAGCTCCAGGCATCACACTCACGCAGCACAAAGTCCTAAGAGTAGTCATTCCGGGCTTGTGGGTGTCTCCTTTGGAAATGTTTTCCAGAAGTTCACTCTCAGTAGATTCCCTTGTGGTGTCGTGGGCCAGGATTGCCTTTACATATTCAGGTCCTAGCTGGCAAAGTGGGATGGGAAAATGGGTTTCCTGGCATTTTCAGCCTTTGTCATGGAAGGCAGTCTCTGTTACAAGGTACTGGTGTGCAGTTGCTGTTGTGCCAGCCAATCTACTGTACACAGGCCCCATGACATAAAGGCAGTTCACTGCTGTGGATGGAAGACAGTGGAGTGGAAGTGGTCAGATTTATTAGAGTACTAGAGGCCTGATGCATGAAAATTCATGCGAGAGTAGGCCTTCCTTCCCCTGCCCCCCCCCCCCTCCGCCCCCTCACCCTGCCAGCACCAGCTTCCCTCCATCCCCAGGCAGGCACCTGGGACTTGGGCTTCACTCTGGCCCCGGATTCGTCTGGAAGGATGTCCAGAAGGACATCTGGAAGGGCATCCGGTCTAATTAGCATATTACCCTTTTATTATTATAGATGGCAGGTTTAGGCTGAGCAGGTCCCCAGGGGGTGCTTTCTACAGATTTAGCACATAGGGTTGAAGGAATAAAGCAAACACAGTGTGTCTAATGTGCTCACCATGGTAGCCTGACCCTGACACAGAAGAACACACTGAGGGCAGCTCCCTTTATATGGCCATCCATGCTTTCTGAATCAACACACGTTGAAAAGACACAAGCTGAAGAGAAAGGGGCATGAGAAACAGGACGCTCGGAGGCCGATGAAGTTTTAAGCAGCCCTGCACGCTGAAATGAGGAAAGACAACAGCCCTGGTAGAGGGAGATGAGAGGAAGAAACCAGGTGATGGAGAGAGACAGCCACGTCACGGGGAGAAGAAACCTCCGGGAAAACCATACACAGTGAGCGGCTCCGGGAGCCCAGAGGGTCAGAGTGGAAACAATTCTTAAATTAGGCCCCGGTGAAGGGTGAACTGAAGTCTCCCGGAGAGCAGCGGGGAGACAGGAGGGAGAAGGTGCAGGGAGAAGATAGCCAAGATGAATGAGGCGGCCCTGCCAGGTTCCTGCGGGCTCAGGCCGCGTCCTGACAGCACAGGGTCCAGAAGGCTCTCCTGGCTTTTGAGGTCAGTTATTTATTTATTTTGCCACGGAACCTAACAAATTCTCAAACCAGATAAATCCAATTACCTGTGTTTTGCCTTCAGGGAGTGCAAAAGATTAATGGCGGTGTTTTGGAAGCGGCATAAAAAGAAATAGGTGGTAATAACAGGGAGGGCTCGTAAAAAGCAGCTCGGATCCCAGACAGGCCCGGAAAGCGGGCTGCGGCTCTGCCCCGGGCACTGGCTGCCCATCTGCACTCGGGACCCTGTCTGTACACCGGCTGTGGGAGGGGCTGGGAGGGGACCTAGTGAGACCCTCACCCCTCCTTCTCCAGTCCTTTGACTCCAGGGAGCTGAGCCAGGGCACATCGGTTTTTTCAGGTGATGCTCCCTTTCGGGCTTTCTCTCCACCTACAAACAACAACTTCGATTTCTTACATTTTTTATTTTTTTAAATATATTTTTTATTGATTTCAGAGAGGAAGGGAGAGGGAGAGAGAGAAACATCAGTGATGAGGGAGAATTATTGATTGGCTGCCTCCTGCACACCCCCCACTGGGAATTGAGCCCGCAATCCGGGCATGTGCCCTTGACCAGAATGGAACCCGGGACCCTTCACTCCACAGGCCGACACTCTGTCCACTGAGCCAAACCGGCTAGGGCAGTGGTTCTCAACCTGTGGGTCACGACCCCTTTGGCGGGCGAATGATCCTTTCACAGGGGTCGCCTAAGACCATCCTGCATATCAGATATTTACATGACGATTCATAATAGTAGCAACATTACAGTTATGAAGTAGTAACGGAAATAATTTTATGGTTGGGTCACAACATGGGGAAGTGTATTTAAAGGGCCAGAAGGTTGAGAACCACTGGGCTAGGGCATGATTTCTTACATTTTAGAATTAACAGAGCATTTTTCCAGGAGGTACTTCCATTAATCTTCACCAAACTCCAGGGGGAAGGGTTTGACAGTTATTATTTTCTTCTGTTTATAGGTAAGGAGCTGAGTGAGCCTAGAACCTACCTCTCCTAATACTGACTGTGGTCTTATATTCTTTCCTTTGCTCCTGGGAGGGTAGCCATTTTTGGAAACATTAACTTAGAAACAATAATACATCTGGATCCATTGCTGCATTGGTACAGTGAAACCTGCGTAAGGGGGCGGGGAGACTGGCTGCTCTAGTCTTATTTGGTCTTGTTAAGTTTCATTGTTTGAGACTCCCGGCTTCCCAGAATGGCTTTTGGTTTGTGAAATGTTTATTCCAAAGTGCCTTGCTTGATATTCACACATTCAGCTTTTTTAAAATGTAATTATTTTTATTGAGATATAATTCACATACCATAAAATTCACCCTTTAAAAGTGTACAATTCAGTAGTTTTCAGCACATTCCCAAGGTTGTGCAGCCATTACCACAGTCTAATTCCAGAACATTTCGTCTCCCCACAAAGGAACCTTGTGTCCATGAGCTGTCACTCCCTATCTCCGCCTTGCCCCTGGCAACTACCAATCTCCATTCTGTCTCAGTGACTTTGCCCACTCCAGATTTCATAGGCATGGATTTTTACAATTATGCTCTGCCTTTAACTTCTCCTTCACTTATCCAGTCTTCCACTCCTTCCCTTTCTCATCCATTCCAGAAACACTTTTTAAAAAATATATTTTTATTGATTTCAGAGAGGAAGGAAGAGGGAGAGAGAGAAACAGCAATGATGAGAGAAAATCATTGAGCAGCTGCCTCCTGCACCGCCCCTACTGGGGTTCGAGCCCAAGCATGTGCCCTGATAGGGAATCAAACCTTGACCTCCTGGTTCATAGGTCAACACTCAACCCCTGAGCCCCACTGGCTGGGCCACAAGTACTTTTTGAGTTCCTGTTATGATACAAACATCATGTCAGTCTCTATAGGTGGAGAGGAACAAGCTTTCAAGCTCATGATGGTAAGGCAGGGAGGCAGGGGAGGCTAGAAGCAAGCACTTCAAGACATTCAGTCGAGTCTCATGTCCTCTGACAAGGTGCATGTGCACTTTCAGGCTCTGCTTGGTTCCGGCGGCTCCATCTGAGCAGGGTCTTCATGCCCAGGACCAACCCTTGCACGGGAGAGACTGAGGCCCCTGCAGCCTATTGCCCAGGACTCGGCTGGTTTTCACAATCATAGCCCAGCTCTGACGTTGCTCCCTAACTCCCGAGGAGCAGGCTGTTCATAGCACCCTGTTCTCACTGCTTGGCTCTCATGTTCCTAACTTTAGCCAGTATTGGAACCATCCGGAGGGTTTGTTAGCACACAGTTCTAGGCCTTCACTAAGAGTTTCTGATTCAGGGGGTCACGGGAGAGGAATTTCTTACAAGTTTCCTGGTGATGCTAATGTTGCTTGTGCCAGGACAACACTTTGAGAACCACTGTCTCAGCATATACCCTTTTCTTGCTGGTCTCTGTCCTGAGACCCTGCCTGGTAAGTTAATCCTTCCGAAACAGAGCCCCTCCTTTTCTCTTCTAGTCTCTGATCAATGACCCAAGCCTTGCAGTTAAGTCCAGGCCCTTCTGCCTACTGTCCCCAATGTTGCCTATTTCTGGCTTCGATGGTCTTCTCTGATCCCACTAGACTGACCGACGTATTGAAAATTTCCACTTTTCCTGTATATCTAGTTTTGTCTAGTGTACATCTTACCAAAACCTGCAGTTAGCTCTTAGGACTAATCCAGCTTGATTTTTTGCCCCTGTGGTAAAATGAGCCAGACACAGCAATGCCCCAAGACAAGACACCAGTCAAAGTGCCTTCATCACAGTTCCTCCTCCCAACTTTCCTATTTAATGAGATTGACAAAAATGACTTTATTTCTTGACCTCTAACATTTTGTTGGCGTGTCTAAGTTGAGAAGAAGGATGTGCAATAAATACTTCTTTGTAGTCTAAATGTTCTCACCTTCTAACATATGTAAGATCGAAGACGATTATAGAGTCACAGTAAAGAATGTCTAGGTTCTTAGGAATTTCAGAAAGACCCATATTCAGCTAAACATGTCAGGAAACAGGAGTTGATCACGGGAGATGTTGTAAAGTGGAGTTAACTGACTTAAAAAAATAAATAAAAGACCCACTACTTTGATATAACCATTTTTACATTTATAAAGAAATGGTTTTCAGAAACTACAGTATCCACACTGTATGACTCCAATTTATGAAACTCAAAAACAGGCAAATTAAATCAATGATGGTAGAAGTTAGTACAGGAACTTCAGGTGGTTATGGAAAGAGTTTGAGGATCAAGGGTTGAGTATTGGCGTGAGGAAGACTTATAGCAGAGTGGGAGTGCTCTCTGTTTTGGTTTGGGTGTCATTGCCCAAGTGTGTATATTAAAATTCATTGGGCTGTACTCTCAGTAGCAGTGCCATTGTGGAACTTTACTTTTGAATGTATAACTTATCTATAATAATAAAAGCGTAATATGCTAATTAGACCAGATGTCCATCTGGACGTCCTTCCAGATGAAGCCGGGGCTGTGAGGGAAGCCTGGGTCCTGGGTGCTAGAGGGAAGCTGGTGCTGGCAGCCAGGGGAAGAGGGGCCTACTCTTGCATGAATTTGTACATTGGGCCTCTAATTAAACATAAAACAAAAAAAGGTGATGCAAAACAGTTTAAAGAGTGAATGTTAAAATGACATTATAAGAAAGACAAAATAAGACTTTATTTACTTAACTAAATTAGCAAATTAAAGCTTATATTGTAGCCTGGCCAGCAGTGCTCAGTGGTTGAGCATTGACCTATGAACCAGGAGGTCACAGTTTGATTTCAGGTCAGGTCATATGCCTGGGTTGCAGCTCAATCCCCAGTGTGGCGTGTGCAGGAGGCAGCCGATCAATGATTCTCTCTCATCATTGCTGTTTCTATCTCTCTCTCCCTCTCCCTTCCTCTCTGAAATCAATAAAAATATATTTTAAAAAAAGATTATACTGTAATCCCTTACCTTTTTCCAGCTTAGTTTTAAGACCGATGATATAGAACTAACCTACATAAAACAGGAAAGTATATTGAAACAATAACAACAAAAGTGTCCCCTTCACTTCGGGATGGATGTGGAGCAGAGGAGCTTGTCTTGGACATCAGGGTGGACCGCAGATTAAGGGCTTGCTTTATCTATCAAGCTGCATGTCATCCATTGCAGTGTAGAGGCAGAGGAGTTTGGAGAGATATGAGCAGCCTTTGAGTGGCACTGACCACCACACCCACCACCAAAACCTTGCCCACCGTGGCCAAGATGATGAGGGCAGCCGCTGCTCTACTGCACAGTGAGGGAACTAGACCCATTCCAGGGCACAGGAGTAAGCTCTTCCTTCAGACCCCAAGGATGATGGCTGACCTAGTCCCAGGTACCCTGGCAACTTGAAAATCCACAGCTTCTAGACTTAGAGTATCTTTAGAGGAAACCAGGTGCCTCAGAACACTGCTTTGTGATTTTCTTCTTTCCCACATTCCCAGGAGGTAGCCCCTCGCTCTGCACTCCCTTCGGTGTGAGACCGATGCTCTCAGTCCCGAGCTCTCCCTCGGGCTCTCCCTCGGGTACAGAATACCTCTCCTTCCAGCCCAAGGAAGTTAGAGCGAGTCCACTCACAGGAAACATGCTCACTAACCCTGTAGTTAGCTCAGAGCATATACGCCTGATGCCCAGCCTTTAACTCTAATCAATAGATATTAACAGAGAGAACAATAACTGTCTTATTAAGTCAGCAGTGATAAAAATAGGCCATAGGTGCTCCTGAATGCTAATTGTCTTGTTGATGACTCCGCAGGGTCTGCAAGGGTGAGCAGGCACATTCAAGGTATAATACAGAGTTTCCAGTACACGCCGTGATGTTTAATCCTCTTTATGGTGTCTTCATAATCAATTGGACTTTAGCATACGATGTTTGTCCAATTAACTTCACATCGATGCTTAGGAGCCAGTCTTGCTGGCCACAGATGATGGATTAGTTATAGTAGCTTGGAGCTGATTACAGGGGGTGGGTGAGTACATTCTCTATGCACTGGGGGATAATCTCCCGAGTCTAGGGAAACCATCTCAGGGCCAATGTGAAGTTCAACTCACATTTTACAATAAAATATGAATAGGAAGAAGAATGCCGTCGTAGATCCAGTTTGATTCCCCACTTACTGGAAGGATCTAGCTTCTTGTCTGCCTAACTAACCACCTTACCTTGCCCACCAGGATGACCTCATGCTTCTCTTTCTACTTCCATGGTCTTGGACAGTTGCCTATGGCATTCTCATTACTGACTCTCTCATAGCATATTTCCCCTCTCCTCCACTAATTCTACCTGAAGCCGAAGTCTACTCCTTGCTTTGGACATATATTCATGTCCTCATGATGCATCTTTCCCCTGCTCTTTCCGGTGGTTCATTGTCTTGGATATTTAGATTGCGTGTTCAAGATTAGAAATGATGAATTTGACTTACCTTTCTCTGTCTTGGCAACTATGTGTGGGGATTCAATGAATGGTGACCAGGACTGTCCAGAATGCTAGTGAAGGAACAGTGGAAGCATGGCCAGGTGACTCTGGTTTACCTTTCACAGGGGTGTGGCTTGGCGAGGCTGGGGGAACCCAAAGTCATGGACAAAAGGGGCCTTGACGGGACTGTGAGCACAAACCCGTTCAGAGGCTGTCTCTCTTGGTAGTGGTAACATTGTAAAGGTGATTTTTATTTATTTGTTTGTTTTTATTTTTTATTTATTTTATTTTTTAAATCTTTATTGTTGAGAGTATTACAGATGTCCCTCTTTTTCCCCCATCACCCCCCTCCACCCGGTTCCCACTCCCCACCCAGTAACAAAGATCTTATATGCATCTATGCATTACCTATGGTCACAGACAATAGGGTGATGAAGGCTTGGGTGGGGTGTAGAGGTGATGTTTTACTACCTATTTATAATGTCCTTTTCCGAAGGAGTATAAAAAGTCTTATGAAGATACAAAAATATCCTATATTGTCATAAATAAAAAGTTGGTCAACCATACCTCATAGGACAATAAAAAACAAATGGCAGATGGATCAGAGAGCTGAGCATTAATAGAAAGATAAAAGTTCTGACAACATCAGGAAAATAAAGAATTTTATACATACAGGTACACATAATCTTGGGAGTGGGAGATGCATTTTGTAATGGAAGGCAAACACAAGAACAATGAAGGAAATGATTGATATATCGATAGCCTGGCCTCATTAAATACAAAAGATCTAAAAGGAGAAAGATAACATAAGCAGTTGCAAGGCAAGTGGTAGACTAAGAAAAAAAAAGATTAACAATATTTATAGCATTAATATCTAGATTATATAAAGAACAACTACAAATCGCCCACAAAAATGATAACCAACACAATAGAAAATCCACAGTGACATGAATCAGCAGCTCCTTGAAATAAAACCGTGCCTATACATGCGAGAAGATTCATGAGTAATTAGGGAAATACAAATTAAAACACAAAATACCTCCCAGAAACTAATAAAAAAGAGCAGTTTGTGTCAATGAAGACTCAAGGAAAAGGTAATTCTTCAACATTATTGGTGAGACTATAGATTTGTGAATCTTTTTTAAAAAAGCCATTTGTGAAATCTATACAAATGAGAGGGAGCTTTCAGAAAAACCTTCCGGATGTACTTCTGATGACTCAAGCCCCTGTGGAGCGGTGACTGGGCAAAAACTCGGACACAAACTAAAGGGCACAGTGGCCTGAGCCTTGCCAACCTTTCTGCGAGGTGCCCGGCAACTGCCACCAAGAAAGAGGCAGTGCAGCCCGTGTGGACGGGGGAAATGGTCACATCTCACTGGGAAGTAAAAAGCAGATCTCATCACAATACACAGAACATGTTGATAAAACAGATGCATGTGTACACACATTCATATAAGTGATGTTTGCAATGGATGATGCGGGACCTCCGTGGAGGTGACTGGGGATGGGGTGGGGAAGGAAAGGTGGGCCCGCATGTTCTGTGTGCTCCTTTTTTATAGGAATCTTCTAGATGTATTGAATTGATGTCATTTTATTTTATCTTTATTTTATGTACTTTTATTGATTTCAGAGAGGAAGGGAGAGGGAGAGGGAGATAGAAACATCAGTGATGAGAGAGAATCATTGATCTGCTGCCTCTAGCACGCCTCTCACGGGGATCGAGTTTGCAACCCGGGCGTGTGCTCTGACTGGAATCAAACCATGACCTTCCAGTTCATAGGTGGATGTTCAACCACTGAACCATGCCGGCTGGGCAAATTGATGTCACTTTAAGATGTTTTTTTTTTTAGAAAGAAAGGAAAACAGGTAGTAACATGAAGAGAAATTAAGAACAAAGCTGGTGCAAGGACCACCTGGCTGGCCAAGTGCAGAGGGTGATGGGAACGGTTATATCATTCACAGCGTCTGTCTCATGGAGATCAATCCGTAGCTAGAAAGCAGCATTACTGTGTCTCAGGCTGAACTTGCAGCGAAGCCCCTCTGAGAGTCACACAGACCTTGAGCCCTGTACCAAGGTCTCCATTGCTGCCATGTCTAGGGCTCCTCGGGGGGCTGCTGTCATGTTCCAGGAGATCCCATCCCCTCTGCCCACTTTGTTCACAGTCTAGTGGCTGCTCTGGGCTCACACAGGAATCATCAGCCAAACCACACACGGCGGATGCCTTGGTCTTGAAGGAGCTGAGCGAGGTACAACTGGGCGGGCTGCCTCCTGGAGACTGAGTTTGGGTAGGCAGCCTGCCTGTCTTCTGGAACAGCACCCCCTCTCCCCTTGGGGCCCTTCTGTTTCTCTGCCTGCTCCCAACTTCAAAGGACAAAGGGATAAAGACATTGAAGCCACAGCAGCAACCAAGTTCATTTTCAGTTCATTCTTCCACACGGGAGGAAGAAATTACATAGCATTAGGTAAATTTAAACAATTACATGAACATTATACTGGAACAGGAAATGGTCACAACGGATTAACCATATTACATAGTAAGATAAACAACCACTTTTTTCTCCCCGTGAAGAGTTGCAAAAATAATGAGGATGTGCAATCAGACGTGCAAACATTGAGGTGTTACCACGTTCCTCCCTGGGACAATGATGTTTCCTTGTACCCTGGGAGGACAGCAGCATCGTGGAGGTATGGGGGTCCTCGGTGTAGGCCTGGAGCAAGGATGGGGGTGCAGGGCATTGCCCAGGGTTGTCCCTCAGCCTCTCTGCAGCAGGCAATTGGGCACTTGCTTTGTGCGAGCAGTGAGATGGATGAGATGGCCTCTGGCTCTTTGAGACAATCAAGTTGTCCTTCACACTCCAAGCGGAGGTAATTAACTGCACTGATAGGATGTTATGCCAATAGCGACGCAGAAAACACCGGAAAATGAGTCAGAAGGATACCTAGTGAAATGAAGAAGGGGCGGGCTGGGGGGGATGAGGGGGAGGAGTTAGCCAGGCGTACCAGTGACTCACCCTCCCTTGAGCGGCTTCGAGAAAGACTTGAGTCCCATGACTTTCTAAAGCAGTTATGAATTCTTCCTCTCTGCATAAAAGGAAAAGGAACGCAGTGTTCATCTTTTAGTCCTCTGAGCTGTGAGGGTACCATGGACAGAGAAGGGACTTCCCGGAAACCAGGATTTGGGGATTCTCGTCCCAGGGATACTGTCCGGTTGGTTTGGGAAAATAAAATGTCCTGTGAGCATATATTCCAGGGGTAGCTGGGGCTTCCCGATGAGCACCTGCAGATGCCACTGAAGAAGCCAGAAAAGACCCAGCTCAAACCGGTTCCGCACCCATTATGAATGTCAGGGGACCAAGAGCTCCTCATAATGGTGAAGCCCCCTCCTCTGGGAGGAATGTGGATGCTGTTTTCTGAACATGCAACACATGAAGAAGCATGACCTGCTGCCGTGCCTGTGCCCACCGACACTGCCTCTCGCATACTATTGTTATCCTCAGACCTAGCTGGTTACTAATATTAAGAATAGCAAGAAAGCAAAGGGGAAGCCGGGCAGTATATGCATGGTCATCTGAGCAGCGTCATGTATTCCCTGAAGATCGCTGGAGAAAGGGATCAAAGCAAGAGTGGGATGGGCATGGGACTAGTGAAGTCAGGTGACTTAGGGAAGGCATTTGCTGGTCAGTCTCACTTGTGGAAAAGATAATTGTGTAAAGGGGGTGGAGCCACTGCAAGCATGCGAAGCCCTGAAGGGTTCATTGGTTAAGCCCCTGCTTATCACCTGGGGACAAAGAGTTCTTGCTCTCTTGCCAACTTGTTCCTCTTGCACCCCTGTTTCTCTCTTGCTCCATGAGCCACACTCACCACTCACCCTGTGGCCTTAGCGTCTGCGTGGCCCATGGCCATGTGGATCCCACACCAATGGACTGCAGCTGGGAGCACGAGCTAAGTTAGCAGGATGCTGGGCTGCACTGGGCTTTAATATGGAGCAGAGACTCTGGGCAGTGGCCTAATTCTGGAACTGCTGAAGGCAAGCGTGGACTTCTTCTACGGCAAGATGGAGGGAGATGGGACCTTGGAGAGGAACCCCTTAAATCTTGCATCATCAATGAAGCTTTTCACAAAACCCCATCCTCCCGAGGGGGCCTCAGGAAATTCTTTTCCCGGAGGCACCCTAAGAGCTCCCCTTTCACTGGTGATAGGTGGGGACACAGAGGGCACCCTACCAATAACACCATGACAAAAAATTCCATCACGGATATGCCTTCATTGGACAGGGTGAAGGCACAGAGGCTCCCCAGTTTGGAAATTATTCCCATGGGCTCCTTATGTGCTGTGAATAAATCCGGCTTTGTGAGGTGATCATTCTTGGTGTGTCATCTGTGCTTTTGTTCTCCAAGAATCAAACCCAAGTTGGGTTCAGTAACACCAGGGCCACCTGCAGTTTGCTGTGCAGCCTTAGGCAGCCCACTTGACCACACTGGGCCTGAAAGTCTACGTGGGGAAAGCACATCAACTCCCCTCATCTTTGGAACTATGAGCCACTGGTTCTTGACAGCAGTGATTCTCAGAGATGGAGAGTAAATGGAAATGGGAAATAAATCAAATTATTTTCAATGACGTAACTTAGTCATTTTGTTTCCTGATGAGCCATAATCAGATGTGATATTTGTAAGCAAAGTGTACTAATGTTTACTAAGAGATCATAATTTTAAGTGATTAAATACTAGTTAATTGATTTCCTGAATAATAAATTTACTTTCCAGTAATTGTCATCCATTAATGGAAGCGTTCCTTTAAGTGTTTTTGCTATAATAACTCATTAAGATTTCCTGAATAATTTCTCTCTAAATCATTGATTTTAAGTTACTTTTGCTAACACAAATGCATAAAATCTCATAAGGTTGCCATGGTTCAATTTTAATCAACATAGCTGGGATAACTTGTTACTTGTTTATGTTTTACTTTTAAGTAATAAAAGAAGAAATTTTTAAAAAACATTATGGCAATAGGTAAAATAGTTTCCAAATCACTTACTACATTTCCCAAAGTATATCTTTAGGCATCTCTAACTGCATCAATACCTCTTTTAAAGGATTATTTTAAGCATCAGTTAAAATTAGAAAGAGGAAAATACCAAATAGTCTCTGACATGTATTAGGTATATGGTGAAAAATTGTTTCCAGAAGGCCCTGGGGGGCATGGATTTTATCCTATTGGAATTCACTTATCCTATGGGAAAGCTTGTGTGCAAAGTCATGATGTTAATAGATCCTTCTGGCAACAGTAGGTAGAAGATGGAGTGATGTGGGCTGAGCTGAGAGTCAAAAACAAAAGCAAACATCCCCAGCTAGGATGTTATTCCAGATAGCTGATGCGAGAACTAAAGGCCTAGGTCCTCAAACTTTTTAAACAAGGGGCCAGTTCACTGTCCCTCAGACCGTTGGAGGGCCAGACTATAGTTTAAAAAACAACTATGAACAAATTCCTATGCACACTGCACATATCTTATTTTGAAGTAAAAAAACAAAACGGGAGCAAATACAATATTTGTATTTGCATGTGGCCCGCGGGCCGTAGTTTGAGGACCCCTGGCCTAGGTTATAAACTTGTTAGTGTCCATAAGTAAAAGAGGAAGGCTTTGAAAGCTATGCTAGGAGTTGATTCACCAGGCCTCGGTATCAGATTGGACTTAACTGCTCGAGTAAAGCCAGCCCATCTCCTGGCCAGCAACTGGTCTGATAGTGGTGCTGATATTTAACCACAATGGGACCTCTTCTGTTGATTTTTCTTCTCTCCATCTCTGTCACCATTTCCAGAAATGTCTTCCTGTATTTCAGCTTTAGGAATGATATACACGATTGAAGTTATTACAATAAATAAACGGGTGGAGGGAAGGCGAGGAGGCAAGAGAGAAAGAGGAAGAAAGTGAGGTTGTGGAGACAAATTAGCATCTTGGACACAATTGTGGTGAAGGAATATTGGCTTCACTGAATTTTGGATGATCTAAACATATTTAAAGAGTGATGAAAGAGATCATTTGTGTGTGTTTTTCCTTAGCAGTACCTGGAAATACTGATCTTGCCAACCCTTTGTCTTTGATATGACGTTTTAAAATCAATTTTTAAATTTTTATAAGCATATTAATGACTGATCTCGAAAGATTTATTTATTTATTTATTTTTTTAATATATTTTATTGATTTTTTACAGAGAGGAAGGGAGAGGGATAGAGAGTTAGAAACATCGATGAGCGAGAAACATCGATCAGCTGCCTCCTGCACATCTCCCACTGGGAGATGTGCTCGCAACCCAGGTACATGCCCTTGACCGGAATCGAACCTGGGACCCTTCAGTCCACAGGCTGACACTCTATCCACTGAGCGAAACCGGTTTCGTCTCCAAAGATTTATTTAATGTGTTTTGTGTGCTTTATTAGAATGTACAGTTTTATAATCATGGCATTGATGACAGTATTGAAGATGAAGTTAATTACGAATTGTTTCTCACGGGTCTCCTAACCCAGAGGTAGACAGGAGCTCATCGCATCCTGGTGATGGATGACATGGGTCCAGTACAACTCTTTAATTATTACTCAAAACCATCTGGCTCACCTACTGAGTATGTAGCTTACTATGTTATATAAACATTCTCCTTATGATATTTTACCATTGTAATTTCCGGTTTTGTGAAATATAAGGTCAGCATTTTAATATTACAGCTGAGATCCCTGCAGTCTCGCCATGTATGTGTCATTCCTTTTTATTTGAGTTTTGGGAGACTTTATTTCCTCTACATGTGGGAAAGATTCCACGTTATCTCATGACTTTGTATGGGATGGTGAAGATTGCAAATGTTCTAATGGTCCCCTGAGCCTGATCCACAGTATCTAACTGGTGAGTCTCAATTCGTTCCAATTTTTTAAGCTGGTCAAGCTCTACCTCCCCCCTGGACTCTGTCCTGAAGAAATCAGATACATTTAGCTCTGTACATTCTGAACGGAAGGACCTGTGCTGAAAGAAACTGTTTGCTTTCTTAACACATATAGAAATAATAGAAATGCTTCATATTTACATAAACAGAGAAGACTGCTAACTTTATCATTTTCAGACCCTACACAGAGAAAGGGAAGGACAATCTGTGAACAGTCTTTAAGCCAGATTTCTGCCCTTGGAATGTGCTTGCGGTTAAAGAGCCAGCGGGGTGTAAAGACACACGTGAAGGGTTCCACGGCCATGCAAGTCACCCCAAGGCTCTTGGCATGTCGACCTGCTGTCTTTGCTCTCAGGTGGTGCCCGTGGCTCTCTGGGCTTGGCTTTCTTGCATGCCACGCCAGTCTGCTCACGCTTCCAAACTTCAAGGAAAACTCATCTTGGGATGTGGTGTTGACGGTGTGAAACGTCAGGATGTTTTGCCAGCTGTGCTTTGATTAGGAGGTCATGCATTTTGACATCCCTATGTTGTGTCTCCTTTTGCACTCTGGAATGATTTCTGGGGTTCATTCTGGCTTCACAGAATTGGTACCCCCTCCGCTGGCTATTTGGTAGCCAAAGAGACTGGGAGACACACACACACACACACACACACACACACACACACACACACGCACTTTTTTGCGCAAGTGACTGATTTACAGCTGTTGGGGTGGTCAAAATTTCCTTCTAATTTTTCCCCCAGGTTAATCCTGCTCATTATCAATGGTAGTGGTTGGGAACGAGGGTAGAAGTGAGGATATTGTTTACCTGCAGACTTTTGTAAGAAGTGGTGGGATAGTATTTGGAGGAACTATAGGACTTCTGAAGTCAAAGTTGCGGGTGCCTGTTGAAGGACTGATATCCATATGTATAATCTTTATGGATGGTTAACATTATTGGTTTCAATCTCATCTTTAAAATAAGGTTGACTTTTCCTTTCTTTAAAAAAAAATCTTTATTGTCAAGAGTATTACGGAGGTCTCCCTTTTTCCCCCCATTACTCCCTCCACCCCGCTCCCACCCTGCCTCAGGCTTTTACCACCCTATTGTTTATGTCCTTAGGTAATGCATACATGCATGCAAGTTTTTTTTATTGTTTAACGTATTACAAATAGTAGTACATATGTCTCCTTTTTCCCCCCCATAGATCTACCCCCCCACCTCCCCTCCCCCCAGCACTTGCCCCCCGCCCCCTGTGTCTTGAGTCTGTTGGTTGTGCTTATATGCATGCATACAAGTACTTCGGTTGATCTCTTACCCCCCCCACCCAAAAAAAAACCACAAAAAATTCCCCTACCTTCCCACTGTAGTTTGACGGTCTATTCAATGGTTTGCCTTAGATGATCTCATCTTATGTTCACATTTACATTACCTTCTATTTTTCTTTAATTGAGCCTGTGTTTTTGTTGTTGTTCATTTGTACCATTATCTAGCTACTGGCATGCAGCTGCAATAGTTCTGAAGGTGTCTGAAGATAGAGGGTGATAGAATATGTAGCAGAATAACAGTGAACTGCAAGTAGAAATGTTTTGGTTCTCCATTAAGTTCCATCATAGTGAAATGAACTTTATGTTCTCTGGGTCTGCATATTTTTAATATTTAAAGCTATCATCACAATAATACACAATTCCTACTTCATAGAAATGCTTGTAAGAGGCAAGTATATGATGAAGAGATAACCTTTCACTCACATAGTAAGAGTTAGTCCCTTATAAATATGCTTGAGGAGTAGTGATAGAAGACATTTGAGAAAAAGGAAAAAAGTGGCGCCATCCCCACAAAACCAGGGGCGCGTTCAGGGCCACCCAGGCTTTGTACTCTCCCAATGTGGAGATTTTGGAATTTCCACATTTTATTCTGCCATTTCCCTGCCTCCCAGTCTGCCCCTGGCCGTAGGAAATTCCGAGACCCTTGGTTGGCCGAGTAATTGACTTCACATCTCAAAACCTCTGCTCTGCAGATCTCCAGCTCCCTGTCATCGCCACAGGCCGCTGGGGCCAGACCTGCCCACATGGGGCATAGTGGCCAGGGGGCCTGTGCCAGGCCCTGCTGGCTCCTTGGGCCACTGCCAGGCCCCGCGCCCACAGGCTGCATTGGGGACCGTGGCTGAGACATACCTGTGCCTGTGGCTGCTTTAATTGCAGTGGAAAGAGCTTGTTGAAAGCAGTGCCGGGAGGAGGAGGGCCTTTGCTGCCAGCATTCCCCAGGCAGGAATGATTTCTGCTTTCAGGGCTGCCTCTGTCACGGAGATCTCTTTCTCTCTCGCTCACTCCCTGTCTGCTAAATACAAAATCCCCCACACACAGTGCCGGTTAAAAACATCAATTAACTCTAAAACAATTATTATTTTTTGAAACGCCATTTTATAAGGGTAATAACAGGACACGATCATCCAGGGTTATTTAACAGCGCATTTACCCTGAAAACAGTCATTGCTCTTTAAAGGCAGTCGACTCCAGAAGCCTCTCCGCATTAAATGGCAAGTGAGGCAGAAGCAATATTGTCAGAAATGCCACATGCGCTGCATACATTAGCGAGGAAGGGCTGGCCACTGCCCTGCCCACTGGCTGCCTTTTCCCTGGCATTTCTTGGGCCCCAAAGCTTCCCTGCTCCCAGTGACAACGGTCGACGCTGATGTGACAGGCGGACGGCTGAAGCATTTCGCTGTGTGTGGTCACCCCTCACGCTTCCCCAGGGCCTGAAATCTGACTGATGGTCAGCAGGGAGGCACTTCTTGCACAAGCCCGGGAACAGCCTGCAGATGCGGCCGTGGGAGGGCTGTCCACCACACATTTATACCCCGTGGGGCTGCAGGTGCGCTGGCATCTCCCAGCAGCCTTTGCACCCAGGGCACAGAGCCTTCCTGGCCTAATGCATGTCTTTCCCGAGAAATGCCTCCTCCTAGGTTTTTCACTAAACCTGAACTTCACTTCTATTTTGGGACCTAAAGAACACATTCAAAAAGTGCTTTGACCTACATGAAATTTCTGTGACACTCAACACTTGAGGTTCAGGGTTACATCTGCGATCGTTAACAACCTATTAGACCGGCGATTTTTTTTAAGGCCTACGTGGGAGGTCTAGACAGCTGTGCCCTGGCACAGACCTCCCTGCTGGTGACTGTTCACACCGGGCGCGGAAGGTGGCAGTTGGAGGTGCCCCGGCAGGCGTCTTGCACTGACATTTCTGTTTTGGAGGAGACTTCGCCCTTCGGAACAGGAGCTATGGAGCCGTGACAGCATCGTGACACTCTAACTGGGGAGCCTGTGGTTCATGCGGCAGGAACCGGTGTGGTGGACCTCCTCCCGCCGCCCCCATAGTGCTTCAGGCATCTTGTCTTTTATATTCTGAGGCTGAGCATTTCAGCCGTGACCCCCAAATGCAATATCCCGGGTGACCAAATAGATTCAGCTCTAAGAGACACCCCTATCTTCATTTAGTAATGCAAACATGCAAACTTAGAAGCAATTTTCTTATATCTATACATTGATTAGTTAAGTCTTTCAAAGCAAGTAGCGTCTTGCCTCTGTGTTGATAGCGAAGGAAACAGACCCGCTGGTGAGAATTGATGGGACTGAGGTCAGCCAAGGTCAGTGAGCATGCTCTGGGCGTGGGGCTCCTCAGGCTGCGCCCCCTGAGCAAGCACAGGAGCTCCTACTGAGAAGCCCGGATGCCAGGGGGGATACCTTGCTGCAGGGGGCTTGTGAGCATCCATTTCTAGAGCAAGAATGACACAAAGTTCATGTGCACTAAGCCTTTTCAGTTTTAAGATAATATAGTTAAACGGTTCATTAGGGGCATGGGGACCCAGATGTGGGGTCTCTTTAAGGAGTGAGTGTGTGTGTGTACCGTTATTTTTCTTGGGAGAGGAACAATTGTTTAAATTTTTTTTTAATGACATCATGGCCCTAGTGTCCATCTCTCAGTTAGTAGGCAGGTTACCCTTGACAGAGGTCAATCCTCTGCCTAGATTAATCCAGACTAGCCTGCTGCTTCCTGTGAGCAGTTTCACACGCTAAATGGGCCTAATGAAATATAGTGTATCTCTCCCCTGGGGGTGCTGGCGGGGGGGTCTGTGCTGCCACCACACAAGGCGTCCACAGCACCCGGAAAGCATGACCCCCCAGCACAGACCCCCCAGCAAGCCAGCGCAGAGGCAGGCTGCTGCAGCAACACGTCAGGGGCCGTACTTAGGGTAACCAGGTCCCTCAGGGCTGGCTGTTCACAGAGCCCTGAAGATAAAACAAAATAGATTTAGTTAAAGATTTATTTAAGATGTTTCAAAAATGGAGCAGAACATACATTTTTAATACTGATTGATATTATTGTAAAGCATGCTAATGAGAACCTGCCCCGCGGGCCTCGGCTGGCTCCACAGACGGAATATTCCCTTTCTTCCTCCCATGAGTCATCTTCCAGCCTCGGACCAATGCAGGGATGAAAGGTGGCTGCGCTGGGCAGAGGCGAAGGGAGTGCAGAGAGGCAGCGGGGAGAGAAAGCGAGGATCGAGGCGCCTAAAAGTCACAATTCAGGCTGCATTCCAGCAAACCCTTCCAACCAGAGGCCTCATGTTCCAATCCTTAAATGTTTCTTGTAGTTTTGGAAATGTGCGTATTTGAGTTGTGAAGGTGATGAAAGCTAAAGCAGGCGTCGTTAGTCAAGTTATGGTTCCCATTTATTGAGCCTTGGCTGTGGACCAGGCAACGACTCCCTGCTTTTACATACATTAGTCCATTTAATTCTCAAAATAACCACGATATTATTCTCATTATAGAGATACAGAAAACAAGTCTCACATTTGATAAGCTTATCCAAGCGTACATTGTTGGGGCTAGGATTTATAAAGTCGGTTTGATCCAAATGGCCACTTCAAAAACAAAAACAAAACCTCTAGGCATGGCTCAGTGACTGAGTGTCCATCTATGAGCCAGGAGGTCACAGTTCCATTCCCGGGCAGGGCACAAGCCTGGGTTGCTGGCTCCGTCCCCAGTGGGGGTCGAGCAAAAGGCAGCCGATCAATGATTCTCTCTCACCATTGATGCTTCTATCTCTCTCTCTCCCTCTCCCTTCCTCTCTGAAATCAATGAAAAAATGCTTTAAAAAAATCCTCTAGGTCAGTGGTCGGCAAACTGCGGCTCGGCAAACTGGGGCTCGCGAGCCACATGCGGCTCTTTGGCCCCTTCAGCGTGGCTCTTCTACAAAATACCGGCTCTTCCACAAAATACTGACTTCTTCGCATGGGCCATGAAGTTCCAATCGCACTGTACATGCGCGCCAGCACGTGGTGTTTTGTGGAAGAGCCACACTGAAGGAGCCAAAGAGCCTCATGTGGCTCGCGAGCCGCGGTTTGCAGACCACGGCTTTAGGTTATCTTGCCTCTATTAAAGCCTTCCTAGAGCAAAGTCAGTCCCCTAGCTTTGCAGCATGAAGGTCAGTATGTGTCATGAATCCGCAGTTCTCCATCCTCAGAAATTAACACATGGCCTGCTGCTCAGACTCTGGGCTCTGGAGCCAGGTCTGCCCTCTGGCCTCTGAGACCTGGGCAAGTTCCATCATGGGAGCTGGTTCATCTTGGCCTTACCCAATTCTAGGGCCCACCGATTCGTAAATACACAGCCAGGAAGTAGCTAGGGCTCTCAAGCGGAAGGAAACATGCTTTATAAAGTACAATTGCTGTGTTTCTGATGTACCTGAAACTCTGGGCTCTTCAATAGGTTTTGTCTTATTGTTGTGCATCTTGGCAAACCAGATCTAGAGTTTTCGGGCCAGTGAAAATTCCTCATGCAAGCACATTTGCCAGCTCTGAGGGAGCTTCACTGTGCAAGCCTCCCAGGCTCTGTAAGTACCTCCACGCGGACTGCCCAGGGGATCAGCTGCTAAGTGGGTCAGGATCCCAGGCGTCGGCCAGCTGTGTGTGGGCAGCAGCCTCCAGGATGTCTCCTGCCTCTGACTGCAGGGCCGTGGTCAGGCTTCTGTGGTATTGCTTGCGTTTGGATGGATAGAACCATTACCCTGGAATCCAAACCAGAACACCTACTTTTAATAGCTTAGTCAGTAGGTAGTTCACAAACAATTTCAAAAACTAGAAGCAATAGTAAGTTTCCAGAGGAGTAGCAGTTGCTGTTTTGGAAATAATTCTCCAAATTGCATTAATTTCACAGCGGTCTGAGGTCACAACTTCAAGAGCCATGAGCACTCAATTCAATTAGACACCTCGATCAAAAGAGATCTCTCAAGATGACATTCCAGCTCAACAATCAATGGGAAGGGAGAAATAATTCAGCTGCTGCTGCTGTTACTTAGGTTTTTTATTATTGCTTTACAATTTGTTGGAGTCAGGGAGCTGGCCCTGATGAGTGCTTGGCAGTTCAAGGCATTTGTCACTCGATCCGATAGAAATGCATCCTCCTCGGTGTGATGTCTGTGCGGTGCTAATGGACACATGGGTGAAAAGTGTTTCCTGAACAGGTACGTACATAACTGCTGAGCTCTAAGGGGGTATCCAAGACTTTTCTCCAGCTGTGTATTGGCTCACCTTCTCTCTCCTCCCTCCCACACTGTACAAGAGGGCCAATCTGTGTTTGCCAGCCCAAGGTCAAGGTCAAACCGCTAAGACTCACCAGGCAATACTAGCCCCTGACCCAGTCACTGAAGAGTATATGTTGACCTTAACATGTCATAAGGTAATATGTGTCTTGAAGCCACATAGCCAATTTCTGACTTAAGGTAGAGAATGCCATCTACCAAAGATGAATCTTTGAGCTGCAATTTAACACAATTTCCATCAACCACTACCAATGGAAACCACGTGTGGACGTGCGTGTGCGCGCACACACACGCAGACACACACACACACACACACACACACACCTACCTACCTACCTACCTACCTACACGCACACACTCTGGTGACAGAAGGAAGAACTGGAATAGCAGTGAGCGGAGAGGTTAGGGAAGAGTGTTACCTAAGGTGTTTTCTGCTTGGCTGTTGTAGTGTTTCATCTTGGCTGGGAGAACAGTGGTGGGATGACCTCTAAGCCCCAGATCGTCCCTTACCTCCTCTCTTGCTTTTGTCAGTAGTGAGAAAGCATAACTCATTTTAGAGGAATGTCCATGGTGCCCGGCGCTGTGTCTGGTGCCAGACATCCCTAAGTTCCTCGGAGCTGGAAGATGTATTACTGGTAAAGCTCATTCCTTTGCACTGCTCTGTGTTGGAGCTCATCCAATTGGAGAGAACTATGGTTCTGAGAGGCTAGGGGTTTGCGGAGGGCACTCTGATGTTGGTGGCAGGTTACACCTAGGACCCAGCGTCTGTTGCCCAGCCTCTTCCTCTTTCCACCACTGACAGTGCCTTTTAGGAGCCACATGTCATTTGGCCTCAATGTCAGGCTTCTGACATTGGAATTAAATAGGAACAGGAAAATCATCACTACAGTATAGTTGTAGCATCCTGTAGTTTGTAGCCTAAATACTATCTAAAGATCTCCTATTCTCTGATCCCATGTGGGCAGCCTTTGATAACACTGGCCTTCTCTTGGTAGCCCAATCAACTGTCTGTCATCTCTTTCTGAATTTCTCCTGCCTTCTGCTTGCCACAGATGAGAGCCTTTGACAGGTTCTCTAGTCTCTGTCCCTTGTTTCTGGGTAAACTTCAGCATAGACAGCTGAGCAACTGAGTCACAGAAATAGCCTGGATGCCTACCCACCACAGCCAGACCTCTGCTAAGCACATCTCACTGAGCCTCTTGCTCAGACAAACTCTCATCAAGAAGTCCTTTATTTGATTTACTCCAACCTAAGTGAGCTGTTACCAACTCATCCTAAGCCCTGACTTCTTGAGCCTGATCCTTGCTAGGATAAGAGCTTCTTGTGTGACTCCAGAGCAAGTCCCTCAGCTCAGGGGGCTCAGTTTGCAGGTGACTGTTCAACACGCAGGTCTCTAAGGAAGGTCAGAGAAACCCCTCGTGCTATACTCCGCAGAAGCTTGGGCCTACAGCTTTGAGTTATGAAATGCTTCCTCTGAGCTGGCCTCCCAGTTGATGGCTTTCCATCACACGTTAACATTTAAAAGTATCTTCATTTGCATAAGCCACACATAGTTACCCCAGACTGGAATAAAATAGGATTACATAATGCCCATGATACATTCCCAAGGGGGGAGGGGAGGGCGGTGAGTTAGCCTACTGATGGTTCTTTTTCCAAAAGGATTCAGTGGAAGATTCCTTTAAATACCAAGAGTCCCTGTAGAATTCAAAGTCTGCTTCAGTTTACATATATTTTTCAGGAACCCATCTGTCATGTGTAAATCAAGATGCAGTTGAATAATCTGCTTGCCATCCTGAAAGCTGTCATTTCCTTTTCTTTGATGCCTCTTCATCTTTTCTCTCTGCTTCTGTTGTCACAGAGAAATAGAAAGGGGGAGGTCAAACCCAGGACACAGTGCCCATCACTGGGAAAGGCCTCCCTGAGAGGCAGCTGCCCACGGAGACCTGTACAGTGCCGGGAAGTCTGCATCCCTAATTTGTTGCCGGTATTTTAAGTCATGGCTAGGGTCCTTCCCCACCTGGTTCCATGTTATTACGTGTGTATAGTTTTCAGAGAAATAAAGAATGCTAACCTGTATTGAGAGTAGGTCACATGACAGTTACTATGCTGGGCTACTTAAACATATTTTTTTTAGTCCTTAAAACAGTTCTATGAAATGTTCTCATTGTATACTTTAGGAAACTGAGGCTCAGAGAAGCAAGAATATAATTTTCAGTCATTTAGTGTAAAAGGCACTGTGTCCACTGATTTTATTGAGGCTTTAATGCTTTAACTGATGTTTATTTAGCTGCCCCCCTGTGTGTCAAAACACTGTGTTGCCCACTGGGACTGCAATAAGGAACAAAAGCCGGGGATGGACTTCAACCACACGCTAAGGTGAAATAGCAATGGCGTGGGTGTATTTCATGGAGAGGTGCCTGGTTCCAGGGGAGAGGGATTTGAGAGGAGGATTTGTCCTAGTTAGGAATGCCTGACAAGCTTCTCTCAATGCGGAGCCAAATGAGTCAGAGCTAATTTGGTTAGGGAGGATTGCATACAGAAGGAATGGAAGGTACCAAGGCCCGAAGGCAAGAGGGCATAAGGCAGACCAATACAGCTGGAGCAGAGGCGTGGAGACAATGCCAAGTCTGGGAAGGCACATTTTGGAGCTTCATTTTTTACTAAACTAGTGGAAAATATGAGCAGCGGTGAAGAAGGGAGATAGTGATGATGTGAATGATAGTGTCTGTTTGTTTAAAGACCATTCTGGCTCTGGCTTGTTTGGCTCAGTGGATAGAGCGTCGGCCTTTGGACCGAAGGGTCCCAGGTTCGATTCTGGTCAAGGGCCTGTACCTTGATTGCAGGCACATCCCCAGTAGTGGGTGTGTAGGAGGCAGCTGATCGATGTTTCTCTCTCATCGATGTTTCTAACTCTCTATCCCTCTCCCGTCCTTTCTGTAAAAAATCAATAAAATATATTTAAAAAATGTAAAGACCATTTTGGCTGCAGCGTGGGGAATGAATGTGAGGAGGCCTGAGTGCACTTAGGGACACCTTTGGAAAGCAATGCCTTTATACCAGTTGAGAGATGGTGGTGGCGTAGACTAGAGTGATGGGTGGAGCTAGAGAAAAGTACGCAGATTTGAGTAGTTTGGAGATAAAATCACTAATAATTGGTGGTAGATTGGACATCGGAGAGAAAGAAAAGAGATATTAAGGATGATACCTAGTTATTAAACTTGCCTAAATAAATGGTGAGTGGGCCATTCACTGAATAAGACCCATTTGGGGGAGTCCATCATGAGCTTCTTTGGATATGAATATTTTCATTATTGCCCAAAAGAACGCAGTGCTTATGATCTGCTGCTCAGAAGAGAGCTGAGAGGTGTGGGCATGGAGTAGCTTGTTGGAGAAAGAGCTTAAGAATGGGAGTTCCTTGGATAGAGCCCTGAAATGCTCCGGTATGTAGTGGATTGAGGCTGGATAAAGGAAAGACAAAAATCAGCCAGAAAGTTAACAGGAAAGCAAGACTTTTTAAATATGAGAAGCCTAAGGAAGACTTTCAGGGAAGAGAGATTGTTCAAAGAACCAAATGCTTGCTAATAAGTAGAGTACAAAAACCTATTGCATTTAAGAACATGGTAATTGGTGACATTAATGAAAATTGTTGCAGTCAAAGATGACACCAGAACTTAGATTTGAGGAAAGTGAGTAAATCATTGGTTGGTAAAGAAATGGAGAGCCCTAACTGGTTTGGCTCAGTGGATGGAGCGTCGGCCTGCGGACTGAAGGGTCCCAGGTTCGATTCAGGTCAAGGGCATGAACCTCGGTTGCGGGCACATCGCCAGTGGGGAGTGCGCAGGAGGCAGCTGATCGGTGTTTTTCTCTCATCAATGTTTCTAACTCTCTATCCCTCTCCCTTCCTCTCTGTAGAAAATCAATAAAATATATTTAAAAAAAAAGAAAAGAAAAGAAATGGAGAGAATAAACAGCCCATTCTTGTGAAACTTGGACTAAATAAGAGCACAGGGATCAAACTGGCAGAGTGCCCCGAAGCAACAGAGAACAGAGCTCCGTTTGGGGGGCAACAGCACTCCTACGGTCGGTGGTTCAAAGGCTGGTGTTTCCTAAGGATGAGATGCTAGGCAGCTTAGGTCTGGGGTTTTTACAGATCCTGACCAAGGGAATGGCCCGGGACTATCCTACCCTATATAATAAAAGCCTAATATGCTAAGTGACTGTTCCTTCGACCTTTTGATCAGTCGCTATGTTGTGCACTGACCACCAGGGGGCAGATGCTCCAACTGATAGGTTAGCTTGCTGCTGGGGTCTGGCTGATAGGGACTGGGAAAGATGGGTTGGACACACTCTGGAGCCAACCTTCCATGGTCCCTCCCCAGCCTCTAAAATATTTCTTCTAATTAATTTCATTTCAATGTGCACAAATCCGTGCACTGGGCCTCTAGTACAATAATAATGGTCGAAAAGCATCCAGTTGAGTTAGCCAAGATACTTGGTAATCCTTAGAGTGGATTAGTAGGGGTGGTTTGGTGATGGCAGAAGGGTAAAATAGAAGTATAAATTGAGGAACTGTATTCAGTGAATATAATTTGGGGAACGGAGAGAGATATATGATGTAAACCACAGAAAGGTTTTGGCTTTTTATTTGTTTGTTTGTTTATAAGAATTATGGCACTGCTGTGTTGCCCAGGTAAAGGTGGGCTCTCTTGCTTCCAGCCTATGCCCTGCACCTATATAATGTCCTATTCAAATAAACAGCGGTCCTGCATCTACTATAACAAACAATATTGTAAAGAAAATTAATCTTGACCTTTAAAAATCCCAAGGGTCTCTGTATTTATGACATACATCAAAGTATCTTAAAATTCTTTTTATACCATATTTCCCTTAATATCTTACATGCCAGCATCTGTTCTCCACCCCAAACAGCTTTCTATTGCCTCTCACCCACCCCAAACTCACTTCTTAAACCAGCCAGAATATGGTCTTCATTCTCCACTCTCCTCAGAATACTTTAGGCTGTTTTATTCTTCTACAAGGGGGAACTCTGTCTTTTCACTGTAAAGGTAGCTATTGTTGGCCTCTCCATCTCCTCAACTCCTGTTGATCTCAGTCCTACTGAACAGAATGATAGCCCTTTTCTGTATGATCCTGGGACAAACTCCTACCTCTTAGAAGAGATGGAGAGAAGCCCTTGGACATCTGTGTTTTAATATTTTTAAAGTTGCTTTGACGGGCATATTCTTAGGGTTGCTGGGAAGGAGCCAGGGGGAGTGGAGCTGGTAGAATTAATAAAGCAGGCCCTTGAGACAAAAGGAGAGTGGGAACAGAACATAGGTGAGGGAGGCATCTCAGACTGGAGGAGAATGCTTCCTTTATTGCAGCAAGAATGGGGTCTCAGGAAGATGGAAAGGGAGAAAAAAAAGATTTGTAGGTGAAACTTGAAGTTGAAATATCTTTTCCCTGCAGCTGACTTACTCATTCAGCTCCCAAAAGTTGTGAAGAGAGTATCTGAACCAAATTAGTGGAGGCAAGAGTCTTCCCTACATGTCATTCATTCAGCAAACTTTTATTGAGCACCTATTCTATTCCAGGCCCTGTTAGTAGACACTTCTGTCATATGTGTAAATAAGAGAGAAAAACTCTCTGCTTTCCTAGACTTCATGTTCTAGTGAGAGTAGGGCAAGAGGGGACCATTCACCCATACACAAACTCAATTTTTATATTGGTACATGTTTTAAGGAAAATAATACAACGTAATGGGAAGAAAGAGGTCAAGATGGGAGTGAAAGAAGTTACTTTAGCTACACTATCAGGTAATATCTCCTTGAGATGGTGCATGAGCTCAGGTCTGAGGTAGAAGAGGAGGATGCTCAAGGGCTGTGCTCCTAAAATGTAAAGATAATTGTCAGTTAAGTTGACAAGTGAACCAATACTTTTAAGAAACTAAAATAATTTTTGTAACATAGACTTCCAAAAAAGTAACCAACCAACACCTAGAAGTAACTGACTTATTTAAATAGTCTAAATTATGTATGCTGATTTCTCTTTAAGGCAAATAACTTTAGATGTTGCTTATAAATTGCACAATTCTACTAATTTGGGATAAAAACAAGGTACAATTATGCTGACATACCTTAGGGGAGAAGGTAAGGAAGAGGTGGAGGTGTAAAGAATGTTAATGTTGGGATTGCCAAGTTCTGACTCTGATTTTCCTATGTCTTACTCTATGGTCATTGCTATTTCTTATTTATTTATTTTATCTTGGTTTTTTGTATGCATCTTTGCTGGTAAGCCCCTGAAATTCCTTATGGTAGAAAGTCCTGTGTATAAATAAATAAATAGCATCCTCCAGAAACTCAATTGTTTTTTTTCTCTTTTGCTTTTCATTTCTCTGATCTCCAAATACTGATGTGGATAATTCTGCATCCATTTCACTGAATTAAAATGAAAGGAGGGCTCTTTTGTGACTTCCTCCCCCAGAAGCTGAGCATCAGATTTGAAGGGTGGAGAAAGGTATTGTCACTAGATGGGTCTCCTGTTATAGGACTTCTTTGAAGTGCAAAATACGATATTTGAGTAAAAACTCAAATGCCTCCAAGAATACTCCTGACAACAGAATTTCCTAAAAAAACAGACATTTGGGCATTAAAACACATTTAGATCATAAAAGGAACAGGGGGTGGGAAACGGAAAGGAAATTACAGAAGCAGCTCCAAAATAAAATGTTGCCTTGTTAACGAAGGTGGAAGATTTATCCAGAACCCCTTGCCTAAAACATAAAGTTTCAGGTTTGGGCACAATCCAATTAGGAAAAAAAAATAGTAGCCCATTGTTGCCTCTGAGAGTTGTGCAGAGCTAAAGATTCCACTCCCATTCTGCACTAATGACATTAGACTCTCGACGTATGTCTGCCATTTCTAACCAGCACTGTATTAGGCCACCATGGGCTGTATTTATTCAGGTGAACCCCAACCCCCACCTAACTGAGGTGTGACATCTTCATGAGTTCTCCTACAAGACTGCCACCCACGGAGCTCTAGCAGAACCACAAAGAAATCATGGAGTTGGAGGACAAACGTATGGACGACAAAATGCCTTCATGCCAATAACTCTGGACACTGACAGGAAGGAAACATCTTTGGTGTAGGAAACATCTGGAAGGAAAGCCAACTAGTTCTGCTCTTCCCTCTGCTGTAGATCACTTTACTATCCTGTGGCCATGTTTTCTAATGAGATGGCAAGTGCTTGCAATGATTCCAAGGTCCTGGGCTGGAAGGTGACTGCATTGGCGGTGCGTTGTTACCCTCCTATGTACAGATTTAAGAGTCCCTCCTACTTAAGGTGCTGTACCTCATCCCATGGAGTCAGGAGTACCCGCTTGCTAAGCATCCAAAGGTTTTGTCTGAAGGACATTTGAACAGGATGTAACTCTTAGTTCTGAGCGATACTTGGGAGGAGGATGTAAGGGCTGTTTGAACTCCAGAGCAAGGTGAGCCTGTATCATTGTAGTTCCTCCTTTGCCCAGAACTTAACCTGAGCTTTCTTGAGCAAATCAGCTTTCTTCATTTCTCTCATCCTGAGGATTTCCTTAACAAGGTATATAAAGCTAGAGTCCTCAGGCAAACGGGGAGATGTTCTCTCTAGACCAGCAGTTCTCAACCTGTTGGTCGCGACCCCTTTGGGGGTTTAACGACCCTTTCACAGGGGTCGCCTAAGACCGTCAGAAAACACATATATAATTACATATTGTTTTTGTGATTAATCACTGTGCTTTAATTATGTTCAATTTGTAACAATGAAATTGGGGGTCACCACAACATGAGGAACTGTATTAAAGTGTCGCGGCATTAGGAAGGTTGAGAACCACTGCTCTAGACCCTAGTTCATGCTCACTGCCATCCTCCCTTCGTGCCTGGCCCTCTCTCCTGAAAGCCCATCTCCCGGCTGCCAGATGCCTGCAGACCATGGCTCTCCCTGCTCTCAGATGAAGGACTAACATGTCTGATTTCTAAGACTCTAGGGCTGGTTTGTCCTTTTCATCTATTCTGACATGATTTAATGTTCCAGAACTTGTAAAGGGAACAGATTTTTTTTTCTTTCCTTTTTTTTATTGTAAAATTTGTGAATAATTTATCAAGTGACTGAAAGAGCTTCTTCAGCTCTCAATTATTAACATGCGTTTGGGTTTGGAAGGAAGACATTCGTGACTTTCGCCGTGGCCCATCCCGATGCCTTTGTGCAGCAGCAAGAAACCCCACACATCCAGGGAGAGGTGAGGTGATGTTCAGTGATTTATGGGGTGGCTAGGAAGGAGCCAAGAAACAGGAGCACCACGCAAACAAAGCACAAAACACAGACAACTTTCATTTATTTAAGACAGAGCCTTTTCCAAAGCAAATAACCTTTTGTCGCATCTCCAGAGAAATGACATTTCCTTTCCCGGCTCCCGCTTGGCAAGGACAGCAGATGGGTGGGGGCAGGGGTGAGTGAGATAAATAAAGGGAAAGGCATTCCTAGGCTCCTCATTCCTTCTCACCGTCCATCCTTCACAGAGCATGTGGGAGGCACGGCTGTGCTCCCTTCTTTGGTCACATGTCCAAGACTGTGAGTAGCCTGTGATGTGCAGAGAATATTATCCATTTCAGTTAGTCTGGCCCCCGAAATAACTGCGTACTGGGCTAGGGAAGTGAGGAGAAGCCTGGAGTACGTTTCCCTGGTCTGACCTGCTGCTTCCCATTAGCGGTGAGGCCTTTACAGTGTAGGGCTGGTCGCCTTCCCTCCATGACAGCAGGAGAGACACTCTGCCTGCCCTTATCTCATCGGTCCCCACACCTTGCTTTTCCTGGCTTTCCCATTTTCTTCCATCTTTGCCACTCATTTTTTTTGTCTTCAGTAGTGAAAGGAGGGCTCATTTTCCTCTAGACCAGAGGTTCTCAACATGTGGGTCGTGACCCCTTTGGGGGTAGAACGACCCTTTCACAGGGGTCGCCTAAGACCATCGGAAAACACATATATAATTACATATTGCTTTTGTGATGAATCACTATGCTTTCATTATGTTCCATTTGTAACAATGAAATTGGGGGTCACCACAACATGAGGAACTGTATTAAAGGGTCACGGCATTAGGAAGGTGGAGAACCACTGCTCTAGACCCCCCCACATCCTACCCTACCTGGGAAAAAGATTTTGCACCTTTGACTTAGGAGCAACAAGACCTGGACCCTGGCCTGGCCTTGACCTTCCACACAATAAATACGAATCCTCCAGAGAACTTGTTTCTGGGATTGGAAATACATCTTAGGTGACACAGTCAGGCAGAGTAAGCATAAAGCTAAGGTGCAGAAAATATGGCCGAGGTGCTGAAGTGCGGGCTGGGGCCTTTGAAACAGCAGTCCCTCATGTTCCTGACACTCTCTCTTAGGACGAAAGCGTTTATCTCACACCAACCCTACCCATTTCTCTCATATTTCAATCCTTTTCCCTGAAGTAGGGCGGAGGGAGGGGGGAGTTGGGACTCCCTACAATAAAATGATAGCACCCACGATATCTCTTTTGGCCAGTCTCAGCGTGGGCATGGCCATTCTCATGTGCAGGTTTAGAAACCTTGCAGTCTGTTTTCAGCCCACATGGCTGATGAGTTGCACGTGGGAGTCATGCTCGGGTTCTGTGGTGCGCGTTGCAGCTCATTCCGCTCAGTTAGTCCTTGAGGCTCCTCGGGATGATGGCAACAAAGATGGGAAGCGGAGCTGCCTTCTATTCCTCCTCTCCTTTGTCGCTCCTTCTGAAAATCAGGAATTAGAGATGAACTATATGGGCAGGGTCTTAGAGCCGCAGACTTTGGTAAAGGGTGGGGGCTTGAACCTAATTCACGTCAACCCCTTCCTTTTAACGATGAAACTGGAGCTTTGGGAGCCACAGGGATGGGATCCCATGTCTGCCCTCCAAGAGGCAAGCGCTCTTTCCACCCCTCGCATCGCTGTGCTCCCTGCGCAGAGAGGAGGGGTTCTCCAGGGCACACCTGCAGAGTCAGGGCGCATCTCAGAGAGAGCTTATTGGTGACGGCAGGGAGGGCTTTGCAAAGGACAGAGGCCAAGGGGCATGCTTCTAAGGCAGTTGTGGAAGATGGTGTTTCCAAGATGCTCCATGACATCCTCCATCTCATTTCTGCTGTTTCAAAGGCCCCAGCCCGCACTTCAGCACCTCGGCCATATTTTCTGCACCTTAGCTTTGTGCTTACTCTGCCTGACTGTGTCACCTAAGATGTCTTTCCAATCCCAGAAACAAGTTCTCTGGAGGATTCATATTTATTGTGTGGAAGGTCAAGGTACAACCCAGCCTGGCTGCTCTTCCCCGGCCTCCCCTTTCATGGACATGGTCTGGCCCGAAGACTCGCTCATAATTAATAGAATGTGCAGAAGTGGCGCTGAGGCCTCCCAGGCCAGGTCAGCCCACGTGGTTTGGGCTGTTGCCTGGAGTATCCTCCAGAGCCCGTGCAAGAGTCTCCCTGATGGAGCGTGACCTTCCAGCCCTTCCTGCCAGGGTGTCCGAGAAGCAAACGGAGAAGTCTTCCTGGATACTGCAGGCCCAGTTGCTTTAGGCGCCTCCATTCCCAGTCATTGGAGGCTCCTGGAGGTCATGGGGACAGAGAAAAGACATTCCCACTCGAATTCTCTCCAAGGTCCCTACCCACAATGCCCCGGGTCATATGGCATGGTTGTTGTTTAAGTTTCCTGAATGGAGGTGGTGTGTTATGTAGCAATAGATAGAACGGAACAGTAATACCTGTTTATAGTAAAACCATTAAAATAAGTGTTTGCAAATAAAAGTAATTTTAAAATGTTCCTTCAATATGGGATTGACTGGTTATGGAAAGTATGGTAATCCATACAATGGATTACTCTGAAGGAATGTGAAAGGTGTATACCTGTTATGAAAAGATGCCAAAAACACATTGCCAGGTGAAAAAACAAAAAAAAAATGGGTTGCATAGCCGTGTGTATGCTATGAATTGTTAGCATAAAGAAAGGAAAGGAAAATGTATTGTGTGTGTGTGTGTGTGTGTGTGTGTGTGTTTCTGTGTGAGGCTTATATGTGCATAAGAAAATTCTGGAAGGATAAACAAAGAACTCTTAAGAGTGAGGAGAGAAGTGTTTAGTGCCAAGATACAATTTCTTTTCATTTTAGCCCCTTCTCTACTGTTTGATTTTCTATCATTTTTGTACTATTCTGAAGTTAACACTTCCAAAAATTTTAAGGCAATGAAAATTCTACATACTACCTCCAAAAGAAAAAAAAAACTTTCCTTTGTTGCATATGCCAACTAAAATTATGTTTTCAACTATAGCAAAAAGACAATTCAAAATAGCGTATTGCTATTATTTCTGAGGAAACCCTTTTATCCCTAATACTGTTGTCCTTCTCTGTATATCTCAGTCCTAGGTGTCATGCACAAAAAAATAGAAAGCATGATGCCACATGAAACAGATCTTATTAAAGAATTCACTGTGTTTTCTTTCTGCACCTCCTGACCCCCAACCAAAGCGGTATAACCAGCATGTTGAACCACAGGCAGAAATCAACTCAGTCACCCAAAGAGAACAGTAATTAGCAAGATGTGGTTTCAGGTTATTGGATATACCGAGTCTTTTCCAGCAGGTGTCCACAGTGTGTTTTGTAGCCATGGAAATGCAGACCGTATCGGTTCCCTACCTTTTAGGCATTTTTTCTCAGGGGTATCCATGGCAGTGCTCTGCAAATAAGGTCACAGTCCACTTCAGAAGTGAGCTTATGCCATGCCCTTGGCAGTGGGCACATCTGTGGCTCATTGATAAGGTGATTCATATGATGGAAGGGGGCAGTGGAGGAGAAAGGACTAGGATATGATCCTCCTCAGAGTCACCCTCTACTGCCCATGACCGTCGTCCTAGCTGGAGTTGCACAGCTCAGACTAGGCTCAGACTCTGGTGACCTTTCACCAATGCTTAGCTGGGCACCCTTTATGTAACTAAGCCTTTTCCCTTGGGCAACAATATCCCATTAGAAACCATAGTTTTTAAACTGATGTGACACCGATCTGAGCAACCATTTATCCTGTGTAAAAGCACCATTGGGCATATCTACCTACATATTTAGTAGGAACCACTTTGTAATGTTCTTCACTCCTTTGTGTGTGTGTCTGTATGTATGTGGCAAATATTGTAGATCTTTTGTAGCCACTGTTGAAATCTTGCGCAAAAATATGAAGATTGCTCTAAATTTGTATGTGACTGTCAACAGTTTTCATCTCAACAAATCAAAACCCTGTGAAATTTTGTAAACGTGTGATATGCTCTCTACAAACCACAGCAAACCAAGATATAGCTTCACAGACTTCCCACTATGTGTCTCCACGTACATTTTCTTTTCTGTTCCAAGATCCAGTCAAATGAAGATACCCCAGACCATCTTTCTCACCCCTGTTATGTATCTCATAGTATCTCCCGAGCTTCTTTTACAACTTCTAAGGCAATCGGCAGTCTACTAACAGCTACAGAAAATCACCTCATTTTTGGGGATTTCTCAAAGCCATTCACCATTTCTGACTATCCACTTCTCAACAATTTGCCTGTCCTAACTTGAGAGCTTTCTCAATACCTCCTCCTTTTTTCAAGAAGCCTATCTTATTAGTGAGCTTCATGTCCCCCCTGCTACCCCTCTCCCAAAAAGGTGGGCACACACAAAGGACAGCCATTAGGCCTCTGATATGTATTTGATCTCATATGGTGATTTCATTCATGTCCCAGTGTGTTAATCTTTCCAATTGGATAACCTCAGCTATAATCTCTTTTTGGAACTTTGGTTCGATGATTATATAATTTTTAAGATTCCTTCCAGCCCTATAAATCTAGGATCCTATTATGTCTAACTGCTCACTTAGATATTCCCTCTTGGATTTCCACTACCATCTCAAACTCACCATGTCGAAGTCTACACTCATCATGTTTCTTTTCAGAGCCTACGCGGCACATTGAAAAGAGCCGAGACAGAATGTGCAGGACACACAGTGGGACCCATTATTCAGTTTGCAGTGTCCCATTTACTTGGGAAATTTGCACAACCTCCCTGATTTGCAATTTCTTCATCTGGGAGAATGATTTTTACATTATAGCAGTTTTATAATGACTAAATGAGCCAAGGGCTGTAAAATTGGTAGGTAAATACTAAAAATGCAAGTTGGCGCATCATAAATGTTAGTTCCTGTCCCCTAGCCATGTGCCGTCTTGCTGATCTCCCTCTTCTTGTCTGTCTCCTAGTCACCTGGACTCTAAACTTCAGCAGCATTGTGGTATATCACCCCAACTTAAATAAAATCATGTCTATGTAAATGCCTCTTAAAGATGCTATTTATACCTGCCTTTGTTTTTATTGCCATTGAAATCAGCCTAGTTGAGCGCTTCATCCCTTCACACCTGGAAGAAAGCAGCAGCTCCCCAATAGCCAGCCACATCAGCGTTCTAGTTTGCAGGCTTCTAGATTTATCCTGCACTCGCTTCAGGCATCATCTTGATTCACCTGCCGTCGGCTTTTCCCACAAAGAACCACCAAATATGGGTGCCAAGCATAGTGCATGACCTGAAAAAAAAAACACAAGAACCTTAAACTGTGTCTATCATGTATGAAATATTTTTCTCAGGCACCTTGATCTATGTTTTACTTCTGCCTCTCCCTGGCTCCAGTTAAAGCAGTACATTCATTCCCTGCATATGGCGTATACAGTCTATTGTCGTGCCTCTGTTTGTGTTGGTTCTTTCTGCTATGCTGGCTGTACCTGTCTTCAAATCTGACTTTCCAGGCTTTAACAGGGACATCTTGCCTCCCTTGTGAATTCTTTCCCAAGGTGGTCCTTTCTCTCATCTCCATAAACACATTCATTGATCACTCACACTCATGGATGTCAATGCTTTTCTATCCATAATTCCCACTAGAAAGTCTTTCCCCCATTTACAGAGCTAGTGAATTTCTTACTCTTTTAGCCTGAGAAAAATAAAACATTCCTTTCAAGAAACTCTGATGGCCCAGTCACTCCTGCTTTTCCCTCCTCAAGCAGATCTGGGCATTGGTTGTGTGTGCACTCATTACATTTTCACATGCCCCTCTGTGTAACTGACATTGTCATCTCTTTCTCTATGAGTCTTCCACATGACTCCTTAGCAATCCGGGCGTATGTTTCCTGTCCATCGTCACACACTCAACCCCGTGGGCTTCCTAGCACATAGAAAGTGTTTCGCAAATATATGTCATGTGAGGTGAAGGAGAGGGGTGGAGGGAGTTAGTGAAGCATGGAGGGCAAGAGCATGCTAATGAACAGTCAAGATTCCAGAATGAGCTAGACCAGCGGTTCTCAACCTATGGGTTGCGACCATCAGAAAACACATATAGCATATCTGATATTTACATTACGATTCATAACAGTAGCAAAATTACAGTTATGAAGTAGGAACAAAAATAATTTTATGGTTGGGGGTCACCACAACATGAGGAACTGTATTAAAGGGTCGCGGCATTAGGAAGGTTGAGAACCACTCAGTAGACTATCAAATATCTCTCTAAAGGGATATGAAGACCACTCAAAATAAGAGAGCATAGCAGGCCTGCTTCTGGTCTGCAAACCTATCCATTTCCATCCCGATAGAAATCTGTATGTTACTAAAAACAAAATGCACTGATGTTGGTTTTGTACCACTTTTTTTGTTTGTTTAAAGATGATTTGCCTTATATGTACTTATAAATATATTTACATGGTTCATTTTTATTTACTAGTTTATCAAGTTGGCATTTTAAATTTACTTGTTCGATTAGTAAATACACAGCCCTGTTCCACTATCATTGCTCATTCCTTTTTCTTGCCCTCTCCCTCCATGGTTGGGGATTTTCCTTGAAATGTCTCCAGCCTGAACATCAAGTAACTTCTAGGCCCGAAGGGAATGAGCCAGAAGGAGGAGGAAAAAGTCGGGTTAAGTCTTCCTATCCCCTAACCACGGGGCTAGAATAAAATGACAGTAAAATGCACTAATTTATCTTATTTTACATAATTAGAGTTAGGGGCTATTGAACACAGAATGCAAATGTATTCTAAATATGCAAATCAGCCACATTTCCCAGATTTGGAGATGGGAAATGTGGTAGCCTTCTGTTAGATGGCTCCCTCCTATCTGTGCACACAACTTCCCCGCACTCCCGAATGCACGCAATGCAGTCACAGTCGGGCTGCTAATTTAGAAACCCAGTTCAGGTTGATTGGAAAAGACAACATTTCTACAATCACTGGCGGATCCTTTATGATGGAGCTTGTCTTGCCAGTTCTTGTTTTCTGAAGATAGCTTTTTTATTTTATTTTTATTTTATTTTTAAGTTGGGTTCTTGCCCAGCTCTCCAGTGCAAGGTCTGTGCCTCCCTGAAATGGCAGAGTGAGGTTTCCTGGGCATACCCTTGACCTGACTGGGGCTCAGGCAGCGATGACCCCTTGCCTGGGGTCCTGACCCGCTGCAGGAATGGTGGCCAGAACACAGCCGGCAGCTGTCACCTCCAGCTGGGTCCTCTCAGCCACAGTAGAGCTGCTGTTTTGTCTCTTCCTGCCCACTTCCTAGGGCAGCTCCCATCCTATGACCAAGCCAGGGGAGGGGGTGAGCCTCAGGCCATTTGAGCACAGGGCGAGGCAACTCTGATGGTCATGATCGCTTCAGAGCTCCCCCAGGGTGGGTCTGAGGGCTGTTTGACTTCTGTCTCTCCCATCCTGCTTCCTTCATCCTTTCCCAGGTGTGGATTCCTAAGGAATGTCTCCAATCCCAGATTTCAAGCCAGCATCTGTTTCCAGAAACCAACTCCCTGCCACAGACCTTTATTCCCCTACCCCAAATTTTGGAAAAATTTTACTAGGGCTAGAGACCTCCTCCTCTCCCCAGAAACCTTGAAAATGGATTTAGTATATGACCTCCCAGGACTGCATCCTGACTAAAGTTAAAATGTGGCATTTCAGCCCTGACCAGTTTGGCTCAGTGGATAGAGCGTCGGCCTGTGGACTGAAAGGTCCCACGTTCGATTCCGGTCAAGGGCATGTACCTTGGTTGCGGGCACATCCCTAATAGGAGGTGTGCAGGAGGCAGCTGATCGATGTTTCTCTCTCATCGATGTTTCTAACTCTCTATCCCTCTCCCATTCTCTCTGTAAAAAGTCAATAAAATATGTATTTTTTAAAAATGTGGCATTTCAGTCAGTCCTGACCCTGGAGTAACAGGGACAATTCATCTAAGTCCCTTTCAAATCATATCATCTGAATGAGCACACGATTGGAAGATCAGACTTATAACAAAAGCACTTCTACCCATGTATTCTACTCCATGTTATTCTGACCAAAAGTGGTGAGAAGGTGGGAATGGAGAGTGGGGGCGGGCAGTTGCCTGCAGGTTAAAGCGATGTCATTGCGAGGTAGGGGAGGAAACTGAATGGGTATCAGTTTCAAACTGCTATCTACATTCTTCAAGGAAATTATGTATAATTACTTGAAATTGGTATGCGACGTTATTATAAGGAGTAGAAAAATATGACCATTCTACCAGTAATTTGGTTAGTAATTTGGTAGTAATATCTAGTAATTACTGTAAATGCTAACCAGTTCATTTCCTGAATCATATTTTCTTTTGGGTCTTCACTTTCTTTCGTACATTTTAATTGACTTTTTGTAAAATGTGCGAACAGTGTTTTACATTCCATCGTCCTATTACCTAGGGCAGAGAGTCACAAAAAGGCAAGCCGGTGTTCTTTGTTTTATTTTGAGCATCTGTGTAGTTGCTGCTTGATTCAAAGTAATCCCTGTGTGTCTCAATCATGGTTGTAATCAATTAAAAAAAATTTTTTTTTGGAACACCGAATATCTTTGTGATAGTATAATGGAGGAAATAAGACACCGAGTTAATCAAATGATAAGGCCAACTGAGTTTGCAATCAGAAGAGATATAGAGGCACAGCCACACTTAGATGTGCAAGAGTTTTAACAATAGTTTGTAGATACTCTAAAGAGAGGCGATGTGCTGTCTGTCTGTGTATGTGCATGCATGGGTTTCAGTTATTTAATTTCACATTTTTAGTGATTTTAGATATTGAGTAGAGAAAGCCTGGGGAACTGAAAGAGAGAAGTTAAGAAACAATGAGCCGAAACCGGTTTGGCTCAGTGGATAGAGCGTCGGCCTGCGGACTGAAGGGTCCCAGGTTCGATTCCGGTCAAGGGCATGTACCTGGGTTGCGGGCATATCCCCGGTGGGAGATGTGCAGGAGGCAGCTGATCGATGTTTCTCTCTCATCGATGTTTCTGACTCTCTGTCTCTCTCCCTTCCTCTCTGTAAAAAATCAATAAAATATATTTAAAAAAAAAATAAAAAAAAATAAAAAAAAAAGAAACAATGAAAAAATGAAGGGAGGTAATGAAATGAGGAGGCATAGGACTTGGGAGTAAAGGGAATGAGGAAAAGTAGAAAGTATTTAATGTCCACCTAGGAATGAGCTGGATTATAACACTGCAGACTTGGGTGCGGGTTAATTCTAGAGAGAAGAAAAGGTAATTAGCATGCATCTGAAATCTTACTTTATCCTTCTATGAAATAGGATTTAGAATACCCCAAAGGTGAGTTACCTTAAAGAAGGTGTCATGGGACAATGCATGCTTTCGTTTGTTTGTTTTTCCCAAAATGACCCATATATGAAACTGGCTCTTAGAATATGTCCCATTGTTATTATAAATACAAAAAGGAGAAAAAAATCTATTTACCAACCCTGACCTACTCATCGTCCATTCATTATTGCTTTTTCTAGGGTTAGCTCTGACCTGGGAGGCACTTAGAAGCTCCCCAGGTTGAGGCGCTCAGGGTAACTTCACACGGAAGTTTGTTATTCTCACCCATCCTATTTTCATCACAGAATGGCACCCCGAAGGCAGAACACCACTTTCCCATGTGAATTCTTGCAAAATGTAATTTGGTTCATGGGCTGCTACTAATGACTTGCAAAGTGAGGCTTCTATTTTCAACCTCCCTTTCTAATAACACCTCATTTTGGTTTTGAAACAGGACGGAAGTTTTCTGATTTTCGCCTGTCTTTAATTTGGTGCAAAACCTATGAGATAGAGGACGGTAGAGTGGCCTTTACTGGTTTCACCCTCTGCCTTATTTGTCTTTAGGCTCATCTTGGGCTTTTCTAGCATTGGCTGTGTGCTCTTGATACTTTTACTACCAATATTTCATCTATCTTATCTAGCTGCCTGGTACCAATGTCTGATGTACAGTAGAATCTCCATAAATATCTTTAGAGAGATAATAAAATCAGAATAATGATTTCCATTTTGCTTTGTTTTAGACTCCTGGCTCCAATAAGAATAGTTTACTTATGCTAATTTCATGTATATAAAGTTTCTACCACTGCGCCATGTGAAGTGAGGTGTGTTGAAAAATGTTATTCTGCAAACGCTTATATATAATTAAAAAAAAAAAAAGACAGAAAGAGAGAAAGAAAGAAAGAAAGAAAGAAAGAAAGAAAGAAAGAAAAATGTTACTCTGATACCTCTTGTCTCCTACATTAAGCGATGACTTCAGTGCAGCCTATGAGCCACTCATTCACCTCTGAGCATTTGATGAGCTGACCTTTAACCAGAGTTTGCAAAATGGAATGGGAAGCACTTAGCACTCGGGCCCTTGAATTTTAATCATGCTCTATGCTGTGCTCATGGAAATACCTGTAGAGAATGCTTGAGCATTCCAGATCTGAAGGTTACAGTCAACATTTTCTATGCCAGGCGTCATCAGAGAAATGCCACAAGCCAGTTAAAAAAAATCTATCAACAAAAAAATTTCCACCAACATGATGCATAAGTTAGTGTCATTATTTACATTTTGAGAGAAAAAAAAAAAAGAAGAAGAAAAGAAATGTAAACAATTAGCAACAGAAGCTTCTAGGTCAGCTGTTCTCAACCTATGGGTCGCGACCCCTTTGGGGGTCGAATGACCCTTTCACAGGGGTCGCCTAAGACCATCGGAAAACACATATATAATTACATATTGTTTTTGTGATTAATCACTATGCTTTAATTATGTTCAATTTGTAACAATGAAAATATATCCTGCATATCAGATATTTACATTATGATTCATAACAGTAGCAAAATTACAGTTATAAAGTAGCAACGAAAATAATTTTATGGTTGGGGGTCACCACAACATGAGCAACTGTATTAAAGGGTCCTGGCATTAGGAAGATTGAGAACCATTGCTCTAGGTGATGTTCCTGTGACCACATGTCTACTTGATAATGGTTCACATTCCAGTCAATAGTGTTTACATCCTCGGTCTTTTGGAAGGAAAGCAGCTTTCCATGACTCTGGATTGAAGGTTGGGCTGGGGTAGAGTTTCATCCACGATGCTGGTAAGACTTGTCCTGGGCACAGTGAAGGAAAAGGCTACATCCCTACTCCAGCCACATCCCAGGACCCAGATCTCCAATGAGGACACCATCTAGCAGCTTTGAGCACTGAGGGTCCTTGCTTTTAATTTTTAAAAACTATTTTTATTGATTTCAGAGAGGAAGGGAGAGGGGGAGAGAGATAGACACATCAGTGATGAGAGAGAATTATTGATTGGCTGCTTCCTGCACGCCCCACACTGGAGACCCCGAGCCCACAACCCGGGCATGTGCCCTGAACGGGAATCGAACTGTGACCTCCTGGTTCATAGGTCGATGCTCAACCACTGAACCACGCTGGCTGAGCCTTGCTTTTAATTTTTTTTACATATTCTCTGTTAAGACTCTTGAACAAATGCATGAGGTAATAGGACAACTATAGATGCTCTTTTCTAGAAATAAGAAGGAGATAAGAACGAAGCAGTCTAATGAACTCCTGAGGTTAATATAAATTGGTAGCCTTGCTGGGTCCAGACTTGAAGTGCCGGGTGCCAGGTGGCTCTATGCTAGGGTCATTATTTGATACCAATGCTCCAATTCTTCCTTACCTGAAGTCCTCAACAGTGAAGAAAACCACCTTTTCAGTGAAGGCTTTCTGTGATAACAAAAAGGCTTTTTTTCTTTCTTTCTACTGATCAGCTTAGTTCTCATCAATAGATCTCATCAAAAATGCTGGCCATGAATTTCAGAATCGAATGGTTCAAACCTGCTCTGCAGGTAGAAAAGGCAGATTTCACATTTTGCACATCTGTCTCTGCAGAACGTGGCTGCTGCCTCTCACCTTGTGGGACTTCCATCACTTTTACTAGTCAAAGGCTACCGCCACCTCTTGGCACACCGAGGCGTGATTGGGCCGCTCAACCAGCTTTCTGTTGTGCGTGATAGAGAAATCCGAGGCAAAACCATGCTTCTTTTGTCTCCCAAGTCATGTTTCCTATTTAAAATGACTCCCTGGAGCACATTAAGCATCTTTTTGTTTTACTTTCTTGAATCATCTGTGGTTGCAGGCCCCTCCCTCACCTCACCTGTCTTGAAAAGCAAAAACCACATCCTTCCCCCACACCCTCCGAAGATCCAAATCGGTGGGACCCACACTCCCTTCCCGCAGCTGCTGTGCTCTGAATCTTTAGAAGGCACCAGGAATGTTTACTCTTACTTTTTCCTCGTCCATCTCCACCTTCCATTCTGGGCAGGGCAAGATAGAACTGGGCCACCAGCTCATTTCCAGCCTTTCCAAATATCCTACCGTCGGCACATTTATATTTGATATTGATTTCTGTTTAATAGAATAAGCCAGGAAAAATCACGCTCCTTGTTGGCGTTCAAAGGATAAACCATAAAAGCCATTAAGAAGTACTGTAAGCATGAGCATGATTAATGGGACTTGAGGTGCCGTCCACCGGGCTATTTCCAGATACTGTCTCAGAGATTCCATTGCTTCTGGCTGCAGTTCAGAGCTATTTATTTGCAAGGTGAAATTCTGAGTGATGACGTTCCCGCTGTAGCCCTGACTGACAGTGTTAAAGTGGCAGAACTGGATGGCCTTGAACTCGGATCTTAAAGGGTTTGTGCCAAGGAGTTGCTAGGACACTCCAGAGGGCGTGGTTTGAGAGAGGTTGTGTGTGCCTGCGCAGCGCCCCTCCTTCGGTGAGCCTGGAGTCCCCTCTTCAAGAGGATCTGCTGGGCTTACGCTTGTGAAGAAGAAGTGAATGGCTACAACTATGGGTTCCCGACTTCTGTGAAGCCATCGTCCGTACTTCGTCTTTGCCTTAGACTTTGTTTGCACTGGGGCCGTAGTAAGCATCCCGAAGACAGTGCCCTCCTGGAACCTGCCAGCACCGTGGTTAGCTTTTCTTACAGAATCTTACACAAAGCACTCACAGTCTTCATCCTCTCTCCAATTTTCTTTTATTTGTTAAAATGGATCCCCTCTTGTGTTCATGAGGGCGAATTCCAGCAATTATTGATTGTCACCTAGGCTGCAGTAATGTGGTATACATGTTGATAGGCTTTTTGGTGCTTGAAAGACTAACCCAATTTCTCCAGTGGAGCCTGGACTGTGTTGATAAATGAAGAATTCCTACCACACAGAATGGTGTTTGTCATGTATATGTCAATAAATATTTATTAGATGAATGACTAAATGGATGGGTGGGTAGGTGGATTCATGGATGAATGAATTGAAGCTACCATGTTAGAGCACCTATAATGTTTATATTATATTTATATTATATTTATAACATAACATAACATTTATATTATATTTATATTTATATTTATATTTATATTTATATTTATATTTGATATTATTATTCCCATTGCACAGAAGAGAAAATCAAGACTCGGAGTGACTTGATCAAGGTGGTGGAGATAGGATTTAACTGCAAGATTATTTCACTTTGCTGTCTGGAACAAAGAAATGGGATCATGGATATGTTACATGGGTTCATTTATTTTCCATTTTACATACAGCAAATAACTATATATTTGGTAAAAATGTAAAGTTCTATGGATTTGAAAGTGCATGTCCCTTTTTCTTTAAGGATATTCAAATGATAAGACTCAGTATGCTTAAAAGCTTATGCAGATTATACATCAGACAATCCTAACATTCCATTAGGATCTGAGACTCTTCCTTAAATATTTACTTGGGCTGGTATTTATCTTAAATCTTTTCTGGCAGTTGGGGGTTGGTTGTTCTATGTTGACTAAGAAAGGCATTTTGAGTTGCACTGACAGATTAACCCAGATTTCTCAACCTTTGTTTACACGTTGACTCACTATTGGGTAAGCATCCTTAGCTTTCTCCCCTATCCCTGCTCTTCAGGTCTGCGTAGCACCAGGTACCTCACCAGGAAACAGATCCTCAAAGCACTAATCCACTTCCGGGCTTCATCGATGAGATACCTTCAGTTCCATGTTTCTTAGCCAATGCCCATCTATGAGCGGTTTTACCTGTCTGTCCTGGTCAGTGGTGACAACGTTGTTTCCTCCTACGACCCAGAGACATGCAAGGTAGAGGCCATTTCCTAAGCACAGTCTGACCATTGCTCTGGGAGGATTCCCAAACCGCTTGTGATTGCAGTACATCGTTCTAAGCAAGAAAGTTTGTCCTTTAGGAAAATTAAAGAAAAAATAAGGTTGTTTCTTAGTTGTTCCTCCTCTGGATTATTTCCATGTGTTTTTTTTTTGTTTGTTTTTTTTTTTGTTTTTTTTCTCAGCATTGCCACGGGTTTCTTCAAAGCAATCAGCAATGCCATGCCAATTTCCAGGGCACGGAAAGATTCTCTATCAACCTGGCCAGACTCTTGGGGTTTAGCAATGAAGATAGTAATGATACTACGCTGGCCACTGTGGCTCACTTGCTTGTGCTTCTTCCCTTGCACTGAGAGATTGTAGGTTCCATTCCTGGTCAGAACATATGCCTGCTTGCTGATGCGATCCCGGTAGGGGGCATGTAGGAGGCAGCCAATTCATGTTTCCCTCTCCCTCTTCCGAATTCCTGTCTCTCTAAAATCAATAAAAATGTATTTTAAAACTATTTAGAAAAATTATGATACTAACACTAATAGCAAAAATGCCCACCCTGATTATGATTGACAAAATGTCATGGGGGGAAGAAGGATGTACTTGACTGTAGTCCGGAGGGGGGACCTGGACCCTGAAAGGTCGCATCCCTCCTTTAATGGAGCAGAACAGGAAACCTGACCCTGGGCAGCTGTGAGAGTGCAGGCCTGCTTCCCAGAGTGACAGGGTAATTACTTATTTCTTCAGCTACAGATTTTTAAATGCCGCAGGGGCATTTGAAAGAAGAGAGGTAAAGCAGTTCTATCGGAGACGCATTTTATTGTATTAAACAAAAATACAAAACTAAGTTAGTATTGCTTTGATTACATGTTAATCTCTTTATCCTCTCCCCCAGACACCTAAGAAAGTCTTGACTTGCTTTAGTCACTTTTCTTTTTAAATTTCTTTTTTACTTTTCACAGGCTTTGAATATATATATAATGTTATGCATAACATTTTTTTTTTCATGTAACTGGTCACCTGAGCTCCAGGTTAATTTCCTATCGTCCTGTCCTTCTTTTATCTTTACTGCTCTTTATTCCTCTTTTTTCTTTCTTCTTCCCCTTAGCCTTGGCCTTTTCCAGTGCCATACCCTCTGTCAGCCACTGGGTGCTAAGGATGCCTTTGTCTCAGGATGTTCATCCCAAGAACTAAGCATGAACTTGGACACCTTTGCTCTCTTCCAGGCGGCCCTAGACGTGTTTACAACTCCACCTGCAGGGAAGCTGGGGTTAGGAAAGAAATTAAAACGGTCCACTCCCACAAAAGGATGCCCTCTAACTTGGCTCCAAATACATCATCAAAGTATGATTTAAATCTAGTAGGATGTTAACTTTTAATCTGAATGTACAGAAACAGGTACCAAAACAAAGGGAAGAAACAGACACTAACACATAGAATCACAAAGAGGTTTCAGTGAAATTTTCATGAAATTTAAATTCAGCCCAGATTGCGCAATGGCCACAGGACCTATTGATTGGACTTTTGACCCCTCCTGCAAGGAAAAGTGCATCTTTCTTGACAAGGGAAGAGGACCCCCCACCTGAAGGGGAGTCTGCGTGTTGAGAGGACAATGAGGCAGAGGGTTGGAGAGTGGATCCCTGTGCACTGCGGGCTTTGGTTTTGAGGGTGGCCAGCAGAGCTTGCATCCTTGCAGGAAGATGTGTGTGAGTGTTAATTGGCTCTGCACTGTGGGTCACAGGACTTTATGGACATCAAAGCTCTTCCTAGAAGGAGGGAGCTCTCACTTTATAGTGAAACAAATAACACTGAGCACACAGCCAGGGAGCAAGGTGGCGGGGCAGGAAGATAAACTGAGCAAGGGAGTGTGGTAGCCAAATCAGGAATGCGGAGTCCTCTTTACATTCCTTTAGGCCAGTGGTTCTCAACCTTCCTAATGCTGCGACCCTTTCATACAGTTCCTCATGCTGTGGTGACCCTTAACCATAAAATTATTTTCATTGCTACTTCATAACTGTAATGTTGCTACTGTTATGAATCATAATGTAAATATCTGATATGCAGGGTGTGTTTTCATTGTTACAAATTGAACATAATTAAAGCATAGTGATTAATCACAAAAACAATATGTAATTATAGATGTGTTTTCCGATGGTCTTAGGCGACCCCTGTGAAAGGGTCGTTCGACCCCCATAAGGGTGGCAACCCACAGGTTGAGAACCGCTGCTTTAGTTGCTCATGATCATATGTTAGCAGGTAAGAGGAGGAACAGCAGTTTAGATACGTTTCTGGTGCCAGGCACACCCTGGATCTCACAACGTTTGCATCTGATCAGCAGTAAATTGCCTACAGGTCTGGACCTCAGATTCCTCCCTGTGAACCGGGAATGTACAAGGGTCCCCACCCCCACTTTGGGTTTATTAAGGGTTTGCGTGGTCAGAATGCATATCTCCACCCTGTTACCAGCTCTGAAGACTAAGCCAGATGCGCCTGCCCAGGGTAAGGTTCCTCACCTTTACAGTGAGGCGATTTTATGCCCTGCCCTGCTCTGTGCAGCTTGCCAGGAGGGGGTCCTAAGATGATGATGTGCTTGTCAGCCTTAAGACCCGTGATTAGTTTACCAACATGCCAGATCCGAAGCAGCCTGCTGCGTCCAGTCTTCCAGAACACAGTCACGTTCCGGAGGCCGAGCTACTGGCATAGCAGAATATTAAAAGAACAAAACAAAACGATAACAAATCCACTCCTAAGATGCTTGGGAGTAAAGGTTATATTCGTTTGGATATCTTTAAAGATGAAAGAATTTTTCACTTGGCTGGACAGTCTTCTGGAAGCTCAGAAATAGAGAGCAAACACACCAATAAAACCCCGCCCTCGAAGGAAACTGACACACAAGTTAAAACCATGTATGATGTTAGCAAGTAAACAATGCTAATGAACAGAAATGCAGGGTTGAAGGGGGCAGGAAGTTCTGGGAAGATGACCTTTTAGTCTGGATGAGCATAAATTTGAAAACAACAATAAGTCAGCCAGAACCAGGTTTGGCAAAGAGGTGATCATCACCCTGTGTGAGGCAGGTTTGGTTGAACAATGAATAGCAAAACAAAACAAAGACACACACACACATTAATGAGATGACGTAGCCACCAAGCAGGGAGAGTCGTTGCTTTCCTGGCTTGTCCTGCAGAGCTGAAGGCGACGGGGTCCAGCAGCAGCAGCTGGAAAGAAAATACAGCTGTTGAGTGGGCACTGTGAGTGGGCACTGTTGAGGAGACGGTCAGAACAGCAAGCAGCCCGCACTCATGGTGCTAATTCCCGAGGAAGGAAGCAGACATTTAACAGTGGACAATAAACAACAGACACACACCTGCACATGCACACACCTGATATTCCACTCTCAAAATCAAACAGTAATTCTTAAACACATTGCAGCCTAAATCCATACAGTAACAGAAACCTAAACAACTACTGGTGCCTCAGTTTCTCCATTTGTGAAACGGAGGAAATAAAACGTCGCATTTGCCTGCTGCCCACAGAAGTAGAGAGGCTTGCTAAGTTAATGCCAGCACAGCACTTTGCACTCCCAACATACCTTTTACTAAAGAATATCAAAGCATTTCTGGGCCTATTAGTAATAAATGGGCTTGGCCCCAGCCCAGAGCGCCAGAGAACGCTTTGTCACTTCCCGGCATGCGGATTGGTGTCATTCTCTATGACCCTCTTCACTTTGCCTGCCTGCCACCCACTCGTTAACCTGGGTAATAACACTATCTGGTACTTTTCCACTGCCTTTCATGCAGGGAACTCCAAATGCCTGGCTAGCACTATTAAATCAAGCATCCTTATGCATCGGTGAGGTGTTCCAAGGACCATTAAACGTAGCAGGTGGGAGGGGAGAGGGATCAGAGAAATGGAAAAGGAGGGGCAGGAAGCAGTTCTGACTTCTTGAGCCCACCCCACTAACTGAGTTACCCCTCTACCTGAGTTTCTGTGACACCCCGGAAACTAACACCCCCTCGGCAAGGCGGGTCTCCCCCTCCCTTCTCAAAACATCACCCAAATGCTTTCTTTTCGGCTACTTCCACATAGAAACCAATTAAATTTGCCTGACAGTCTACTTTTCCCGAAGCTCTGCTGGCGGAGGGTATGACTTTCTATCATCTTCCACAGCCCCAAAACAAAACCGTTTCATTTCATCCTCGATGAAAGTAACTTCTATTTATCTTGCCAAGGTTCCCAGGCTAGCTAATCGGCAGTCACCAGTTGGGCTGCCTTTGTTCTCAGCACTTTGTGGCTATTGTGTCTTAACGCGAGGGACCGCTGAGTCCGTGACAGAGGAAGCGTGCTGTCGTGTTAATGAATGGGGTTCTCGTCCAGGGCCATCCTTCCCAACAGTCCATTTCCATAACCATCAAGATGTCAGATGCAAAACAAAACCAGCTGCAACGCAGCGCTTTGCAAAAGGCAGTTCTGATTGTTATTGGATTGTGTGGCTGAAAAGACTAGGAAACATCACTTTGCTCATCTCTAATCTTTGAAGATTCCCCTGTAATTGGAACAAAATTACCACCAATTACAACAGAGCTTTTAAACCTCGGAGGACCTAAACAAGTGGAAGTACAGGGGATGTGCGAGGCATTGTTAAGAAAAGATCTAAACCGGGGCTTGGTTCTCTCCACACCCAGCTTTGGGATCTATGTCACACCTTTAGAATCTGGTCAGGAAGACCAATGCGCAGGGGCAGAATATGGCAGTAGGAACAAGGGGGTGGACGCCAAAATGCATAGATTTGGCTTCAGAGTTGTATGATCTGAAGAAAGTTGCTTCAAGTACCCAAAATTTGTTTCACTCATCTTTGAATTGAGGATAATGAAATCGACTCCACTGGTCACCCAATGTGGAAGTGGTAACTTGAAAAAGAACATTGAAAAGTCCTCTGTCTAGTCTCAGATCTGATGTAAATAGTCAGTAACATTGTTAGCCAAAACTAAACTTAATTACAAATAAAAATCTATAGTGAAAAATGTGTAATGCATCCAAAACACAAGCACAAAAGACATTTTGCAGGCCACAGTCGCCCCTTGTCTACTATGACGGCGCCCTTCATTTAGTACAATTTGAGATGAAAAGAGTCAAAATTGGCAAGAAAAGTAATGAGAGTTCTAGGAGACCAATCGGGCTTCCTTTCTGGCATAGAACTTTAGAAACGATGCCTGTCACGCTTCAAAAGCACTGCTTGAATAACAGTACAGGTAACTCCATACTGAATAGCATCATAATTAACATTGGACAATTTACCGATGAACTGTAGAGCATCCCTTGGGCTTTGCAGAATTCCTGCTTTCACAAAGACTTTTCTTGGACAAACGACTTAACCTTTTTAACCTATTTCTGCCTCAGTTTCTTCATGAATAAAACAATGTATACCCTTTGTATCTTTACCACAAATGTCGTAGAATCAATTATATGTGCGAGCATGCAGAAATGCTCACTATAATTTAGGACCTCATTAAGGTTGCTTCTTGCTTTTTTATGGGCCATCATTTTTAGGCCACTTCTTCTTCCTGCAGAGCAGAGAGAGGGATGGCTAGGGCTGGACTACAGAGTGCTCCAAGGAGACAACATTTCTAAGAGTAACAGGATGAAGTGAAATATGACAAATGTCAGCTGACCACCAGGAATAAACAGATTCCTGGCAATAGCCATTATGAGATCGTGGAATTGCCTCTCTCAGGAAGTGGTAGAAACATTTACTGCACAACTGGATAAAGCACTCTCAGGGGCCAGATGACCTGCCATTTCCTTCTACATTATCTATGAGTTTTTTCTAATAATAATAAAATGACTGAAATTGGCAGCAGCGCTATAATCACTCACGTATGGGCTTCTAGCTTCATCATAATCATGGCTGCCCATGCTCTGAGAGCATTTTCTGCGTCTTCCTGGATCTTGACTACTCCTCCAGTCTGTTCGCTGCTAGGTCTGCATCCACAGAGAGCTCTGCTGGTGTCTTATACTAGCACTGCGTGCATCTGACGATGCCGAGTTACTGTGCCTTCCAAGCAGGGAGCTGGGTCCAGGCACCTTCAGACACACCATGGGGGTGTTATGCCGCTTAAATGTCAGTGCTGAGGCTGAGAGGGGACGGTACTAGGCCGGGAGCCACGTTTCCTCTGCTGAGCTGAACATATGATTCCGTTTCTCCTGTTTGTTCAGTTGTAGTAAACATTTTTCACGGACTTTTTGCAGTGTTTGCCAAAATGCCCTGTAAGCAAAAACAGAAAAATACACTTTCTTCTTTGTATAGTTTTCAAAAATATACTGTTTCACTGAAAAAAAAATGCTTGCAGAGGAATGATGAACTTTTCATAAAACAAACCATGTTTGATATTTACAAATGTGTTATTTACTTGAGGTATATATATATATATATATATATATATATATATATATATATATTCTAAAACAAAATTTTGAGGCTGGGCTCTGGAAGATATTAGAAATTCCCTCAAAGATATTTTTATAGCTATACTATGTTTATTTATTTTTAAATCTTTTTTTTTTTCAGAGAGGAAGGGAGACAGAGACAGAGACAGAAACATCAATGATGAGAAAGAATCATTGATTGGCTGCCTCCTGCATGTCCCACACTGGGGATCGAGCCTGCAACTCCGGCATGTGCCCTGAACAAAAATCGAACCCATGACCTCCTGGTTCATAGGTTGACACTCAACCACTGAGCCATTGGGCGAGACGTACCATGTTTAGAAATCGACTTCCTGCATTTACTTGCCAAACAATCTAATTTTCAGAATTACAAATAATATTAATTTTTTTAAAGAAAGTAACTATTGCTGTTTTAGTAAAGCCAAAGCTCAAATGATGCCTCGTGTGAGGACGAGGCAGGGCCTGGCTGGGTGATGCTCCTTTGCTGCTTCGGCATCACCTTCTCCAGCAGCCAGACCCAAGGCCCACTTCCCCACAAGCCTGGGGCTCTGGAAGCTGGGCCTGGCTTCATCGTCATGCTATTTCTGGCTCTTAGCGTAGCGCCTGGCACACAGTGGATGCTCAAAAATTGTCTATTAAAGTAATAAGGTCTGAGGGCTTTTTCAACTCTGTATTTTTTTATTTCAACTATTCTAGAAAAGAATCACAAAGAACCATACATAGAAAATGTTGTAGTTATTTATTTATGTTTTTTTACTAGAGAACCATTTTGATGTGAGTGGTGAAATCTGTGGTCTGTGGTCCAGCCTTACCTCATGACTCAAAACTTCAGAAACTGTTTTTTTCCCTTTTAATCTGAAGTACATTTTCCTATTCTATGTTGTGGCCACAATTTCATTCAAAATTATTGGCTTCCTATTGGCAATTTCTATTAGATTCTACAATTTAGAGACTTCTGATGGCAGGGGAATTTAGACCCAGTGTTTATGTCATACTTGGCAGTTAAAATGCTTTATTTGCATAATCCAAAGCACCACCCGGTCCCTGTGAAGTGGGAGCAGAGAGGTGAGGGGTCTCTTGTGAGAGCAGAGGTGTGAGGGGCTTCATCGTATAGATGGGGAACAAGGCTCAAGGATAGGAAGTGATCTGGGTGTAGTTCCGCAGTGAGTTGTTGACAGATTTGAGCCATAAAACATCTTCTGACTCCAAATCCAGTGGGCAAATCTGCAACAGCACATTGCTGCAAGGCAGTTCCTGCCCCTTTGATGTTATTTACAGTATTTCTACCCCAGCCATCAACCTGCCAAGGTCTGGATGGCAGAGAACTCACCATCTCTTGATGATCCTGCCATCTTGGACTGCTCTGACTTAGAATGGTCCCCAGCTCAAAACAGGTGCAATAACTTTCAACCAACCAATTGTCGATGTTATTGAACGTCTACTAGGTGTTGGGTTTCTTCTCTTCTTTGGTGAACACAGTCTGACATCAGGAAAGCCTGTGATGGTCAGTGGGCTTCAATCTGGAAGCTAAGAAAGCTGTGTTCTCTGAACGCTGAAAAGTAGAGACCAGGTGCATAGAAGTGACTAAAGACAGGGAAGATGGGAGAAGAAAGGGACACAGGAAACATGCAGACTGAAGTCAGTGGAGGAGGTACAGACACACTGCGCGGAAGCCTGAGATGGATGAAGGACTGAGGAGTGGTGGCGCTCAAGTTCACCGCTGCACAAATATAAAATAAAAATGCCGGAACCAGATCCGCTCAACAAAAAGAGTGCAACAAAAGATGTGTGGTGCTTACCGTGTGGAGACAGCTCAAGAGCGTTCATGAACGGAAGTAGTTCTTGTTGGTATTGCTGCTCAACGGTGGTCAAATGAGTTGTTCACAATTTCATTTACTGTGTTCCGTGTTTGGACATGAAATCCAATTGTTGGCGGACCTTCCAGCATCTGGATGGTCCTCCTGGAGCCCACATGTAGTCATGGGTCCTTGGCCCATCGCAGGCGAGTCCAGCACACCCGCTCTACAGCCCACCTGTCCGTGTTCTGCTGGCCCATTGTGTCAGCTCTTCAGTTGTGTTTCCTCTCTACCATGTTGCTCCTGCGGTCACAGCCCTTTTGGCTAGTGGTTTCTTGGGACACTGAGAACCAAATGCCACACTGTGCTATGAGGGCAAAATTGGGGGAGATGGGAGAGAAGCACCCTTGCTCCCAGTTTATCACCTAGTCCCATAGCACACTGCTTGTGTCGGAATATTATAAAGTTTCTTACATAAATGACTCATTCAAACCCAACCCTTTCTCTGTAGGGACCTAAAATCCCTTCATCGGGGAAAATGTGAGTATACACTGTCCGCACCCTCATTACCCACCTCCTCTTTCCACTGGGTGTGCCCATTTATTCCTCTGTTGAAAGCCCCCATGTATATCAGCTTATGCGTCTATAATCCTGGTCACTGCAAACAGCTGGACTGGGTGCCAGAGTGAGCTCGGTGGGTTCAGGACTCTCCACTGCAGACACATTGAAGGCCAGATACAGCCCCTTGCAGACTTCCTGCACGGAGTGAGCGTCTGACCCTGTGATCCTGTCCCCAACAGAAATGTAGACATCATATGCTGGGAGTCATCTTAAAGGTAGTGAGACAGATGCTTTCTCTAGACAAAAATGTGTTCTTAACCTCAAAGAAATATTTCAGTGTAACCATGCCAGATAAGGCTTTGCATAAAGGGTTAGCTTTATGATTTATAATCTCCTTTGATGAAAGAATAGCCTGGAAACTTTAGGTCACACTTGCATCTAAGGACTTGAAATATTTAATCCAAAGAGAAAGCTTTCAGGAAGAGTGACTTTAGCTGGCCAGGGGATTTTGTGTGTGTGTGTGTGTGTGTGCGCGCGTGCACGCTAGGGATGAGGCGAAGGAAGGTTTGCGTCATCCAGGAGATGGGCCCCATTAAAGTCTTAGTGACATGCTTTGAAGTTGCAGCTTGGCAGGTTTGAAATATTCTCTGAGCCCACAGTTTTCTTTAGCCACCTCCGCCCTGGCCAGATGCTTGGCCACAAGCAACTAGAAGAGCCCTGACCTTGTCCCAATTAGCAACTTGGCTTATGAGAAGCCACTGTGTCCTTCTTGCTCTCAGTGTCTTTGTGTGTAAATGAAGGAGTTAGATGGGGTGGGCTTTCAGATCCTCTCCAGCTCTGCCCTCTGTGAATCTATGACAGCCGTGGGCAAACTACGGCCCGCGGGCCAGATCCGGCCCGTTTGGCTATTCTATCCGGCCGCAGAGCCGAAAGAGTGGAGGGTTCTCGTGCTCTCCCCTCCACTCCTTCACCAGCAGCAGTGTTAACATGTATTAGTTCACACAAACACTCCATCCATGCTTTTGTTCTGGCCCTCCGGTCCAGTTTAAGAACCCATTATGGCCCTCGAGTCAAACAGTTTGCCCACCCCTGATCTATGAGGAAGTTGCTACACTCCTTTCAATTGATAGGAAACCCAGATACCATGGGATAATCAAAGCCGACTTGGAAAGAGATGAGGAGCCTTGGACTAGCCGAACCTCAGTTTCCATCTGAGGTGCAAATGTAAACAAACCACTTCAATGGATAGGTGCGAAATATAGTTGGGTGCTTTGGATTAGTAATTAGTACATGGGCAACGTTATCTCTGAGATGTATGGTATTCTCTGAAATCACAATGCCTGCTTGCCAGCTACTTAACAAGTGGATTGCCTGGTTACCTTGCTGCCTTTGCTGTTCATTCTAAGTTGGGAAGTTGCTGAGCATGTGAATTGGAAATGATTACTAACCCACGTTTACAGTGTATTCAGATTCATATAATTTAACTTGAAGAAATGATTTAAAGAAAAACATAAAGGGTAAACCATGTCTGCATCTAGTAGGAGCAAACTCATTTTCAAAGCTAGTTTAGCTAGCTTAGGGAGAGAGTCAAATTACTGAAGCAGTTTAATTAGTGGACCTCCTATTCTGTGTCAGGTTCTGCGATACACTTATATAACATACAGACATGTATATGTTATGCGTGTGTACGGGTGTATATATTTGTGTTTATGTGCATTTGTGTATGTATAGCAATACATAGTGATCTTGAAGACTTAATGCAACCTTAACACACAGGGTTTATTATCTTGTTTTTCTGTTAAGGAAACTGAGATTCACAAGTGACCTTCAGCTAGTCAATGAAGAAGCCCAGAATGCAAGGCCAATGCCTGGCCCTAAAGATACCTTACACTGTACCCTGTTTTTTTTCAAGTAAGGGCTTTGTTGTACAACATCCTGGGGCCTGCTGTTTATAAACTGTGACATTTAACTTAAATAAGTGACCACAGTTATTTAACATTTTGAGCTTTGATTTCTTTATCTGTAAAAGGGGAAACACAACTATCTAACTCAGGATTAAACGAGATACAGTGGGCGAAACTGTCTGCCAAGTTCTAGCAAATCATCAGCTTGCACAGTGTATTAGTTAGACTTTCTCCAACTCCCTCTGGTCCTAGGTCTTTGTTAGGAAAAAAATGCACTTACTACCTCAGACAACTAAGAAAATGCTCATTGGGTACCTTCTATTAGGTTATGACTTTTTCACACGTCAAATTTCAAAGTTGGTTGAGGCAATGATGAAGACTTCTTGTGCGTAGACAATGACAGTCAACTGCTTAAGTGCACTTGTATGAATCTCAGGTCTTTCAATGTCCCTAAGAGTTCAAAAATTTTATTTTTGTTAAAATTAACTCTAGGATATTAAAAATATTCCTAAATGGTGCCTTTCCTACTGCCTCAATCTCACTAGTTCAAGAATCCGTTCTCCTCCGGGGCTTTGAAAGGGAGTGTTTCCTTTTGTCAGAATCACCTTGAAGCCGGCACAATAGATGGCAGCAGCTTTGCCCATGCATCTTGTCTCCATGCAGGCCTTCGGGGGACAGGCCTGTACATTACCCCGTCTGCAAGGGCAGGTGATTTAATAAGGTTATCATATTTTGCCTCTATCAAATGACTCAAGAACACCCTTTTTTCAAAAGTCATGTCAAATGCTGTTTCCTTTAAAAATCGGTTACTAAGGCGCGTGGGATACGGATCCATGGACATTTAGTGTGACCCCAGTTTTGAGATGAAAGCAGGTCCTATGGGCCTTTGTTCTGCCACCCCTTCAGGAATGTGAACAATCCTGAGGCTGTCTGCAAGTGATTAGGGTCTTAGAGATAGAATGACATCAATGGACAATCTCAGCAAAGCACCTCCAACTCCCACACCCTCAGCTTTAAAAAGACAATTATATAATTATGCCCTGACTCTCCTAACCTGCTATGCATATGCCCAGTGCAGGCTTTTCTGAATTAATGCATCTGATGAATTAACCTTTCAAGGATCTTATGAAGTATTGTCTCTAGGGGCTAATGGTCTACTCTCAGCAGCCTTCCCATCGTTAGACAGTAGTGTTTGCGGGTGCAATTATTTGACTGTTCTACTGTACCCCCCCCCCCCCCGTATTTTTTAAATGAATGGAAAGCAGAAAATAAAAGGGTTAGTATTTGTGCTAGGGAGCTGAGCTCATTTGGATAGCCAAGAGAATGGGGGAAAGGGGTAGGCATGGCAGAAACAGCAAGCATTTCCAAAACTCAGAACCTGTGAAAGACCGGAAATAAAATGTTGAAACTTGTCCCCGAAATGTCAAGTGTATAGAGGAATATGATAATATAATTGTGGTTTTCTCTCATAATCGTCTCTTACAAAAAGTAAGTTTGGAATTTTATGTGGGCAGTCAAGAAAGCTCTGGCGAAGTAGGGTGTGGTCTGCAATTGTCAAACTCCTGGCTTCTTCCTGTCTCTTTCCCAGAACACAGATGCTACACCAGAGCTTCTTTGGACAAAGAAGATTCCATGTATTTTCAAAGTCCAAACAAGCTTTCTCATGACTGGAGAATGCATTTCAAAACAGCTGCATGTGGTTTGGGACCCAGTTAACCTAGAAATTGATTCTCTCCCACTGTACAGTCCAGGAAACTGAAATAACTTGACTGTTTTCTTTCAATACAGTCATCCACATTTAAGGCCTAGGGACCTAACGTGTTCCCTAGAGAAGGCATAGCTCTGAGAGTCTGTTACCTTTAGTCCTTAATGCTTGCTCAAGGGGCATGTGAGGAAACTCAGCGCAGCATGCAAGGTATACGTATGGTTTTGGGGCCTCATTTGGGCATTTCTCCCTTCCTTTGCTTTCTTCAGTTTGCCTTTCCCTAAAAGTGATATGAGTTTTCATTCTTCTTTATCATCATCATCACTCATTCATTCATTCATCATCACTATCATTTTAAGTCACAATAATTATAGCTGGTTTATTTGGTTTATTTTTTTCTGTTGTGGTTCTCAGCAAATTATACAATGAAATAAAGTAAATATTCATATGTCAGAGAGAAATCCAACCATGAGAGGAAAAAAACATATTTAATATGGAAACTAATCAAAGTCAAGCATTGTTAACTCCTAAAATGAAGAGGATTTGGAATGCTGTTTCTTGAGTTCCAAGTATAGATATTAAAATTGCTACTTAGAATCTTTTGCATTTCTGTGCTGTGTTACCCTGCATTTAAGTTGGTTTATGAAATACAATGACTCATGGAGTTAGGTATAAAAAAGTGTTGATAACAGCATTATTCACAATAGTCCCAAAGTGGTAACAACACAACTGACCTTTAACTAGTGAAGGGATAAAAAAATGTGGTGTATCCATATAATGGAATATCTTTGGCAATACAAAAAAACAATGGAGTACTGACACATGCTACAATGAGAATAAATGTTGAAAACCTTATAATAAGTGAAAGAAATGAGTCACAAAAGAACACATACTTTATAATTCTATTTATATGAGATATCCAAAGAAGGCAATTTTATAGATCAGAAAGTAGATTACTGGCTGCTTAGCACTGGGGGTGCGTGTGGGAAGTCACTGTAAATGGAGAGGGGGTCTTATAAAGGGGTGACAGAAATGTTCTAAAATCAGTTTCTTGTGATAATTGCATATGTCTGCATATATGCTTAAAATGCATTGAATTGTAAACTTAAAAAGGATATTTTTTGTGATGTAAATTTTATCTCAGTACCATCCACTGGTCGATCTTGCACTTGGATATTTTACCATTCCCAATTTTGTAAAATCACACAGTGGACATTTGGAAAATATTGGTTTAAAGAGTTATGCAGATCTTCCAAGTATTGACATATTTCATTATACAATTTAAAATATAACATTCATTACTAACACCACCAATCTCATCTGAAAAGTCTTTAAATAATCGGAAGCTGTCGAGTTCATGGTGATAAATTCAAGTTTTTCAAAACTCCTTATTTTCCCCATGAAAGCTCAAACTATATCACTGGCAATAAATACTACCAATTGTTTTCCTTGAAGTGACACTTCATTCCTCTCGGAGAAAGTGTCTGTGAGATGCCAATTCTGAATAACCATAGTCTGCCTGTAGTTCATTCAAGGAAAAATAGTGTGTCTTAAAAAAAAACGTACCGGTTCAGCTCACAATTCAAGCGGTCACACAATTGCTTTTCTCTGCTGGCCATTTTTTTGGGGTTAGACGCCAGAGAGGACACTGTTTAAGGCTTTATGCAGAAATGCTGTATTATGCTTTTTATATTATCATACAGAATATTGAACATATGTACAGTTGAGGGTCAAGAAACAAGATGTATCAAATCATTCACACTCACTGCTTCATCAGGGACATTCTTCAGTGAAAAGGGCATGCTTGGGTTGGAGTGTGCAGTGACAACCAATACACTCGGGGCCACTGCTTCGATTCAGGCTGAGGCACGAGAAATTTTACCCACTATTGCTCACATGCTCATAGTGAGAAGGCACATCATGGCATCAAATTATGTTGAGAAGAGTCTCTGACCTCACAGACCCCCTGAAAAAGTCTCAGGGACCTCCGGGTTCTGTAGTCCACACTCAGACAAGCACTGATCTGAAAGCCTTCCCCATCCACCCTTCCCTTCCTTCTACCCCATGAAAGAATAGCCCATGGAAATCATCCCCAGCATCCAGCCGACTTCAGCTTAGGAAGAATGTAGTTAAGTGTTCTGGGGCTAGGTACTTAACCTTCCTGAATCGCAGCTCCTCTTCCATCAAATGGGGAACGTAGTACTCTCTTATGGTGTGTGTGTGCGTTTAAGAGTAAGTGAGATTTTTAAGTAAAATGCATAGCAGAGTGCTGGGAATAGTAACTACTTCATTGAAAATCATATTCTTTTTATATTATGAATTAATGTCCTCTGTGCTGTTAATTATGTGCATAAAAGAAATGTCACACTCAGCCCTAGCCGGTTTGGCTCAGTGAATAGAGCATCAGCCTGCGGACTGAAGGGTCCTGGGTTCAATTCTGATCATGGGCATGTACCTCAGTTGCAGGTTCCTCCCCGGCCTGGGGCCCTCGTCAGAGCGCATGCAGGAGGCAACCAATCTATGTGTTTCTCTCACATTGATATTTCTCTCTGTCTTTCCCTCTCTCCTCCACTGTCTCTGGAAATCAATGGAAAAATATCCTTGGGTGAGGATTTTTAATAATAATAACAATTTAAAAAGGAAATATCACACTCAAAGTGATCTCTCCTAGATTTTCAGGTGCGGGAAGGGGGTGCAGGGGAAGTCTGTGGGACACTCCACCAGGTCTCTTAGGAAAGGCAGCCCCAGGTCTTCAGCGTTTCTAAGCCCTAGAAAACCTTTGACACACACCTAGAATTACAAAGCAAACCAATGTATTAGCAGGCAGTTATTAAAGTATTTAAAATGTGGTGGAGCAGGTGGAGCATGTGCTGCATGATTATTGCATTAAATAAAGTCTAGCCATGAGTCCAACAACTAACGTAACTTTGAAGAAGTGTTGAGTGAAAAAATATATTTCAAGATATTGGCAACAAGTGTAGTGTGATATGAAAACATGGTGGTTTCTCTCCGCGGTAAAGCCACGGGAACTGCTGACACTCCTGTGATCGGATCCCATCATTCATAAGTAAAGGCTATGCCACCTTGCAGTTAAAGTGCAGGGGAAATCAGGATGTACACTTCCTCCCCACTGAAGTTGATGCACCTCCCTAAATTCTACTTACAGGCCCCTTGGAGGGGCCCATGGACCATAGGTTAATAGCCTGTATTCTGTATTCTCTTCTTTAGCATTTTATTTCTTGCCTATAGCTCACAAAGAATGTTAGAAGAAAAAAAAACACAAAAGAAAGACAAAGAACAACAACAAGAAGCAAGTGAAGAATTGTTAACTGTCTGATGAATTTGGGAGGAGAGGCATCTAGCCAGGTCTGGTGTTTTTACCTGGAGTACAGTTATTGGGATGCACAGTCTATTTCCTGAATAATTACTCATCTCCCACATAAGTTTAAAGTCAGATGACAGAGCTTTAGGAGGTAGGAAAACCACAACATGCTTCCTTACGAGTTTCAAATTTACAAGTACGCGCAAGCCTTTTCTGAGTCTTCAAACAATAACCTCTCACTCTGTGGGTAGATCTTGCCCCAATCATGCATTGGTTTATACAAACTATACACATGAGTGATTTTAAATCTGAACTGAAATGTAAACACACACACACACACACACACACACACACACTCACCCCACAGTGTAGAATCGTAAGATAGACAAATTGTCTAACTTCCAACACCCTATCTGGCCCAAACTGATTCCCTTACCCAACTGAGCATTTTAACATGTTAACAGTTGGAGAAATCTACCAGCACTAATTCGATGCTGCAACTGTGTATAAGCCTTTTAATGGGTAAAGAGGGGATTGATCTAATTTCTCAGAATGGCTGGGGAATTTGTTAAGTGGCACCTGATTGGTGTACTGGGATGAGGTAAGGACAGCCATCATACCTCTTGGAGTAAGAGGGCTTATTTTCATTCCAATGAGCAGCAACTCTTGCTGGATCAGGGAGTTTTCCTGTATCGGGACTTCTGACTTTCTGTCTGAATTAGGATGCCTCTTCAGAGGATTATTTCACCAACAGGGAGAACTAACAATTAGACTACAGGTGAAATGCACACGATTCAGATTGAACTTCCTAGTTGAGACAGGAATTTTTTTGTCTCCATCCTCACTTTAAAATTAAAGATGAAAGTATTTAAGGAAATTTTTGATATACTCAGGTTGAAGTTGCTAACATGGAGGAGAATTGACATCTCACCTGCCCAAGTGACAACAGAAAGTAGCCCCAGAGACCCATGAAGCAGGGACTCATTCAGAATAAAGTTGTAGGCCAGCAAGGGGCCCTGCAGTGCATCTGCCCACTCTGTGAGCAACTTCATTTGTACCTATGATCCTCTTGTTTGGTCAGTTCATCTATCTGCCCCCGCCTCCGCCCCCCTTCTTGCTGGTCCTGGAGCAGGCTGTTTGATCCCACCTAAAGGCTGTGCATCTGCTTTGTACTTGTGGGTTCCTCTGCTGAGAACACCCTTCCCTGAGATACTGGCATGGCTCAATCCCTGACCTCATTCAGGTATCTTCACATCAGCCATCTCCTAACATCAGACTCCCCTGATGTATAGAATCATAGCATCTTCTCCCATCCTGACTCTCTCCATCCCCCGTACCCTGCTCGGTGTTTCTCCACAGCACTCACCGATGTGGGATGCATTACATAGCAATATGTTTATTTGTTTATGGTCAGCGACCCTTCTCTAGAAGATAAGCTTCATTAAGACAAAAGCATTGCCTGTTTTGGTCATTGGTGTATCTTCTTTGTTCTTGTTAATGCTCACCCGAGGGTATTTTTCCATTGATTTTTTTTTAAGAGAGAGTGGGAGAGAAAGGAAGAGAGGGGGAGAAACTTCTATGTGAGCGAAATACATCGATTGGTTGCCTCCTGCATGAGGGCCTGGGCTGGGGAGGAGCCTGCAACCAAGGTACATGCCCTTGACCAGATTCTAACCTGGGACCCTTTGGTCTGCAGGCCGATGCTCTATCCACTGAGCCAAACCAGCTAGGTGGTGCATCTTTAGCCTAGAAGTGGTTTCTCAATAGATATATGTTCAATATATCGGTGAACTGAATAGACAGTAGATATCTTTGTATGGTAGTGCTAGATCTAGTTCTTCTAATAACCAACAGTGTCATGGAGCAGGTTAGTTGACCTGTGTCAGCATCAGCTTCCTTGCTTATAAAATGGGGCGACTAGTACTTATGCCTTGAGATGATATGATAAAACATGCTGATTAAAGAACATTGCAAACTTAGCAACATGCAAACTATTTTAGCAGATGAGAACCAAAGCCCAAGAAATTCTGATTCTATTGTGTGTTTTTTGTCATCGAACTGTGATCCCCTTGATCAGTTTTAGCTGCTCAATGCTGTGATTGTGTGTGAGGACAAGGCAAGGTTAGAAGGGGAGCTTATTCTCTTTCACCAACTTTGCTAAGTAGCAGTCCTGCCTTAGAGTCATAGAGGGCATTGAAAAGTGTATTGTTGGCATTATCTAATTTGGTTTACAATCCTTTTCAGCTCATGGCACACATAAACTACCAAAATTCTGCAACACACCAAAAATATAGTTTTTGCTGATGTGACAAAAATAGATATAATTTTGATTGATTTACAAAAAAAATAATAGAAATTGCCCACTCTTTTTGCTCCTCAGTGACTTTTTAAAAAAAGCAGGTGCCTATACTTGTGTGTAAGGATTTCTGGCACCAATCAGACACAACCTTATTATGCAACGTTACCATTAAGTTGTAATTCTATTATATGATCTATATGTTGGTGGTTCAAGACAAGGGCATTCACACAGGATGGCTATTGTTGTGTTGGCTGTTTTCATGCTTTAATTTGATAACCTAAAGGAAAAGATGTCAGTGCTCCTGACTAAATAATCAGGTACTACATGTTTTAAAAATTCTTGCGGGACACTGGTTAAAAATCGCTGGTTTACGCAATTACTCTGCACAAAAAGTATCATTATTACCATTTTATAGAAAATGGAAGATAAAGTAAGTGATTTTCTGATCACATAGCTGACAAGGGCAAGCATTTGGATCCTCTCTGTAGACTCCAATATTGTATTTACTATATCTTATTCCCTTAAATCAGAAAGAATCTTGTGTTGGGGTTATTAGTGTATCCTACTCACAGGACTCAATGCCCCATCCAATTCTGCTCCAGTCATAATGTCCTTCTCCTCTGGTTTTCATAAAAATGACAGGCCGGTGGGGAAATGCTTGCAGCTCTGGCCTCTTCTCGTTGGAGAAGCTGCTGTCAGAGCACAAATATACTCCGTGATCTCAGGACAAGGGAAATGCCAAGTACACACACACACACACACACACACACACAGCAGAGAGTCTCGAATGATATGCTTGCTTGGAATGTCTTAAGGGACTTTGCTATTTTGCAAGGTGAGCGGAAAGGCGTGTGAATATATAATATGCCACAGTGGAAACCATCATCCATCACCTTTGCAGCATTGTATAAAACCTGTTCACGACAGGGAGGGTATTCCTTGAAGGTGGCATCATACCTGTAAAACAGCAGCAGAACTTGTTACAGAAATAAGTACACGCTCTTGAGGAAGAACTGGAGTGGGTGCTTTTCGTTGAAAGGCAGCCTCACATAGGAACCTTTACAAACATTTAAAAAATTTCCTACTGCCAACTTACAAAATTTTATTAATCCTTCTGATCCCCACAGACACTAGTATCGATGACTTAGTGCTATACACTTATACCATTTTACTTCCTAAGACAAGTGCGTAGTGCAGCCTGACCTGTTGTCTGTGCACCTGTGTTGGCACTAGGAGCGGTGCGGGGGGGGGACCCACCATTCTACCCGAGTGATAGTCCTGACTGTTGAGTTTTTTGACTGATTGGTGGGCAAAGTCAAAGCATCTGGCGCTTATGTACAAAACAAACATAAGTAGGAAATCACGTACAGATGTGGCTCTAACAAATCCCCAGCAACAAGAAAAGTAGCATCAACAAATGAATGGAGAAAAATCAATACTAAAAGAGGAGAAGTAAAGAAACCGAATCCTCCAAAGACTGTCCTTCAAAAGTTTCATTTCAGACTCCCAATACCTGACCCAAATCCATATTTTTGGTGGTCTCTGAGATTCCTGAAAATAGGGAAAAAGAGTTATGAGGACTAAATTATGAATTACCCACTTTACTCTTCCATCTCCTTCTAGGAATTAAGAGAGATACTTACCCAGAATGAAGGTACATATAGGAGAGAAAACAAGTATTACAAACCACTGACACTAACATTCATTATAATCTAAGGAATATAGGGCCCATGTATCCAAGTTCACAAACGTGAGCTGGGTCAGGTCATTTCTGCTGTTTTTAATTCTAATAATAATGTACAAATTAGCACAACACTGGATGCCTCTACCCCGGGGCCAAGAGAGCCCCCGAGGCTATAGAAGGCCATCCCTGCCCAAGTCTACTTGGCAGGAGACCAGTCAGGGCAGCCACACTGTGCATAGCTTCCACAACCTTGTAAAGACTATTTGACTTTGAAATATGATGCTCTGCTCCACATTTTCCCTAAATATGCCTTTTTAAAGTTGTTGTTAAAAGGAGTTTGCCTTTGTCAGTTATTAATAACTGAGGTGGCCCAAGCCCATGGTAAGTGTCAGTGAAGGGCTATTGGACTTGCAGAAACTGAAGTGTTTATTAGAGAAAAACACACACAAATAAATCTAGCATGAGCGTGAGGTGCTGATGACTAAAAGAACACCACTAGGAATCAGGCCAAGTAATGATTTCGAGTCAAATATGATGACCTACTTAGTGGTATCTCAGCGATGGTCTTTGTCAAGCTCTCTGCATGCCCCAGTCCTACACCTTCCAGCAAAGGAATTTGGGAGGGGCGAGAGGGTATGCAGCCATGAGCTCAGGTGTGCTATCTATATGGGTATAAGTCTTTTTAATTTCTTCCCAAAGCTATAGTGGACTTTTTAAAAACATTTTTTATCCACATATATTCATTACATCTCTTAATGTGCATAGCAATTAATCAAATTAACAGGCCTGTTTGGAGGAATGTAGCAAGAACACTCAGAAGGGATGATCCCACTGGTCTAGACCACAGGTACAAACCAAGGTCACAGCCTCAACCTGGCTCCCCATGCTTTCCCCATGTCACAGGAACAGAGCCTTGCTCGGTTTCTCTCCATGTTAACTCTGGGTGTTTTCTACCTCTAACAGCAAAGGTTAGTGGTTGCACTGGAGAGAGTCCTGCAAAGCCCAAAACATTTACTTCCTGGTTCTTCATAGAACCATCTTTCAATACCTGATGCAGATTATAGACTCTAGATTATCATCGTGTCTCCCCTGGATCAATTCCAGACATTCCAAAATTGACCTTGTCTATCATCTTTTTGACGGACAATAATTTTTTTCGCAGAATCTTCTTAAAACTTAAGAAGGTGATTATGCCACTGCTCTTCCCCTCATTTCCATAACAAAAATTTAGCCCCTTCCCATGGTGGCTTTTCCGAAGTCCTCTCTTCTTGCTTCTGGTTGGGTCAACGCTCTACCCTCCTCAAATGGACTCTGTTCCCTTTCCTCAAAGCTGTGTTGGCAGCAACACTGACATGACTGTTTAGAGTGATTGCTTCTTTCTTTTCTTGGATCACCCACTAGGGTCACTTTCTAACTTCCCCTTTTCACTCTCCATCCCCACTGCATCTGTGCGTGTCTCCATGACAACTTTCATCGCTTATGACACTATCTTGTAATTCGTCTGTCTTCTTACTTCTTTGTCCATCAGTAGATGATAAGTTCCTGAAGGCTGGATCCTTGCATATTTGGTTGCCAGTGTTTCTGCCACAGGCTGGAGAAATATGTATGAAATGAATCGGTTAACGACTGCTCTTTCCTATATGCCAGTTGTGTGCACCAGGAGACCTCTGCCAGCTGGTTAAGTAATGCATTCGATTTTCATACAAGGTTAAGTTTTAAGATACCCGAGCAGCCTCCTTTAATCCTGCCATATATACATTCTCCTAAAACTGTCACCCAAATTCCACAAAACCTAAAGGTGGGCTCAGGTATCTTTCCTAAATGTAAGCCTGAAAGTGTGGTCAGGGACACCAGAATCTAGAGCAAGACCTTTGTCCTTCACATACCTGATAGACTTTTCTGACACAAGGTGACATTCCATTACAATCTAAACAGCTGCTCAAAGATTTTATAAATGGAAGTATTTTCCTGAAGTCATTACTCATTCTGTTTTTAACCATGTGAGTTGAGTACCTGTTGTTGTTTCTTTCTTTCTTTGTTTTGCATGGCTTGGATCTGAGTACAAAGGATATACGTGGTCTACATGCACTCATATACACACATGCATTGAAAATAATTTCTGCTATATTTTAAACAGAGGTTCCCCTTCTGGGGTGTATATCAAAATATCCTATAACCACCCTAGCCAGTTTTGCTCAGTGGATAGAGCATTGGCCAGTGGACTGAAAGGTCCCAGGTGTGATTCCAGTCAAGGGCACATGCCTGGGTCGCAGGCTCGATCCCCAGTAGGCGGCATGCAGGAGGCAGTCAATCAATGATTCTTTCTCATCATTGATGTTTCTATCTCTCCCTCTCCCTCTCCCTTCCTCTCTGAAATCAATAAAAATATATATTTTTTAAAAATCCTGTAATAGTTCTGTTGCATCAGAATCTTGATGGTAGAACTTATTTATTGCAGGTGAATTTGATGTCCACCTCTGATTTAAAACCATGGTTTAGCCCCACTCTCATCAGATCCTTTGAGTTCCACATTTCTTTACGCTCCTGGTCCCAGAATCCTCTCTTTCCTTTCTCTTTAGGGAAGAGGATAATTCATAGTGCATTGGGGAGGGCCAGTGGGTTGGTAGGTGCTGGGTAAGTGAATTCTAAGCTTCCGTATTATATTTAAAAAGGGACAAGAATGGGACACTTTGGCTTGCAAACAAACAGGAAAAAACCTGTTCTAGCACAGTGTGAAGTCTTGGATAATTACATGCAGCATTCGTTAATGGTGAATTTAATGGCTAATGCTTATGAAGCCCTTTCTTATGACAGGCAATTTATAGGCATTTTTCTCCCTCATTTTCAAACAGCCCAATGGACTAGGTATGCGTCCCCCACTTTAAAGACTAAGGGCCTGAGGTAGGAGAGTAGGAGAAGTTGGAGGATGTGCCTAAGATCACACCTCTGGGCGCTGTCTCTAGTGGACCACAAGGCCCCGTCCACCTGGGCCCTGCCCTCTTCTTTCAGGCTGTGTCCATCCTTCCCTCCTCCATCCCCTCCTTTCCTCTCTGCTGCTGTGTTAGGTGCTTTCACTGGCCTTATCAGCAGTTCTCTAATCAGATTTCTCAAGTCCCTTGTTCTTCAGACATTCTACCGTCCTTCTCGAAAAGACATGTAACAGTTTATTAGGCAAGAAGATAAAATTATAAAGTATGTGAATACATTTTACAATCTTCTGAGCCTTTAAAAACAGATTAGTACTTTTGTGCCACTGCATATAATGATTTCATCTCATTCTTTTTTAAAGACTAGGGAAGTGAGATTTAGGGACATTTAAGCACTTATTCCAAAGGCTGCCATCATCGGTAAGACAGGCCAAGTTCAAATTTGTATCTTGGGACAGTGAGGGGCTTTCCACTGACTGGCAACATTTCAAACTCAGATTCCTTCGGTGCCAACATTAATGACAGTGAGCAGAAGGGGCCCAATGGGAGCTGGGAAATTTGGGGACATGCACCTTTCCCCTTGGCCCTGTCTCCTGTTGCCACATGGGAAAGAGGACACAGAGTTGCTGGATTTTTCAATATTTCAAGGGAGACCAGAAATCTGAATATTTAGGTAAAATGCCCCGATCATTAAATGTCAGTTACTGCTTTGTGTATCTGAACAAGGCCCCAGGCAAGACTAGTGTGACAACTTTGCAAGCTGAATACTGTCTAACTCTCCAGACCCTGTGACTTCCCCTCCTCTGTCCCTTTCCTTCCTGAATTAGCCGGTTAGTGCTCTGACCACCATCTTCCTTTCCCTTTCCTTCCCCATCCTCATTCCTCTTTGAGCTGACTGTCTTCATGGTAACCATCTCCCTTCCTTCTCAGGTGCTTTCTCTTCCCCTGCCTGGGCCTCCTCTCATCAGCCGAGGTGCCCTGTGATCAAAGCCGGGGTGGCTATTTACCCAGCAGAAGGAAGTAATAGGATGGAAAAGGATTTGTCCACAAAGCAAGAATCCGTCTACTCAGGCAGTTGATGAGGGGAAACCGAATTGGAAATGATTTTATTTCAATTAGATTTTAATTAGCTTCTGTCTTGGAACCATTGGATCGGTTGCCGAATAATTGAAAAAGCAAGCATATTTGCATCTGTTGCTCCTAAGAATAGTCATTGTGTAGCATCTGATCCATATTTTATTCAGAGGGCGAGAGGGAAGAGGGATGCTTGGTGGAGGAAGGATTTCAGATGAAATAATCAGTGTCAAGAAAAGCAGCGTAGTGGGTCAGCCCAGGAGACGACTGCCTTGTGCTAATTTCACGTGGAATAATAATATACAATGGTGGCAAGAAGCACTTAATTATCAACCTGCACAAACTTATGATAGTGCTCTAGCAACTCTCATTCGGGCATACTGGGAAATTAGGGAACACAGCCACTGCAGCCAAGGACATAGTATATGGGAGGGCCAAGCAGGGCGTCTCAGGGCGGAGTCAGGACTGTGTCACTGGGTCCTGGGCTCAGCATGGAGAGCCCCAGGTTCCAGCTTCCCTGTTCTTAGTGCGTGGCTTCCCTCTGCGGTCTCTGTCCTATGATCTGCTGCTGAGATGAAATGTCATGCAGACAGTGAGTAGGGCACAGTCCTGAGTCCCACCTGATTTCCAAGGCCATTCAAAGATTCTGATCATAATTTTGCAAGGTCTCTCTTTTTTTTTTTTTTTTTGACAAGACAAACAGCCTTTCCAAGGCCATGAAGTTGATGAAAATGCCTTCCCCGTGGACAATGCCGGTGGGCACCTGCGTGAATTTCCTCTGGGGGAAAATGTGGTGTTTGGGAGGCTAAGCAGCTCATGCCCTCTGTTTCCCCCAGAGACCACTTTTCCTGTTCACGGAAAAGTGTGTTGCAGGAAAGTCTCTCAGCCACATCTTCCTCCGCTGGTGTGTGGTTGGTAATGACTTTGAATAAATCCTGAAGAGTCCTCTTCCTGCCACAAATGAGCAATGGTGTGCTTGAGCAGACGTCTTCCCCTTCTCGGAGGACTCTGAGAGCTGATGGCTCAGTCCCGGCGCTGAGTCAGCTCTTCAGCTACTCTTGACAGGTGTGCAGCCTCCTCAGGCCCATCCAGGGAGCTCCCGCAGCTCATGGCTCCTGTCTCTGAACTCCTCCTCGCCTGCTCTGGGGACTTCTATGGTGCCTGGAGCTTTGGAGGGGGGATGCATTCATGCAGCCCTTGCAGAACACAAAAATAAGCATTGGGAAGTCTGCTGTCTGAAAGTAAATTGAATAGAGCAGGCTGTGATTGTGTTATGTGCAATCAGAAATTTAAAATGTTGCTAAGAATAACTCCAAGAGTCTTAGAGAATGCACTTTTGGGTCCATTATCACAACAGTGGCTCTGTCTCCAGCATTGCCATGACACAGGTGGTTCTTCCATGATACTATATAGTACGGGCAAGCAGGATCTGTGCCATTTACACAGGACAACTGTCAACATGATAAATCTTCTTTTAGACCTGTTTGCCTTAACTACCTTCTGCAATTTAGCAGTCCCCACCACCCCTGTCCCCTTTCCGCCCAGTGGTCGGCTAACTGCAGCTTGCGAGCCACAGGCAGCTCTTTGGCCCCTTGAATGTGGCTCTTCCACAAAACACGGACTTCTGTGCATGGGCCACGAAGTTTCAATTGCACTGTACGTGCACGCCCGCATGTGGTATTTTGTGGAAAAGCCACACTCAAGGGTCCAAAGAGCCGCATGTGGCTTGCGAGCCGTGGTTTGCCCGACCACTGTTCTATCCCAATAGTTTATCTTTTTCATAGAATTTATCACTGTTTAAAATAATCATGTATGCCCTGGCCGATGTGACTCCACTGGTTGAGCATCATCCTGCACACAGAAAGGTCACCAATTTGATTCCAGGTCAGGGCACATACCAAGGTGGCAAGTTCAATCCCTGGTCTGAGTGGGTGTGGGAGGCAACTGACCAATGTTTCTCTCTCAGAGCAATGTCTCTCTCTCTCTCCCTCCCTCTCTCTCTCCCTTCCTCCTCCTCTTCCTTCCTGTCTCTCTAAATAAAAAATCAATAAAATATCTTTTAAATAAATAAAATAATCATGTATTTTGTTTGTTTATTAACTGTCTGCTCCTTTTAACTATTAATACCCTGAGGACATTCATTTCTGTTCCCCCAGCTCAGGAAGTCTTCTGCCAAAACCATTACCTTTATTGTCTTATGGCTCCCTTTGCTTGTATGTATGATGACGGGTCCACAGATGTTGTCATCAAATGAATTAAGTTACCTAGTTCTGCCTTCTGTTACTGCAATGCTTCCTCACCTCCTAATCCCCACCCATATGCGACACTCTGCTCTTTAATATGGTCTAGATTTTTCCTTTTTCATTGATTTCCCTGCTAGGACTTACATAAAGCGCAGGTCTCATTCAGTCGTGTCATGCACATTCTTGCTTCCAGCTTCACTGGTTGTCTTTTGATGTCTGTATTACTACAGAACAAATATTAGCAGATAATATATGGGTGGCCACAAAATGCACAGAGGACTCATGCTAGTGTAATCTTCATAAAACTCTTGATTTGAACTGTCATAATCCAATGAGGTGAAATTTATCCTCAAACAGATGAAATAACACCCGGGGTTGCCCCAGAAGTTATAATATCATAATTACCGCCATTAAAATCTCATATGAATACATCATATACATCTTGAACTTAGGAGTCTTGAAACAGATATGTTATTTCTCAGAGAATCCTAAGGGGACAGAAGTCACAGGTGCTATTAAAGCTTGCGCACACTGCACAAATGATTCTTGGCAGAACACTCAATCTAGCCTAATAGATGATGCTGATAGTTATTAATTCTTCTAACACTATGACATTTTATACAGTGTCTTCCTTTGTGTAATTTTCATTATTTGGGAAAGGCCAACATAATATTTATCTGTGGATTAGACACCATGGAGTTAAGCCTTTTAGAGATGTCTGCCTAAGTTCCCTATTAATAAAACGTAGGCGGTGAGTGTACTCATTGCTTCATTTTGTATTTTGAAATAGATACCTCACCACGGTGGGTGGTGAGCCAGCATATAGACTTCTATGTGGTCATGTTAAGACCAAATTGTAGAGAATGAATTCCTCTGACCTTCCACCTTCCCACCAAACAGGGCAGATACCATGGAACAGAAGGATGGGCATTTGTGTTGTCAGCCAGTGATTGTTGGCACCAACTCAATGCCAACAGGAATCCCCAATTTGGGGTGTGTTGAAGAAGGAAACTTTTTTTTTAGTGTATAACATCTTAATTATGATACAGCATGGCTGTGAAAACAGCACGATGAGGTGACCCTGGGGGGAGATGGCCCTGGAGCCAGGCCCCTCTCGGCTAGCCGGCTCTGCTCTGCTTCATGTTCGTCTGCTTTGCTCCGTGCTGCTCTGCTCCACTCTGTGCCTGGGAGACTTCTTTGGTGGTTCAGCTCCAGACAGAAAAACACAGTCTTCCCTGGACAGGGAAAGTGCACTTCTAGAGCCAGAGGGGAGCTAACTTATATAGACAGAAGTCCCTGGCCCTGGTCCCTGATTGGTCTGTCCTCATGCAAATGAGGACTCCAAATTCTGGCAGTTTGATCAATCCAAAAGGCACTGTTCTGATTAGAATGAAGCCACTCTGATTGGTTGGTAAAGAAGCTGAAGCGGGGGGGGGGGGGGGAGATATAGCTGTGCAGCTCTGATTGGATGGGGAAAGAAAGCCTAGTTCTATTGGTTGAAATAGGAACTCCTTTATAAGGGCCGGCTGACATGGCAGCAACAGTGCAGGCAGGCAGGCCAGTGCAGACTTCTCCCTGAGAGAATTTGTAGAAATGGCTGCTAAGCTTTGTTTTTGTTTTTGTTTGTGTTTTTTGTTTTTAATTTGAGTCCAGCTAGTCACCAGGATCCTCTTTCTCAGAGTCCACAGTATGTAGCCAGTGCATGTCAAAGCCCATCTCATTTAAACACTAGAGTTTGGATTTTTTAGGGTGGGTGTTTTATTTTATTATTAGTTTTAAATATATATTTTTATTGATTTCAGAGAGGAAGAGAGAGCTAGAAACATGAATGATGAGAGAGAATAATTGACCGGTTGCCTCCTGCATGCCCTTTACTGGGAATCAAGCCTGCAACCTGGGCATGTACCCTTGACAGGAATCGAACCTGGGACCCTTTAGTCAGCAGGCCACCACTCTATCCACTGAGCAAAACCGGCCAGGGCTAGGGTGGGTGTTTTAGTCTATAAATGGTATTCCCATCTAAGAGAGTGAATGCAGAGAAAGAAGTATAAGTGGGACAATAATTCACTAGAGTCTTGACACATTACATTTGAGTTGTAACTGGCTATCAACGGCAAGACTGCAAAAGATGTTTTCTGTGTGTCTGATCTCTTCTAGGGCCTGGGATTGACAATGAGTATAACACATGGAGATCTTACAGGAGAAGGCTTTCTAATCTCTCAGGGGACATCTATAATAATAAAAGTGTAATATGCTAATTAGACCGACATCATTCCAGACCACCTTCCAGATGAAGCTGGGGCTTCGAGGGAAGCCCAGGTCCAAGGTGCCAGAGGGAAGCTGGTTCCGGCAGCCAGGGGAAGGAAGGCCTACTCTTGCATGAATTTTGTGCATCGGGCCTCAAGTAGATATATAAATATCCAGCTATCTTGGGAACAGAAAGTGATGCCTGGAATCTAGAAAAAGTAAACTCAGAATAGAAAGCTGCCACCAAGTCTCTGGTACTGTTCAGAGAGAAATAGACCCTGGTTTTAAATCGTGGGTCTCAGTCCATTGATCTGATCATTTAGTAGGCGTTATTAAGCACATCTCCTGTACACAGTACTCAACTCCTTAGCTATTCAGTTAGAGCACCCTTGAAATGGAGAAGGGCAACTCATGAGTCTTAATCACTCAATTGTATTCTTTAAGGACATTTCCACCTCCTTTTGTATCAATCCCACACTTCTCCCAGATGGATTTGCCCAGGAGAAGAGCATGGGCAGTGCCAGTGAACTCCTTACCGCTCCTGCTAGGAACGGTGACCAGTACACAGTCATGCAGGTAGATAAATCAGTCCTCTGTCAGGTAGCAGGGCATGAATCAATTCTTCACAGCCCAAGCACCTTTGGTAGAGCTGGTGAAATTGATTGTATGGCCCCGCAGCATGGAGCCCCTGGCTCTGTAAAGGTGGTGCCCCCTGGTTACCCCTTGTCCAAGGGCTGCCACCCTATGGGACTCTGCCCAAAATGCAACTTTGACCTCTAATAATACAAACATCCCAGCAGACCATTTCAAACCCCAAATTGTCTTTTTAATATGAACGCCTTTGCACTGGTAAAATTTCAAACAAATAACGCGTTACAGGTTGAATTTACCCTCCCACCCCCCTCCAGCTGCAAATCTGTTGAAGTCCTGGAACTGTTGACTGTGAATGTGACTTCATTTGGAAATAGGGTCTTTGCAGAAGTAATCAAGTTACATGAGGGCACTCGGGTGAATGCTAATCCAAAATGACGTATGCCTGTATAAGAAGAGAAATGTGAGCACCGTCGCACAGAAAGGGAGCACCATGAGAAGATGCCACCACAGAGGGAAGACAGCTCTGTGAAGGTGAAGAAATTGGCAGTCTGCTGCCACAAGCCAAAGGATGCCTGGGGCCACCAGAAGTTGGGAGAGGTGAGGAAGGACCCTCCTCTCCATGGATACCCCCTCCCACGCCTCCCTCCCCCCTACCCCCCCGCCCCTTGGTTTATGGTACTTGCTTGCAGCAGCCTTAGGAAACAAATCCAAAAAGTCATGGTGAGCTTTCAAATTGAACTTAGAGTTCATTTAGAGTTCAGATTGGACTTGGCAGGGGTTTTGTTTTGTTTTGTTTTTCTCCACGTGTCTTCTCAGGAAGGAAAAGTTTAAAGTTGAATTCCCAACATGATCTCCCATGACTTTGATTATATTCTTCTCTTTCTTTGCCTATTTAAGAAGAAGGGCTATTCCTTATGGAGTGGAATGTAACCCAGTATCAGACAACTCCGGAGAGGGGGCTAGACCTGGGACTTGATGATGTAGAAATGTAAATGAACCATTGATTAAATCTCAGAAGATTTACTCAAAAAATTCTCTGGAAGCAGAGCACCAATCAGTCACGAGTTATCCACTCTGTTGTTGTTGTTCTAAATTGTTGATTGTGCCAGGATAAACAGGCAGTTTTTCCTTTACATTATTTCTTTTTCGATTAGATCTACCTTCCAGGAAGTATAGTTCATTCTAAATACTCTTACAAGGCAGCCTTCAAATATTTGAAAAGCTCTGCTCACTACAAATTGTTAAAACCATACATGATAAGAATGGGTATGAATCTCGCTGATTTTTCAGGTTTTTGTTTAAGATTTTAAAAAATAACTTATTCCTTTGATGACCCTTAATGCTGATATACATATGTATGGTTTTGTGTTGGGGGGGGGCGTGGCTTTCTGTATGTGAGTCTAATTTGCACACCATTTCAGGAGGCCACCAAATATTATCTGAGCCTGTCCATGGTCTATGTGGGCTGAATAGTTGTCCATAAAAGGAGAGTATCCTTTGTCTGGGATAAAGAATTTAACAAGAAATCCTACATTAAACTTTAACATAGGCTGTGTCTCTTTCAGCTATGGTTTGAAGTTCAGGCTTCTAGTTTTAAAGAATGTGCGTTTGATCTTCCCTTCTTTTATTTTGGAATCTTCATTCTTGAACTTTAAGCATCACCTATATGTATTTTATTACAAGCAAAAAAAAAAAAAGACGTTAGGAATGAACATTCAAGTGAGGCTTAATTGCCTTTGGACGAGGTGAGGGTTGTAGAGTTGGGCCATGTGACTGGGGACTCTTAGAAAGCCTTGCAGAAGGCTGGGGTTCGGCAGAACCACCCGATCCCTGGTCCTCTCTGATCCAGAGCTGCCATGCTGGGAGGTCGCACAGCAGAGGTAAGCAGTGTGGGCAGGACCCGAAGCCTGCTTATTTCTCCAACCGCAGTAAGAGGGTACTGGAGGTGGACAGGTGGCAGGCGTGAGAAAGGAAAATGAAGGGGGCAGACAGGAGGAGCACTTGGGAAGACAAATGACTGCTACTTAATGACCATCTTTTGTAGAACAGAACAAAAAACACACACCTTCAAATGGCAATAAAGGTTTTCATGGCCACCAGGTTTGCCCAGGGCTCCCGTGCCCACACGGATTTGACAGCCTCACTTTGAAGTGTTTAAAACTCCAAGGGAGGAAGGCAGAGAGGGAGCAGCTGCGTGGGGGTGCTGCCTGGGCAGGAGGGGGCGTCGGAGGAGAGGGTCAAGAGAAAATGACTGCAGTGGTCATCCGGGCCCTATTACCAGTGATGATGGATGGTTGGGAGAGGCAGGAGGAGCGGCGTCTATTTAAAGACGGCAATTAAGCAAATATGTCTAAGTAGAGGGAAGATGGCAGTTCCGATTCTGGCTGTTGATGTGTCTGATGAAGCAGGACTGATTCACCTACACACTGACACAGCTGCATTAATGTGGCTGAAAATAGCAGTTCTCATCGGCTGATGGAGCGTGCCTCCTCACCTGTGGGCTTGCGCATAGAGATCACTTCCTTTGACTGAAAAATCACTCTATCTGGTTCCTTCCAGGGCGGCCAAATCCCTGCTTTCCATTGTCTGCTAAATGAACATTTAAACACCCATTTGTTGTTTTTGGAGTTTGGACCCGTGTTCATGGGGTGATAGTGAGGTATATTAACCTTATGATCTTTAAAATGTCCTCTTGTATTTGGTGTGGATTTTTTTTTAATAACAAGTGTAATTGCTGTGATTTGCCCAATTGCTTTCATGCCCATGTAGTGAGACAGGTTTATGATACCGGGAAACACGAGTCAGTGAGCAAAATTAAGCCTTCATTATCTGAGTCTGAAACTGTGGCTCAGTGATGAAAAAGAAATTGCAGGTGGGAAAAAAAACTTGATTCTGAACTTAAAGAGACCTTCCAGCACACAGACACATACTAAATATATCCCATTGCATCAAAACTATTGGATTTAGTTATGCTTCCTCTGCACTTTCTTTCACCAATCCTGCTGAATATCAAGATTGCTGGGTGTAAAGAAATGCATTCCCTTGTAGTTTTACATTAAAACACATTTCCCTTTTTTTTTGTTTTTTTTTGTTTTACAGATAGCACCCCTGTAGGTTTCTTGTCCTGAGAAAGGTAAGACACGTGTACAACATAAGGCCAAAAGTAGAGAGGCAGGATTCACTAGAGAAAGATCTCACAAATGAACCTTCTTAGAAATCCCTCTGGGCCCATTCCATGAGCCAGCGACTCCTGGTGATGTCTGTCGTTGGCAGTAGGACATGGGATTCTGATATTATTTGAGGGAAGGACCCAAATAAAGGGGTTGATGATAAGGTTGGAGTTGCAGAGGGGACCCTAGTGAACCAACACTGCAGGGTCAGGTGCGCAAGTGCAGGGAAAGGCCGGAGCTGTGAGCTGCTCAATCAAGTCAAGGCAACTATTTGGTGTTTAACAGGCTTACCTGGCAAGGGAGGCGTGACTTCATTTCATAGAGTCCAACACAGATTTATGAATATGATCAGATGAAATTACAAACCACATCCTTAACCACTTGGGGAAGTCTGAACGCGCAGAGAGGTTTCCATAGTTCAGCTCTGATCTCTATGGTAATCGGAGGGAACACCAGATGTGCAGTAACCTTATGGGCAATTAATGAGAAACGTTGCACCAGCTAAATCGATGAACAGAGAAGAGGAGCCGTACATGCTTCAGCATAAATGCAGCATGTGTGTATGAAAATAACACAGATCCGGGAAAAATGTGATTCCATACAGATTCCACTCCACTACTGCAAACCAGAGGCCATAGCCATCCTGGAACCCAGACTCACTGAGCTGCTGTGAACGTTAATGGAGGATGTTTCATTTCTCTGCTTATATTGCCTGGACTAAAATACACAGTTAATATGAGAGTTAATATTAAAAAGCATATCAGCCAGCTGGTGTTGCTCAGTGGTTGAGCATCAACCCATGAACCAGGATGTCACGGTAAGATTCCTGGTCAGATCCCCACTGGGGGCATGCAAGAGGCAGCCGATCAATGATTCTCATCATTGATGTTTCTATTTCTCTCTCCCTCTCCCTGAAATCAATAAAAACATATTACAGATTATGGTATAGGAACCTCATTTAAAAAGGCATATTATCAATATACAGTTAATATTAGCAGGTGTAAACAGACAGTGAGCCAAAATACTGAGAATAGCCCGCTCATGAGAGAGACAGGAGGAAAATACAGGTGTGACCACTACTGTCAGCAGGCAGACCGGAAGGAGGCTGCCAGGCTGAGTTGAGGCTGGCCAGCGCTGACAGCAGGTGGAGAGGCCTGGTCTTTAGATCTCTGCTCTTTGCTTCTCCTTAGCAGATGAGTCCAGGAGGCCTTTCTCAAGTACTCTCTGCACAGGGCAGCTGTTTGTATGAAAGTTCCCAGTCGTGTGCATTTCCTGGTCCTATCCTGATTTTCCGTCACTGGCTTATTGACTGACTCAGTAGTCGTTACTCTCTCATTTATTCATGATAACTCTCATTGGCTCCATGTCCGCCCTGTGTCCTTGGACGTTAAGTGCATTTTTTTCTAACCTTTACTAGAAAATGTTTAAGTTACTCTCTCTTTGTTTCCGTTTCCTCACCTGTCAAATAGAGATAGCAACATCTGTCTCAGAGGGTTGCAGTGAGGATTAAATGAGCTAATCCATACAATGCACTTAGCACATGATAAGCTGTTGTGAATTTAAGATCCAGTGTGCATATGAATTGGCTCAGGATCACCATCCTGGGGGCTACTGCTTAGGCTAGCAGGAACAGGTATCGTTTGACCGGATTCTTCTAATACTGGAACAAATAATACCCTCCCTAAAAGCTTCTGATGAAAGTAGGCCGAGTTTTGCAGTTGGATAATCTGTGTTTTTAATGCCAGTTTTCCCAATTTCTCACTATGTTGTTGGCGCTTCTATTTACACTCCCTATGCCTATGTCCCTCTCTTTAAAGGAAGGACACTCTTCATAGGGTTGCTTTATGGAAACAAGGCCACCTACTCTGTCCGGCATTTGGCCTGGTGGCCCAGCACACAGTCGGCCCCTGAAATCAGTTCTCTGCCCAGTGCTGCCTGTCTTAGCGATTTGTTAGGAAGTTCACTGAACAGCCTGTCATTTCTAAATAACAAATAACCAGGTCTTCTAGATAACTTCAAAGTGATTACTAGCTTTCTTTGGAGCAAAACAGAATTTTTCTAGACAAAATTTTAGGTCCAAAACTTTACCACTTGTATAAGGTATGAAGAAAAAAAAAAGTAAATGATAGTAAAAAAAAATCACTGTTTCTATTAAACATGTTTTTTATTGAATTTAGAGAGAGAGGAAGGGAGAGGTTTAGAGAGATAGAAACATCAATGAGAGAGATTGATTGGTTGCCTCCTGCACGGCCCCTCCTGGGGATCAAGCCTGCAACCTGGGCATGTGTCCTGACTGGGAATTGAACAGTGACCTCCTGGTTCATGGGTTAATGCTCAACCACTGAGCCACACTGTCCAGGCCACTTTTTCTTTCTATTAATAAACAATAGGATATTTTTATTTTCTTATTAATGGAACATTTTTATTGTTTTTATTTATTCGATTTAATTTTAGAGCAGTTTTGGGCTCACAGAGAAAAAGTAAGGAGGGAGTACAGAGTTCCCATACATCCGCTCCCACCATTCTTGGCCTTTAACACTCTGCATTAGTGCAGTGCATATGTTAGAATTGATAAACCATCAATGATGCATCATCATTAACCGAAGTCCAGAGTTTACATTAGGGTTCACTTTATTCTATGGGTTCTCACCAATGTATAATGACATGTATCCACTGTTATGTATCCTATAGAATAGTTTTGCTGCCCTAAGAATCCCCTATGTCCTGCCAATTTATCTCCGCCTCCCCACCCCTGCCAACCACTCACTGATTGTTTTACTATCTCCATAGTTATGCCTTTTCCAGAATATCTTATAGTTGAAATTGCACAGCATGTAACCTTTTCAGATGAGGCTTGATAGCTCATTTCTATTTTCACTGAATAATATTTCATTCTTATGGATATACCAGTTTATCTATCCATTCACCTATTGAAGAACATTTGATTGCTTCCAAGCTTTGGCGATTATGAATAAAGCTGCTACAGACATTTATGTGCTGGTTTTTGTGTGGACATAATTTATCAACTCATTTGGGTAAATACCAAAGAGTGAGATAACTAGATCTTATAATAAGAGTAAGTTTGGTTTTGTAAGAGACTGCCAAGCTGTCTTTCAGAATGGCTGTATCATTTTGCATTCCCTCCAGCAATGAATAAGAATAAAAGTTCTTATTGCTCCATATCCTCATCAGAATTTGGTGTTGGCAGCGTTCTGGATTTTAGCCATTGTAATAGGTGTTTAGTGGTATTGAGTTGTCTTTATTGCAACTGCATCACTAATAAGGATTATGGTTGAATATTTCTCCATATTTTTATTTGCCATCTGTAGGCCATATTCATTGAGATGTCTCATCTTTTGCCAGTTTTTAAGTTGGGCTGTTCATTTTTATTGTTGAGTTTTAAGAGTTGTGTCTATATTTTGGATAGTAATCTTTTTTTTTTAATATATTTTATTGATTTTTTACAGAGAGGAAGGGAGAGAGATAGAGAGTTAGAAACATCGATGGTAGAGAAACATCGATCAGCTGCCTCCTGCACATCTCCCACTGGGGATGTGCCCGCAACCCAGGTACACGCCCTCGACCAGAATCGAACCTGGGACCCCTCAGTCCGCAGGCCGACGCTCTATCCACTGAGCCAAACCGGTTTCGGCGGGATAGTAATCTTTTATAAGGTATGTTTTTTGAAAATGCCTCCCCTCCACAAGACTGTGGTTTGTCTATTCATTCTCTTGATGGGTCATGAGACTTTAAAAAGTAATTTTGGTCCTGGAAAGTGTTTCTCAGTGGTTAGAGTGTTGACCTGGGCACCAAAGTGTTGTGGGTTTGATTCCCAGGAAAGAGCATGTCCCTGGGTTGCAGGATCAATCCCCATCTTGTTTGGGGCATGTGGGAGATGCAACCAATCGAAGTGACTCTCTCACATTGATGTTTCTCGCTCTTTCTGCCCATCCTACCCTCCCTTCCACTCTCAAAAAATCAATGGAAAAATATCCTTTGGTGAAGATTAACAAAAAAACCAAGAAAAAGTACTTTTAGCCCTGGCAATGGTTAGGCAGTGGTTTTCAACCTGTGGGCTGCAACCCCTTTGGTGGTCGAACGACCCTTTCACAGGGGTCGCCTAAGACCATCTTGCATATCAGATTTTTACATTATGATTCATAACAGTAGTAACCTTACAGTTATGAAGTAGCAACGAAAATAATTTTATGGTTGGGTCACAACATGAGGAACTGTATTTAAAGGGCCAGAAGGTTGAGGACCAATGGGTTAGCAGCCGTGGGCAAACTATGGCCCGCAGGCCGGATCCGGCCCGTTTGAAATGAATAAAACTAAAAAAAAAAAGACCGTACCCTTTTATGTAATGATGTTTACTTTGAATTTATATTAGTTCACACAAACACTCCATCCATGCTTTTGTTCTGGCCCTCCGGTCTAGTTTAAGAACCCACTGTGGGCCTCGAGTCAAAAAGTTTGCCCACCCCTGGGTTAGAGCATTGCCCTGATATGCCAAGGTTGCCAGTTTGATTTCTGGTCAGAATCAATCAATGGAAGCATAAATAAGTGGACCAACAAATCAGTCTCTCTCTCCCCATTTCATTCTCATATCAACAAATTTAAAAAAAAATAATTTTATCTTCTAAAAAGGGAATAAAAGTGGGAAAAGAGAAGTTTTCTCTCATTCTAAATCTTATTTTATCTTAAATTACGATATCTTACATTAAGTGTTAAAAAAAGAAGCCGATGTTGAATGGGCCAATATTTGGAGATTTACTGGCTTATTCCTCCTTTTCTTTTCTTAATTCTTCTGTCTTTTTACCTACATTTCATCCTACAAACTCTGGCTTGAAAGTGGTAATCCTGGTACAGGCTACTTACAGTTCCTAAAAGTATTCAGATAAATTCTCTCTGAGGATTTTCCTAGGAGGAAATCCTGCCCCACCCCACCTCTTATTAGAGAAGAGTCATCAACTGCCACCCTTCCTATGATGCAGACCCTCTTATCTATTGTCAAGGCTGGGAAAGATCAGGACTGAATGAGAGAATTTCTGTGGGAAAATGCGGTAAGAGGTTAAGTTAAAAAATTATCTTCTCAGACAAGTGGGCAACCGGTAATGAAAAGGACCGAGATCATTTGGAAGTGCTCTGTCCGTGCTTTCTATCCAGGCTCTTCAGCTCTGTGGAGTTATCTTGGACCAAGAGCAAGGGGGAAGGTCAGATCACGTGGCTGGGGGCCTTGATCATGTCTGTAAAGACACAGTTCCCTTTTGCTTCCCCATTCTGCATCTTCTCTTTGCGGTGGCCATTCACTGGGACTCTGTCACTACCTGCCTTCAAAGGCACTTGTCACCGTGGCAGTCAGCCTGCCAGACGGAAAGTCGGGAAGATAAAAAAACCCTTCCTGGCATGAAATGCTCTGTGAAATGTGCTTGACAATCAAGTTGTTAATGACAATTGCCATCAAAAACTTGCTCTTTCAAATGCAGTTTTCAGTTTCCAGGCCGGAAAGATCTTGTACATTGAAACTCTCGATGGTTGGCTGCCTGTGTGACTGACACGCAGGCATATCTAAGTCTGTGCGAGCCCACGGGAACATGCACCTGTGCATCTAATTACCTCTCAGGACACTGGATCCATACCCCCTGATCCCAGAGATGGGCTAGTGCTGAATGAGCTGCTACACACACGGCAGCCATATCTCTGCACCCGGATATTTGTGGCCACTGCTCTCCTGAGAGAGCATTAAAAAACCCTCAAAAATCAAGAAACAGCAAGGAACCCAAGTGCGGTAGTGGGTTCAGAAAGGGACGAAGAGGGGAAGATGACCTAAACAACACAAGGAGACAGAACAGGGAGGTGACCCCCTGGGAGTGACCCCATGGCCTGCAGGCCCTGGGCTCCCACTGGCCCCCATGCCAGCCAAAGGCCTGTTTCCTTCTTGCCTGAACTTGCTCTCCACTCTGTTAAACTAACAGAAATTCTAGCAATTAGTGATGCATTTAGGTTAATCTGCTTCCTCTGGGAGGGCTAAAGGACTGAGAGTGATTCACACCTCGGTGTCAATTTGCTTAATTAGAGCTGTTTTCTGCAGCCCCCTTTCCGAATGGCAAGCTGAAATCCTCTCCACTGTGGGAGAAGAAAGAAACTGCCATTCGTCGAGAGCCTAATGTATGCCAGGCCTGGTCACATTATGAACTTCCCTCATTAACCTTCATAATCCTATTTCAAAGTATGTATTATCTCATTTTACTGTTGAGGAAACAGAAGCCTACATTTAACTGCTTGTCCAGTTAAATTGTCAAATGGAGGAGGTGTCCCTCTAGTCATGAGTGGGAGTTTTGATGGAGAGAGATGAAGGGGTAGGTTTTGAAATACTCGGGTGGGCAGAGTTGAGCTCTGGGCCTTTAGCATCCTTGGGTTGCTTAGTATATAGACATTAAGTCAGACAAAGTTAGACACTAAGTAATTTATTCATCCATTTTCTACATCGATGTGCTTTAAATGAGACTACATACCAGGTATTTTTAAAATTGTTGGGAATATCGTGATGAATAGAACAGGCAGATCATTACTACTGTCATAGGGCTCATGGTCTAATAAACAGAGGCAGGTAATAATCAAGTATACAAATAATTTAAAAGGTAATATCAGCTAATGATAAAGGCAGTGAAGAATGGGAAAATTGCTACGTGGTAAAGACCGACGGAGGTCGAATGAACTGCTCCTTCCGATTAAGACTCAAAGGAACTTCTCTGATCCGAGACATAAAAGACAGGAGCGTATGCCTCTCCTAGACCCACAGGAAGAGTCCTCCTGGCCCAGGGAAGGGCAAGTACACTGGCTTGAGGCTAGTGCGAAGGAGCTCAGTGGGCAAAGTGATGCAGGAGGGAGTCTCTGAGAACATAGAAGGGAGTTTGATATCTTTTATTTCCTAATAGAAGTTTAAAGCCATTGGAAGATTTTTTTGGAAGAGAAATGCACCCTTATATTTAAGTTAGAACGGTGGCTCCTGGGTAGGAAATTTTGCACAGAGGTGAGTGAAAGCCATATGACTGGTTACACCATTGCAGTGTCCAAGTGGGACCTGAGGTGGACATGGCCTGGGAAGGGCAGCACAGGGCATGGGAAGGAGTGGGTGGAATCTAGCTCAGTGTTGCAGCTGGAATGGGCATAGGCATCTGATGGGCTGGAATGGGCATAGGCATCTGATGGGCTGGAATGGGCATAGGCATCGGATGGGCTGGAATGGGCATAGGCATCTGATGGGCTGGAATGGGCATAGGCATCGGATGGGCTGGAATGGGCATAGGCATCTGATGGGTTGGGTGTGGAAAAAGGAACAGAGAAAATCAAGGGTGATGATCGTGCTTCTCTCTGGACTAGCTGCATGGATGGCAATTATATTCAGGGAGAGACAGAGTGAAAGCCAGAGAAGAAGCACTAGTTCTTTTTGGAGGGGGCGGGTGATGGTGCAGAAAGAAAGATTTTACATTAACTTAGCGATTCCTGTGAGACATCTAAATGAGGAGGTCCAGTAAGCGGTTAGCATGCTGGGCGAAGGTGGAGGTTGGGGAGTCTCCAGCATACAGAATTTTGCTAACAGTACCAAGGACATCAATGAGGGAAGAATGGAGTAGAGAAGCGCTTCAGGACTTAATTCTAAGACACTCCATACCTAACTGTCCAACAGAAGGGGAGGGTCAACAGAGGACACAGAGCGGGAGCAGTCAGTGGGGTGCGGGCCAAACAGAAGCACATGAGCCACAGGAACCACAGGGTGCGTTTCAAAAGGGGGAGTGTGGTTGTCTGCGTGGAAGCTGCTAGCCTGCCGGGGAACAAACAGTTTCAGCAATAGGGATGTAGTTGGTGACTTTCAGGAGCAATTTCAGAGGAGTGGTAGAGGAGAAAGCCTGACAGGGTGTGTTCAAGGGGAAACGGACTGAGAGGAAGTGGAGACGAAGAGTGCATCCCATTACTTAGTGATGTTTTGCTGGGAGGCAGAAGGAAGAGCTGAGATGGCAATGAGAGAGCTGGGAGTTAAAGGGAAAGCCCCGTTTGTTTTGCTGTTTCTCCAGAGGGTGAGATACCCTGGATAGTGTTTGGATGCTGATGGGAATGATGCAGCAGGAAGCACAGGCTAGTGATGCAGGCGAGAGGCAGCGACCACAGTCATGCAGCCCCTGAGCAGGCAGGCAAGAGGGTTGGAATCTAGGGCGCGGGGGTGGGGAGGTGTTGGTCCCTGATAATGGCTCAGACACATCATCTCTTTGAACAGGTGTGGGGAAGAGAGTGCAGGGCAAGGTTGGTCCTGGTGTGAGTGAGTCTGTGTGACTCTCAGTAGCTTATGAAGTGAGGTTCTGTTGGGAGGGAGGGCTGGCAGGGTGTGTGGAGGTGTGAAGGTTTGAGGAACCCATGAGAAGAAGGGGTGGGAGACGGGCTGAGCGAAGGGGCAAACCTACGAGGGAAGCATAGCAGGATGACCTGGCAGAGGTGGGTGCCCATCAAAGTCCTAAAAATAAGATACCGTATTGTCTTGAAATATTTGGCAGAGCCTATAATTTACAAAGAAATACATCCAGAGATTAAGAACTGCCAACTGACATACGTTGTTGTATATATAAGAACAATGAATATGTGTTAAGTACACTGGGCATGCCTTATTTCATTTAATCCTTACAACTTCATGAAAGGGATGGTGTTTACAAAGGAGGTGGTTGAGATTTGGAGGGGCGAGTTGAACCACGAAAAGTCCCATAACTAGGAACTTAACAGGCAGGGTAGAAACCGAGTAATTCAGGACAAACACTGTGTCCTCACACCTCATGTTGAGCTACTCCCCTTAGAACACTGTTGGGTGGGAACATATGCATATACATACACATATACATATACATATACATATACATATACATATACATATACATAGTACCTTTATATTCTTAACAATCTCAATGGTGTACCACAACTAACACTAGGGAAAGAGGAGTGGGTTTTGGTTTTGGTCTGCTTTCCTCCACCCTCAGTGATCTGGGACTTGGGATCCTAGCAAAGGGGAGGAGGTGACTTTTGCATGGGACAGCATGTGTGTACACAACCCTCTCTCTCATCATCTGTTACAGCTGAAAAGCCTTCCTCCTATGTTCCTCCTCATATCATTGCCTTAAGACTCCTGAGTCCTCAAGGGCATGTTGCAGATCAGCCGGGAATCTTGGAGAGGAGGGTTTGACATCCATCGCTAGAACTTGTCCATGACATTTACAAATGGTAGGAAGAAATATGGAACCGCTTCCTCAGGTGGGGAGATTTAGGAGTACCATTGAGTCTGGCAGAGGGTGTCAGGGGTCGGGGTGACCCCTGAGATCAGGAGGGCTGAGGGGTTCCCAGTGGCTGGGCAGCTTTCAGCAGGCTCTCCTGATCTCCACGCTGCTCTCTCTGTTAGCTCCAGTATGGTCTCAGGGACTTGAACAGAATCCTATCACGGGTCTCTAACCACGCCCTGAGCTAGGCATGCCGGCCTGGGGATTGAAAGTAAGCAAAGAAACGTGACTAAGAGACACGTCTCCATTTGTTTACTCTGCATTGTAATAATTGGCTGATTGCATTGCATTTTTATTTGGCTTTGCTGGCAATCAGATAGAGAGCTGCAATATCCACTGACACCTTGTAATTACCATTAATTCCTTCCCCTTTTCTGCACAGTCAGGACAAAGTTGGCAGAGAAGCCATAGGAGGCTGAGTCAGACTGAAGTCCAATGTGTAGGCATTAGACAGGGCAGCCAGGCTCTGAGGAGATGTTTGGGGTAGGGTGTGTGTGTGTGTGGGGGGGGGGGGGTCGGTGGGGGGGAGGGGATAAGGGGGATGGGAGGAAGAAGGCTGAAAGATGGAAAGAGAGGGAAAAAAATACCTTGAATTGGGGACAAAGGCAAATGGAGGAAAGTGTTGAAGTCAGCACAACAGCCTTGCTAGCTTAATTACCATAATGATGTAAAATAGCCCAATCAGCAATCTGGGCCTAATCTTTCATGTATTACAGGTCTCTCCTTCATAGAGCTTCACAGCTTAAATGCATTTTTAATGAAGATATTCGAGGCGAGCAGATAATCTCCCCGTCTTTACAGGAGGGAATCAGAACACATTAAAGGGGCTGTTCCTCTTGCCTGTGGCTGTCCAGAGTGCTTGCTCTGTCGGGCCCCTGGGAGCTGGCCAATGGGTCTCTACTCTCTCCTTCTCCTTCTGGAGGTGGATGGGAAGTTCATGGGTAGGACTGACATCCAGGGGGTCCTGTGGCTGGTCCCAAGGGGCCTCCCCTCTGTCTTTCCTGGGGCCTAAGGGATGTCTGGTTCCCCTCACTAGCAATGAGACAGAAAGGACTCCCGGGACATCACCAGCCCCTGCTGTCTCAGGAGAAGCTCGGCCCATCTTGCTGTCTCCTGCTCACAATCCTTAGGCCCTGGGAATCATTTGAGCGTGAGGCTTGGGCTGAACATGCATCTGAAGCGCTTACCTGTGACCCTGACACATTGGCATCTCAGCTGTGGCAGAAGAGCAGTCCAGGCTCTGGCCCTGTTTCTCGCCTGGGCAGCTAGGCGGGCCCGACAGTCAGGGACTTGTTTATGATAAATTTAAGCGACGTGCAATTAGAGTGACTTGACAAGCGTAGGCTTTATGTGCAACGCTTTCTGCTGTCTGGTGTCGAAGCCTAAGCTGGCTGGGCTGAGGTTTTATGCTAGGAATCTGTAATAGGGCCCCTCAGAAGGTCAGGGTGGGGGGCATGGTGAGAGGGAGACAACATCAGCTGCATATTATGACTGTCCTGAGAAGGCAAAGATAGGCTAGACACGACCTCTTACTTTATTTGCAAAAGCGTGAATTGTCCTATTGCTAGCATTTCCTTCTGTCACCAAACTGCCTGAGATAGAGACTTTAAGTGTTCAGATGTGTACAGCGAATTCAGGAGAGTTTCCGGAAACCCTGTATCCCCATTTCCCATTTAACTCCCTGGTTTCCAATGGTACTCACCTTCTCAGTGAATTAGTGCTTCTCAGGAATAGCACCAGATAATATATTTTCAAAGGCAGAATATCTATGAACCGGGTCACGGTTTGATTCCTGGTCAGGGTACATGCCTGTGTTTCAGGCTCAATCCCCAGTAGGGGGCATGCAGAAGGCAGCCGATCAATGATTCTCTCTCATCATTGATGTTTCTATCTCTCTCCCCCTCTCTCTTCCTCTCTGAACTCAATAAAAATATATTTTTTTAAAATTACAATTACAGGGTTTTCAGGACTTACATGTAAAGTTGGGCCCTGCCAACCCACCATTGTTGGTGCCAATTCAAAGCCAACAGGAGTCCCCAAACTGGGGTGTAGTGATGAGGGAAACTTTATTCAGTGCAAACAGCTCAACTGTGATACAACATGGCTGTGGAACAGCTCAATTGTGTACAGCATGACTGTGAAAACAGTATGACTGAAGACGGGCCCTGGCAGCCCTGGGGCCAGGCGCTCTGCTCCCATCTGCTTTGGCAGACACTTCAGTGGTTCAGCTCAGCCAGAGAGATCAGTCTTCAGTCTTCAGTCTCCAGAGGAAAGGGAAAGTGCGCTCTCCTAGCCAGAGGGGAGCTGGCTTAGGAGGATAGGTGTCCAGACCCTGGTCCCTGATTGGTTCATTCTCATGCAAATGAAGATTTCAAAACCTCACTGTTTGATTGGTTCAAAGACACTGTTCTGGTTGGTCAAGATAGAGCCATTCTGATTGGCGGTCACTGTGCAGCTCTGATTGGATGGTGAAAACCATGGTCTTATTGGTTGAAATAGGATTCCAGGAGCTCCTTTATAAGGGCTGGCTCAGATGGCAGAAACAGTGCAGGCAGGCAGTTCAGCACTGGCTTCTCTGTGAAGTGCAGTCTGTGTAAGAGATTCCTGGGCAGAAATGGCTGCAAAGCTCTGTTGGTTTGTTTTTTTAAAAAAAAATTAGAGCCCTGTTAGACACCAGGAACCCTTCTAATTAGGTGGGTTTTTGTTGTTTTGTTTTGTATTTTTCTCAGAGTTCACAGTCCTCAAGATCTAGAGATCCTGCCTAATTTGGCCCTGGTGAATTCAAGATAGCGGGAAGAAAATGCTATTTTATTACATGTCCTTCTTTGTATAATTCATTTCCACATTTTACTATGTGCAGTCCATGTGTAAGACCCTCTAAGACAGTGGTTCTCCACCTTCTGGCCCTTTAAATACAGTTCCTCATGTTGTGACCCCAACCATAACATTATTTTTGTTGCTACTTCATAACTGTAACGTTGCTGCTGTTATGAATCGTAATGTAAATATCTGATATGCAGGATTGTCTTAGGCGACCCCTGTGAAAGGGTCATTCAACCGCCAAAGGGGTCGCGACCCACAGATTGAGAACCACTGCTCTAACATTTCCGGAAGGGATGTGTTGGAATAAGAGCAGAAATAGAATCATTCAGAACACCCTCCAGACCCTGAAGATTGGGGGTGGACATGTCACTAAAGGAACTTTGATTCTGTTTCCCTCCAGATCACTATGAAAGCAGGACAGCCACCAGTTGCAAACATGCTTTGTTATATAAGTTGCTTGGGTGGTTATTTGGAAATAAAATACACTTGAAATAACTTACTCATAATATCCATTACTATATTTCTTGAGGAAAGTATAGATACCTAAAAGAAAAGTAAAACTCACTAATCTTAGAACTCAAACTAAACGCTGGTATCATAAGTATAAACATACATATCTTGTGTCTTCTTTTTTTTTAAAAAAAAAAATATATATTTTATTGATTTTTCACAGAGAGGAAGGGAGAGAGATAGAGAGCCAGAAACATCGATGAGAGAGAAACATCGATCAGCTGCCTCCTGCACATCCCCCACTGGGGACGTGCCCGCAACCCAGGTACATGCCCTTGACTGGAATCGAACCCGGGACCCTCCAGTCCGCAGGCCAACGCTCTATCCACCGAGCCAAACCGGTTTTGGCATCTTGTGTCTTCTTAATGGGAAACTATTACATAACTGTTTATAACCTGCTTTTTCACTTTATAGAGCATATATGTTTTTGTGTCACTTAGATATTCTTCTACCACATGATTTGCAATGGTTGCACAGCAGCTCACTATATGGCTCTGCTATATTTCATTTAATTCCTGAGTAATATTTTTACTGTTATAAATAACAGGAAGTATCCTTATAACATCAAATCACATTTCCCCTGATCAAAAGCTTGCTCAACACATTAATAGCTGAAATGTACACTTATAATGAAAATTTTAGAATTTTTATTCTTGCAGCTCGTATTTGAAGGCTTTCTTATTAATTTCATTATTCTTCAGATATGATTTTATGCTGCCACTGCCTCATAGTTTTGGGCATATGATGCAGCAGTAGAGTGGAAAAGTCCCTGTTGTCTCACAGCTTACAGTTCACGATCACTTAATACCTTCATTTTGTCTACATGTAACTTTCCTGTTAGTTTCTCCTTCTTCAAAGAGACACAACTTTTTCCAGATTAATCCAAGATATATCCTGTGGACATTCTTTGAATACAAAGAAGCTTCAAGTAACATGTCTTTATGGCTTTATCTCTCCAGAATACACACACAGCTCTCTCCCTCAATAGATGCTCATAATTGCTTTTAAATAGCTGTTTCCTGACTTGAGATCAGGGACTTGTGTATTTTTTTCACCCCTATCTTCTTAATGCTTCACATAATGCCTGGCACATTATAGGCACCTAATAAATATTTGTTGAATTAATGGGTGAAAGAATTCCCTCTGGCCTTCAACTGTTTGGGTGAGGCCCACCTATGTGATGGAGAGCAATCTGCTTTACTCAGGGTCCACTGATTTCAATGTTAATCTTATCCAAAAAAAACCCCTCAGAAACATCCAAAATCTTTGACCAAATATGTGGACACTGTGGTCCAGCCAAGTTGACACATAAATTGACCAATACAACATGTTTGAAAAAATAGAGACGTAAATAAACTAGATGAATTGATGGAGAATTTCAATAGAAAAATTAAAATCCATAAAATGAATCAAGGGCCCTGAAGGTTATCTTCTCTTCATTAACACCACAAGACTGCATGCTATTTCAGTTGGCCTTACAGAAGCTTTTGGCCTAGCCCCCCAGCTTCCTGTGCAGCCCTAGGACATAGCAGATATTGCACAGTGAGAAGGAGCCATGCATTTGAGGTGCCAGAAGGTTTCAGGTTGTCACTCAAGTCTTCCACTCCTGCTAAAAACATTGTTGCTTCCCTGTATCCGCATGGAGTTCTTCAGCATGAACTGAGCTGTTTCCTCCCAAGTTCCAAGTGGTGGGTGGTGAAAAGAGAGAAGTTGAAGAGCCTCTAAAATCAGCGGTTCTCAACCTGTGGGTCGCCAACCTGTGGGTTGCGACCCCTTTGGGGGTCGAACGACCCTTTCACAGGGGTCGCCTAAGACCATCGGAAAACACATATATAATTACATATTGTTTTTGTGATTAATCACTATGCTTTAATTATGTTCCATTGGTAACAATGAAAATACATCCTGCATATCAGATATTTACATGACGATTCATAACAGTAGCAAAATTGCAGTTATGAAGTAGCAACGAAAATAATTTTATGGTTGGGGGTCACCACAACATGAAGAACTGTATTAAAGGGTTGTGGCATTAGGAAGGTTGAGAACCACTGCTCTAAATGGTTCTTTCCTCTCTGGAATTGAGGTTAGCTAGTCTTTATATTTTCAGCTCTCTAGGTATCTTTAAAGATATAATTTAATGCAATTTATATAGCTTTTAAAGTTGTATTAGGGAGAACATTAATCTGTTATGACTATTATACCTAGAAAAATAAGTTTTATGTATTTTATTCATCTAATTCAGTGATTCTTGACTATGACTGCTCATAAAAACTGTGTATATGAAAACCTATAAAAAATGCAAAGTCTAGATCACACACCAAATCTACCCAAATTAGAATCCCCAGGTAACTGACCAATGACTATTTCTAACTTCTTTTGTCTATCTACATACATCTCATGTATAAATCTATGGTATATTTTATTTACTCCCTTCTTCCTACATCCACATTCTGTGGGCTATTTTAGCAAAAAAAAAAAAAAAAAAAGGAAGGAGCTAAAATTTATTTATTGATAGAGTTCACCCATTCTTTATGTTACTCACAATTTTGATGCACAAATCCATGTTTTCCTATTTCCACCTTGGCTCGGTTTCTTGATCCTTTCCTTTCCTTGTCCATTTATTTAACAAGGATTTATAGAATACTTTTTACACATGTTCTTGACAATAGGTTTAAGGTAATACAATAATAGCAAGGCATGTAACTTAGTCTAGCTAAGTAGATGGCTGTTTAAGAAGTGATCATAAGCCTGGCTGGTCGCTCAGTGGTTGAGTGTTGACCCGTGAACCAAGAGGTCACCGGTTCGATTCCTGGTCACGGCATGTGCCAGGTTGTAGGCTCAATCCCCAGTAAGGGGCATGCAGAAGGCAGCTGATCAGTGGTTCTCTCTCATCATTGATGTTTCTATCTCTCTCTTCCTCTCCCTTCCTCTCTCTGAAATAAATAAAAACATATTCAAAAAGAAGTGATCACAAAGAGTGTTAGCGACTATTAGTGGTGTGTATGAGAGAGAATAGAGCATGCTAGAGAGCATGATGAGTCTACCACGAGTGGGCGCGCACGAACAGTGTGATTGAAACTTCGTGGCCCATGCGCAGAAGTCAGTATTTTGTGGAAGAGCCACACTCAAGGGGCCAAATCGCCGCCTGTGGCTCGCGAGCCGCAGTTTGCCACCGACTGCCCTAGAACAACTTCCACACTTGTCCTGTTTATGGTCATTATTTTAACATGTATTGGTGATAATTAAATTATTTTTGTTTACCTCTTTACACTAAAATTTAGAGTTCATTTTGTGTATTACAAATATGCCTTGCATTGATTAGTACAGGCTTCTGTCACCATAAGTATTATCTCCTGATATTTACTAGACAGTTCCTTCATAACACTTTGTTTTGTTTGATTGTACTTATTGTCTTCTAAAATATAGTTTTATGTACCTAATTTCCACCCTCTTGTCCCTGAAATTTAAATTCAAAGTGTTCTTGGTAAAGCTGAGCTGTCTCCTGACAAATTCATTATTCTCTGTCTAGGAACTGTGAGAAGTTTTTTGTCCTTGTCATGGGATCACCTCTGTGATAGCATAGACAACTTTCCAGAGCAGCAAGCCTTATTTCCTTTAGTATCATATACCTAGCCAGTTGTCTGTCCCACAAATCCTATTTTCTTTTCTAAAGGCAAAAAGGAAGAGATGAAAATGCTTCCCTAGGACCACAGGGTCAAAAGAGATGCAAAGCAAATTTCTTTGGAACTCTATCTTAATAAGATTATATAAACTGGCCACTACTGGCTCACTGAATTTGTTTTAAATAAATATTCTCTTTTCATAATAAGCCTTCTTCAAAAGCAAAGCAATATCCCAGTCCCATCTCTTCACCCGAGTCATTTGAAACTCCCATTGTATGATGACATGATATTTTTTCTTTAAGATTGAATGTGAAAACCTCAACCATCCCATCAAGCCACAGATCAATCACAGGCACCACACAGAGAAAATTACCATTTGGCAGCATCCATCATCTTTGTAAGTGCTCCCCACCTCTTATCCCACCTGAGTCAGCATCTGTGTTGCTGCTCACTCTTCCCTGAGTCTGAAAGTCAACTAACGGGTCCTTTTCCATTTATTGGGAAAGGACGGGATCACAGAAATATTTTATAAGGGGAAACTGTTTCTTTCCAATCTTGGAGTCTGCTGATGCCGATTTCATACTCACCTGTGGTTTTAATGAGATCGATAAAGAACTGAATCTCCCCTTGTTTATTTATTGACTCCCTGCGCCTCTCTTTCCCTTGCCCCTCCTGATTTTGAAAAAGGGAGATATACCTGTACATAGAGTAGATTTTTATCTGTAGCCTAGGGTGCAGGAAAATGCAGGCTGCATATCTGTGTTATATCTGGCTCATAGAAATACTATCATGTAATCCCACAGTAGACCAACAACTCATTCAAGGCTCTTGAACTTGCTTTGTGATTCCCAGTTTTCTTCATCCCCTATGACTAGTGGTCTTGCTCCCTGAACACCAACTATCAGGTATCTCTTTCTGCTATAAACAAGAAGTTTTATCTGCAGTTGGAGGTGAAGGCATGTATATTTTGTTTGAAAATTTATCCAGGAGAACTGAATGAGTAGTGAATAGCATGCGTAGTTACTAACCAAATGTGAAGGTAGAAGCATGTGGACACGTAAGAAAAGCATCTGTGGTGTGCTAGAGAAAGGCCAGCTAACTATGGCCTATGGGATATATCCAGCCACTTCCTGTTTTTGTATCACACGCTGAGTTAACAATGATTTTTATGTTTTTAAAAATATGTTTTTGTTGATTTTAGAAAGAGGGAGAGGGAGAGGGAGAGAAAGATAAACATCCACGTGAGAGAGAAACATTGATTGGTTGCTTCCTATACCCCACCTTGACTAAGGTTTGAACCTGCAATTTGGGCATGTGCCCTGACCAGGAATTGAACCAGCAACCTTTCAGTGCATGGAGTGATGCCCAACCAATGGAGGCAGGGGGCCAGGGTGGTTTATACATTATTAAATGATTTAAAAATAAAAAAAGGAATAATATTTTATAAAACACAAAAATCATATGAAATTTGATTTTATTTCAGTGTCCCTAAATAAAGTTTTATTGGTACATATTCGTTCATTTACATATTGTCTATGGATACTATACAATGACAGGATGGAATATTCCCAACAGAGACCACATGACCCCTAACGCCTGAAGATTTACTATATGGCCTTTTACGTGAACTGTTTACCAAACTCTGTTCTCGGTGGGACCAGAGCTGTGAGAAACTGCTGGACTGTGATCATGTTCCATCACAATGCCATGCGAATTGGAATAAATACCATCCCCCAGGATTTCCCAGGATGCTTAGAACCTCCCGTGTGCTTCATGCCGTTCCTCTCACTGACAGCGCAGCTATCCCAAACTGACTCACTCTCCTTCATCCCACCTGCCCTGCCACCCTCACAGGTGACCTGTTTTCTACTTTTCATAGAAGAAAAGTGTGTGAACAACCTCAAGCTGCCTCTTTCTCTCATCATTTTATTTGCATGTAGTGCCCATCTTTTCTCTCTTCTGTAGTTCCCAGGTTAGCATTTAAGACATATCCCTCTATCTTTATTTATTTTGTTCTCCTCTAGAAATTTGTTCCATCAAAAATCCTTTTCCTCATCTACATAGCCTCCCTCAACTATTTACTATCTCGTAACATATAAATTCTAATAAGAATTTAAAAAACTATCCCAAATCCCATGACTTCCTATAACCATCATTCTTTCTCTCGTTTTCCTCACAACTAACTTATGAGAGAGTACTCTTTATTCACTTTTTTTTTTAATATGTTTTTAGCCGAAACCGGTTTGGCTCAGTGGATAGAGCGTCGGCCTGTGGACTGAGGGGTCCCAGGTTCGATTCCGGTCAAGGGCATGTACCTGGGTTGCGGGCACATCCCCAGTAGGAGATGTGCAGGAGGCAGCTGATCGATGTTTCTCTCTCATCGATGTTTCTAGCTCTCTATCTCTCTCCCTTCCTCTCTGTAAAAAATCAATAAAAATATATTTAAAAAAATATGTTTTTACTGATTTTAGAGAGTGATGAAGGCAGAGGGTGAGAGATATAGGAACATTGGTGAGAGAGAAACATTGATTGGCTTCCTCCTGCACATCTCCTACTGGAGATCAAGCCTGCAACCCAGAATGTGCCCTGACCTGGAACCAAACCAGTGACATTTTGGTGTTTCGGACAACGCTCAACCAACTGAGCAACACTGGCTGGGCTATTCACTTTTCTTAATCATCCCTTTCACTTCTCAACCCATAGAAATCTTAGGCATAAAGAAGCATAAAATATTTTGGAGAAATTAATCCAAGGTGGGTCTAAAAGACCTTTAAATTCCCTTCTAAGGACTATGAACTTGACCCTACAACTGAAGGCAGCCATTGAAATATCTCAGCCTTTCTCTCATCTATTATTTTTTTTCTAATGCAGTACATGTTTGTCTCCCTTCACATCCTTACATACTTCATAAGAAGTCCCTGACCTATGAATTATAATACAGGATTCCACAAATACTCAGTGGATTAATGGGTCAAGATGATGAGCCTTGCATTCTTCTAGAAAGACTTGAAAAATCCTTCTTGGTCATCAAAAGGAACGACATAAACTGATAAATGTTTTCTAAAAATGACTCATAAAAGAATGAGCAGTGAATTTAATTTGATGAGCCTGGAAGTAGAGCGGTAAGTTAGAAAGTTATTACTACATTCCAGGTGGGCAATAATGATAGGTTGGGCCAAAGCTTCTACTTTATAGCAGAGGGTTTCATGAGGGTCACAAAAATCAGGTAAGATATGAAACTGAGCCCTTTGGGGAAAGATGCTTTTCAATTCCCAATAAAGGCTTCCCAATAAGAGTAACCTTTTCACTTCTAAAGCTGTCACATTCCATTTAGTTCAGAGCATTTACGAGTAACTGTGTACCATTGGAGGCAGTGTTTTTAGGACCTATCTCATCACGCCAATGAGGATTCTTGCTTCTTGTGGAGCTGTTGCCACATGGATGCTCTATTCCATTGACATTGGAAGTCCAAAATCCTAATTTTCTCAAAGTACTCCATAACAAATTTCCGTTACAGTGAACTTCATTAGGGAAGGCAATGAATCCAAATTATCACTCTCCAGTGCCTGGTACATATCACCCCAGTGCCCAGTACATATCACTCCAGTGCTTAATATCACTTAGTATACAGTAAACATTCAAAAATATTTTGAATGAAAAAAGAATGCATGAGGGACCTGTGAACTTGGAAATGACTGCTGTCATCCAGTCAACATTTATTTATTATCTATTAAACATGTTGCTTTGTTCATCTGTATATATGCTAGAACTATGCTAGAGAACTATGCTAGAGTTTTGGGGTTTGAGTGTGATGACAAACTTGCTTAAGTTTAAGGTCTAGTTTTTGGAGATAAACTACCAACGAGGTAATGTACAGTGAATATGTTCTTTGAAAGGGTGATGTTGATGTGCTTAACATCTTCAGAGAAGGAAGCGAAATGCTGAATGAGAATGAGGCTATGTTTTAGCTGAGGCTGAGGGTAAATAATAATTAGGAAAGAGAAGGTGCGGTGGGTGACGCAGCAGAGGTGAAAGAGAAGATGGGGGAGTTAGCAAATTGAAGAAGTTCATTGCTGCTGGAAGAAAGAGTTTAAAAGATCAATTGTAAAAGATGAAGTTAAAGACAAAACAGGTGATGAAGAGTTTCTGCATCGGGGAGTTTGGACTTGATATTGAGGATTGAAAGTGGTGAACCTTTAAAGAGGTTCCCTCCAATTAAGATGGGATTCCATAAGAGATTGAAAATTAGAATACAGAAGAGAAGGAGAGCTCGTACTGTGAGTGGTGGCACTGTGGTTCTGATGAGGTGGGCTTCTGATGGTAATGGTTGGATTTCTGGTGTATATTGTACAATGAAATGATAATACTTTGTGGTTAGTGTCTATAATCATACTGATAACTTTGTAGAATTAAGCTTTTGCAGGTCACCTGTTAAATCAATCAAGACTCTTCATATTCTTTCTATGGGAAAATATTTTTAGAGTAGTTAATTGCCCCCTTAAAAAATGGATTTCAGAAATGCTACCTAATTGTAATTCAGACATTGTTTCTAGGTATGTTATAGGTTTAAAAAACTTAAAAAATATATACAGATGAACAAGATCTTTGAACTATATAAAGTGAGAACCAAAATGTTCTTCAGACATCATGAAAATGTAAAGCTATCTAAGGAGAAACTTGAACCAAATTCACAGAAATTAAATTTAAAAGCAATCAAATTATAAAAAAGAACCAATATGACTCAACAAAGAAATATATATATAGCCCTAACCAGTTTGGCTCAGTGGATAGAGTGTTGGCCTGTGGACTCAAGGGTCCCAGGTTCGATTCTGGTCAAGGGCATGTACCTTGGCTGCGGGCACATCCCCTGTAGGGAGTGTGCAGGAGGCAGCTGATGGATGTTTCTAACTCTCTGTCCCTCTCCCTTCCTCTCTGTAAAACATCAATAAAATATGTTTTTTAAAAAAGAAATATATATATATATATATATATATATATATATATATATATTTGTAAACATTTTATTTTTAATTAACTTGAGAGTTTACATCTTACGTAGAACACCTTAGTATTTTCAGAGGGGCAAACCTCAAATTGTAGGACTTCCGTGAAGTTCTAATCTATCCTGCTTTCAACCCATATTTTGGGAGTGCATACTATATGCAGATCACTATATTAAGTGCTAGGGAAACATAGAAAAGTACTAATGAAAATAGACTACTACCCACAAGGAAAGTTTAACTTAGCGAGAGAGATATACACAAGAAGATAACTAATAACACAGTCTTTGTAATAAGAGAGTAGGAAATGAATTAGTGATCAGATAGTTAAGATCATTGTGGTTCTGAGGAGTGAGCAATTACATTTATCTGGAAGTGTAATATTAGTTGAGTTCTCAATCTTGGATCCGCTTTTAATAAGTAGAGAAAAGAGAGAAGACCATCTGGTTTTCTACTTATCGTGCTATTGAAACCATACTGTAAAACATTTCTGATAACCTCCTAATTGCTATCTCTAATAGCCTTCCCTTAACTTTCCATTTATATCCTCTGCAGAGTTTGACTTTAAAACATCCTCCTTTCCTAGTTTCTGTAATGTTAATTTTTTGAGTGCCAACAAAATGCTATTTGGAGGGGGCTGGACTTTCTTCCAGCTGTAGTGTGGGTCAGAAACATTTCATACATTTTCTATTAGGCCTATTCCTACCTCATTTTATATTATGCCTATTCTCACTTCCTGTTGTTCAGGTTCATTTCCCAGCCACAGGAAGTAGAATTAAGGAAACTGATAGGCAATTTGCAAAGACTAATATAAGGATTGCTCTGTTACATTGCCGGAGGATGGGCTAGACATAGTAGTAGTCTCCAATCTAGGCTGCTCAGAGAAATGGCCTAAATCTGAATATGCTTCTTCCCAATCAAACCCCTTCACTCCTTAAGATTCTGAGTCCCTAGGATTGGGTTAAAGCGGCTACTGGTTAAGGCGGAGGGACAGATAGCAATGATAAATCTTAGGCTAAGTTTTGGGGCCACTCCAGCAGTATTTTATGCTGCACGTAACTGCCTCTAAATTGGGAAAGTGAACTAAGATATGGAAGACATGGCAAAAATCTCTGCATATAGAATACGAGCACAAGCAACTAATTGTCCAGTGCTTGTGTTCCTTTAGTCCTATGACCAGGTTGATGCTCTTCTCCATCTGCCCATTGGTGGAGTGTAATTCTCTTAAAAACCCAGGGGTCATTGTTATGCTTGTGAAATTGTGCTGCGGTCTCTGCATTCGAACCCTTCGTGGGCACTGACCTTTCAGTCTCATTAATTTCCTGTAGGGACACTGGCACCCAAGGCAGTCGAGTTGTGGGGGTTCATTAACATGTGGGGCTCTAATTAGACAGCAAAGGATTTGTTTCTGTCCTCATTTCGATGTCTAACAAAGCTGCAAATATAAGAAATGTAAGACATAAGAAAAAAAGCATAAAACCATAAGTAAAACAAAGAGGCATTGGCATTTCCAGGGCAGGTCTTCAAACCAAAACAACCACCCCGTTTTCCTCCCTCTCACTCTCCTGGGGCCTAATCAGGCTCTTGCAGAAAACTGCATGTGGACGAGATGACACCGTGTGGGAGAGAATCCGAGGGGGTCTGGATCAGGCCTGCAAATAATTATTGATTGGGTTATATTGTCAAGTCCCTCCTGAGTCTGCGGTTCTATAAACAGCAAGTCCACGGGCAGCTGAAAAGAACTAATGTTCCTTGGTGTTGAAAAGGGAAGAAAGAAAAATGTAATAATAATCTTAACAAAAGAAAAAAAATTATAATCTTTATGTCTGGGCAGGATTTTAATGGAATAATGAGTACATTCTCCTTTTCCCAAACAAGAGAGGGAATGAGTTTAGATGGCATCTGGGAGTAGTTGGGTTGGCTAATTAATATGTTGGGGGGTCTTTATGCACAGATTTGGCAGGTAGTTAGTGAGAAGCTCTCTACCTAAAACTGTGCCATGTAGAATCCCCTCCCACGGGCAGTGAAGCAAGCACTTGAGTTTCCAGGAAGCACCCTGAAGGCTGTTAAATGAATTTCCGGCTATGGTGCATTTCTTCCCGCCCTTGGAGATCTTCACAAACACGAAGGAACTCCACCCAACTGAGGTTAAGGAGCTGCCCTGACTTGAGATGGAAAATTAACTCCATAGACTCAGCCAGTACAATGGGTGGCAGATGACCCTCTCCCACCCTCCACCATCAGGTGCTAGGCAACTGAGGTACCCAGGGCAGACACGGTGAGGACACAGCCACCCAGTTCCACATTCAGCATGCCCTTTGCTGTTTTCTTCTCATCTGTGTCTAGACATGCTGGTGTTTGGACCTCTCCATCACTAAGCCCTTCCTTTCTTTCCACCCCTGGGAGCGGGAATTCTGAATACCTAAGGAAAGGGTTCCCCAGGCAAATCTTGACTTGAGAGTGGACCTGCAGTTATATGTCCGCGTTTCCTTGACTTGGCTTTGCTGAGGTCTGGCAGCCTACACAAAGAGGTGGCCTTTGGAAACCCATCTGAGAAAATGGACAGAGAGAAGCCTGCATCCCTGTGCCCGCATGGGGACACCTCAGCATTCTCAGACCTGGCTTGTTGGCCAGCCCCATTCAGAATCAGTGTGTATTAGGTTGGGATAAATAAGTACCATTCAGAGACCAGTCTCACAGAGTTTAACTGTAAATCATGAATAGATACTCAGAGATGGCATTTTTAACTAAAGTTTTTATTTTTTAAGATGGCATGTTAAATAAATGGACTGCCAGTGTATGGCACGGCGTATTGGATAATCCAGTCTCTTATTAACTCTGGGGAACATTTAGAGACATAATATTTAAAATGCTGTTAAGATTTACAGTCTAATAGCAAGAAGCATAAAAAATAAGCTCTGCAAGCTCATGTTAATTTAAATAAAATGGTCCTGGCAGGGCACTCAGCCCAGTGCCTGGCACATTGTGGTTTCATCACGAGTTCATGATTACAGGTAGCTGCTCTGTCCACCGGAGGGTCCCAAGTCAGTCAGGCCCGGATCATGGAGTTGGGTGGGGAGCATACGGGTCATCAGTCCCCTTACAATCCTGCTCACTGCCTTCCTTCCTCTCCCCACCTTATCTGGCTATTGTATTGCCTGTTAACATCATAATCACAGTGGACAAGATAAATTAGTCTTTAATCGTTATTTTTGCTGATTCTTAGGTTCAGTGAATGGTTTAATAAGGAGGATGGTTAGTATTATAATTATTTTTTAAAAATATATTTGCACTGATTTCAGAGAAGAGAGAGGGAGAGAGAGATAGAAACATCAATGATGAGAGAGCATCATTGATCAGCTGCCTCCTGCACGCCCCACACTGGGGATCCAGCAACATGGGCATGTGCCCTGACCAGGAATTGAATCGAGAGACCTCCTGATTCATAGGTCAATGCTCAATCAATCAATGAGCCACGCCAGCTGGGCTAGATGGTTAGTATTATTGATTGAAATTATTTTGGCATTAATTCTTTGCTGCTTTTGTGTTTCCTTTTAAATCCCAAGTGTGAGCGGCACTTCCTCCCTAAGCTCTCTAGACAATTTCTTTCAGTGTGGCCTCCAGAGGCAGTCACTTTGGGGGTAGGGTGGCAGCACATGAACAAAGCAAAACTTTCCTGAGCGGCCTTTAGAATAACAAGGTATTGCCATCTGTGTTATATTCAGAACCCAGTGTTTGCGCTTTAGGCAGCTGAGGACAGTGGTTTGTCCAGAGGCCCTAGTTATCACTAAGAGACCTTCTCAGAGCGGGCGCAAAAGCATGTTAACAGGGTAACCAATGCCATTACTGTGCGTTAGGGGATCCTTTTTAGTTCTGGGTTTCTCTGTACTTTTCCAAGAGAAAGTCTGTGCAATCCCAGATTGTTTTAGATCGGTTTCAGTAATTAGTCGTCTGCAAGTACCTTGCAGGAGAAAATAAGGCAAGGAAAGAAAACTGTCACACCTGCTCGGAGTCCCCCTTGGTTCTCACTAACTAGGGAAGTGGATACCTGATTACCTGGCTTATACCCCAGTCAAAGACATGATCAAAAACATATAAAATTTCTTTGGAAAAACATGTGATGACTTTCAGGATCCTCCCTCCAGCCTTCACCGAATATACCGTGACCCCATCACTGCTCTTGGTCATCTCCATTGTTATTTATTTATTTTTTGAAAGATGTGTCAATCTTTTCCAATTACGCTGACCTGCTGTGCTGTCTTGTAGTTCTGCTCATTTGCTCAATTCTCTTCCCCCTGCCAGGAATTTCCTTCCTGTTGTTTTGCCTGCTGAACTCCTACTCATATTTCACATCAAGATAGAACAGGTAGCGATTTCTTACCCACGCTCTCGTGGTGCCATTATAGTGCCTCAGCCTGTGACAGTCCTGGCATTTATCACATATTCTTGTAATCATCTCTGTAGAAGTCTGTCTACCCTGAGAGACAGACATCTCTCCTCAGGTGCAGAACTATATTTGGTTCCTTCCCAGCACCTAATATGAAGTCGAATCAAGTGAAATTGCTGATATTTGACAATTTGATAAACCTACAGCTATATGACACAGCAATTAATATGGTTCCAGCTGATCCATTGCTGGCATAAAAATCATTAAAATATCTGAAATGAATGAAAAATCCACATCTCTTCATGTGATATGTAACTTTTAAATTTTAATTGCTTCATCAAGGTTAAGAGTCAGAGTGCTTGCTGGTTTCACAAATGATTCAGGAAGCATGCCCTATTTCTCTATTTTCTGCGTTTGTATAAGACTAGTATTAATTCCTTCGTGGATTCATGGTAGAATGTACCAGTGAAAATAAGCCTGGAGTTTTCTTTGTAGAAAGTTAATATTTTTTAATTTATGAATTCTATCCCTTTAATTGGCATAGGGTTTTCAGATTTTCTATTAAATATGTTTTTTTCAAGGAATTTCTTGATTTCATCTAACATCAAACTTACGAACATAAAGTTAGTGCTTTCTCTATTATCCTATTAACCTATTATCTGAGGGGTCTACAGTGATATCCTACTTCCTTCCTGATGCTGGTAATTTCTTCTGTCCTTTTTTCTTCATGATTATCCTTGCTAGAAAGGTTTGTGAATTTTATTAATATTTTCAAACAACCGCTATTTAGGTTAATTGTCCATATTGTTTGCGTCCCAGTGCATTGATTTTTGAGCTTACACATATTACTTCATATCTTTTTATACTTAGGTTTACTGTTGTTCTTATTCTACTTTCTTGAGGGGGAAACATAGATTATTGACTTCATCTTATCTTCTAATAAAGGCATTTCATAAGGTATCAATTTCTTATGAGCATGTTTAGCTGCAACTCTCAAATTTTGACATGCTATGTTTAACTATTATTCAGTTGAAAATATTTTGTATTGTCCCTATGATTTTTATTTGACCCAAGGTTATTTAGAAATATTTATTTTTTAAATTTAATTCCCAAATCAGGCTCTAAAATTTACTCAGGCTTATGGCATGGTCAGGATATGTTTGATCTTGGTAAACGTGCCATATACATTTGAAAAGAATGTGTATGTGTATTCTGTCATTGTTGGGTGTAACCTTTTAAAATGTCAGTCAGATCAAGTTGCTTGATAAGGTTTAGATATTCCTTTTCCTCCTCCCCACCCCCCCCCCCTTTTTTTGCCTCCTTTTTTCTAGCAATTACTGAGTAAGGAAATTAAAATATCCAGCTTTAGTTGTAAATTTGTGTATGTCTCCCTTCAATTATGTCAGTTTTTGCTTCATGGATTTTGATGCTCTTGGATGAACATATAATTTACAATTGCTATGACCTCCAGGCAAACTTCTCTTTTTATCATGTAACAGGTCTCATTATCTCTTGTAATAAACTTTTTCCTGATGCCTGTTTGTCTGAACTTAATACAGCTATGTCAGCTTTCTTAGGCTTGGTCTTTTTCCTTGGTATAGCTTCTTCATCTTTTTACTTTCAACTTGTCTAGATTTAATATTTAAAATGAGTCCTTTGCCGATAGCTTATAGTTAGGTTTTACTTTTTTTTTATTCTGATAATCTTTGCCTTTTAATTGGGATTTTTCTTCTTTTTTTAATCTTTATTGTTGAAAATATTATGGGTTACCCAGTTCTTCCCCCACGCATTGTTTGTCCATGGGCTGTGCATATATGCATGTAAGTAATTTTGTTAATCTCTTCCCTTGCCCTACCTCTTCCTTCTAAAATACGCCATTCTGTTGCACATTTCAATGTCTCTGGATCTTTTCTGTTCATCATTTTAATTTTGTTCATTAGATTCCACATATAAATGAGATCATGTGATGCTTGTCTTTCTTTGACTGCCTTGTTTTACTAGCATAATACTCTCCAGTTCCTTCCATGCTGTCTCAAAAGGTAAGAGATCCTGTTTTTGTTAGTTAGTTTGTTTGTTTTTACAGCTGCATAGAATTCCATTGTGTAAATGTACTATAATTTTTTAAAACCATTCATCTATTGATGATCTTGGGCTTTTTCCAGATCTTAGCTATTATAAATTGTGCTTCTATGAACATAGGGGTGTATATATTTTTTTTTCTGATGGGGTGTTTCAGGCTTCTTAGAATGTATTCCTAGAAGTGGAATCACTGGGTCAAGGGCAGTTCCATTTTTAATTTTTTGAAGAAACTCCACACTATTTTCCATAGTGGCTGCACCAGTCTGCTTTCCTACCAGCAGTGCACTAGGGTTGCTTTTTCTCCAAATCCTCATCAGCACTTGTTGTTTGTTGATTTACTGATGATAGCCATTCTGGCAGGTGTGAGATAGCACCTCATCATTTTAATTTGTATCTCTCTGATAATTAGTGACATTGAGCATTTTTATATGATTTTGGCCATTTGTATGTCCTCTTTGGAAAAGTGTCTATTTAGGTCCTCTGCTCATTTTTTTTTAATTGTGTATATATTTTAATTAGAGCAGAATAGCCAATCAAATACATAAAGAGGAGTGCTAATATAATTAATAAAATGTATAAAGCTATTATATAAAATTATTAACATTTTTAAAAATCTAAGAATAATGTATTAGATGTCAGTCTAACTTACGCTCATGCAGTCAAACTTTCCTCCATATGTTTGTATTTGCTTCTTCATAAATTAAAAGTATATATCCCTCTTAGTCCCTGGAAAACAGGGCAGTGACTATAACATAACCTCTGCCATCAGCCGTCTACTCCTTACCTTATGAATGCTCTGCTTAGGCCCTGCTATCATATTTACCCTAGCAATTTGAAATGGGCAGTCTTAGAGAAGCAGATTGTAGTATATCCATAGAGTTGAATGCTACGTTTCAGTAAAGAATGAAATAAAATGCACCAAAAAGAACACATGCTCTCACCTTTCATTAATGCCAAGTTCTAGGACAGGCAACACTAAGCTATGGTGGTAAGAATCAGAACAGTGGTTTCCTGTGGGTCAGAGAAGAGGACTGACTGGAAAGGGATAAGAGAAAATTGCCAGAGTAATCATAATGTTCTATAACTGGGTTTGTGGTTGGTGGTTATTCATTGAACTGTTGAGTTAAATTTGTTAGTTTGTGTTCCTGTACGTTAGGTTGTATGAGTGCTTTATATATTTTGGAATTTAACTCCCCATCAGATGTACCATTGGCAAATATGTTCCCCCACGCAGTGGGTTCCCTTTTCAATTTGATGCTGGTTTCTTTTGCTGTGCAGAAGCTTTTTAGTTTGATGTAGTCCCACTTGTTTATTTTTTCCTTTGTTTCTCTTGCCGTAGGCGATGGATGTATCTGTAAAAATTCTGCTAAGTGAGATGCCTGATATTTTGCTGCCTATGTTTTGTTCTAGGATTTTTATGGTTTCACAAATTACATTTAAGCCTTTTATTCATTTTGAGATTATTCTTGTGTATTGTATAAGTTGATGGTCTAGTTTCAGTTTTTTGCACGTATCTGTCCAATTTCCCCAGCTCCATTTATTAAAGAGATGGTTTTTACTGCATTGTATGGTCTGGCCTCCATTTTCAAATATTAATTGAGCTTAATGGCTTGCGTCAATTTCTGGGTTCTCTGTTCTGAGCCATTGTGCCTGTTTTTGTGCTAGTACCAGGCTGCTTTGATTACAGTGGCTTTGTAGTATAACTTTATATCTGGTATTGCGATCCCTCCAACTTAGTTCTTCTTTCTCAGGATTGCTGCAGCTATTTGGAGTTTTTTGGTTCCATATTAATTTTTTGGAGAATTTGTTCTAGATCTGTGAAACATGCCATTGGTATTTTAACAGGGATTGCATTGAATCTACAGATTGCCTTAGGTCAGTGATGGCGAACCTTTTGAGCTTGGCGTGTCAGCATTTTGACAAACCCTAACTTAACTCTGGTGCCGTGTCACATATAGAAATTTTTTGATATTTGCAACCATAGTAAAACAAAGACTTATATTTTTGATATTTATTTTATATATTTACATGTCATTTAACAAAGAAAAATCAACCAAAAAAATGAGTTCACGTGTCACCTCTGACACGTGTGTCATAGGTTCGCCATCACTGCCTTAGGTAGTATGGCTACTTTAATGATGTTAATTCTACCAATCCATGAACATAGTATATTCTTCCACTTGTTTATATCTTCCTCTATCTCTTTTTCCATGTCCTGTAGTTTTCTGAGTATAAATCTCTTACCTCCTTGCTTAAATTTATTCTAAATTTAGAGAAAAGCTCTCTATTTCATACTTGCTTGGAAAAATTTCACTATTCATGGAATTCTGGGCTGACTTTTTTCTTTTAGCAATTTAGAGAGTTGTCCTGTTATCTTTCACTAGAGGCCCAGTTCACGAAATTTGTGCATGGGTGCGGTCTCTAGACCTGGCCAGCTATCTAAGTGTGAGTGTCTGGCATGGGAGGGCAGGTCCCAGCTGACCTCTGGGCCCTGGGCAGCACCAGGGCCCCCGGGCCTCCATGTGCCCTCCTCCACCTGAGTCACGTGCCAGAATCCCCATGCAGAGATGTGGTGAGCACAGCCAGACGCCGCGGACCAAGACACAGCATGGGCCTCTGGGCCACCCAATGGCGCTGCATGGAAGCCAGGCGGGCAGCGAGCTCTATCCCGGCTGGTCTCACATACTGGCTCTTGTGCAAACACACGGAGAGCCCAACTGGCCCCTGCAGTCCCAGCGGCTGAGGCTCGGCTCACCAGGAAGAGGCCATGCGGGTGTGGGTCAGGCTTCTCGTGAGCACCTGGCACCTGAGTGCTGGGGGCTTCCCCGGCATGTGCAAGCCCTGGTGTCCCTGGGAAGGGTAGCAGGGGGAGTGAGAGCGAGCTCCAGGACACCCAGCATTCTCAACACACCTCTATCCCTGTCACCCCGCCCCCAGGTAGCCAGCGAGAGGTTGCAGAGTGTTGATGATGCCTGCAATGTTCTGCACCGGCTCCTGGTGGTCAGTGCATGTCATAGCAAACGGTCAAACTCCCGGTCTCCCAGTCAAACTCCAAGTCAAAGGACTGCCTGAGGGGACAATTTGCATATTAGGCTTTTATTATATAAAATACTCTATTGTTTTAATGAGAAGTCAGAGAACTGTTATGATTCTTACTTGTATTCATTGTGCTCTTTTTCTTTGTATTCAGCAATTTCCTATGATGTGCCTAGATTTGTTTCTTTGTAGTTATCCTTTTTAATGATTGCTAAAGTTATTGGGTTTATATATTGGTGGTGTTTTAAAAATAAAATTTGGGACATTCACTGTCATTTTATCTTTAAATATTTGTCTTCCCATAATACATCTTTTTTTTTTTTTTTAATTTGGGACACCAATTACACATAAATTAGCCAATTTGATAGTGTTCTCTGTGTATCAAAGACTCTATTTACCTTTATTAAGTCTTTTTGTTATACTAATTGGGTAACTCTACTTATTAGGAAAATCTTTTATTCATTAGGTAAATATTTTATTAGATAAATGTATTTATTTGTTAGTGCACTGATTTTTTAATGTCATCTTGAATCTGTTAATGAGTTCGCCTAGTCAAACTTTCATTTCTGTGGTACACTTTTGCATTCTAGAATTCCCATTTAATAATTTTAAAAATAGTTTTCACTTATTTGTTGAGATTCCCTATCTGCTTACTCATTTAGCATATTTTCTGTAACTTTATGAAGACATTTTTGTTGATTTGCTAATCTATTTATAATAACTGCTGTAAGTATGTCTGTTAAACTCAGTATTCGGGTATCTTGGATTTAATTTCTAATTGGTTGCTCTTTTTCTAAGTACAAATCACATTTTTCTCTTTCTTTTTATGATTATTGATTTTTTATTTAATATTGGAATAATGGATTAAAAAATTGTCAGCTCTCTAGAGTCTGTTCCCTTACTCTGAAGACTATTGATTTTTGTTTTAGCAGGCAGTTCAATTACTGGCTCATTGCATTGATCTAATTTACCAAAATTCAGCCTCCAAATTCTGTATCCTCTTTGGATCGTGTTAGGGCTTCTTTTTAGGATTTACTGAAAGGATCTAGTGTAAGTCCTTCTCTATATGTGGTTCTAACTCCTAAGGACCACCTTTTTGGTGTCTCAGCTGGAGCCCAGTGAGTTAAGAAGTAGAGCTATTCATTCTGGCAGGGTCCAAACTCCAAATCTCTGGGCATTACTTCTCCCCCCACCCCCCGCCCCCTGCAGTGCCTATGGTACCTATATTCTGTTCTTAATTTCATTAGCAGCTGCCATCTGACTGTCTGGCGCAGTGGGGGACCCCCTCAGTCACAGACTTGTAGGGGACTCCCAGAGAGACTTCTGAGGCTTTCTTTTGTATAAGTTCCTCTTCTCCAATTTCCACCTGTGGACCCCAGCATCTCCAGCTGCCCTGAACTGTGATCTCTGCTGCCTCATCTCAGCAGGAACCCAGTGTTCCACTGTGATACCCAATTTCTACAATGTGGTTGGGAAATTGTTCTGAGATAGAAACCTGGGCAACTGTGAGACTTACCTTCTCTCAACAATTGCAGTCTGTTGTTCATTGTCTGAAAGCAGCTGTGCCATGTATTTGATAGCTGTTCATTGCCAGAGGGCTAGTCTAATATAATTATCCATTATGGCTGGAAGTGGATATGAAGTATGTAATCTGTATCATTATCAGGAAGGGTGATGTCTCTTCTTAGTAATAGTACTAAATAGTAAGAGTTAATAGTTACATGGTTTACATTGCTTTGAATGCCTTACTTATTAAAATAAGTAGAGGCCCGATGCACAAAATTTGTGCAGGGGGCTGAGTCATTGTGGCCCCACGGTCCTGCCCCCTGCCCACTGGAAGATCGTTCCACAGTCCGGTCTAATTAGCATATTAGCTCTTTATTATATAGGATTCCATCTTCACAACCATCTGTCTTAGATACTCTTATTGTCTCTCTTTTTCAGTGAAGAAATTGAAGCACAAGTAACTTGCCTACATCGATAAATTTACCAAGTTATTGAGTCATTCACTGCTTTTAGCTCCTAAACACTGACCAGTATTACCTTCTGGTAAAAAGGGGCTCACAACTAAATATGGGGAAATGATCAGAATAGGAAGCACATTCAAATTCATTAGTAAATGACTGAGTATTGTAAGTTGAATCATAGTGAGTTTGGCTTTAGGGTTTTGGCTTCCTGCTACCAGTCCCACTATTTTAACCCCATCCCAACAGGTTGTTCTGTATTCACCATTAAGTACTACACAAATGCAGAGAAAGTGCTTGGAATAATAGTGAGATTCATTCTCATTCTCTTCCATACTCCCACCCATTGCTCTCCTTTTCTTTGTTTGGATATGAGCTCATAAATATGTCACCAAAAGAAGCTAGGTTAAGATGTAAAGCTTTTGCTGGAATAATGTATCTTAGATTGGTCATTTGATCTATCTGTGACAAGTACGAAAACACATGTGCATTGATTTTTTTTTGGAAAAACGTATTTCTAAGTGTAATTTAATAGTAGTATTGAACATAGCTTTCTCTGGTGGGGAGAAGGTGGGGAGAACAGATGAAGAGAGAGAGCTGCTAATGGCGTTTTCCTAATGCAATTGCTCAGGTCAGTGGGAAGCTGCCACAGCTTAATGCACTTGCTGTGTGAGTGTGTCATCATGTAGAGAATGAAGCCATTCTAAGACATGGAAGCAACAGCAGCTCGTTAGAGCAGGAGCTTATTAAAGACCTGCTATCAAGCAGTTATGATCATTCGAAGAAAGAAGTTATGGTTCTTATTTTTCCACCTTCAATGCTAAGTCAAATCTAAGTGCTAGGAAGAAAAAGCATGTAACTATCAAAAGAGAGTGGGAGATGGACAATGAATTGCTTCAAAGACCACTCTCTTCTATTCTGCATTCACCTGTGAAAATTTGTCTTCATTTCTAGATGGAAGTGAGGAATTTATGCTTTAATATGTTTCTGGAACAAGAAGAAAATTTAATCTCTAAAATGTTTTGCCCTGATATACTCAGGATAGGAAAGTAGTCCCTTCATTGAAACCACACCTTCTGATGTTGAGAATAACCCAATTCTGGGGCATATTCTAAATTCATATTTATTTTCTGCTGTTGATTTTGTTATGTTCAGGGTACACAGTGCAGAAAATCTCTCTAATAGGGAGATAATTTAGACATTGTAACTGGATTATGAAAAATCTTTTAGAAGTAATTTCTAAGAAATCCTTATGGATGTGTTTTTTTTTTCATTCATTCCTTGAACACATGTTCACTGTATACTAGAAGTGAGTAAACACAGATCATATTGAATAAGTATGGTGGTGACTCATGATGAAGCGGCAAAAAAGTACAGAATAACCACGTTCATATAAAAGACTGTAGATTTAATTTAAACTAGAGTAGGAAGACATGGGAAAGGCTTTACTAGAGGCTAAGGGGTGGCATGATCTTATGTATATTGACTGGAGGAGATAACTCTATATTGTGGGCAAGAGAGAGACAAGGGGAAAGAGCGATGAGGTCAGAGATGGTGATGACTTGGAGTAGTGAAGCTGCAGAAAAGTAGATGTATCCCAGATATAAATTTGAGTCAGGAGCAAGAAAGTTTCCTGATGGTCGTGAACAAAAGGGAGTAACCATGAATATATTCTAAGATATTTGGGTTGAATTTGATGGTAAAATTTAGGGGGATAGTAAAGGCTAGATTCAGGGCAACAGGGGTGATGGTGGGGAAGTGATAGGTTTGGAGGGAGAAATCAAGAGTAGTACTTGAGAAATGATAATTTTGAAATGCCTTAGACATACTGAAGTGGAGTTCCCAAAGTTGGCAGTCTGATTCAGTACAAAATGTAATTGCTTTGCGGGCAGGGACATCATCTGTTGTGTATGACAAGCCCATGTAATACCGTGTGGCTCATCATAGTATGCAATAAGTATTCCTGAAATGAAGGAGTCCGGTGCTCAAAGGACAGGCTGTGACTTGAATGTAAGAGGCATCAGCATCTATTTTAAACACACAAAAGAGAAAGCTCAAGATGAGAGAACATTATCTATTTTTCTCAGTTTCTTTCCTTTAAATAGCAGTTTCAAATTAGAATCTCAGAGCTTTCTTAAATGCTCATATTGGATGCAATTTATTTATTTGGATTGGCAAGTTTCTTAGAATTGTAGGAATAGACACAATTAGTGTTCCTATTGTTTGATTATACTTGGAGTTGGTTATATCTCTTTCTGGTGTATCGGGAGAGTGAAAGAGAACTGGGCTTCTCATTCTGGAAGGCCTAATATTCTCCACAAGCATGCATCTTTAAGACTTGTCCCAGTTCTGGTATAAAAGTATCAGGTGGAAGTCTGTGTCAAAAATATTTCTACAGAAGAACTACCAGTTGGTTCTTTGAAAATACCGATAAGATTGACAAACCTTTAGCTAGTCTGATCAAGAGAAAAAGAGAGAGGACTTGAATACTACTAAAATTACAAATGAAGAGGGGCATCACTACAGACCTAACAGTAATTTAAAAAAATTGTAAGGAAATCTGATGAACAACTATATGCCTATAAATTTGATATCGTAGATTTAATGGGAAATTTCTCAGAAAGACACACACTGCTAACATTGGCTCAAGGAGAAATGAAAAACGTGAGCAAACCTGTAACCTGTAATAATAATCAAAACACAATCCAGGGAGAAAAGCTCAGGCCCAGAGGGCTTCGCTAGTGAATTTCACCAAACATTTAAAAAGGAATAGCATCAATTCTTCCCGAAATTTCCCCCCCAAATAGAAGACAAGATTCAACACAATTTTTAGCAAAATCCCAGCAGACTTCTTTTCTGAATTAGATAAGCTGATGATAAAGTTTATATTGAAATATAAGGGGCCCAGAATAGCCAAAACAACCTTTAATAGTAACAAAGCTGCAATAAGCAAGAAAATGCAATTATGGCTTAAGGATAGACACTAGATCAATGGAACAGAATTGAGCCTGCAAATAAATCCTCATATTTACAGTCAATTGATTTTTGACTTGGGTTGCCAAGACTGTTCAATGGGGAAAAGAATAATCTTTACAACAAAGGGGGCTTGGACAACAATATAGGGAAATGAAAATAATGTAGTTGGAATCTTTTTCACACTGTAGACAAAATTTAATTCAAAATGGATGAAAACCTATATGGAATGGCCATGAATAATATGTTGCATTGGGTTGGCATCAATCTATACATACCTTTTGTAATTTTTTCTTTTTCTCCCACTCATAATATTTATGATTTAGCCACAGGTAATTGTGGTTCATTTCTTTGAAATCCTTTCTCCTAATGATGGACATTTGGGATATTTCTGATCTTTTGCTCTTGTAAAGCAATTTCCATCTTTGTACAGGCCTTGTACATATGCTTTGTGTATGCAGGATATCACTGCATACATGTGATGGATTCTCTAGGGCATATACCAAGATGTGGAATTGTCAGATGTATGAGTATTTTTCGATTTTCTAGCTAGTGACAAATTCTTCTCTAAAGTGACTTTTTTCTTTTAACCAATTAACTCTTTCAACAGGAGCATGTGGGATTTCCTCTTTCTTCATATTTTATGACAATTGGTATTGTCAGACATTTTCTTTCTATCTGTGCCTCTTCCTCTACCTTTTCTTCCTTTCCCCTTTCTTTTTCTCTAGCTTCTCTCCTCCTCCTCCTCCTCCTTCTTTTTTCTTCCTCTGCACTCTGCTCTCCCTCCCATCTTTGCTGCTTCTCCCCCTACTTACTTTCTTTATCTCAATCTGAAGAATGTGGACTCATTCTTGATTTAATTTACATTCCCATGTTTCCTTGTGAAGATGCACATTGATTTTGTCCATTCAAGCTTATTCTTCTGCTTTTTGTTTCGTATACATACACAAAATACAAATATAGATTATTATAAAGCTATATATTTCAGTAGAATACATATCATATCTTCTCACAGTTTATGGGTGGTCATCTGACTTACCTGTCCACATACATTCATCCATATTTTCTTCTGGACCTCTTAAAACTCTCAGTTCATCAGGAGATGAATGTTTTGTAAGTGGTTTAAGCAATGGGTCTAATGTGTTTTTGTAACATAGAAAGTAAATTTTCCTATTACCATTTATTAAATAGTCTATCCTTCCCACATTACATTTCAGTGCCACATCTGTCATATATATATATATATATATATATATATATATATATATATACATATATATATATATATATATATATATTTCATTGTTCTATTTTCTATTACACATCCATATCTTACTCTTTATATAATTGTATATTAAATTATTTCTTGATTTGGACATGACCACCAAGTCTTTCTTTTTTCTTCTTCTTTAAATTTGTATTGACCTGTTTTGGACCACTAGTTTCTAGGAGAACTTTAGAATCTGCTTACAAAATTCTATAGGGTATCAGAATCCATGATATTATAATACTTCTATGAAATTACCTTATATAAGTAATATAAATAATAAAATTGTAATATGTGTATTATGTAAATAAATAGATCATGTTCCACCTTATTTTATTTCTTCTGCTTTCTTTAGGTTTACTATAGTATTCTTTACTAATTTCTTAAAGTGAACATTTAGATAATAAAAGTTTTTAAAAGTATACATTTAAGGTTATACATTTCATTTTTTAAATAGTGCTCAAGTAGTTTTATACATACAATTTATAATGTCATTTGGATCTACATATTTTCTACTTTTCACCATAATTCCTTTGACCCATGGATTATTTAGAAATGTTTTGCAGTACTTAAACATAAGCTTGTGCCTATTTTTTCTCCCCAATTTTTACTTATTGATGAGCAATTTTATTTCATTTTGTTTACACTGTGTGGCCGGCACACAGCGATTCTGTGTTAGATGTTTGAGATTAAGCTCATATCTTAGGATGTGATCATACATTTTAATTGTGTCAGATCTGCCTGGAGAAGGTATGCAGTTTCTACATTTGGGGAACAGGATTTTATATGTTTATTTAGTCAAATGTGGTTATATTCTGTATGCCTGCTGTAATGGTTTCTGGGAGAAGTGCATTGAAAACTTACACTGCAATTTGGAACTTTTTCAATTTCACCCTACAATTTGCTACAATGTACCTCATAAGGTTGTGTTGAGTTAATGAGTCAGTTATTGGGCTTGAAGTCTGACATAGGCAACACTCAACAATATTAGTTGCTTGATCTATTTTGTCATATTAGCATTGCTGTAGCGGGTTACCCTTTAAAACTATTGGGCTCTTTTCATACTTTTTTGTAAACTTCAAGATCTCTATTTTATGTACTCTCTTGTAAATAGTATATTGCTGGATGTGTGTGTGTTTATGTGTGTGTGAAATATATTTCTAATGAAGATAGATAAGATATTTTATCCCTAATTTAGAGAATGCATATTCTCTTCAAGTATATCTAATACATAGTAAAAATAAAACTAACCACATTCTTAGTCATACATTGCATATTTATATATGTAATTTCTATTACAATATAATATTACATTATTTACATTAATATTTAATATCAATATCTAATATTTATATTGATGTATTCTTATATTAAACAATTATGTGAATCAACTTAATTTTTAAAGTTAATTGATGCCTCTCTCTTTTCCTAAACACTAGTTTTACCACAGGATATTTTAATTCTTATCATACTTTTTTAATAGTCAATCTTATTTATAAATATTAGTGTACTTACAAATTTTTCTTTGACCACTGCTTCCTACATTCTGTCTTTATTCTGGATTTAAATTCCTTTTCGTTGTTGTTGTTTTTGAAGTATAGCCTTTAGTAATGATCTGCAACTAACAAATTCATTTTTCCTTTTTTAAACAGCTTTATTGAGATATAATTTATATATCATGCAATTGATTTTAAATGCACACTCCACTTTTTTAGCATATCCACAGATGTGTGCAAACATCACTGAAATCAATTTTAGAACATTTTCAGTACCTTTAAAGAAAACCCTGCACCCCTCTCCCCTTGATCTTACCACTCCCACCACCCCTAGCTCGAAACAACCACTAACCTGCATTGGTCCTATAGCTTTTCTTGTTCTTGATTTGAATATAAATGGATCATATTACATAATGTGTAGTCTTCTATATTATCATAATCATATAATAGGTCACCCTTTGCAACTGGCTTCTTGGAGCATATATCAATACTTCATTCTGTAGCTACGTAATGTTCCATTGTATAAATTTAAAATTGTGTTTCTCCCGTTATCAGTGTGTGGACATTTGCGCTGTTTCCACATTTTGGCTCTCATGAAAAAGGATGCTATGAACATTCATGCACAAGTTTTTATGTAAAAGTGTTTTCTTTTTCTGATTTATAAAAAGGAATAGAATTTTTGGGTCATATGGTGACTGTCTATTTAACTTTTTAAGGAACTGACAAAATGTTGACCAAAATATTTGAATCAGTTTACATTTCCACTGGAATAGTTGAATCAGTTTACATTCCCACTGGCAGTGTCTCTTTGCTTCCTTTCTCCAGGTCCTCACCAACACTTATTATCATTTTTATTACCACCATCCTAGTTCTTTTGAATTGGTCATTGTGGTTTGGATTTCCATTCCCCTGATGAGTAATGCTATTTAGCATTTTTCTTCCAATATTGGCAAAATGCATATCTTCTTTGGAGAAATGTCTCTTAAAACCCTATGCCCATTTTTCAATTGTGCTGCCTTTTTATTATTGAGCTTTAAGTGTTCTTTATACATTTCAGATACAAGTGTTTTTATCAGACATCCTTTCTTTCCTGTGAGTTTTTTCAATTTTTATGATGTCTTTAAAAGCCCACAATTTTGAAATTTAATAAAGTTTAATTTAGCTTTTTTTTCCTTTTGCTGCTCATACATTGGTATCATGTCTAAAAATTATTTGCCAAATTTATAGTTACAAAAATGTACCCTTATGTTTTATTCTAAGAGTTTTATAATTTTAGCTTTTACATTTGGATCTATAATCCATTTTGAGTTATTTTTTTTTAAAATCCAAATTCATTCTTTTGCATGAAGCTAGCCAGTTTTCTCAGTACAGTTTGTTAAAAAACCTGTTCTTTTCCCATGTAATCAGTTAACCATATATGTTCATTTTTGTGCTCGGAATTCTATTTCATTTATCTATATGTCTATCATTGTGGCAGTACTATACTCTCTTGATTACGGTTGCTTTGTAGTAAGTTTTGTAATCAGGAATCTGTATCCCACTTTGTTCTTCTATTTCAATATTGTCTGTATCTCTTAAAATTCTATATGGCTTTTAAAATAAGCTTGTTAATTTCACAAATTCATTCTTTGGGTGATGGGGACTTTATTCGGGCTTCTCTCATGTTTATGATTTATTTTTGTAGAAAAATGTAGATTGACAATTTTTCTTTTTTTCAGTTATCTTACTAATTTGGCTACATTATACATTACTTGATGTTTTTGCCCTATGATTTTGCTGATAAAAATATGTTACTGGTCTAATTTTTGTTCTTTTAAGATTATATGTTTTCTTTCTTGTTACTTTTAAGGAAAACCCTGGGTCTTTGATGTCATGCAGTTTAATTAGGATATATCTGTTTTTGTTTTTGTTTTTTTCCTGCCTAGGATTGAATATTTTTCATGAGTCTAAGGTTTCATGCCTTGCTTCTGAAATCCCTATTGGTAATATGCTGTTGACCTTTTTATTTTATATTTTATGTCTTTCATATCCTCCACCCTTTATTTATATTGCTATTGCTTCATCTCTCCATGATATAGTCTCTATGAATTACTCAAATATATTTTTAATATTCTTATTATACTCAACTGTATATAATCCACTGCTTAGCCATTGAGTTTTAAATTTAATAACTATCCTTTTTGTATTCTGGAATGCTATTATTTCCAGCAGTGATTAAAGGAACATGCTAGATCAAGACAGCCTTGGTTCCAGTCCTGACTTCACTGCTTAAGAACTGTATGATCTTGAGCAATATTTAATCTCTCTGTGCCTTTGTTTTCTCATCTCTAAAAATAGAGTTCTACATGTGTCTACCTCAAAGGATTGTTTTAAATACTAGATGACTTCGATGAGATAATACATACAAAAAGCTCCCCTCAGTGTCTAGCATTTAGTAAAGGCTAAGATTTCTTTTCCTAACAAAGCTGTCTATATTCTTTTTAAAAGAGTCTCCCGTTATCTCTATTTCTTCCTTTGTTGTTTTAATCCCTTTGAACTTAGTAGCTGTGTTGGCTTTAACCTCTGGTTGTGATGTGCTGGTTGTCCCTTTTGTCTCTTCCACTGACTCAGGGCGGAGTGGTTTGTAACCTCGATGGTTGTAATTTTCTGTGGCATGCTCATGTCCGTGGAAATTGTGTATGTACTGGTTTCTCTGTTTCCTGTGTCCCACGCATGCACCTGGGCCGTGGCCCTTCTGTGTTTGTTTCATGGAAGCCTTAGGTAAAGGTCCTAGACCAGAGTTCATGGTTTAGTACCAGGTGATTTTAGACACTCTAACTGCATGTGACGTGGGTTTTTAAAGATCTGGTTTCTCAATTGCTTTTACTCAGAGTTGAGGGCAGACTAAGGCTCTGCTTCTCTGGGTTGATAGATCGAGTTTCTCTGTTGTGTTTTGGTTTGGTTTTCTGTGACATTGAGGAGCCTTTGGGAGCAATATGTTCATACTGCCTTCCAATATTGCATGAACTGTTGCCCACATCTACTTCTGTGTGAGCAGTTAAACCTTCTCTGCTAGCCCCAGAGTCCATATCTCAGTTTAATGCCCCCTCAATTTCAGCTCACTGCAGGGCTGTAGTTTTACTTTATTTTCATGGCACCAAGGAAATAGTTCCTCTTCTGAAATTAGGCCTGTATTTGATTATGTTTGTCCGACTCTATTATAATGCATCTAACATTCCTGCAGGAGGAGGACCTCGGTCTGTATTACCTGAGTTCTCCATGCTGCTGAACCACGGCCCCCATGCTGCTTCTTTATGCTTTAGTTTTAGAGAAATTCAGCAATGTTGGGCTGCCTACTTGGCTAGCCCTGTAGCCTGTACAACTCATGGAATTGTTCTCTAAGATTTAAAAGAATGGGAAACAAAACAAAATCATGTTGACATGACAGGCCCAGTCCTGCATGCTCGCCTTATATTTTCCCAATGTTTAATATTATTAGTATTTCCACCAAGTAGACAGGGAAACTAAGGCTCATGGAGATTACAGCTGACTTTAGAATCCATGTCTGTCCACACATCCTCCTGTCCCCTTAATGCAAAAATGAACTCATGGACTAAATAAAATATTTAACTCTCTGACTTAGCAAATAAAGCTTGTGATAATGATGAACTACATATTATTTTCCAAACTCAGAGCTCCATTATCATTATCCTTATATGGTTCAGGTAGGCTTTGCACTATGGGTTGGTATCTAGCAATATACAAATTTATATGTGCTTGTCAATATAGATTTATTCATTCTTTCATTAGTTTGTTCATCTAACAGTTACTGAGGTCCTCTTGGGTACCAGCAGTGGACTAGGACCTACGGCAGTGTTGGCCTTACCTAGGCAAGAGGGATGCCTGCGCTGGATCTTCCCCTCTACCCGTCTGGTTGTAGCTCTTCCCTTTAAGGGAGGAATATGTCGATCCAGAGGACATGGCCACCTCGATCCTGGGGTCTCCCTTTATAAAATGCTCTGACTATTAAGGTAAATTTATTGCCCAAACTCTTCCAACCCCGTCCCCAAGACTGTGCTTTCTAGACACGTGGAATCATCCATGGGTGCACCTCTAGGCTCTAGTGGTGGGTGTCTGCAAGGATGGTGGACAGAGCTGGAGGAGTGACCAGGGGTGTCCCCGTGCTTGCACATGGGTCCTTCCTAGAGCAGAACAAGGTGGGCCGAGGGGAAAGGGGAGGTTAGGAGAGGGCTGGGAACCAGGACAGCTCTCCTCGTGCCACACATCCCAGCAAAGAGCTGGGGAATCCAGCGTTTCTAAACCTGGCCCTGGGCTTGACATTGCAGGATATCATGAAGAAATATTTACCAGGGTTAGATCATTGAATATATTTTAATTAACAAATGAATGACTTGCTTTATAACTTTAAAATGTTCAGACCTGACGTGTGGGCCTCCATTTGAACTCTTGCCCTGGGCCCTGCAGCTGTTGGGAGTGTACAGAATTCCGTTCTAGTACCAGAAACAGATTCTTACAGAGAGCATTAGCGTAAACTGTGCAAGTGCCATGCAGAAACATGCTCAGGGTGTTATGGGAATATAGGAGGGCAACACGAATTCAGCCGAAGCTTCCATGGTAAGGAGGAGTTTGCTGGAGCTATAAGGAAACGGGGAAAGCAGATATTTGAATCGGTGCGCACAACAGCATGGGGGATTTCAAGAGGAGTTGCACTGCAAAGAATGGACACATAAGCAAGGAAATATCTGTAATTAGTCAGCTGTGAGATGAGGCTGGCTTGACAATTGGTTCCCGAGGGACTTCGGAGGGCTTTGTCCAGTACCTGACCTCACCCCTGGGTGTAGGGAGCCACTGCATCACTGAGAGCAGATAGAGACACAGACAGGCCTCGGTGTCACCTGGATGCGAGGGGCTGCAGGGGCCAGAGGTTGGCCGGCAAGATGGGAGGCCAGGAAGGTTTACAGAAAGCTGTTAGAAGCTGAGGAGGCCCGGTCCAGCAGCAGCAGGAGTGAGAGACGGGGACATAGGGGAGAAATGCTAAGGAGATGACATTGCATCACAAGCACATGCTTCATGGTCGTGCTGACAACTGCACATGCCTGACAGGCAGTCACGTCCAGGCTGCCTCTAAGTTAGACCAATAGACTTGGCATTGGCCCCAAAGAGCAGTAAACACCCCCCACTAATCAGAATAGATTCTGTCCTCTCGGCCGGTGCTAATCCTGCCTCCTTCGCAAATGATGTCGAACAGTTCTCAGACGTGTCAGATACATACCCTTCGGCTCTAAGGACACAGAGACTGAATGAGAGAGGTCCCTGCCCTGGGATAGTCTTTAATATTTGATGAGAAGCTGCATAAATATTTTCTTGTGCATTAGAACATCTGCATATAGAAGACTGTGCATTGGGAGTAGAGGACCCATGATTCCTTGGCTGGATCCTGACTGTGGGAAAGGCACAGGGGTAGGTGTCTGTTTTTCTGATTCAGGACCAGATTGTCCCTGATGCTTGTGTGGCTGCCTCACCTGTTGGGATTTCAGGTGAAAGGCACAGGGCGGGTCAGGGCAAGCGGTTGATTCCAATGAGTCCCCCATGTACCAACCCTCCCAGCGGCCATGGCCCCTCTGTCTGGGGCAGTGGAGCGATGGGGCTGGAGATGCCCCCAGACTCTGATGGGTAGTCCCCAATGCTGCTGGGCCCTGAGTTTGCCACCACCCTTGTCTCTTGGATCTAAATTCACAGAACCTGCCTCATGTAAATGGCACTTCATCTGCTGGAAATGTGAATCCTGTCAGGAGCCCTGGGCCCCGTCACGCTTATCAGAAATACATTATCAGCTGGGGTTTAGCAGAGGCTGGTGCCCTGTGCAGTCCCTGCCCGGCACATAATGAATAATGAAAACTCCACGCACTGGAGACAAACACAACTGACAGGCAGGGTGTCGCTGCAGCCACCTTTTCACTTGGTTTCCTGTGACGCACCAGCTCCTGCAAGGGTTTCCACTTCACTGGGCAGGGCTGGCATCGGGGTGCAGGGTAGGTGGGGCTGTGCCCCCCGCAGCCTCTCTTCCCTTCCCGATCTTCCTTTAGGCTTCCCATGCCCAGCAAAGGTGGCGTTTCAGAGGAACCTATAAGAGCAGAAAGAAAAGCTGTATAAATGCCCACAGCCCTCTTCATGGACATGAGTGCTGCGGGGACAGGGGATCCACCATCTCCTCTGAGGAGAGCAGGCTGTGGATCACTAAAGACCTTCATTCCTGCAAACTTGACATTCATCGCTTTTTCTCAGAAGCGAGTAGGCTTTGCAAGAGGTGGTAAAAGTTCTCCGTGTCATGTTCTCAGTTGATAATAAATCGGTTAGGGTGTAATTCCTCCTCTCTCCCACCCCTCCCTTTGGGGGGCGGGCAGTGAAGACCGTGGCTGTGGAGTGAGGTGTCTTAGCACAGAGCACAGCGGTACTTGCCGGAGCAATAATTGCCTCTCATTTCACCAAAACAATGCCCTTCGTTTTTTTGTTTGTGTTTTACTTCTTAAAATTTAATATAATGTCCAACTTGCCAGATTATTTCATCTCATAAAGGTGGAATAGGCAAGTCGCAAAGCCCTATGTTAAAGAAAATTTAAAAAGAAAATGAAGAGGCTTTTCACTACGTAGCTTTGGTAACCTAGTAAAATGGCGCAGAGAGAAGCAGGCTTCTCTTAGAGTGGACTCAGAATCAAATGTCTGCCTTTTATTCACCTTATTTGCTCAATCATTTCTTTTTTTAAGCACAAATGAGCAATATTATTTGATAGTTGTGCACTGTGCATACACGCAGGGCGTGAGGTATACCATCGTCTGCTTTTGGGAACCACTGAGTGGCTTATTTAGGATCACGTGAGAAGAAGTATCACGCAACGTGGATTTTGTCAGACTGCCTGGGTAGGAATCACAGCTCTGCCGCTCTGGCTGTGCCACCTTGGACAAGCTACTCAACCTCTCTGTGCTTTCATTTCTCCATCTCTAAAAAATGAGATGCAAATACTTAAAAGGGTGTAGTTTTGTAAGTTAATTAGATATGATGTTCTTTCTAAAGTGTCTGTCCTGTAGAAAGCGTTGTTAAACGTTCAATGATGATAATGATGGTGATGACAATGAAGTTTCAATGTGATCTCAGGGACTGCTGTGTGGAGGTGAGATTGTAAGGGAAGGCTGTGTCAGGGGAAGTAGGGGGTGTGAAGAGACTAATTAAGGGGACGTTTTTTTCACTACTCCTGAAGACTGATGATGTTCTCTCACATCAGGGTGGCAGTAATGGGGATGGCGAGAGAAGTGCATAGATTACAAATATATTTGAAAGGCAGCGTCGATAGCTTTGATGATGGATTGGATGTGAGAGTGAGAACGAGGGCGGTGCCAAGGTTGGTTCCCAAGTCTCTGGCAAGATGAACTGGGTGGATGGAATCACCGTTAACTGTAGGAAGAGTAGATTTCAGAGAAAAAAACAAGAGCTCAGTTGGGGACATATTAAGTTAGAGGTTCCTTTGAAATTTCTTAGTGGGAATGACAAGGAGCTTGGTGGATATACAGGTCAAGAGCACAGAAAGAGTTCTGGGCTGGAGAAACTTATTTGGGATTTGCGCAAGGAGATTGGGTAGAATGAGTTCGCTTTAGGCCATGAGTTCCATAGTCAGAAGAGACGATGACCCAGGGCTAAGGTCTACAGAAATTTAACATTTCTTTTGAGCACAGGAGTCTGTAATGGGTAGGAGAGGGGCTTTCTTCAGTGAGATGTAAAAAGGCTCCAATAAAATATCCCCCGGTCGATAGACAGCTCGCACAGTGCCTGGCCTGTTTAAAGTACTCTTTCTTACCTCGGCTGACCGATGCTCACAGTGATCATGTTGGTGAGACCAGTCAACGTTCGTCTCCTCAATTTACAGATGTGAACATTGCATCTGGCTGTGAAATTTGCCCTCAGGAAAGACTTGAAGTTTTATTGCAGAAAGTCTTCAAAAAGTGCTTTGTTTGCAATCACAAGGATTCTAATCCTTTGTTTATTGTTCAGAAAGGAAACGGATTCTGTAGAATGTCCATTCATTAATCAGGTGCATGTTTTTGTTTTTTGGTTTTTTTAAAATATATTTTATTGATTTTTTACAGAGAGGAAGGGAGAGAGAGAGAGAGTTAGAAACATCGATGAGAGAGAAACATCGATCAGCTACCTCCTGCACACCCCTCACTGGGGATGTGCCCGCAACCCAGGTACATGCCCTTGACCGGAATCGAACCTGGGACCCTTCAGTCCGCAAGCCGATGCTCTATCCACTGAGCCAAACCGGTTTAGGCAAGGTGCATGTTTTTGTTTCAGATGAAGCCATGTAAGCTGAGAGCCATGGCTCACACTCACACAGCCAGTCGAACGGTAGAACGTTCTTGGCTAATGGTCATATTGATTTGGGTCTGATCTCTTGGTAGCATAATGGATGCGAGCGTAATTATTCCTAGTTACCAGATAATATTGGGCGCTTTAGTCTAGATCACTGGTTCTTGAAATCTGGTCCTCAGACCAGCAGCAGCAGCATCACCCTGGAACTTGTTGGAAATGCAAACTCTCAGGACTCAATCCAGATTTACTGTGTCAGAAAGTCTGGGGTAAGGCCCGGCCACCTGCGTGCCACAAGCTGTCCAGGCGATTCTGATGCCCATAGCGGCGGAGACTAAACTCATCTAGACCAGATGACCCTTCATTCTACATGCTCCATGCTGTCCTCTCCCTCCACTGACCCACCTGGCCGCCTGACAACCCCAGGCACACTCAGAGCAGCAGCTCAGGGTTCAAAGGGCTTTTACAGTTCATCTGTGGGAGTCTAAGTGGTGTGAGGCTACTTCTGAATACTGATGAATCAGAAGTGTTTCCATGTAAGAAGTGAAATGTGCTCCATTTGGTAGACACTGCTGAGCACCTCCATTATGCATGTCTGGTGACTGGATAAGGAAACACCTACAGGTGACAACTTAAGTCCGCAAAGTACAGCACTGACATCTGAGTTGTAATAATTGCGTGCTCCCTAAAGTAGCTCCCTCACAGTGATCTCAAAGTCCCTCTAATATTTCCAACAGACACAAAAGTAATGTGTTATTATCTTCACTTTCCAGGTGGCTACAAAAAGGAACCTCACTGGGAAAAGCCAGAAGTCAGAATCAAAGTTATTCATTTCTGTAGCAGTGACAGTGAAATCACTTACTTCATTGGAGTTATCCAAAAGATATGCACGGCTTTAATATCATTCCCCATGTCTTTTCATTTCATTACCTGAGATTTGTACTTTTGTGTGCAATTTTAAATTAATTATTACACTCCAATGCCTAATTTTGGTTAGCACTTTAATTATGAACTTATTTTAGCTTTTAAATGAGTTACAGCTAAAGTTAATGAACAGTATTTACTGCCATTAATGACTATTCTCATTACTCTTCCTTCCGTGATAGCCAGGCAGTGAAAGCTCTCAAAGCCAGAGGAAGACCCAGTAAAGAAAAAAAACTCTGGGCCCTGCTGGTCTCTGAGGAGCACATGGAGATGGGAAGGGACAATGGTGACACTGGGGAGGATGGCCGTTTAACTCTGTTGAATGTTGTTTCCAGGATATACCTGCTCTTGCCTGGTTCATATGAGCAGGATTTGCACCCTAACGCCAGAGTCTAGCTCATCTGGAAACTTGCGCATGAGACCCTGTGTCTGTGAAACTCCAAACTCCCTGCACAAAATCATTTTCAAAACTTCTCTCATTTAGCTGTATGCTTTGTTATATGATCATGAGCACCTGGCTAGTCCAGTCGGGTTGGCTCAGTGGATAGAGTGTCGGCCCTCGGAATGAAGGGTCCTGGGTTCGATTCTGGTCAAGGGCACGTACCTTGGTTGCAGGTTCCCCAGCCCTAGTTGGGTTGCCTGCAGGAGGTGATCAATCAATGTGATTCTCTCACGTCGATGTTTCTCTCTGTCTCTCCCTCTCCCTTCCACACTCTCTCTAAAAATCAATGGGAAAATATTATTGGGTGAGAATTAACAGAAACAAACAAAGAACACCTGGCTAGTTGGAAATTTTAGATCTAGGTCCCCATCCCTAGGTGCATATCAGAATCTTCCATGAAACTTTTCCATAAGATGTACCTGCCTGCCTCGGACTCCCCAGGAGAGCTACATCTTAGAGCTCGGAGGCACGTCCTAGGCAGCAGTGTGGTTCTGCTGCACAGATTCGGTCCTACTAGAACATTGACATACCCTTCCTTTTAATTCTTTTAAAAAATATTTTCTACTCTGTAGATAATTTTGGCTGCATGTTATATGTTTAATAGTGAATATTATTACATTGTATGTGGGTTTTGCTTATCTGTATCTTTTAAATTAGAAAAAAAAAAAGTGCTGCTCTGTTGTGGAATCATTTCTGCAAGGTTCCTTTTTTCTAGGCTTCTCCTCTGACTTAAAGCCAGCATGAGCCTCCTAGATTTGCACCGTGTCTGTGGGGCTATAGACAGGCTGATGCTGGAAGCCTGGGTCTGCCACTCACTAGCTGGGGAGATTGAACATGAGCTTGATCTCTTAGCCAGTGGTCGGCAAACTCATTAGTCAACAGAGCCAAATATCAACAGTACAACGATTGAAATTTCTTTTGAGAGCCAAATTTTTTAAACTTAAACTATATAGGTAGGTACATTGTTATTAACTTAATTAAGGTACTCCTAAGGCTTAGGAAGAGCCACACTCAAGGGGCCAAAAAGCCGCATGTGTCTCGCAAGCCGCAGTTTGCCGAACAAGGTCTTAGGCTGCTCATGCATGAAGTGGAGCTAGTCAGACTAGCTCCACTGGACTGGGCTGCGCTGAGAAGTGGCGGATTAACACATGCAAAGTGCTCTGACTGGTTCTTGGCACAAAACTAGGTCCTTTGCTACTGTGTGGTGGTCACCGTCGTGACATCAGCATTATCATTATTTATGGAAATGCTACCTGGAATCAACCTCAGCTTCTTCTGGTGCAGAATAATAATGCATTTTCTAAGCAAAGGGAATAAAAGGAATTATTATTGTGGAAATAAACAAAGACGAACCAGAGGAGAACAAACAGGCTGTTTATTCAGAGTCCCCGAGAGCAAGGGAGTCGCCACCACCACTTGCATTTGGCAGAGACCCAGAACAGGCAGCGGAGTGCGAAAGCTCTGTAATGGGAAAAAGGAAGGCTGGAGGTGTGCCCTGCTGGGGGGCTGTTGCATGGGGAAGCTGTAGATGGGCTCCCTGGAAGTGGGGCATCCTATGCAATGGTTGGGGGTGCAGATTGAGCTTTCTCTGGTTGGTCCAAAGTTGGAAATTGAGGGTAATTAGAGAAGTTATCAGGCATTTGTCCTGTCCTATCTACCTGAGGCTGATAGTTATAGTGGCAATTTGGCGCCTTGGGATGTGGTGGAGATGGCAGTTTCACTTCCTACAAGTCTGGCGTGCAGAGCCCTGGATCCCTGGGCAGGTTGCTGCAGCCCAGGCTGGTGTCCTGGGCAGGTTGCTGCAGGTTGGGGGTCAGAGTTCCATGGTTATGTAAGGTCTGAACATTCATGTTCATTGTTAGTAAGCAAATAATTTTTGCTTTTCTGGCTTCTCTGATCATTAAATCAGAGCAGCTAAAACTTCTGTTTAGAAATCATGTAAGATAAAAATATCCACTTAAAAGTAATAAAGTTGTATTGATTTTAAATATATATATATATATATATATATATATATATATATATATATATATATATTCCCATAGCAGTTGCTAAATGAATGAGTATTTCGGATCAGATTGATTTCAGAGCTTATTTTAATGCATGGTGTGGTCTATTTCCCACTGGGTTTAGAGCAAATTTTTACTTAGATTCACTTGGAATTTTAATAATTTTAGCTAACAATTCTATACTCTTAAAATAGGAGAAGCGTAGTAAATTAGATTATTCAAGAGGATATACTATTAGGAAATAATTTACTAATGCTTTTGGGCAGTATTTGGGTAGTATTTATATTTTTACTTAAGATAATTTCAAGGTTGAATTGTGCTCCTGGAAAACTGAGGTAGAAAGAGAACTCTATGATGTATTTGTCGATGGAGATTAACTTGTTTAGGAGTAAAATGTGGCCAGGAGGAAGCCACTAGGAAAATCAATAGTTAAATATTTTTATCTGATTATCCATTGTGGAATTGTTATAACATGATATTTCAATCTGGTCTCTTGTGTTACCACTTACTACCTTGGGGCACAAGTCTGTTGTGCATATGGCTTACCTCCTCTAAGGCAGAAGGTTTGCTATACAGAAGGAGTGAGGTTTGCCACATGGAGACTTTATGTTTCTGGTCATTAGGATGACAAACAAGACCAAGTTTATGAACCTGTGTTCATATAAGATCCACTAAGCTTTGGATCCGTCTGGCTCTTGCTCTAACTTGACTCATCTAAGAAGATAGGGACTTTGAGACATTTAGAAATGAGATTCTAGGGACAAACTCTTTCAAAACTCTGAAGTTGAGGAGGAATAAACTGGGAACCAAAGAGTGTATTAACCTTGCAAGTTCACACAGTGAGCTAAAAGAAAATCTAGTCCTGCCAGTGAGCTCAGTGGTTGAGCATCAACCTATGAACCAGGAAGTCAGAGTTTGATTCCTAATTGGCACATGCCTAGGTTTCGGGCTCGATACCCAATAGGAGCCGTGCAGGAGGCAACTGATTGATGATTCTCTCTCATCATTTTCATTTCTGTCTCTCTCTCCCTCACCCTTCCTCTCTGAAATAGATAAAAATCATATAAAAATGAAAAACCAAAACAAAAGAAATTGAAAAGTAGTATTGAGGTTTCTGCTCTAAGCTGTTATGCTCCCTTGAAGTATGAAAACACCACTGCATAGTGTGTGTGTGTGTGTGTGTGTGTGTGTGTGTGTGTGTGTGTGTGATGCATTAGATACATGTACGCATACATATATTAAACAATGAGATTATCCCCTGGCTCTTGTTTTCCTGCTGCCTACTGTTCTACAGGAAAGGAGAAAAGCGTTTTCCCATCTGTAAAGAAGAATCTCCAGGAGAAAGTGCTTTTATTCTTCTGAGGAGACGTTAGGGTAAAACTTGGCAAGTCAGTTGAGCTTCATACCTCCTGAATCTCACCAGTAGCAAAACAAAGACCAAAAAGAAGGGCCAAATCACAAGGCCATGGGTAAATTATACTGAGACGCCACATCTTAGTATAATTAAATGCCTTTCTAGAATTAGCATTTCCCTGGGCAAGGCAGCTCTCATTGATGCCCACTCCCTTCACTAAGAAACATCTATCTTGCAGCAAAGAGAAGAAAGGTTGACCTATGGGAACAGCAGAAAGTAGGCCCTCATTAGCATAACCCATCTCCATTGGTGAGTATGGAGATGCCATGAGAGGGGCACCAGTGTGCAGAGCGGTCTCCATGGAAACCCAGTTGGCAAGAGTGAATCAGGTTTCACAAGGAGACACACCTGCAGCTCTCAGTCTCACCACATTTACTTCCTCCCCCTCACTTCATTCACATCTTTTTATTAAATTAGTCAATTTGTCACCACCAACTCTCTCAGACAGCAGCCCAAGGTTCTGATCTAAGGGAAAAATAAAACTTCCATTTCAAACATTTGCAGAACCTCAGAGTAGTACAGAGCTGGCTGCAGCTGCAACCAAGATGTGACAGCCCTTTCTGAACTGAACAACTTAATTATTGTGGCTATTCCTTCTCTGAAAAAAAAATAGAGCAGAAGCAGCAAGCTATCGTGTCTACTTCTTTCACTTGTCACTGATGGAAGAAACCGTGGGACACTTTAGTTGTGTGTCTGTGGTCTCTGGGGTGTGTTAAATTTGTACTGAGGTCTGTATTAAAAGTTAACCTGAAGATTATTTTCCAGCTGGTTTCAAAGAAGTTCCCCAAATGCACTCTCTTCTGTAAAGCCTGCCTATAACATCAGGTGTTATAAAGAAATAGCTAACTGCCCATCTTGCCAAGACCCATGTGCCTGTGAGGATCCCATAGTTACTTTTCCTGTTCTTTGAGGGCACTATTTTTTTTTATTTAATTAAGGTATTACATATGTGTCCTTATCGCCCCGTTGTGCCCCCCTCCCCACACATGCCCTCACCCCCCTGATGTCTGTGTCCATTGGTTAGGCTTATATGCATGCATACAAGCCCTTTGGTTGATCTCTCCCTCTCACTATTATTATTATTAATTTGATGTTAATTTCTAAAATTGTTCTAACTAGCAGACGGCACCTGATAAAATGCCTCAAATCCTTTATAGGAAGTAAAAGAACAGAAATAAATAAATGGAAAAATATAACATATATGTTAAATATAATATGCATTTGAAGTTTTTACCCTTTACAATAGTTTTCTTATTCACAGTATTCTTTTATATGTATATGTAAAATTTCCATTGGCTCTTTGTTTTCATGTGCCTTAGTCAGGAATTTAAAGCACATAGACTTGGTATATCTTTTCTGGTTCACTAGCTAAGAAAGTGTTATTTGCAATTAGCTAGATATCAAGAGTTTCCAAAATTAAATAATTGAGATTGTTCATGCTTTCCTGAATGAGGTGAAAACCGAAATGGGGCTAACCACACACATACTCACGATCCCAATTTCTCTCTTATACATGAACCCGGACTGCTTAGGGGATTTTCATAAAAATCCTCACCGGCTCACCATCTGGCACCACTCAAACCCATGCAAAGTCCATTCAAATCTGGGACTAATGTGTTTATAGGCTAAGACTAATGATTTTTAATGCACATTTTTCTTGTCATTCACTTTTTCAAAAATCCCACGACATCAAGCACAAGGTCACTACCATTTTTCCAGATATCAAGCTTGGGAAGGGAACATTTAGCCAAAAATATGAAAGGGTGGAAAAACAATTTATTGTTACTATACTGCAGTTGTTACCATATAGGAGAGGTCCATGTCCATACCTGTTGCTTGTGGGGGTGGATTTCTTGTGCTATCCTAAGAAAAAGAATTTTCTAACACTTGCATGGAGGATGAGATATGGTAGAAAGCTTTATTTCTATGGAATCAAACCCCTGAGTTTCTAAGGTTTCATTCCCCGCAGTCCCCTAAGGAAGACGTCCCATTTTGCCTGTAGCAGGGCTGACATCAGGGTGAGTGTCCAGAATTTGTGTCCCATATTTGCACTCTCCAGTCCAGCGTCAGGTGAGCTGAGCTCGTGTTCACAGCTGCAGGTCATTCATCCACTGTATGTGTGGTTCACATGACTATGGACCATAAGGACAAATACAAGGAAGCCAAGTGTGAGCCACAAGCCAACAGTCACAAGAACAACCAGGGAGCCAAGAGATCAGAGCAACAAGGAAGAAGATGCCTGTTTAGGGGATTATACATTCCCAAATTTTCATGGGCTTGCAGTGGCTACACCCATTCTGGCCAATGGTCTCTGTTTCCAGGGATGACTGACAGTAAGCGCCTTCCCTATGTCACCCCAACTTCACTGCACATGTGTCTATCTCCCCTTTTGTTGGACCCCTACCCCCAGTGATTCTGCAGGTTAGTGGTTCCCTGGGGAGTGCTAAGTTGCAGCTTCCTGGTGAAGCTGCCCAAATGGCCATGCTTATTATAGTCTGGCCTCCCTTTTGCTCCTTTTCTATTGTTAATAACCAGCTAATTACAAAGTTATCACAATGAAAGCCCTCGAATGTCCCATCAAAAAGCTCCTGGGCTTGGTTTTCCTAATTCTGGCACATGCTGATCCTACTTAAAACCCCCCTCCATTCGAACCATCAGATGCTCTTAGTATCATGCATATAACATGGGGCAGAGATCTTCACCACTAATACATGTGGCAACTACAGCGAGCCACGGGGCTCGTGTCCGTGGCACAGAAGGTCAGGAGAAGTGCATGTTCCTTTATGTTCACTGAGCCCCATAGTGTTAATAATGATAATGCTTTTGATGAGTGTTGTGATGATTAGGTTGGGACTTTGAAGAAGAATTTGGACCCTTGTCTAGGGACACACACACACACACACACACACACACCCCTCCATTTTTTCTCACACACCATGTGATCTATACAAGATTCAGAGCAGCAGTTCCCGAATATTAAATTAAACTACAAAAATAAATGAAGAAGAAGAAAGAAAAGTCGGCATGCATGAAAACAAGCTGAAAAGGTTAAGAGCAAAAGGAGAATCGTAGAACAGTTTCGGTCTGTTTGGAATGAATTAATCAGACCATTAACCAGATCTTTTAATCTAAAGTATCCCTTTCATTTCTGAACCCTGTAAAACAAAGTGATGGAGAGTGGATGGCAGGCTCTGCCATTGCTTTTTAATTTGTAATACATGGACTGGAGTTCTGGCCTCATTAACATTCCGCTGCAGTCCAAGACCTCACATTCAGGGGAAAAGCTGGAGTAGGGAAGTCTGGGAGAGCCTAAAGTCTCTCCCCTTGCTATCACCCACTAAGAGGTTCCTTACTCTTATCTATCTGTCTATCTATCTATCTATCTATCTATCTATCTATCTATCTATCTATCTATGTATCTATCTATCATCTATCTATCTATTGTCACCCATGACTTGAATAATATGATAAAATTACTGGAGGGCTTCCCACCTTGCAAAAGTACCTATACATTCAAATTTTTCATTTACCTTCAGGGAATGCAGGGATCCACAGAAGCCTATCCATAGACTTTGAGGTCAAGGGTGAGAGGAAAGCCCATATCACCCCAATATCCTTACTAATATTATAAGGAAACTGTCTTCAGATCCGTTCAGTGAGACACATAAAGTGGCACATTTCAACTTAAAGATATATACAACCTAAGTGCAACTCACAGAGCTACTAATTGTATATTGGAATTAGATAGAAAAATAAAAGGGTTCAACTACAAGTCATTTCTATTTTTTATCAAAGAGGACATTGACAATGAATGCTTGAAGCCAGGGAGTTGGGAAGACTATATCTAATCCCACTTCTTCAGTAACTGGGACCGTGGTCCTTTAATTTCTCTGGCTCTCAATTTTCTCATTTGTGAAATGACTTGGTGGAACTGGATGATCTCAAAGGTCCATTGCAATATTCTTATTTGTTGGTAGTACCATAGAGAAAGAACTGCAGTGATAGTAAAATAGACAAATACATAAAAGGCACACTAAAAATATAATTATCAGAATGAGACATAAAATTCCATAGGAAAACAAGGATGCATGTAAAATGCATCTAATTTTGTTGCTGTGCAAATAATTTTCTTATCTAGATAATGGCTGCTGCTCTTTATTTCCTTAAGGCCATGATTTGCATTTGATTGCTTTTATTTTAATCTTCTATGTCTCTTTGTATGGTGCCTACCGCCAAGTAGGTGCTCAAGAAATATTTGTTAGACGCATAAGTGGCTGTGTAGAGTGAAAGATGGGGGAGGTTGTGTGAGTCCCTCTGGCGGTGTGGGTAGCGAGGCCAGCACAGTGAGTGCGGAAAGGCCAGTTCCGTGGAGTTCTTGGAAATTCTAAGTTCTAGGAGCTGTTTGATTAATACAAACAGGCAGCATTTGGCAAGAGGAATGGAAAAAGGCCCTTTATGTGAAGTTATGATGACACCACATGCATTCTCTCCCTGGCTTAGGGAATCACATCTGCATTTCAATGCCTCTGCTGTCCTGTGGATCTCATAAATTACTGCCTCCAGACTTCCGGGGGAAACACAAGCCCCTCTTCTTTGAGGAAGAAGAGATGGTTGGCATAGGTCTGTCCTGGAAGTTACTGCTGCTCATCCTGATCCAGAGACTAGAAATGCCAGATGCAAAGGCAAGAGCTTTCTGTCCCTTGAGTAAAAAGAAAAAAAAAAGAGAGAGAGAGAGAAAGAGAGAAGGTTTATCTCATTACTTGGGAATAAAAGAACTAAGTTAGCTTCAAACTGCTATGCCTTTAAACACCCATCTGAAACTACAAGTGTGAGACCAGATTTAAATAAAGAAGGCCCTTTCCCCAATTAGCTTGCAACCTCTGCCTCTCGCTCTCCTTCCAGCCTCCTCCTCCTCTCCCACTCTCCTCCCCTTGCCTGAATCTAGCAAGATTAAGTGGCCGATTTATCTCCTCAGCACTGAATTTTAAAGGGAACAGCTAACTGTGTGATCATATTATTAATATTTATGCCCTGTCACCGAATGTTGACAGATTAATTATGCAACATAGTATAAAAATCAGCAGGCAGTGTGGGCGAGCAGTGGCAAGGTTCATATATTAATAACTCGACTGGGTGGCTGGCACGTGCCCCGGGATGCCTGTACGCCCCTGCGCTTGCCTGCCCCAGTCTCTCTCAGGTAAACGACCCATTGGCTTTGTGCGACCGTCCTTACAGTTCAGCGTGCCATCCTTTGGACATCAAAAAGTAATGTCCATGAACCCTTCTTGGTATGCGTTCTAGCTAATCCTCTTGGGAGTTGACCACCTGACCCGGACAACCTTGAAACAGACCTTGATAAATGGGGCACGTGCTTGAGCAGGACCAACTGCGGTTCTGTAGTTGGACCCTTTCTGGCTGAGCTCTCAATGAATGGAGCTCCTCTTCTTAGAATATAACTGAGCTGTGATTGCTTGGGGGGTATTCGGGGATATAATGATCTGCTAGGTCAGTGGTCAGCAAACTCATTAGTCAACAGAGCCAAATATTAACAGTACTTCTTCAAAATAGACTCGCCCAGGCCGAACACCAACTTCTGCGCATGGGCCACGAAGTTTCAATCTCACTGTACCTGCATGCCTGCATGTGGTATTTTGTGGAAGAGCCACACTCAAGGGGCCAAAGAGCCGCATGTGGCTCCCAAGCCGCAGTTTGCCGACCACGGTGCTAGGTGGTTAGAGAATAGATGGAAGTGCATACAGTGGGTTCTAGCCCTCAGGGAATGTTTCACTTCGAAGGGGAAACAAGGCTTCAATTCAGCAAAGGATCATGGGATACGTTCATATGAGAAGTCTTCCCAAGTTTGCAGCTATTGTCGTTCTGTCTTGATAAGTTTCTTTGACTCCCTGGACCTCAGGTGCCTCTGCGATGACGGGGCTCTGTCGGGTTAATGTACAGGCCTCAGGAGAGTGCGGTAAGGACCCACAACGTTGCTGTCACAGACCTGGGGTCCAGGGCTGGCAAATCGCTGTCTGGTCCTGGCCAAATGATGGATCCTTTCCTAGCCACAGTACTTGTGAAAAGGAATGAGAGCAACAGCGACGTTTTTTATGTAATGGTATCTGTATGTAAAGAGCACCTAAGCCTGATGGTCACAGCTGTGTCGCCACATGGTAACTAACACTATAAGAGATCTTCCTGAAGGAAGCGGGGTGCATAGAGGTCACGGGACAGCCTCCACTGTCCTTTTGCGGTGTCCTCCTTCTCCCTGGCCTTGACTTAATCTGTGTACTTACAGCATTCTCTGGCTAAACAGGTGGCGGGCAGTGTTTCCGCCATGTGGTACAACCAGTGCCTCATCATATCTCTTCCTGGGACCACGTCCTGGCACTATTGAAAGGGGCCTGTCACGCCATTCTATTCAGGAGCTTCTGTAGAATACAGGATACATGGATGGGGCCAGCGTTATGGGGCATTTCAGTCAACACCAACTGAGAAGCAGCCTCAGTAACAGTGGCAGAAGCCACAGTGGCGGGGTGCTCTGCATGCAACCACCTGAGAAGCTTCTGCAGCGGCACTTGACTGGCAGCCTGCCCTCCAGAGTGGCCATGCCATCTCACAGTGCCCGAGAAGCTTCGGTGACAGATGTTACATGTGTAAAGTCTGTCGTTGTTCCTCTCAGTGAGTTTGTCCACGGCAGTTGGTGGTTGTTGAGGGAAGATGAGTAGGTAATTCTGCAGAGGAGTTCACTTGACCCAATCAGTTATCAAGTCACACAACAAAAAGCTGTTGCAATCACAACACATCAAATCAAATCTGGAAGCGATGTACCTTCCAATCATGCAATGCAAATAACCCCCAGTGAGCAAGCCAACCTCCAGTGTCATCAAGCAAAACTCAGCTACAAGGACCTCTGACAGCCTTAAACCAGCTCTTTAACTCGTAGCCCAGCTATAGGGGTCTTTCCAGGCTGACCTCGTGATTTAGCCTCCGGAGCGATGCTGCTCCGTTAGCAAGTTGGCTGACCAACCATTTCATCATCAGAGAATTAGAGGAAAAACCAGTTGTTTGTGTCAAGAGAATGGCTCTCACATTAGTTCTGACAATCCTTCCTGGTGCCGATCTGCCAGAAAGCGTGCCAGTGATGCTGGATTGTGGGAAACATAAGAAATATGTAATGTGGACCCTGCCCTCCAAAGAGAATTGAGATAAATGGCATGCAAAATAGCAAATCAAAATACACTGTGGTAGATGGGGTGCTATGTGTATTGACCCATAGGGATCAGTGTACCACCTACTGTGTGTTCACCCCTGACAATGTGCACAGTCGGGAGGCACGGAAATCAACAACCATTGCCCCGAAGGAACGCATAGTCTGCTGGAGAAATAGGACGGTGGGGAGCATGGTGCATGTGAAGGAGAGATCATCGAATGAAGTCCAGGAAAGGGGAAGCCAATTAATTCTGAGTCCTGGAAATAAATCCCCAGAGAGCTGAAATTTTGTGCGACACGCCTGTGCATCAAATTTCCGTTGATAATCTCCCTGCCCTTTGGAATTGGAGGGGGCAGACTTTGGCTCCATTTTGCAAGCAGAAAATAAGGACCACTCTGAGTGGTGGGCCTGTGCATGAGTGTCCCCGGTAAAGGAGGGGGTCCGGGGGTGGTGGGCCTTTCAATTTTCACACAGAGGTTCTGCCATCACCTCTGATGACATTGTCCATTATTACTGGTCAGAGCCTTCAGGATGAATAAGCCACCCTGTCTTTGAGGTAAGGTATTTGGGGGAGGTAATTTGGTGCTTTTAAGCCATTAGAATGCCATTTAGTGTATTAGTAATGAGTTGGGTTAAACAAGAGTGGGGGATTATTTCAGCCTGTGGATCAGAAGGGGAGAATAGGAAAGGCTGCGTATTCCGCACCTACCAGCACCGCATTTATATGTGTCGGGTGACCTTCTAGAAGGCGTCTCATTTAAAATAGACCCTGGTGAAGCTTAACATGGGGAGAGCAATCTGCTGACGGTGACCTGCGCTGTAGGAAAATTGGACAGCGTGACACGAGATGTATCCAGCCTGGCCGAGTTGTAGGACATGATTTCCGACCGGAAGTCGTTGAAAGTCAAGTCCTTACTATTCTGTGACTACAGCTGAGTGGGTGCTAAGAACAACCTGTTCCCTCTTCCTCTTTACCCGGCTCAATTAAAATGTGCGTGTGCAGTAATCTGGAGTGCGGAGCCCCGCGGTGATGGATGGAGTTCTTTCCACGTGTGTTCAGGTTCATGGGCATCACTTAACCCGTTGTGAGCCACGCACACACGGGAAAGGGCGATCAAACCCACAAAGCCAGAGGCGGCGGATTGCTTCCAGAAGAAAGGGGTGCAGAGCAAACCGCGCACGTGACCCCTGAGAGCCAGAGGGGCTGGGAACCGGGCCTTGGCATGCGCACGTGGTGCCAGGTTTCAAAAGTGAAGGAACTTGGAGCATCTGGGGGAGGAACTGTCTGCAATGCCAAGCTCGCCACACGGTTACCGATGTGCAGGGTAATTGCGAGGCAGGGACATGCGGCCACGAGGCTGGGGCTTTTCGGCCGCTGCTCGCTGCCAGCAGCACCTGCAGGAACCTGCCACCACCGAGGAGGCCCTTTGATGGCCAGGTTGGCAGCCCGCCGCCGCTCCCTGAGATCCGCAGGTTAATGTAGCGCTGCCAGCCCCTCAGACCGAGGCAATCAGCTGCGCTGCTTGAGAGAAATAGGCAGTGTGTGGGGAGGGGGGGGCGCCTGCTGTCGGGGTCCCAGCTGCTGGCAAAGCTCTCACAAATCAAGCCCTGGGTGGAGGGTGGGCATCAGCCGGGTGGCGGAGGGGCACCTGCGAGGCTGAGATTAATCCCTTTTTGTTTTCTTTCGGGTCTATCTGGGCCCCGCTGAGGGGAAGAATCAATGTTGGCCTCTTTCCTGGAAGGGAGCTGCAGGCCGAGGAAAGGGAACATGTCATCAGATGTCACGCCTCCTCCGGGCCCTGTCGCCATCTGTCTGTCACTGTCCCGTGCGCTAAGTCTCTGCCCCTCCCTGCCAATCGGTTCTACCTGCCTCTGCTTCTCTGTGATTTGTTCTGTGCCCTGAATGCCTGTCTCCCACTGGAGCAAGGCCACGTCATCTCTGGCAGGAGAGCCACGGTGTCTGTCCCCTTCCTTCCCCAAGGCCTCCGGTCAGGCTCTCAGAACGGGCACTAAGGGACTGAAGGGAACTAAACTGGGGTTTGATCGCACCTAGGGCTTGAGCACAGATGCTGCCTGGGTGAGGCAAAGTAGCTGATGCCCTGGGGAGTGTCCCTGAGGGAGCCTTGTGAAAGGTAGAGCAACCGGGACCTCCCACAATGGCCTTCAATGTTTTCATTAAAGCAGTGGGGTCATTTTTTTTTTAAATAAAATACTATTTCTAAGTCAAGCCAGCATAACTCAGTGGTTGAACATCGACCTATGAACTAGGAGGTCATGGGCTCAATTCTTGGACAGGGCACATGCCCGGGTTGCTGGCTCGATCCCCATTGTGGGGCATGCAGGAGGCAGTCGATCAATTATTCCCTCTCATCATTGTTGTTTCTCTCTCTCTCTCTCTCTCTCTCTCTCTCTCTCTCTCTCTCTCTCTCTCTCTCCCTTCTCTGAACTAAATATAAGTATATTAGGAAATAGATAAATAAAATACTATTTCTAAAGTCAATGCATAAAATAGATAAAAGTAGATGTGCTGTGATTGTAAAGGGATGGAGGGGTTTAGGGGAGACCTCGAGTTTGTCCTGTTGGCCACCCCACCACCAGGACCCCTGGGCCACTGCATCATGTGGGTGACCAAGACCTGCTCCCTGGGCTGTGACACCCTCAAGCAGCAATTCTCAGACTTTTCATCCCGTGGCACGCATCCATTACATAAATTCTGTGGCACACCGAATATATATATTAGGTTTTTCACCCATCTGACCAAAAAAAAAAAGTATCATTTTGGTTCATTCACACCCAACTTTTGGCTGCTGTCGTTTTTTTATTTGACAGTGCAAGCGAAAAGAGGTCAGTGTCCCTGACTATGTAGTCAGGTATTGCATGTTTTAAAAATTCTGGGGCACACCACTGCACCTGCTGGGCACAGTCCTGAGGATCCATGGAAGGGGCGCCTGCCTTACATTCACACACAAGTACCCTAGGAGCCAACAGAGGCCATGCCTGGGCCTTGAAAGGCATGTTGGTCCTACTAGGACCCTTGCAATCCCATAATCCCATGTTTTAAGGCAAATCCTACTAGATTTCGCAAAGCTGCTGTTCTTGCTCCCGGAATACATCTATGCGTCACCATGACGTGCCAGTCACCATTTGTTGAGTGTATTTTACATGCATGTTCCAGGCAGGATGCAACTGTGGTGCGATGTTAAATCTTAGAGCTTTGATAGCTAAATTCTTACTACTCCAGATAAAGATTCTGGCAAACTTAGTCGTTTCTAGTTATAAACGACTCCTCTTCTTGCTATGTAAAAGGGTGAGTTTATCTCAGGATCCTACCTTCTCCAGGACCTCCTCTCCGCCTAATGCAAACAGTGGCTTGGTATTTTGGGAAATGCCATTTACCGGACAATGGCCGTGCCCCAGGTAAAATTTGGGCTTTGGGCTTCGTGGCTCAAATCCAGAGAACAGAGAAAGAACTATTCCTGGCTCACGCGTGAGCTGTTTGAACATCCTGCCTAGCCGAGCACAGCTATGCTTCATTATGAGAAGAGGCAGAGAGCGCCTGCCTCATGTGGTGTTTACAGAGACACGGGGTGTACCCTTCCTCTCTCACAGCACAGAGCGCCTCCCCGAAAAGTCACCTTGAGGAGCTCTGGTTTCACGGGAGGAATCACTCTCTGCACAGTGAGTCAGAGAACCATGAAAAGAACTCCGAGTTTATAGTCTGTGTATTTTCATTGACTTGCTTCTTCCCTGGCTCTTTGGAAAATTACATTTCCTCTTTGTCACTGTTAATTGATGAAGTCTTGCAAACGTACTGGAGAATATGACATGCTCAGAGAGTGCCGTGTGCATGAAAGGTGCGTAGGCGTATATATAAACATGAATATGTTCATTGGGAATTTGAGTCAGGATTCTAGGGAGCCTATACAGTCAAAAAAAGAAAAGAAAAGAAATAATAATAATGGAGTTCATGGTTCATCGTGCACTTCTCACTTATTTATTTTTCCACCTTCGGACTCCATAGTAACAACCACTGGTACGGTCACTGTTTTTTTCTGCTGAATAACCGGCTAATTGATTTATTACAGGCGTGGCCTTTCTGCTCTCTGTTCCTCAGCATCCTGCGGTGAATTGTGTTACCTTCTCGGCCCTGTTGATTGCATCCCCATTGTGCACGTAACTGGCAACTTGGCACGAAGCAGATGGGGAAAATGCCTTCTATAGACATCAAAGCGTCGTGGTTAAATGTGGGTCTCTTCTGAGGTGGATGGCTCCCAAGACCCTGATGCTTTTTGAAATATGCTTTAAATAACCTCTCTTTTTTTTTTATTTTTCCCCATGTGAGCACAGGGCTCAGTGGATGAAGGTTATTTCCAAGTAGCCCTCAAGGTTAAAGTTGGTTGCTCTTCCAGATGGTTTCTATCTAATGCTTTGGATTATGATAGTGTACCGCCCTGTGATCAGAACTCCTAGTGCCAAGAATAACAAGAAGTGGAAGCCAGCCACAGCAAGGGCTGCTGCTCCCAGGGCATGCAGAGATGCGAGGGTCAAGGCCAGACCATATGGTCTATCAAGGCCCTGCTTCAGTCACCCCAGGAAATACACATCAACTCACAGAACTGCTTATCTTCTCTGTTTCCTATCAGGTTCGTCACGGTGCCCTCTGCGTGCCCCCCTTCCCCAACTCCTTCTCCACTGATTTTACCGCAGGCTTCTTTCGGTGGTAGCTGGTTCCATTCCAGCTGCCACAGTGTCTAGCAAGCTCCTCAGAAACGTGTTTGAATGTTGCAAAGAGGGCTTCCGGGGTACAGATCCAAGAGACAGATTTTTATTTAGCCTAACATTAAAGGAGGTGATTTGGACCCTGGCCTCTCCGCTAGCCTGGATGGGAAATCTGGCATGAAATATTCACCAACAAAAAGCTTGCCATTTCTGGCTGCTTGACAAACCAGGAAACCTTAGGCCTCAGGCTGTGTTTTCACTGGGCCTAGGGACAAGCTAAGAGGGCGTTCAGCACTTTGACCTTTAACTCTCCAAGTCGATTCTGGGTGTGCATTTCGACTCTTCGGGTGCCTGTGTTCTGTTTCCCCTTTATCGGTTGAGAATTTCTATTGTTCGGTCTTACTAGATTTTTTAACACCCAAAGGCAAAGTCCACTTTGGGGCAGAGGGCAGACATTGAGCTGAGATTTCCATCCTGGTGCCAGGGGGTGGGTCCATGCTTTGGCTCTGGGAGGGCGCTGCCGCCTGATGCTAAGCAGGCTGTTTCCTCTTGTTGAGGCGGCGGTCCCAGCACTCAGCAACCACTCTTGTCACTCCGCTCGCAAACACTGGTGTGTGTGGCCACCTGGATGTGTTTCTTCATGAAAGCCACTCAGCATATTCATCACTTCTCCTTTTCTTTCTTTTTTTAAGAAAATACAGTTTTACTAGAGGCCCAGTGCACAAAATTCATGCATGGAGGGGAGGGTCCCTCAGCCCGGCCTGTTCCCTCTCACAATCTGGGACCCCTCAGGTGTTGTCTGATCGGGCCTAAACCAGCATTTAGACATCCCTCTCACAGTCTGGGACCACTGGCTCCTAACCGCTCTCCTGCCTGCCTGCCTGATCACCCCTAACCACTCACCTGCCTGCCTGATTGCCTCTAATCATCTCTACCTTGGCCCCTGCACCCAGGACCCAGGCTTCCCTCCTTCAGCCTGTTGTAGGCAACTGGGACCCGGGCTTCCCTCCCTCTAGCCGGCCGCAGGCAACTGGGACCTGGGCTCACTTTGGCCGGGCCAGCCGCAGGCACCCAGGACCCCGGGCAGCTTTGCCTGGGCGGGCCCGGCTTTGTTAGGAATGACGTCCAGAAGACGTCTGGTCAATCCAGTCTAATTATCATGTTACCCTTTTATTAGTATAGATTAATTTCAGAGAGGAGGGGAGAGGGGGAGAGAGATAGAAACATCAATGATGAGAGAGACTCAAGGATTGGATGCCTCCTGCATGCCCTCTACTGGGAATCCACCTGCAACCTGAACATGTGCTCTTGACTGGACTATAACCCAGGACCCTTCAGTTTGCAGGCCCAGACACTCTAGCCACTGAGCCAAACCAGCTAGGGCTTCATCACTTCTTCCAGACCCCGATGAGGCAGTGAGCAGACCCAATGCACCCTGCACCCCCTTCCAATCCCCAGGAGCTCAGCAGCCTCCACAGACCCACTCGCAGAACAGCCTGCGCCCCGGGGAGCACTTACAGAGCTGACCTGAAAGAGCAATTTCAGTCAGGAACAGAGAGGCTCAATTGTTCATAAACCTGACATTTATTACCGGGAGATTCTCTCTCTACAGGACGAGCTGGGCTTTATGATTTTATCAAATAAAGTGCTCCTTTCACCAGGGCCCACTCTCTCCTCTGGGCTTCCCCTCACCCCTGGCTGCTCCCGCCACCCGGGGCTTTGCCTGGACCAGCCACACAGACCTCAGGGGACAGCTCCTGGCAGCGTGGAGAGGACCAGGCCGGGTCCCAGAGCGGAGGAGGCGCACTCCACTTCCCTCCTTTCATTTAGGCCGCAATTAGTGAGAGAGTGAGGGATAATGATGCTTTTTGCACTTTGAAGTGCATCAGCTTCTGTCTGCTATTTTCTAGGTTGCCAGGTGAGACCAACATTAACAGCAAATCTGTGATAAGCATTCAGTAGTTAACAAATGGTAGCAACACACATTCGTTCCTCCTCAGGTTGAAAAATTAGAGAAAGCAGCAAGGCTCTGTGTAGCAACATTATTTTAATGAACACATCCCCAATTTTAGCGATCTCAGTACTCCCCATCTTAATGTAATTGAGCTCATCTTATGGACAATGGTTAGGCTAGAGCAGTGGTTCCCAACCTTTTTATGGCCACACCCCGCCTAAGCATCTCTAAAGTCCTGATGCCCCTCTGCCCCCTGTGACATAGAATTCTTATTATTCAAAAAGTGAACTCCTATTCACATGGAGGAATCCTAAAAGGTCATTAACTTGGTCTAAACAAGCTTCCAAAGAACATGGCATCCATGAAAGAGAAAAATAAAAGAATGAAAGGACCATTGAAGTCCTGAGAAAGACATCACTAAGAAATTGTTTTAAAATAATTATATGAAGTGATATGAAAAAATCGCAAAGTTTTAAAACATAATAGGGACCTGAAAATGCATAAATATGTCATAATATATATTTATGTACTATATATGAGGCCCCTAGAACCATAAGAAATGCAAAAAAATCACTGTTAATAACTCATTCTCGAATTGCCCCCCTTAAAAATCCAATTGCCTCCCTATGTGCTCTGTGCCCCATGTTGGGAACCACTGGGCTAGTGGTATGGAGGCAGGAGGAGTTGAACAGATCTCACCACATACCAGTCCATAGCTTCATATGTACAAAGAGAATGGGGCAAGGCTTTCCCCAGTTTGGAGTCCTAGATGGTCGTTTATGCCCTCTATATCCCAGGGAGTGGAGCCACTGAGAACTGGAGAAGCCCAGCACTTTAATAATCTCAAATTGGAAGGGCAGCTGGCTTGTCATCAGAAAGAGCTACGCATGCTGGTGACTCATAAACAGTAATACAGAAACATTGTAAATACGCCAAAGCGTGTAAACATACCTTCACTTGACTTTTGACAAAGTCAAGACCCTTTCTTGGAGAATGAATTGGCTGCCTGAAAATAGGTCTCTTCTTGCATCACCAATACTCATAAGTCATCAGTCACGATTTCTAGATTGTATTTCTTGAAAGTCGGGCACGAAGGTGAAGGTTGTTGTTGTGAAGAAATCTGAGTACAAAACACTGCTGGATGTTTATGTCCATCCCCCCCCCCTAATTTATTACAGTTTATCCCCACATCTAATTGAACTGCTGTTTTGTGTGTGTGTGTGTTTTTTTCCACTTGCTGCCACTGAATTTTTCCAAAATATTCTACTTTGTTTTCATGGAAACAGCAGTCGCTTTTCACATTGGTACTGTATCCGTTTCAGAAGATGTAGGTAAATCATGTGACTCTATGAAAAAGTGCATCTGGTAAGAACAGATTTGGGAAAAGAAACAGCTGACTCACCTAGTGAGTGCATTAGTGCCAGAGCTTGCATGGGAAGTGCCTAAGCTCTGGGCATGTAGCAATGCAGGAATTTGACAGTCCCTTACATCCAAATTGTTGCTTTGTGGGTGGTGGTTGTGGTTTTACTTTAACTGTGCAAAGGACGTTGAAAAGTTTGAACAAATCAGTTGTACAATATATGTTTGAGGCAATTGGAGGAATAGGAGTATACATTGCTCATTAGATAATATGGGTATATTAGGCACATGACTCTATTGTGTTATATAGAAACGTATTTCTTTTTTAGTGATGCACACTAAATATTTATGGAAGAAATGCCATATGTCTGTAATTTTGCTTTAAAATACTTTAGGAAAAATGATGAAGCAAATATAGTAAAATATTAGCAATTTCTAAGTCGACATGATAGGAATAGGAGTGTTTACTGTATTTATGGTGAACCATATAAAACTGCCAATATTAGATCATTATTGATTCAGTTTTTTACTGGTTTCTAATTTCATGTGTATTTGAATTTCTGTTAAAACAACAACAAAACTTACGTGACTAGAGGAAGAATTCCAGATACTTTAGTATGGGTCCAGAAGACAATGTAACAAACACAATAAACAAACAGCAAAATTGAAACAGACTCTGGGACACAGACAGCAGACTGGTAGTTGCCAGACAGAAGAGGGATTGGGTGGGAGAGGTGAAGGGATTAAGAAGTAAAGATAGCCCTAGCTGGTTTGGCTCACTGGATAGAGCATCGGCCTGTGGACTGAAGGGTCCCAGGTTCGATTCCGGTCAAGGGCAAGTACCTTGGTTGCGGGCACATCCCCAGTAGGGGGTGTACAGGAGTCAGCTGATCAATGTTTCTCTCTCATTGATGCTTCTAACTCTTTATCCTTCTCCCTTCCTCCCTGTAAAAAAATCAATAAAATATATTTTTTTTAAAAAAGCGTTTTAAAAAGAAGTAAAGATTGGTAGTTACAGAATAGTCATGGGATGTAAAGTGCAGCACAAGGAATATAATCATTCACATCTTGACAACTATGCAGGGTGGCAGCTGAGTCCTGAAAATGTTGAGGGAAACACTTTGTCACGGTATGACTTTATTTAAACTTTTCACAAACTGGCCCCGTGCAGTGAGGGCCAGGAGAGACCAAAGAAAGACAGAGGCAGAGCACACCAGCTCCGTAGGTGACAGCTTCAATAAACAAGGGAACCTCCTGGGCCACTGCAAGGCAAGTAGATTGCATCCACCTTACAGAACCTTCAAGTGTATGGAGAGGCCTTAACAAGGTTAAACAATGTATACCATATAGATGGTCTCAATGACACCTTGTCCTCTCAGGGCTGTGTCCTCAGGGCACCTTCTAGGGTGGGAAAGGCCAATGGGACACACATGCCAAGGTCAAGGTAGGGGTGAGGAGCCTCTGGTTTGGTTCACCTGGCCCGTCAACCAGCAACCATGTCCTGTCCATCCTCCTCCAATAATATTCCCAGTAGGGCAGCCATGGGTATTAGCTACATTTTACAAATGAGAATATTAAGAAGGGAGACAAAGTTTAGTAATTTGCTCCAAATTATTATTCACTTAAAAAGAGGTAGAGGTGGGATTAGAAACCAGGCAAATTTATTAAGTGTGTGTGTGTGTGTGTGTGTGTGTGTGTGTGTAGTCCCAAAAAAGTGTATTCACACTTTAACAAGCTGATAGCTCCATTGATATTTCTTTCTTTTCAGGTTTAACCCATTGGAATTAAAAATTATTCAAAGTGTGTATACATTTTTGGGGACACCCAGTATATATCTGAAGAGTACTTGTGTGCAATGGATACTACATTTAGATTGGCCATAGAAGGGAGTGAATAGAGATAATCAGATTTTCAACAGCACTCTCCTGGTATATTGTTCTGCATCTCTCATAATATTCTGGAATACATTATGGAAATGAATGGGAAGGAGGAAGTTAGACTTTAAATTAAATGAATTAAAATTAAGGATTTAATTGCTCACTGTGATGAGTGCTTTGCAATAGAAGTAGAGTGCTAGGAGAGCGTATCAGAATGTCAGTGGCATTCCTGACACAGACTAGAAGCCAAAGTAGGAGGATGACCACCCCGTGGGGCCGCGGGATGGTCTGAGAGTGAGGGAGGCAGTGGTAAATGAAGGACTAGGTGGATCACACAATATAAAAACTTATAACAAGAGTGACCATACAATTTATCATACAAATTGGTCTCCTATGTAAATGAGATTTGGGTGCTAGAAATTATTACACAGGAACCCAAGTCAAGAATGGATGCAGAAGCCAATAAGGCAGCTAATACAATGCTTCTAGAAGGAGAGGATTAGAAGCTATGATTACAGAGGTGGTGATGGAAATGGAGAGAAGTAGACACATTTGATGTAAATGAGAAGGTTGACTCAACAAGGCACAATTGAGCAACCTAAATTAAGGCTCAGGAAAGTCTTAGGAAGGAGATCATCTAGCTATCATCTGTCTATCTACCTATTTATCTAATCTCTATTGCCCTGCGAAACCTGCAATTATGACACAGAATATACCAGTACCAGGAGAACAGCACATCTAAACTTACACTGAAATGCATTCGGTATGTTGGGAGCTAAATTCTTTGGCAGGAATTAGAATGCTAATGAACCTCTTACTCAGGGCTCTGGAGGATCAAGTTCTACAGTCTTTATAGTCTCTGGGTTTTAGTGGGGTTTCAGCTCTATGGCAGTGAATTGCATTTGTCTCCAAGGCTCCTCAACAAACAATTTACTGTGTAAATATATTTGTTGGCATGCAAATCACTCTTGCATTATGAGCCTTGATTAATATTATAATGTGTTGATGAAAGCCTGTAAGTGGTTCTTGGAACTAAGGTTTCAGACAAAGATGTGGTGTTTGGGTGCAGAATGTTTGTTGAATATTAGATTAGGTTTTTTGTTCTACATCTCTCTCTCTCTCTCTCTCTCTCTCTCTCTCTCTCTCTCTCACACTCTTTTTTTCTCTCTCTTTTAAGGAAATGCTGGGTGTGAAGTGGTAATAAACTTCAATATACACAATTAATTAGCACAACCAATCTATTGCCCGAACTGCACAAAAACACTCCTCCCAGTGCACACATGATGCTGATCACATCGAGGCTGCCTTTGCGGGCGCAGGCCCTTCGGCTCAGCTGCTAGCCTTAGCTCTTGCCAACATCCTTTCTCTGGAGAAGTATTGTTCTGTAGCATCGTGTGCCTTTTAAATACACTGCGTGGTTGTGGGTTGATTAGACCGTGTGCCAATTCCCAACCTGCCCCCTGAAATGCAGAGATAGAGTGACTGCGCTTTGCTTTTGTAAGACTGGATTCTCCGAGTAAATAGCTGAAAGCAGGAATGCTGAGAAACAGAAGCAGTGGGCTCTCTACCTCGAGCAGGTCAAGTACGGAGGGACACTTCCTTCACACACATAGCTTAAATAAACAACAACTCAATGGAGGACGCATGCACTCAGAAACTACACTGTGATTGAGAGCAGGGGGTTCAAATGCAGACAATACTTGGTCGAGATCCAGCTCTGCCACTTCATAGCTGCCTGGCCTTGACCGAGTGATGGTACTTCCCCAAGTTTCAGCTCCCTCATTTGGAAAACGGGGTTAATCATTTCTGTTTCTTGAGTTTGGAGTGAAAATTAAATGAGATCATGGATTTGAAGTGCTTTCCCAGCCAAAAAAAATAGAACGAGTGTTCAGTGAATGCAGGTCCTCAGCTTCTGGTCCAACAGTACCAAGACAATAAATACATCTTGTATGAAACTGAGCTCTCCCCAAGTTTGTGGATTTTATTATATCCAGTCATCTCTAAGTCCTGGCAACCGAGCATTCTGGCACCATCAGCAATGCACCCCTTCTCCAGACGACATCCGAAGTCTTGTGGTCCGAGTGCTTTGTGGAGCATGCTGACCCTCCCAGGAGCAGGGTGTCTGTCACTGCTCCATGAATGGGTAGGCAGGCACACAGAAAGGACACTCAAAACAGAGCCAGAGGCCATAACGAATAATATGAGGAGCCAGAGAAGCTGTGCTTGGCAAAGGAAGGTACAATGGAGGCTGAGTTCGGCCCAAACTGGACACATAGGCATGCTCAGGTTGTGTTCCTACCCTGTGGCCCACAATGAAGAGAGCACTTGAGGTCATCTGTGCTCTATTCTCTAAGCAACTGGTGAGTCACTAATGTCTCTTGGTAGATTATGATAACACAAAGCAAATTGAACTATCCCATCAAAAGCACAGGAAATGCCGAGTTAACACCCACAGGCCTGGGATGACTTCTGTGGGAGGCAGGAGAAGGCCTTCCCTTGCAAAGAACATTCTGTGTTGCCAAAGTAGGTTTTTGGCGGGATTGTTTCAGCAGGTTAACATCATCTATTTTCATTAAAATATTGTGCATGGATTTGTGCAGCATATTCAAAACAACTTCTAGACAAAGATGTATGTATGTGTAAGTGAAATTCCGTAAAATGATCCTCAAGTCTCTAATCTTCCTTTCCCTCCTCATTCTTGGCTTGTTGCTACTTCCCAAGAAAGTGTGTCCACACCCTCACCACCAAATCTACCAGGCAGTTTGGCATGATGGCCACAGGTTCTGTTTCTTGTTTGTTAGTTTTATCATCGGCTCAGCCTTCAGCTGTGCACCTGTGCTCCCTCTCCTTCAGTTACCCCTTCCTGCATCATCGCTATTCCTTCTCTATGGGATTGCTCCTATTGGCAGATACGTAAGTGCCAATATTTTCCATCTTTAAAAACCTTTCCTGATCTTCTGACTACCCTCCAGCTACCACTCCATAGCTCAGCGATGAGTTACAGGAAAACTTCCAAAGAGAAGTTTCTGTATTCACTATTTCCAATTTCTTCCATCCAGTTTTTCCCTCTAGTTAGATCAGGCTTTCATACTATATTAGTCTGCTTAGGCTACTGTAACAAAATAGCACAGAGTGGGCACCTCAAACACAGAAATTTACTTCCTCACAGGTGTGGAGACTGGGAGTCCCCGATGAAGGTGCTGGCTGACCAGATTCCTGGTGAGGGCTCTCTTTCCGGCTTGTAGATGGCCACCTTCTCGCTGTGTCCTGGCATCACACAGAAACAGCATGTTCCCTGTTGTTTTGTATTATAAGAGAAGCAATCCCATTATGAGGCCCCCACCCTTGTGACCTCCTCTAACCCTAATTATTTCTCATCTTCAAATGCAGTTACATTGCAGGGTAGGGTTTCAATATAAATATCAGGGCAGGGGGTACAACCATTAAGACCATCGCATACCTATAATTTTATCAAAATGGCACTTGACAATGACACTAATGACTTCACCTTATCAAATTCCATGGTCCCTATTGACACACATTTCACTACTTTTATTTTAAAATTTTCTTTATTTGGTCTCTGGAGCATCAACCACAATCCCCTGGTTTTTCTCTTACTAGCTTTACCTTGCTGAATTATTGTGGACTTTTCAGAGCTCATTTCTGATGTTCTTTACTCCTCTGTCTCTGCTAGGTACCTGGGTGACTTCATCCAGTTTTGGGGTTTGAAATACTATCTGTACACTGAGGATCCACATGTATATATTTAGTCCTGAACTACCTTGTGAAATCCAAATGGAAGCTGCCCGCACTACTTCTCAGTTTAAATGTCTTAACAGGTTTTCTAAATCTAACTTGTCAAAAACTCACCTGTTGGGTGTCGTACCTGCACCACCTACTCAAATACCCTGCCCCCTGCTTCTTCTTTATCTTCCCTCTCTCCTCGAACAGCAATCCTATTCTTCTGTTGCTAAGGCGCCAAAACCTAGTTCTGTCGTTGACTCCTCTTTTATCTCTTATGCCCAATATCCAATTCATCAACAAACTTGACCAGTTCTACCTCCAAAATATATCCATAATTTTTACACTTCTTGACTCCTTCATCCCAGCCACCCTGGTACAAGTCCATATTCTGTCCCGACAGTGGCTTCCTGTCCACAATACAGGCTATGCATCAGGATGGGTGGGTGCAAAAGGCTTATGTAGACCTGTTTTATATAAAGACCTAGTCCCAACCACTGGTTGTCTGTCCTTTCAGCAATTTGATAGGCAGTGCCAGGGAGGCAACAGCCCTGATGGGAGCACCAGGACCTTGTGGAGTTAGACAGACCAGACTTTGAGTCCTAGTTCTAAAGCATCGCCAGACCTCTGCTAACAACTTCACCTCTGAGAGTTAGGGAGTGGGTGGGAGGAGTGAGTGCAAATGGAAATAAGTAGGCTGTTTGCTCATAGAGTTGTTTGTGAGATTACATGAGGTCACTTGGGATTCCTGACACATCCAGGGTGCTCCATATTTGCCCTTCCTTTCACACAAACAACGGGTCTTTCAGAAACAGTTCCAAAATGGGAAACGAAAGCCTCCAGGTCTGACCTTTATTAGCTGCAGCTTTGTTCCCAGTCTGACAGTCCTGTAATCCATCACATCTCCTCTGTCCGCTTCCTGGAGTCAGGAGTCTTGGGGTTGTGAGACAAGGACATTTTCCCTTGGTTAACCGACATCAGGAGTGACAACACACATCACAAATGCGGTGGCAGGCAGCCCCTCAGAACAGGCAGTCCGCAGCAGCCTCCCACCACAGCTCCTCCTTCATCTCTCCGAGCCGGCTCCTGGGAGTGGCAGCTGACAGCCAGCATCATTGCCTTTTACACAGTCTCTTCCTAAGGTGAGAGGTTTGAAGAGAGGACGGGAGCTTGGTTGAAAGCTTCTGTTGTTCTATTTCTGCTTTATGTACTGTTCTCCCCCAGCCACAGGGCCTCTTAGCTGACCCTGAACACCTACCCATCATCTCAAAGGAGCCACAGCCACCGGGCTGGCACCACCTCCTTAATTGCCCCACAGTTGTGCCTTCAAGGTGAGTTGGCTCTGTGGAGGCTGCCAACCTCCAAGAGCTAGGAAAGTGGCTGGGAAGGTGGAGAAAAAGCCCAAAGAGAAAGCGAAAGTTTAAGACCATTTTCCTTTTCTTTTCAAGACAGCAGTGCCTTTTTGCAGCACTTTAAATGGTTGCCAGGGAAACAGAGCAAAGGAGAGCAGAAAGGTTAGATGGATACTGGGTAAAGCTAATGCACTTTTTAAAAACACGAACTGACAAGTGGTGAAGACTCCGGAGCTCCTGGTAACATCTCATTTTCAGAGTTCCCCTTCGAGCCTCAAGGACCTTGATATTATCATTAATAATAGTCTAATCATTTATAAACTATAATTTGCCTCCATCAGAGACGTGTGTTGATGTGTTTCCTGGATCATGGCCTTCTGCATCAACTCTTAAGGGTTCTTGGGATGAAGTGTCTGACATATTGGACCACAGGTCCAGGGGCCTTGCCTTAAAAGAGGCTCCAACCCAGTCAGCCTGGCTCAGTGGTTGAGCATCAACCTATGAACCACGAGGTCAAGGTTCAATTCCTGGTCAAGGCACATATCTGGGCTGTGGGCTCAATCCCCAGTATGGGGCATGCAGGAGGCAGCCAATCAATGATTCTCTCTCGTCATTGAAGTTTCTATCTCTCTTTCCCTCTCCCTTCCTCTCTGAAATCAATAAAATAAAATAAACACACACACACACACACTCTCCAAATTTCTAGCTCCTTCTCCCTAAAACATAACAAATGCTGTGTTCATTGGTGACCAGGTCAGTGTGAGAGTGTAGAACTATTGAGGAGAAATTGTATGTGAGGACACCAGCCAGTCTACCCAAGAGCACTAATCCTGGGGGTGATTCCTCAGGAAACCGCCTGCTCTCCATGGATGGAATGTTTATCCATTTAATTTCGGGGCTTGTTCACTCCAGTAGGCTTGCTCGTGAATTTTAGTCCAAACTTAGCTTCGCCATCGTGGCCTCTAGTGAGCATTTATAACTCCCGATCTCTGGAGTATTGTCCCTCTTTGTATTTGCTGTGTCCCCTCAGCATTTATTTGCTCAATTTGTACCGTATTAATTTGCACATGTTTATTTATTGTCTTCTATTCTCAAACCTCTCCGTATTTCCCAATGGAGTCTTATGTGTGGCTCTCCACAGCGATGCCTAACGCAGCTTAACTTTCAGTCGATGAGCAGCAGAGACTCAGTACGTACCATGTGCCATCTCCATACCTCCAGTGCTTATTGCTTTCTCGGCAATTGGCCAAAGGCAGTTTACTTAACCAGCTGGCACTGGAACCTTCCATACAGCCCCACTGCACCCATGCATGTTGTGGCCTGGATGGCATCACTCAGACAAGGAGATGCAGACCAAATTCTCAGGGGAGGGCTGAGGCCACACACTAGGAAGAACAACCTTAAGAGACTGAGGTAGACACTAGAATGATGTTCTAAGACATCCTCAAACTACGGCCCGTGGGCCACATGCAAATACAAATATTGTATTTGTTCCCGTTTTGTTTTTTTACTTCAAAATAAGATATGTGCAGTGTGCACAGGAATTTGTTCATTTTTTTTTAAAACTATAGTCTGGCCCTCCAACGGTCTGAGGAACAGTGAACTGGCCCCCTGTTTAAAAAGTTTGAGGACCCCTGTTCTAAGAGTTCAAACAGTGAGACTGAAGCATCTAAAGATGTAACTAGGGCCTTCCTAGTGACTGCTGGGAAACTCCAGGTATAATTCATGGATTGTTCTCCTGGACAAGAAAGTTCAAAAGAGACGGGCCAGAAGCACTTTGGACTGGTCCAGAGAGATGAAGATGTCTTGCCCAAAATCAGGAAAAGGGATTCAACACCGGTATAACTCTTTTGCTATTAAATTCTTTCCTGTGCTCTACTACCTCTGCAAACACCAAACTATTTTCAAATGTTTGAATATTGACAGTGGGCAGAATTAGCAAATGAGGCTGCAGTGCCCAGAGCAGAGCATATACTACAGTCCGAGGGTGGCTTAGCATGAGGGGATTGGAATGGGCACACACAACACAAGCATTATATATACAGGGTACACTATATGCCAGAGACCTTCTGCCCAGAGAACTGTCCTCTCATCTCTTCTCCTAGAACATGAGCTGAGTTTGTGGCCAGATCAAAATGCCATACAAACTTTTTTTTTTGGTCCCTCTATGTCGTGTAGATGCTACTGTGGGATCACAGGACATTTTAAAGCCACATTTAATGTAAATATGGAGGGCTACCTCTGTGGAAAGAAATTAAGATTTAATTTCTGTCCTGAGGAGTATGGAGGGAGATGTTAATCCAGCGTACTAGTACTTGATTGATTCATGTCATGTCCTGTGTTGTGTTTCAACACAGAAGTTGGAGTTTTCCTTTTGATTCCAGAAAGAGAAGTACCCATATCGTTCCGACCTGATCGAGAGGATGGGAAAGACAATTTCTCTTTGAAAAGAATTTTAAGGAAGGAAAATTCCATTTTCCCACTAATTACTTTGGTTCAATTCTCTTTTTTTAAAAATATATTTTATTGATTTTTTACAGAGAGGAAGGGAGAGAGATAGAGAGCTAGAAACATCAATGAGAGAGAAACATCGATCAGCTGCCTCCTGCACATCTCCCACTGGGGATGCGCCTGCAACCCAGGCACATGGCCTTGACCGGAATCGAACCTGGGACCCCTCAGTCCGCAGGCCGACGCTCTATCCACTGAGCCAAACCGATTTCGGCGGTTCAGTTCTCAATATGTTTCAGGCAGAGAGGTCTGGCTAGGATCTTGCAGAGCAGCCTACACGATAACCCCTCTCTTTCATTGCTGTACAGCAAGTACCCTGTAGGGCCTGGCTTCTTGTGTTAAGCCCAGGTTTGCTCCACTTTTGCTAGGTGAAGGTCAGAACTACAGATAAGATGCACAGTGATGTCATAAGTAAAAGGAAGGTAAAGTGAGACAAGCCCACAAGTGCCCACTTTTGCCCTTATTGTAATCTCTCTTTGGAGGGCTTTTAAGGGAGATGGCAATGGATTGATAGTGGAGGATGGGATGGGAGGTGTCGCTTTATTATTGGTTGTTCCAATTCCCAACAAATTCCAAGCAGAAATCTGGCAGAGTTAAGCTGGGATGAGCATGTCCTTAATGGGACCTCCTACCTCCTTTTGATCCTAAATCTTAAGTATTTGCCTGCCATTTGCCATATGGCTCAGCGACTAGAAGTAATAACCAGCATTATCAAGTGGGGAGAAAGAGCCCAAGTCCTTGGCTCAGCTTCCCAATTCCTGGACACTAAATGGAAGGAAGGCCCATGCAAGTGCATGACATTGTAACGCCCGAGAACCCTGCCTATGAGGTACACAGTCTCCTCGGCGTTCTGCAGTCTGTCAGGCACAGCCATGAGTCTGTTTGTCCTAGAGGTTCATAAGGAGCTCAGAAGGATCAGTGGGAAGAGGGCAAATTTAGAGAAAATGCTTACTGTCACATATCACTTCAAAATGTGTAATTCTGACCTAAATTGTTTGGATTAATGATTAAAATAGGTTTCTTACGATATAACTAGAGGCCCAATGCGTGAAATTTGCACAAAGGGCTCAGCCCTCACAGCCATGGTGGCTTGCCTCGGCCCTTGCTGCCCTGGCTTCGTCCAGAACGTCATTTGGCTGCCTGGTCTAATTAGCATATTACACTTTTATTATTATAGATTGTCTTGCACTATTTACTTTACCTCAGTGTTTGTAAATGCGTGTATATGTATACATGTATATGCAGTAATTACATAAAACATATGACTGAGCATCATGACAGTGATTGCACTACTGGTTAAATTGCCATCATTTCTCTGCAATGATTTTTAGGATCTTCACCTATAGGAGGCACTCTGATAATACCACTGATCAGACATTTATATCCTAGAGAATCACACCATTATCTTTCTCCATTCACTAAAGCAAGTCCTTCTTTTAATTATAATGGCATAATTTTTAAATGAATGATAATCTTAACGTATATTGAGAACAATGCCATTGTTTTCATACTTTCAGTGAATAGAGTCAAAATCATAATCTTATAATGGCACATTATTATATTAGTGGAGAAAATAAAATGCAGTGAATAACTTCAATGTCTTTGGCTGTGTTAATAACCTTCCATGTGTTCTCATTTAATTCTCATAACATTTCTAAGAGGTTAGAACTATGGTCTTTATTTTTTTTTTTTATGAGAGGAGACATCTAGTCATGTGACTCCATGTGTACCAAGAGGAGAGTTGGGACTTGAATCCAACTCTTTAAACTCCAAGGATCATGCTCTTCTAATATCATAAAGCATCTAAGATGCTTCCAGATTTTTGACCTATCGGTGCTTGAAAGAAATGAAAGTGTTTGGGTGAAGAAAGTGGTTTAGTGATGAGGATGTTTAGTTTGACTCTTAGTTGCCTAACACTAGGGGCATGCACAGTGTCAGAGGCTGGAGATACCACACTGAAGGCTGACCGGCTCTGGTTCCTCAGTGTCAGAGTCTTGTAACATGAGTGAATCCATGACACATAGTAAGCCTGTCAGACTCAGGGTGCACAGGGTTGCTGGTCAGAGGCTTCCTTAGGTAGTCTTAATTATGAGGAATATGGACATCAGCAAAAGGTAGGAAATATAGGGTAATGCACTCTATAATACTTCTGTGGACACCCAACAAATGTAGGTTTTGAACTTTGGATCTTACGTCATATTGCATCTCCATCATACTGCTCTCTAAACAAATGTCTTTAGAACACACACTACGCCGTTGCATCTCAAGTACATGGTATAATCACACAAAGTAACTGTTTCATAAATATTTGTTTAAAATAAACCAACAGAAGAATCAATAATTGTTTCGGAATGAAGATAGAGCTCTGGTTGCCACTTCCCTGGAAATGGTGTATTTTATAGTTGTGTCCTTGGTGTTTGAAGGGTTCCCTCTCTTCATGGGCCATGTTTATTATTTTAAAAAATTAAGTGGGATGAAAGCTAATTTCATTTTGAGACTATTCTCAGACCCTATGGCCCCACAGAGATACTCTGGGATATTATGAAGCAAACGTTGGGAAATCGCTGACCTACATACAGGACCAAGGTGATAGGTGCTACATAAATATAATAAATTATACTGAGAGAGTTCCCTAGGCCTTTTCTCTCCTACTAGTGCAGATGGTATAGAAACAGTCTGAGAAAACCTTGGACGGTGTCTCAGGGCAGAGAACGTTAACGCCTCAGGCTGCTTTTTCTACCCATATTCAAGCTATTTGATGTAATACAAAATTCATTTATGCAACAAGTATATGCTGATGGAGTGCAGATATTTATAATGTGATAGACAGAGGGTGAGGTTTTGGGGAAGTATCAGTGAGCCAAGCTTGTCTGATCCTCCTCCTCCCATGGAGCCTATAGAGAGAGTCACAGATATAAATAGATGCATAATAAATATGTTATTACTCCTTTTACTTCTTCAGTTAAAATGCAAGTACTTCTTATAAGTCTGTTCTGCTGCTTAGCATCTTTTTTGACTGATTATCCTTTAAAACATTCTCCTCGCTACAGTATCGCACTCTTCTAAAGCACTATTAAAATATAGGCATGAAAGGTTATATTCAAACACTGATCAAGATCAAGTACTTTTTTTTTTTTTTTTTTTTTTTTTAGGTGAGAACAAATAAAAGACTCGAGGAGGATGAATGGGGTCAGCTGGGGGGAAAGGGACATCTGTAATACTTTCAACAATAAAGATAAATTTTTAGAAAAATTGAATTCAAAACACTCAATCATGAGCCCCTGCCCCAATATACAAAAATGTGCCACATCTTTATCATGTGCTATAACAGGGGTTCTCAACCTGTGGGTCACGACCCCTTTGGTGACCAAACAACCCTTTCACAGGGGTCGCCTAAGACCATCCTGCATATCAAATATTTACATGACGATTCATAACAGTAGCAACATTACAGTTATGAAGTAGCAATGAAAATAAATTTATGGTTGGGTCACAACATGAGGAACTGTATTTAAAGGGCCAGAAGGTTGAGAACCACTGGGCTATAAGCTGGTGGGATGTTCCAGGAGACATTATTAGACTGGTACTAGGTCCCACCCAAAGCATTTTTGGCATCTGCAGTAGCACTTTTCTTGGCTGTGGCTGGGGATGGGTGATTGTGGGTAGGTACTTTCCAGCCCTTTGCAGTTGTTTGAGAAGTTGTTTCCAGAATACTAGTGACCCCTCTCAGCATTTTCACCTTCTGAGAGTTTACAGGAAGAGGTTGACTGCACCACATGCCATAATCGTTGTTTATTTTTTTAATTAATATAAAACAGCTGATCTGACTGCAAATTAATTAGGAGACTTAAAAACCGACCACTTAAAATAAAGGACACATCTGGTATTTTGAAAACACTGGAAGCAATAAATAACCACCGCACTGTGACAAGCTAGCCCGCCATCTGTAGACATTTCCCTGCCTTGTGCCACAGTGGGCAGCGCAGTGCGAAGGGAGGGTCCTGCGGGCTGCTGGGGGAGGGGCTGTGCGTTCTCTCTGTGGCCCACAACCTCCTTCATGAATTAGGGAGCATCCTCTACAGAATCAATCATTCAGCATACACTTTGGACTCCTCAAATCTGAAGGACAAAATAAGAAGTTTACACCAGTGTGGGGCTGTGCATGTGTGGGGGAAGGAAAGAGAGTGCTTGAACTTCTTAGAACAAAAACTAAAATCTACCCTTTTCACACTCTGACCCTTGGGAACTTTCTTGTCCTAAACATGTAGCAAAGTGGTGCCTTCTATACTTAAAATCATGCTCCTTAGAAAGATGGAAAAATCAACACAACATTTTAAAAAATTTGGCTCTAGAAAGAACCTTGACATAAAACTTGTATCTTTCTCCTTTTTAGTAGGAAAAGGAGTTAACAAGTGATGTGGGTTGGTTTTGGTTCTAAGGCATCATTTCCCCCACTGACTTGATGGGCCTGGGTGTTGAGGTTTTGAGGTCCAGTAGCTCTTCATGATTTCAACATAGGTGACCTGCTACACCTCTCAGCCTGTGTCCTGGTTTCTAAAGTGAGAACAATAACACACCATCAGTGCATCCCTTACCTGCCTAATGCTAAGTGCATGCTCTCTCCTTAAATTTGGCCAGTAAAGTCATCCGGGTATCCTCCAGATTGTCTGCTAAGTGTCTGGTTAATATTGACCAATCAGATGATGGGAGGGGGCAGTGAAAGAGGGAAAACATTATATAGGAGTGAAGTATAAGAAAGCTTTCCAACCACATTCTGAACATAGAGATACTATGGCTTCTCTTCAACATTTGCCAGGTGATTTCTACCTTTGAACTGTGGGATATCTGTTTAGTAGATAATAACTTTCTGATGCCAGCGGCTCTCTTTTTCTTCTTTCCCATCATAGTTAATCCCCACAGCATCTCATAGTTGATTCTACATCTAGACTAGGAAAAATGGACTTGCTTTGTTTCTGCTTAAAGCAGCCAAAGGCCTTTGGCCCAGTAATTTCACCCCAAGAATAATTTTCATGAAGAAATAACTCAAAAATTGAAGGAAGGTCTTTATGCAACATGATTTTTAATTGGAGGAAATATAAAAGTCAGCACTATGAGAATGGTTAAGAAAAATCATTCTATATTCACTCAAGGAATTATTTTAAAAACTATGAAGAACATATAGTGTTATGTAAAAGATTATAGGAGATTAATCAGTAAAACGAAAATATAATATTTATGTATGCTATATCCACATATCACATATTAACTAAAAATAAATAAATGGTGTGTAAAAAAGTGGGGATTGTCTGATTTTTCATCCTTATTATCTTTATTTTATTTGTGAAACAACAGAAACTCCTGGGATAAATATTATAGGACACAAAACTGTATTCTAAAAATGAATCATTTCCAAGAGAAGAACGTAATGGACAATAATATCTATCAGGGGACTATCAGAGCTATTTGCCCATAGCTGCCACACTTCATTTCTTTTAGAGCATTTTATTAATAAAAATATTATTTTTTTGTTTCATTTTGGGTTTTTTCCCCCACCTCTGTTGAGATAATTAGCATAGAACATAGTTCTAAATTATGTATACTCTAGGGATGGATTTGTGTTACTTATCAATATTTACTTGATTAGTCCACTCTACTGAGCCCTGTTATAGGCCCAGATAGATTGCATGGGAGTCTCAATGGCAAATGAAAACTGTCTTGTTCTCACAGTCAGTGTCTTGGTCTTCATGGCAATGACTCAGGACATACTGCTCTGGGAAAGTACCGGGACTGACCAGCAGATCCTGAGTGATGAATCGGTTACTCTGACACACGTTTCTGTGAAAGAGAGGCTAAGGGACTGCTTGGCTATAGGAACAAAGCAGCCCTGTTTGCGGGCCTCCTTAAGCTTTTATTGTAACAACAGCTTGAACTAAAATTGACTATTAGATACTATCAGCAAGGTAAGCATCCTTGAGAAAGCTCATGTATCTGTAGTGTCTTTTAAGTAAGTATGTGTCTAAGGAAACAACTGAGGGCTCAGACTCGTTTGGAAAAATCAAGGCAGGGGCAGGCACCTTCAGCCAACTCCTGCCCCGTCCCTCCCCACAGGAAAGCATCCCCTCAATGCCATGTGGGTGAAGCTCTCCTTAATTCCATAAGAAAATATTTACAAAGTCTTTTCATCTCCTTTGCTGTGAGTTAAGGCCTAGGTTCTTCCTTCACGTGGCTCCTGACAGCTGTCTTCTCTCCTCCACCAACCAGGGTGGCCTTCTGCTTTCTGAGAAACCCATGACTGTTCCCCAGGAACTGGGTTCATGCAAACCACAGGGTCTAATCTCCAGAAGCACTAAGGACCAGCCTGGGTCCTTTCTCAGGCTGGACCCCTTTGGATTGAGTAGATGTAAGGGCTTCATAGTCTCCTCAAACGGGGAAGTGGGGTTGAAGTGTGACTAATGAAACTTAGAAGAATAAAGGAGACATCACCAGAGCATTCTGGAATAGCTATTAGAATACTTTGGCATTCTGTTCCTGACCCAGGTTCTGCCTTGTGGAATCATTTGACTTTTGTATGAGTGTGTGTGTGTGTGTACGCGCAGCTAGTTTGTAAAGTGGGAGTGTTCCGTTTTGGTTTATCACAGCTCCAGGATGTAAGGAGAGACCACAGTCCAGTGCTCTGTTGCCATTTTTAGATTTCTCAAATGCCAACACATGAGGAATCTGAAAAGAGGTATGCATGCACTGTGGTTGCTTTTACCTGAACTGTGCGGAAATATTACCATCTAACACACTCTAGGTGCAGTGTTCAGGGACACGAAGTTCAAGTGGGCCAGCAGAGTGCTCACCGATCTCTATTTGTGTTGGCTCTGGGACTGTTCATGTGTCTTTGACCAGAGGCTTTGGAGAAGAATGGCTGCCTTAATTCCCTAATCAGCAGTTCTTTCATGGGGAAATGGTTCACTTTCCTTCTGCCTTTATTTCATCTCCTCCTGCATCCCCACCTTCTGCCTCCTCATTGCACTGCCTTCTCAGTCTTGTCATTGAAGAAGCAGGGCGTGGTGGCTGACAACACTAACCTGGAACCCCCACTCTGCTCCATAGTTCCTGTGTGTTTTGGAGAAATGCACGCAGCTTTTCTAACTTGTTTTCAGCCCCAAATGGCATGAATAATATCTGCCTTTCAGGATTCTTATGAGGCTCAAATGCGTGAATGTGGGCTAAATGCATGACCCAGAGGGAATATTTCATTTAATTAATTCAGCAAATATGTATTAGCACCTTCCCCATGGCTGGTACCATTCCAGGCGCTGGAGAAGCAGCAGAAACCCATCACCATAGAGGCTGTGCTCCAAAGGGAAGAGAACTTCAAAAACAAACAAATAAAGGCTAAGCTGTCGGGCGATGAAAGATGCCAGCAAAGAGCGGAATTAATAGTCCTCATTTCTATTATCGTCGTGTTGTTTTAAGTTACCTCCTTGCTGGCCCTTTCCTCTTTTCCTAGATCAGCCTCTGCTTCCCCCTGCAGCTCTGCACCCCCATACCATGCCTTCACATCGATTCCAGGGCCTGGGGTCCCCGGTGAGTTGGCCTTACTGCTCTCGAAAGAGAGATCAAGTCCAGGGAAGGGCTGATTTATGAGACTTCTGACACCCAGGCAGGACACTCTCAGCATATCCTCAGATAATTCACAACCGCTTTGCTGCGCAGGGTGAAGGAGTCTGGCTGGAGAGGCAGAGATGGGGGCCCGGGCAGGTGGGCGGCTGCCGCTCAGCCTTCTGAAGGGGCTGCCTTGGTCAAGGGCAGGTCATGTGCTGAGTCTTTCACCAGTTTTCCCTGTAAATCAAACGTGGATGCTGTTCTTGCAGATTCTGGTTGCCCTGTGGCAGACATGCTCCTTCCTGCTCAGCCCTGTGGGAAGGCTCTGAAGAGCAAACCCCCCCTCCTCTTTAGCTCCCACATCCTGTCCTGTCCCCACTGTCACAGAGGGCTGGGGACCTCACTCTGGTTCACCTTTACTCACAGATTCTATTCTGCTCCAGCCTCTGCACTCATGGACTTGAACGCGGTGCCTAGCTCTTTTTCCAAGGGGCATTTTCAAATGCGGAACTAACCCTCCTCAGGAAATAATTTTGCGTGGCTGAGCATTGCATTCTGTGTAGTATTGTCCAGGGTGGATGCTAGTCTAGAGCAAAGGTTTGAACTCTTGGGAGACTTTAAAACCCCCAATGCTAGCCTGGCTGGCGTGGCTCAGGGGTTGAGCATCAGCCTATGAACCAGGAGATCACAGTTCAATTCCAGGTCAAGGGCATATGCCGGGTTGTGGACTCTTTCCCGAGTAGAGGGCGTGCAGGAGGCAGCCTATCAATGATTCTCTCTCATCATTGATGTTTCTATCTCTCTCTCCCTCTTTCTTCCTCTCTGAAATCAATAAAATTATATTAAAAAGAAAAGAAACCGAACGCTAGAGACAACACCCAGGCCAATGACAGTATCACTCAAAGGTGCCCAGCAGTTCAAGTGTACAGGCGAGGTTGAGGGTGCCTGTCCTGGGACCTAGGCCTGGGTTGGCCTGGAGAGCAGCTGGGCTCCCGTTTCCATGGCTTGTCCTGAGGGCCGTGGCACTTTAGGAGTCACAGGTGGAGCCTTTCCTCTCCGCAACAACAGTGTCTGACACTTAAGAGGACTCAGTACCTGTTTGTTGAGGGGATGGGCAGATAAAGGAGGGAGCTCATGAGCTCTGGGGAGAAACAGGGATGTTCACCTCTGTTGTCGTGATGTTCTAAGTGCAGGTGGGCAGTTGGCAGTTGGCAGTGTGGTGAGTATTGGTCTCTGGGCACAGGCTGGGGGTTTGCAGTCCATTAACTCGCTGTGTGGCCTGGGAGAGTGACCAGCTCTCTGCCAGTTTCCTTCTCTGTAGAAGGAGCTGTTCATAGCACCTTCTTCAAAAGGATGAAGAAACTAGTTGACTGATGTGCATATGTAGTGCTCATGACAGTGACTGGCAAAAAGTCAGTCCGCAGTGAATGTTATGATCAGTGCAGTGAGAAGTACTGATAAATGCAGGGCTAACTCTGCAAGGGCCCAGGCAGGGCCATGTGAAAGGGACATGAAAGTGAGTCTGATAGAGAATTTTTACTGGACAACCAGGGAGGAGAGGGGAGTTGAGTAGGGAGCTGGGCCGATGGAAGGCATTCAGGCACGGGAAGTATGCGCGTCACTCTGAAGGAGCAGAAGCAGGCAGAAGCCCAGGCATCTCCTATCCGAAAGGATTCTGGTGCTTGGATTCCTGCTTCCTCCACACAGCCCTGCTTCAGGCCCTGGGAGTCGATTTGCCCGCCTTTCCTGCTTGTAGCCCACACAGACCTAAGCTACCCAGCCTCCTCCTTAGTTCTACAAGGAGGCCGTTCAATATTTCTTCTGCAACTGGGAAGATTCTTACCAGCCATGATTCTTGGCTAAGGCTGCAAAACGGTAACTTCACTGTTATTTTTAATAACTGAACTTAATGACTCCGTTTTGCTTGGGGCAAGAATAGTCCATTCGGAATCCACTCTGTCTGGTCAGGTTTTCTCCTCATTCTTCAAGGTGACCTGTGACTTTGAAGGCTTACTCAGTGCACTGTGTTGGGGAGGCTGGAGGTGGGAAGAGACTTCTGGTCCTGGGCACCCTTTGTCCTGGAATCATCCCCCGAAATGTTCCCGTGTGCTCTTCAGCCGCTGGCTCACCATGACCTGAAGACACCTCGGGGGACATCCGCAGGCTCTTACAGGTCGGAATAAGGCAGTTCTGGGAAGCACTGTCTGACTATCTCAGGTCCTTTCTGCCTAAACATTGCACACAGCCGGCGGCTCCAGTGCACACTCCACGGACCCTGCAGGAAGCAACTTCTCCCTTCTCAGCATTTTCCTCACTGGCCACTCACCAGCCAACAGAACTTTCCTTTCCTTGGGAGCAGCCCTAATTCCACAAGTAGTCTTACAGGTATTCTTTGCAGTATGTCCACTGTAGAACCCCCAGCCATAAATCAACTTGTGTCTCTGCATTTCTGCTGGGTACAGCCGTGCCCTGGAATGCCTTTGCCGCAGGGAAGGCCTGGGAGGGAGAAAGAGGAGGGATAAGGGGAGATCGCCTGGCTAAATGGAACAGGCAATGAAATATAGGTCAATATTCCAAAGCATGATCCTGCGTGCCTTTTATAATAAAAACATCGCTAAACTTATTGAATGTGAACTACATTGCCAGTCTGTGCCGTTTCTTATAATTGACTCTCCTCTCTTTTACAATCACCATAATAGGCGGGTATACTATTTAGGGCTGCAAGGAGTGATTCCTTTGCCCTCGGTTACACAGTAGTAAGTGGCAGAGCCCAGATCCCACCCCAGATCTGTTTGGCTAAACGCCCATGTTCTTAACCACTTATCTCACCGAATGTGTGACATTATGCAAGAGGAAACCAACTGAAAGTTCTCAAAATATTGTTGACAAGTTTGGCATTAATACATAATAAATAAGTGCATATTTTAAATGTGCTAAGGTTATTCTTTATATAATACCATCCTGTTTTGAATTCGTTTGAAGTGCAGAAAACTGTCTTCTAATTGCCTGTCTCTTTGTTGGTTCAGTAGACTTTGTATACCAGGTTTGCTTTAGACAAGGTACATTTTCAGGCTCTCTCTTCAGTCTAGAGAACAAGCATGTCAAACTCGTGGACCACGGGCTGCATGCCTTGTTTATTTGGCCCATGTTAGCCTTTGAGTTTGACATGCTTGTTCTAAAAGGTTCCATTCTCTGTAATTTAGTGGAGGTAGCTCCAGAACATCATCCCAGTGGGCAGGTCCAATCCGCCTCCATTCCTTATGTTTCTCTAGATACATTTTCATTTAGTTATACGTTATCAAGAGTACGCTGTGCGGTTTAGTTGGTTGAATGTCATCCCATGCGCCAGAAGGTCACTGGTTCAATTCCTGGTCAGGAGGCAGCCAATCAATGTTTCTCTCTCATCAACGTTTTGATCTCTCTCTCCCTCTCCCTTCCTCTCTCTGAAATAAATAAAAACATACATAAAAAGTAGGCTGTGAAATTTGCATGAAGACACAGGTAGCCAAGAGAGTGACATGACATCTTAGTGGGCCCAAAGTAATAGATCTTCCTGCTGGATTCAAGGGTGAGGTCTGGGAGGTCTGCATGGGATTGTCCTGCTCTTACTCCAGCCCCTGGAGGACTTGCCTGCCTCCCTCTCACCACCAGTGCCTCCTGACAGATGGCAGATGGCGTGATGGAGAGCAAGCATGTCAAATAAAGGGATGCTACAATAAATACAATAAACCGGTGGGCTCTTCGCAGGGAACTGGGCATTTCTCTGGGCACCTGGGCTTAGGGAGGACACTTCATCATGTCCTTTCCCAGCTCCGCTGTCTTTTCTGTCCTCCCCCTACATTTCAGACACATGTTTTTATCTGTTGAGATTGTTTAATACTAGAAGAAACACCAACCATTTTAGGTTAGCCATCTTTTCAGAATGCAGGAAGTTTCTTGAATAGTGTGTACCCCTCTGAAAAACAGCTTTATAAAACGGATGTGATGTGAGTTTAGGTACTTGTTAGAAAGAAAGATGAAAGAGAAAACACATTCTCTTTGCTTCTTCACATGTCTCTCACCTTTAAAAAAAATCCCCAAATAGCTTCAAAGTTACCCTATTTTAGTCACAGATCTCTCGCGCCTTCCCTTTACCTCCAATGTCTTGAAAGCCCAGGCTATTCTGGTTGCCTCCACTTCCTTATTTCCTACCAGCCTCCACTTACTGCAATCCTGACTCCACCCCACCACCAACCAGAAACAGGCCTGCTTGCTAAGGACTCCTCATGGGCATCTCAGGCATGGACTTTGCTGTTTTATTCCCAGCATTTCCTTGTGTAGCTATTCTTTCTACCACCAGAGGAATCTCTCCCAAATGCAAGTTGGATCATGTGAATTCTGTGCTGAAATGCTGCCTGGGGTACCTGGAACCCGGCGATCACATGGTATTTGAGGTCCTGGTGCCCTTTCTGCAAGCATCCTTGTATCATACACTGCGCACCATGCTGGTCCTCGGCTGCAGTTAACTTCCCAGGAGGCTGTTCTTTGCATTCTGTCAAGGCTTGGCCCAGTGCACTGATTCTGCATGTGATTCACTGTCCTTGTTTGCTGGTACCCCTAGTCATCAGAACTATCACCTTTTCCATGAAGTTTCACAACTGCACAGGTCATGCATACGTTTTATTTTTGAAGCCAAGAGGATCATGCATACTTTTATTGTAATGTGGGTCACATGATGCCTAGTGTCCTGCCAGGCACACACTCTGATCAGCTGTGGCCTCCTGAGAGTTGGGACAGTATTCATGTCTCAGTTATGTGACCCCAGGACTGAACAAAGTTTCTGGTTTTATTGGCTAAACAATGTAATGTTGCCCTAGCCAGTTTGGCTCCATGGATAGATCCTCTGCCTGTGGACTCGAAGGTCCCAGGTTCATAGCCAATCAAGGGCATATGCCTGGGTTGCAGGTTCAGTCCCCAATAGGCGGCATGCAGAAGGCAGCCAATCAGTGATTCTCTATCATCATTGATGTTTCTCTCTCTCCCTCTCCCTTTCTCTCTGAAATCAATAAAAATATTTTTTTTAAAAAAACATATAATGTTGAATGTATATAAACAATATAATGGTGAATGAATGTGTGGATAAATGCATGAATTAGCCATAATTTAGATCCTACCCTGTTAATCAATGTGTGATGGTGTCTGAGAGAAGTAATAAGGATTATACATCAGGGATTTGAAATGTAAACCTAAATTTAAATGATTATTGATTAGATTATCTGTAAAGCTAATTTTAATTGATTTATCCAGAGTCATGTTATAAATTTGCCTAATATTTGCAAACTATACATAAAACTATAAGGGAAAAATATGAGACATCTGTAAAATTGTAGTTATAAAATAGTCCACATACACAAGGTAATATTATCATTGTGTGACATTTTATGATGAACTTTATAAATAGGTTTTCTCTCACTATGCCGTATTTCCAGCTACTTTTCTTGCCAGTTATCTCAATAATTGGATCCTAGGTCAGTCTTTATCTGTATAAAAAAAGTTGACAATAAAATGGACATTTAGAAATGGCATCTCCATAATTCTGTCCAGAATAAATTCCCCAGTAAATAGTGAGCCAATTAGAGGATTTTATGTGTGCTGATAAGGTTGTGAAAGCCTCTCTGGTGAACTCGTGGAGACTTTTAAAGGCCTGAATCCATCAGTAACTTTGAATTGACAGCTCTTCTTGGCAAATTCAGTTTTTAACTCCAAGGAGATCCTTCTAGAGAATTTAAACAGAGTGTTTAGAGAAATCAGTCCAGAATGTAAAATGGGTGATCGTTTATCTTTACCTGACACTAGGTGAAATAGTACCACAGAGGAAGGCTTATTCAGGGTATTAGGATGGCCATCCATTGGAGAAAGGGGTGTGACCAAGGCTTGGCTAACAGTCTGGTTCCCAGGATACAGACCAGGTCATGTATCGTGACTATGGACCTTGGTTCAGAGTCTGATCTTTAGCTCTATCAAGGCCAAAAGTTATCCTGATAGTACGCCCAGAGCGCATCAGTCTATATAGCATGGGCTGAACTAACAAAAGGTGAATTCATTTATTTATCACAGGTATTTCCAGGGGGAGGACTCTAGTCTGCAGGCACATGTAGCATACAGTAAATTGTGTCCCCTGAGGATCCTTTCTCTCTGCTGTGCCTGCTCCTTGGTGGCTGCACACTCAATTGCAGCCCCTTCCAACCATCCCTCACATCAGAGGTCTGTGTGAACTCACCCATGTCTCCTTAGAACTCCATGTGGGAGAACAGACAAGCCCAGACCCACACTCGCACTGGGAGATGGGGCTCATTTTCATAGCTGCTGGAGGAACCCATCCTTGCCTTTTCTGTCTCATCTGGTAAAACTGGATGAGCACCTCCTTGTAGCTTTTGTTAAAAGACACCAATTTTTCTGGCTTTTTATTTCAATATAGAAGGATTTCTGGGGGCATAGTACTCCTTGCTTTCCCTCTCCCTTGCTTACTTCTCTCCATTGTAAATAGACATATTTATCTCTTGGGTGAGTTTATGAGAAGGAATCTTTCTGAGTGAAAATCAACAACTTCTGGCCACAGTGCACCAACTTGGTGGTCTGCTCTCTGCTGTGTCACAAGAGGCCTGCCTACAGCTGCATTTTATGTCTATATAAATTACATCATAAATTAAGCATGATGTGTGTGTGTGTGTGTGTGTGTGTGTGAGAGAGAGAGAGAGAGAGAGAGAGAGAGAGAGAGAGAGAAATCTGGGGTAAAGTGGGGGAAAGGTCCCTTCTAGCTACAGCCAAACTGCCTCCTCTTACATTAGGAATTCAGCTGACACATTTATCTCTGGCCCTTCTGTCAATTTCTCAATTAATTTCAAACTCAGGCTGGAAGATGTTTTTTAATATCCCCTCTCCCAACACTAACCAAAAACAAACAAACAGAAACCCTCACTATACACAGAATATGACCTATTTCTCTGTCTTGCCAAAAAGGCAGTAGAAGAATGCTGCTCCCTCTCCCCAGAAAATATGCATAATGGAGTGTCTGCCAGAGCTCTCCAGAGCATCACGCCCATGGCCCCAAGCTGGTCCGTCACTGACCTGCAGCCCAGCTAATTTGGGGTTCTCTGCCTAGAGGAAGCCTGTCCCTCCCACAGGGCATGCCCCTGCCCTTTCAGAGCGGAGATGGCCCTGGCTCTCCATGGCACCCCTCCCTGTGCTTCAGACAGAGCCCCTCACACTGCCCCTCTTCTGGTCGGAGGGGGTCAGAGGGCTTCAGTTTGGGGGGAGTGGAGTGAGAAAGATGGAGCTTAGTTTAATTAGCAGGTGCTTACCTGGTCCCTACATCCTTCCACACACAGTGATGTCATCGCTGTCCTGTGATGGGATGACCCTCAAGAGTGTTCCTGGTGGGGCTCACCCGTCATCACAGCCCAAAGGTGCAGGCCTCATCCAGATGTGATCCCGTCAGCCAGTGCCTCTTGCTGAAACACACCGGGAAGGTGATGGTGAAGGAGAAACAACCCAATCTGTGGGAAACTCACCCAGCCTTCCTGAGTGAAGGCTGCACGTTCACAAGGGGAGGATTCTGTTATCATCGATGCCTAGTTAGAATGGAATTTCTCTCCTGTTGGGAATATACATAGGGATACAACATGTACAATATGAACACACCTTACGATGTTCTAAAATGCATGACATGTTGTGATTTATTTTATCATTCCCCATGCTCATTTCATACTTAATTGATGACTCAAAATCTCCCCCTTTATTTTCTTATAAAAGTTCCCCCAAATTTTATAAACTTCAGATATCATCAACTTGAACCCACCCCCAGCACAAGAAATGATAATTAACACACTCTTGTCCTTGAAGCAAAGGAGAAGCTAATTTTGAGAGAGAGAGATTCAGCATCAAGCTACACTCAGGCACTAGAGAGGCGGCAGGTCAAATCTGTGTCACCAAATGATAGTGGAGTCCTTAAGCCCTCAAACACTCATCAGTCTGTGGACTTGAAATGATAGTCCTGTCCCCTTTCTTTGCCTCACAGGTTAGGCTGGAGGCTGAAATTTACTATCACTCCACCTGGTGGAAGGTATGAGAAGGGAGCTTTTCCTCCTCCATGCAATTCCCAAGGCAAGAGGGCTGTGTGATGAGCCTCTGTTGATGACTGCAGGCCATCCGCCTGCTCTTTGTAAACTTGACCATGAAAGATTCTCAGCCAACAGCCCCCTCCCTTGCTCCTCACACCACAGCTCATGCCCGTTGGTTTTTAATATCTCCCAAACTTCCACAGTTCAACCTTTGTTTCCCGGATGACAAAGAATCCAACTTATGGAGCTATAGCTTTTAAATAGTTACATTTTCTAAGGGCTCCACATTTCTATATATTTTCTGAGTCTGTTACTTTGTTTGGATTAAGGAGGACTTATATAATTTTAACTTTTTAAAAATATAATGTGATACATGCTAATTTTAGACAATTTAGAAAATATAGAAAGTATGAAGAATAAAACAAAAATGTTAAATAATTTTAGCACCCAGAGATAAGCCACTTAAAAAGTTGATAAGATGTGCCCGGCCGGTATGGCTCAGTGGTTGAGTGCTAACCTATGAACCCAGAGGTCACAGTTCCATTCCAGGTCAGGGCACATGTCTGGGTTGTGGCTCAATCCCTAGTTGGGGGCATTCAGGAGGCAGCTGATCAATGATTCTCTCTCATCATTGATGTTTCTATCTCTCTCTCCCTCTTCCTTCCTCTCCAAAATCAATAAAAAAATATTTTTAAACATTTGATAGGATGAAAACTCTTGGGGGCCCCAGGAACCAGAGGCCCCTTGTCCCAGACTTGTCCCTAAGGAGTCTGGCTCTACCTATCAGGCAAACCCCAATCCTTTTTGATGGCTGCCCACACCCCTCAGGTGTCAGAAACTGGACTTCCACCCACAGGCTGTGCAGGTGCAAATGGCTGATGCCAGGGCCGGTCTTTGTTGAAGTTCTCACTGTGTTCCTCCATCATTCTCCTCATTTCATCCAGCAACTTTATGACCATCACTATGAACTCTTTATTAAGAGAGATCATACCCTTCCAATTCTGCCAGGGGCTCTCTCAGTGACTGAACCCAGCAGGCAGCCAGCAGGTGGAGAGGAGCAGAGGATGACCCTAGAGTGCTTTGGGCCATTTGCGGACCTGCTTCTGACCGGGTCCTGGTAAAAGCTGGCCCTAGCGCACAGCTTGGGCCTTCGCATGTGCAGCCAAACCCAACAGACACAGCCACAAACTTTGGATCGTTAGTAGCTTCAAACAGGTTGCCCAGGGCCAGGCACAGACAGCATCTGACATTGGCCTGCACCTGAGTCCATGCCAAGAGGCCCAGAACCAACACATCAAGTGGGCAGCTTCAGACAACATCAGAGCAGTACCTAACACACTTCCCACAGAGCGTGTCCGAAGGGAGATCACAACAGGCACTACACTCTGCTGAGGCAAATTCTGCTTTTTTTTAAAATTTTTATTCTTTCCTTTTCTTTCTTCCTCTCTATTTATTTTCCTCCTTTTTTTCATTTATTTTCTTTTTCCCCCTCTTTTTCCTTTTCTCTTTTATTTTTCACTAAAACATTTTTTTCTTCTTATCCTTTTCACTTAAAGGAGTTGGGGGGAAAAAAAACAACAACAACAAACAAAGCTCAAAGCAAGTAGAAGGAAGGAAATAATAAAGATCCGAGCAGAAATAAATAGTGTCAAAAACAAAACAAAACTAAAAACAAAACAAAAGATCAATGAAACCAAAGCTGCTTCTTTGAAAAGATAAGACTGACAAACCTTTAACAAGATTCACAAAGAAAAAAGAAGAGTGTCCAAATAAATAAAATCAGAATTGAAAGAGGAGAAGTAACAACTTACACCAAAGAAATACAAAGGGAAGCAAGGGAAACATAAACACCTGGGAATACATCAAACTGAAATGCTTCTGCACTGCCCCAGAAACCATCAACAAAATGACAAGGGGACCCAATACTCAATGTCACTAGTCATCAGAGAAATGAAAATTAAAACCACAATGAGATATCACCTCACACCTACCAGAATGGCTACCATCAATAAATTAACAAACCATAGATCTATTTACTGGCTATAATCCTTACGTTTCTTCATGTCATTTATCCATTTTCTATCAGGGTAGTTTAAACATATTTATAGGAGAAAATTATTTTTATCTCATATCTTTGGGGCATTTTAAATTGTTTATGTAAGAGCCTCCCCTTATAATCCCCAATGTCAAGCCTATATTAGATACTTAAGAAATGATCTTCAATTTTGGATCTACCAGAAAAATTAAATTAATGTTATGGAATTAACCTGCAGAATACTGGCTTTAAAAAAATAGAAATTACATCTGCCTCTGTGTTGTGAAAACTAGGTATTCAATGTCAAGTAGAAAATGTACATATTTGGTAAAGAAATTCTATTAAATTGGATTTCCTAGAGAAGTTACTTAAATTAAAATTTTGTGATACAGTTTTTATCCATATATAACCATTCATAGAGCTTATGTTTTCAGGGACTTTTCAAGTTGGTATTAAGACCATTACAAATAGATGGGTAAATAGAGGTCATAGATGGATAAATATCACAGATGTATATGATGGGTAGGTAGATAGGTAGATAGATGATTGATGTTATCTCCTCAGCCTTCTAGTGTGGGGTACCCTCACCTCAGCACAGGTCTTTTAAGTCTACAGTGCTTGCAAGACCCTGGGGTCAAGGGTGTAGTTGCAGTGATTAAGGTCTTACTGCTCTGTCACTGTCTGCCTGCACCTAAGGGAGGTGCGGGAGGCAGCGAGGCCTTCAGGAGTTCTAGGCTCCGCTTTCTTACCTGGAAGGCAGCCGCACCCCACTTTCTTTTCACCTACAGAGTGATGTGCTATTAAAAGCTACATGTGCACTGAATCCCCTAGCAGATCGCTATTTAAAAATTAATTGGCACTGACTTGTCTTTTAAGAAACATAAATTTAAGATGTCAGATAAGCTTGTCATTTAAAAAAAAAAAGCCTTCCATGGAGCATCAACCATGTCTCATCATCCACCTGATATATATTTACCCCTGTTCTTTCCAGTAAATTATAGGACAGATTTCATTATCCCAGTTTTATAGATGAGAAAATGGGGGGGGGGGGGGTTAGGGGATGATTTTCAATTTTTAAAAAATTGAATTTTTTTTTTCCCCTGAGCCAGCAGCAGTAGATTTGGGAATGAAATTCAAGTCTCCCCAGTTCCAAAGTCTGTGTTCTTGGCAGCTGGACCTACTGGCACTTTGTGTACAGCCACGGGCAAAAAAAAAATGTTTATTATATCTCTGCAGCATTGAGTACGATGCTTGGCACATAGAAGGTGCACAGTAAGTGTGTGTTGGTTGAATAGATTAGTGAGTGGGGAGGAGATTGAACTATCCTCTATGAAAAGCCAGTGTGAGCCAGATTCTGTCTTACTGTTTTGTAACCAAGTGAACTTGGGAGAGAGGGAGGGAAGGGGTCCATATGAGTGGGGAGTCATGGGAGTACAGCTCCTCCTGAGGACCAGGGTGCCATGGCTGCTGGCCGCCAACCTTCCCTTGCCATGAGCAGGGAGATGGCATGGTCCCCATTAGATGTGGCTGGACTGGAGCCTCCTTCCCTGCCTTCCTTTGCACTCTGAGCTGTTTTCTGCTCCATTTCCTCGCCAAGCCCTGAGATCACCCTCAGAGCTCTGGGCTATCTCCCCCATCATCCCAGCTGGAATAAACTATAACTGCGTCTGAAAAGTACAGAAATCAAAGCTCCCCTTGGGGATTTTTCCCCATACCAACCTGTCGAATTGAAAACCGGTGTGTCCTTGAAAAGATATGTATTTCCAGCCGCAGGGGTGCTCATTTGCAAGGCCCATTACTCAAATAAAACATTAAAACAGTCTTGGATAAGCCAGCGCTCTGGGCCTGTTTCCACTCCAGCCCCACATCCCCAACTATAGGCTTCCTGTCAAGCTTCAGAGCCCAAAGTCAAGATTTATCAACTGATATTGTGACTTTAACTTTTACGCTTTCATTCTGTCACTTGCATTGCGAGCAGGCCCCCAGCTCTGACTTTCTGCAGCTTCCCTCTCCCTGTCCTTGAGGCTGATGCAGGAAAAGAAGGGGTTTTGAAACTTCTTCCCAGGTCTGTAGTGGGAAAAGCGGCTCGTGTGGCTGGTACATTATTAATGTGGAGATTTATTTCAGGGAGATGTGTTGCTCGGTGGTTTGCACTTGTCCAACCTGGAGGAAAGCTTTGCAATGCTTTTAACTCCTTGTTGTTGTTTTTTTTTTTTAAAAAAAAAAAATGGAACTGTCCTCCTTAGATATGCAATAGTGTCTTCAAGAGAGAAGAACAAAGAATAACATACAAAAAGAGGAGAAATCATTATTAGCCATACCCGCTAGAGAGAGGTAGATCGCATTTTGCTGGATATTCTTTCTGTCTCATATCGCATTGTTAGAGAGTCTGCATTGTAATGTATTTATACCTGTGTGCTACAACTTAAAAATTCACATGCGATGTTTAGTTTTTGTGAACATTTTAAAGTATCTACATAATATTCTGTCCTGAGGAGAGAACCTAAGTTAATCTACTACTACTCTTCACTCTAGTTGTTTCCATTGCAGTATATAAAACTCTAATGATCCTTTTGTGTGTGTGTTTTTTTCTATAAGGAGGATAGGAGAGGGGATTATTTGCCCAAAGTCTTCCCTGCTGAGGAATTACTGGGTCAGCAGACTTGAATGTTTTGACCACTGTTGCCACACAGCTTCCCACAGGTGAACGTAAATCAAATGGCATGTGGACAACTTTCTTTCCTTGCTGATGCTCATATTGGCCGCTTATGGATTCAGCTGTTGCCCCTGAATGCTGAGAGAAATGAGATGGAAACCAGTTTTCTGATGAACTCTAGTTTCCGGCTGAGCCCATCTTGGGTCTGAGGCCTGAGGTTTGAGTACACCCAATACTCTAGGATAGGGGATTTGGGGCAATTGTCCCCCTCTGTGCTTTAAGTTTTCTATAATATATTTTTTAATATTTTTATTGATTTCAGAGAGGAAGGGAGAGGGAGAGAGAGATAGAAACATCAATGATAAGAGAGAATCACTGATTGGCTGCCTCGTGCATGCCCCCCACTGGGGATCGAGCCCGCAACCCAGGCATGTGCCCTTGACCGGAATCGAACCTGGGACCCTTCAGTCTGCAGGCCGATGCTCTATTCACTGAGCCAAACTGGCCAAAGCTTTTCTATAATAATTTAAGATAGTTTTTATAACTTTAAGTATTTTTTTTTTAAAGAAAATGCTGCCCTTGAAGTTCCAGGAAAGCCATTTCTATTTAGAATGGTAAAACATGCTTATTTTGTAAAGTTCTTAGAGTTTCTCACTGTGTATTGGTTAAAGAGGTGTAAAGATACGTGCCTTATTGATAAACGAGGTGATTTCTTACCAAGCCCTTCCTGGAAATGGGAAAAGGTAATTGTAATTTAGAGTAATTACCGCCAAGTATTGCACCTGGAGAATTAGAGGCCATCGTCCCGGAATCTTGGATGGGTTCATTAATGAATCGGCAAATAAAGCCCGTGATAAATTACGACGCACGGTGTCATTATAATTTTATGATAAAGCATCTTGTTCTGGGTGACATTACATTTTCAAAGTGAAATAATGCCTGCGCTCTGGAAAGCTTAAAGGGACGCCCCAGCTCTTTCTCTGTTTCAGAGAGAAAATAAAGGGAACAGGAGTGTGGGAAAGAAAGGAGAACGCGTGCACGCCTCTTTACCTGGGAGCAGGCCGGGGTGTGCAGGCCCTGGGGAGCAGAGATGAGCTACCCTGCTAGAGAGAGAGATGCTATCGGCTCCAGCGATAATGAAGAGAGATGCGCCGTAAGCGGATTCGGGCTAGTAGGATTTAATATCACTTTCTGACTTTTTCTGCTGGCCCACTGCATGCTATTTCCCCTCTCATCCCCTGACCACCAGGCTGCCCGGTGCCAGGGTGCCACATCAAAACTGGACACCCTAAGAGAAGCAGGAGCTGAAATTGCTTTTCGGTGGGCCGATTTCACGCCGCGCGGGAGGCAGCAGCTCAGAGCCGAATTGCAAGGCCACGCTTGTCAGCGGATGAAATGTGATGGACCTCCGAGTTTTATTGACATGTGGCCGCCGAGCTGGGGCGGCAGCTGGCGCGGCGTCTTCCTAATCCCATGTTCTTGGGGTGGGAGTTTGACCCCGGACTTTCCGTTCGAAGTGATACATATGTATTAGACTGTACCGCTTGAAAGAGAGAAGAGAGGGTGCCCAGTGTCAGACACTACCGCAACCAAACCTTTCTTTTATTAAAATAAATACAGGCAATTTCAGGATGACAGCTCTTCCACCAAACAGAGCTTTATTAAGGGGTGACCTTCATTCTCTCCATGGAGACAGGCGGATCCTGGCCTGACCACTTGTTGGGGAGGAGGGATGTGGGGCCAGGTGGGGGCACCCATGGAGCATTTGTGGGTTTTGAGAAAAGCAGCCTGAAGTCCCAAGTAACCTGCAGCTCCACTCATTATATTCATCCTTCCATCCTCCTCTACCAAAGCAATGGTGGACCTCCTCCCATCTCCTTCCTAAGGCACATTATTTCTGAGACATCGCTGTACCTACTCTCAACCCTTCTCTCCTCTCCGGGAATAGCTCTCCCACCAGCTTATGGGACAAGAGCTTTTAAGAGAGAGGGAATGCAAAAGTGAGCTATATTAAAAGCAATACAGTTCTTCCATCTTTTTTACTCTCTGCCGATTGTGAAGTCTAGAGCAGTTTTGTGTATTGAAGGCAGATTGTTGTTGATATTGGGTAGAATATTCATTCTGTAAGCTGCTCATTATATGTAGCATTACTGTATGTGTGTGTTGTCACTATAAGGGAGGGACATGGGAGGGTAGGGAAGAGAAGGGAGGGTCTCTTCACTTGTGACCAGGCACAGTTGACCCTGAAAAACATGGGTTTGAACTGGGTGGGTGCACTGAAATGTAGCTATTTTCAATAAATACCATAAATATATTTTCTCTTTCATATGGCTTTTCTTTTTTTAAATATATTTATTGATTGTTTACAGAGAGGAAGGGAGAAGGATAGAGAGTTAGAAACATCGATGAGAGAGAAACATCTATCAGCTGCCCCCTGCACACTCCCCACTGGGGATGTGCCCACAACCAAGGTACATGCCCTTGACCTGAATCGAACCTGGGACCCCTGAGTCTGCAGGCCGATGCTCTAGCCACTGAGCCAAACCGGTTAGGCCTCATATGGCTTTTCTTAATAACATTTTCTTTGGCTCACTTTATTGTGAGAATACTATATGTAGATGTATAACACATAAAATATGTGTCCATCAACTGTTTTTGTTATCGATAAACTTCTGGTCAACAGTCGGCTATTAGCTTAAGTGTTTGTGGAATGAATAGGGTGTGGAGAGGAACAAATTACAACTTTGTAGTGGAGGAACCTGACAGATACCACTTTACCAAGTGACCAAAGTTGACATCACAAGTAATATCATGTGGGTTTTATATTCCCTTTAATATGATACAATGAGAAGGAACGCCAGTTCTTTGGTATCCTTAGTCAATCCAATTATGAGAAAATATCAGACAAACCCCAATTCAATGACATTCTAGAAAACACCCAGCCATTACTGTCCAAAGTCAAAGTCAGGAAAAGACAAGGAAAGACCAAGGAACTGTCACAGATGGAGGGCCTGAGAAGACACAGTCATGCAGTGTGGGGTGTTGAATGTGGTCCCAGATGTCACGGAAAAACTGGGGAAAGGTGAATACGATCTGTAGTTTAGTTAATATCGTGTGCCAATGTTAAGGTCTCACTTTTGATTTTTGTACCAAGGTTACATAAGATGTTCAGTGAAGGGTTTACAAGAGCTCTCTATATTATCTTTGCAACACTTCTATAGATCTAAATTTATTTCAAAATAAAATGTTTAGAAAAAACATAAAAAAGAATGCATGATTTAAAGGCTTCACCTTTTATCACAAACCACACTGGATGCCGACCTATTTCCATCGCATAAGGGAAAGGTGCTCTGCAAATGCAGGTGGAGACCACTGGTTATCAGCCGTGCAGTATTGGCGAATATCACTGCAGGAGGTTAAAGCGCAGCTTGCCAGAAAGTTCCAGAGCAGGGAAGTGGCAACTGGTGAGGAGCCCTTTATGTTTTTTAATACCTTTTTATTTGAGGAAAAGTAAAACTATATGACCCATATGGCTAAAAGTAAGAAACTTGAGTCCAGGGATAGATGGCTATTCATTTAAATATGCTCAGTATGAAATGATCATTCAGGAAAAAGATATGTGTGTTGACGTGTTGTCTTTTAACTCTTTTTATATCATGTGATATGGGTTATTGTATTGTATGTGTAAAGAAAAGATAGTACCGTTGTGTCTAATTTTTAGAGCTAGCTGGAGCTGCTTTATTCTAACTCGCTGAGAAAATTTTGTAGTTTCATTCCATCTTTCTATTAATGGAGCTTCCAATGTTTCCTGAGGAGCAAAATATATATCTGTTTTCTCTGACCTTTTCTATTAATGGAGTCTGGAAAATTACTTGTACCCCAACGACAGCAATGAGGAAGAGGGATCCAGGTGATTTTAGCTCTGTTACCTCCTGTGCATGATTTCCAGGTCTGTAGTTAGCAATGTCCTTTGATTATAGTTCAGTAGAAGAAAATAACAATGATTATTTTAGCATCCCAAATTATACCCTACATAGAAAGATCTGCACATATGGAAGTAGCTATTGACTATTAATTTTTCCCCATTTTTTCCCACGATTCCCCTGTGCAAATATGATACTCCAACTATATTAGAAGGAGTTGGGACTGCAAAGGAAAGGAAAATGGTGTTCTTGGGAAAAGAAGAAAATATGCTAATTTCCCTAAGTGAAATTGTTAGCCTTATGATCGTGAAGATGGGAGGTCATATACCATAAGAGTCAGAAGGAACTGGAGAAGCTCTTCAGTCTACCCATTCAGCACAAATGTTCCTTCAGCACCCATTTTAACATTCACAGTGACAGAGGCATGCTATAAATAATCATGACTCAAAATAGGAGGCACATTCCATCATGGCACATTTCAATCGTTAAATTTTGGCTAAATATAAGTTTGCAATTTTTATCATCCTGGAAATTCTACCTATTGGCTCTGCTTATTCCCTCTGAAGAAGTCCTCTTTGTCTTCCACATGACAGCCCTACTTCTATGTGAAGACCTGTTATAGCTGCCCCAAGTTGAAGTTCAGGCTCACCATCTCCAGTTTTTTGTGTGTGAATCTTTCTGTAGCATGATTTCTAGAAACATGAATATTTATTAATATTTCTCTTTGAAAGTGTTACCTGGAACTGAGCACAATCTGAGCCATCAATTGGTATACAATATGCTTGCACATAATCAGAACTGAAAAATACATACACATTTATAACATGTGCAAGGAAAAGTCCTATAAAGCATGCTACAGATGGCTGTATTCAGGCACTTGATCTCACTTTGTTAAGTAATTCTGCATGTTGGTTGAATCAATCTACCTTTGAGCCATTTTTCAGCTATATGACGGAATAATGTGAAAATGTAATAATAATAGCTACAGAAGAAGTCCTCATTGGTGTGCCCTGTTTTTGTTCTCATCAGTGTGTGGTGACTAAGGAGAAATTATCTGCGATATTCATGTACAAATATGTTGTCTGAGATCCTGTGCCTAGCAGAATGCTAGTGGATACCAGATATCCAGTAACAGTCCACCCCCCCCCCATAGTCTCTCTTTCTTTAGCAATAACATCATTTATTCCTTGGTCTCCCATAGTCTGCTAAAGCTACACTGAAAGGCTAGCATATATGTTTGTTGCCATTTGGTACTGGGACGCCAGTGGGCCTTGGCTCCTGGCTTGTTGATACAGCTCCATATACTGTGCTAAGTTCTCTCTCCTGCATCATCTGTTCCATTAGCTCTGTCGACGTCCCAGTCATCTCTCCCTCAAAACCCACTTCATCCTTTCACCTGTGGAAACAGTATCTGACTATTTTATCGTCAAGCTCCTTCAATTAAATTACATTAAAAAAGCATACAGTAAGGTTAAAAATGATCACTATATCATTCCAACTTGCTTCCAGCCTCAGAAGGTTAATTGAAAGGCAGCCATCTTGGCGACGTTTAGACAAATGAGCATAATTAGGTGTTCTCCAGCTCTTTGAGAGGTTAATTGCTCAGATGTACGAAGTCTTGAAGAACAAAGAAGGAATAAATCAGAAGTGGGACTTTGATCTGATCATGTAATTTGATATATTCATGTACAACTCCAACAAATAAACCCCTTATTAGATGGGCTCATTCAGTTGCCTGGATACATGGCCAGTTTACCATGGTCAGAACCCCAACCTGCACACCCCACTCAGAGGCCTCTGAGGAGGAGACAGCACTGGAGTTATGCTTAAAGGGGGCTCTCAGAATATGGCTCCAGGGGCGCACAAATGGAATTTTATTATCCTATATAATAAAGAGCTAATATGCTAACTAGACCGGATGACAGAACGACCTTCCAGAATGACCAGTGAATGGGGGTGGGGCTTCGAGGGCCGAGGCAGCAAGAGCTGTGAAGGCCTACTCTTGCATGAATTTCATGCATTGGGCCTCTAGTGTTATATAAATGCCTCTAAGATTTACATGTTTTACCCCATCAGTAGCAAGCTAACTTCTGCTGGCCTTCTCAAGTATATATCTTGTTTTCTTCAGGAAGCATCCTTTTCAACATCTAGGGAGAGTGCAAGGGAGTAGCATGAAAAAAAATCGCTCTAGCCCTAGCTGGTTTGGCTCTGTGGATAGAGTGTCGGCCTGCAGACTGAAGGTCGCAGGTTCTATTATGGTCAAGGGCACATGCCTGGGTTGCGGGCTTGATCCCCAGTGGATTCTCATCATTGATGTTTCTATCTCTCTCTCCCTCTCCTTTCTTCTCTGAAATCAATAAAAATATAAATCAAAAAAAATCACTCTAGCCCTAGCTGGTTTGGCTCAGTGGATAAAGGGCCCTGGGTGTGATTCCCTTCAGGGGCATGTGCCTGTGTTGCAGGCTCAATCCCCACCCCTGGCCCTGGTGGGGGTCCTTGTAGGAAGTGGCCAATGGACGTGTCTCTCTCACATCAATGTTCCTCTCTCTATCTCTCCCCCTCCTTTCCACTCTCTCCAATGGAAAAATATCCTCAGTTGAGGATTAACAACAACAAAATAACAACAAAAATCGCTCTAGAAAGAGGGAAAGGGCACTCGTGCTTGGTAAGGAGGGAGGGAACAGAGAGCCCTGGGACTCTGTTACTCTTACCCTCTACTAGTTTTCATCCACTTTTGTTCACGGTGACAGAAAACTTCAGATGGAGTCAAGTGATTGTAGGAAGATATGCACATTGTATTCAACTTTCTCCCCCATTTATCAAGCAATACAAGCACATGGTGAAATAAATGCTGTTTATTCACCACTTATGAGATGGAGCTCACACCTTCACACCTCCACCTCCCCACCTCTGCCAGGGAGCGTCAGCCTTCACTGACATTTGCCTTCTATTTTGTAAGCCCAGGTCATTTTATGTGTTTTGTCTCTTAGTTGATTCTAAATATTTCAAGCAAATCTAGAGCACTGACATTATAGTTTGCTAAATGGTGTTTCCTGAGGAGGACATTCCTTCTCAATGGCATCTGTGTGGGCATCTCTGGCCACTTGGATTGAAAAGTTCTTATCATTGGCTTCATCAGTTTCTAAATTTATTCCACATTTTAGGTTTCACATTTGGACCTTTCTATTATGGTTTTGTCTGTTGGTTTATTTTATAGTTTCTAGATGACTTTCTTTTTTTCTAAGAATATAAATGGGTGCATTTTCCGCATAGCCTTAATGCTTTAAACTTATTTAAATATTTCATTCAAATCAATTTATTGGGGTGACTTTGGTTGTTAAAATTATATAGGTTTCAAGTATACAATTCTATAATACATGATCTGTATATTACGTAGTGTATTTACTATCCAAAGCCAAGTCTTTTTCTATCGCCATTTATCCCCTCTTTATCCATTCACTCTTCTTTTTTAAAAAAATATATATTTTATTGATTTTTTACAGAGAGGAAGGGAGAGGGATAGAGAGTTAGAAACATCGATGAGAAACATCGATCAGCTGCCTCCTGCATACCCCCTACTGGGGATGTGCCTGCAACCAAGGTACATGCCCTTGCCCAGAATCGAACCTCAGATCCTTGAGTCTGCAGACCAACGCTCTATCCACTGAGCCAAACCAGTTAGGGCCCATTTACTCTTCTTTAAGTTATATCTAGGTGCCCACTAGCTTCTTCTTTGCAATCAGGCTAGAAAGGCCTGTCATACTGCTTTTTAATTCAGGACTTATTTCCATTAGTTCCTGATTTAATCCCACCATTTCTTTTATGCACCATCCTATTTTTTTGTTGTTTGTTTTTCTTCTTATTTACTTTGAGGGAGACTTTCTTTGTTTTAACCCTAATTTGGTTTCTGTACATTCTCAAGTAACTTCCTCACAAAACATATATGGGCAATAAATTTTCTGAGTCCTTGAATGTACATCTAATTCCCCCCTTTTGTGGTCTGTAGAAATTTAGATTTAAAATTGTTTTTCCACATTTAGTTTCTTTCATCGAGGATTCCACAGAAGGAAAAAAATTGTTCATCTTTGATGATTGATCCTTTAAAGAGGACTTGTGCATGTAAGCAGGCAAACATACTATTTATTTCTCTTCAGAAGCCTTAAGGATGTTGCTTTATTATTGGTGTTTTGACCTTTCACATACGTGATGGATCTATGTATGTCCTTTTTCATTCACCTGTTTGGCAATCAGCCAATTAATTTTGGGAGAGCAATTTTCTTTCATTAGTTCTTTAATAATATCTTCTTCTCTACATTTTCCCTTCTCTAATTCTACAACTTTAATAGGTCAGTGTTGGATTTCTTTAGTTGATTATATCTGTGTGTGTGTGTGTGTGTGCATATGTTTTGTGGTATTTATTAGATGACAGGACCTGTTCTAATCAAACCACTGATAATTAACTTATTCATCTTTATAACAACCTTAAGAGGTAGTTGGTAAGTGAGGCACAAATGGGCAGTGTCCTAGCTGGTCATCTGGCTCCACAGTCCATGCTCTTAACCACCTCAGTGGATACCTCCTCACACACACGTCTCTGCTCTTTGTTCTGAGAGATTCCCTCAACTTCATCTCAGATCCTATACTTTTATTTTGATACAACCATAACATTTTTAATTACCATGGGCTTGCTATTTGTTTCTGATTATTACTTTTTCATAGTATCATATTTTTATTTTATTAGCTCAGTATCTTGAAACTTAAATCACTAAGAATGTAAATTACAAGCATTTAAAAATACTTCTCATCTGTTCCCTGTTTTTTCTTCTGAGGCCAATTCTCTTTGATTTTGTCTTGGCTTATACTTTTCATTGGATTGGTTTTCCTTTTATAAATGTCACATATATTTAACTGGACACACATATTTTAAAAAAAAACTGAATTCATATTGTTATAAAACTAATGTGAGTTTTCTCTGCTATTGGAAACGTGCATCTCTTTTCACATAGGTTTCTCCCATGGGATCCAAAGTCCTGGGTGCTGTGTGTAAGTTTATCTACCAGCAGGTTGCACACTTGTTAATACAGATATGAACTGACCTTGAGTATTAGGCATTCCCAAATGCCAGAATATGGCAAACTCCTTAGCAGCTTGTTTAAATTTTATAAAAGGGAAACCCTTTGCCTGGATTCATAGTGGGCTGCCTATATTCTATATGTGCAGGGATGTAAAGAAAAGACTAGGGAAGCAAACTAACACAATATTGCTTTGTGGGTAAACAAATCCTTCCTGTTTTCAGCCCCACCTCCTGCCCTCCATATCTTCAATCCCAAGCCACTCAGAAATTCTGCCCAGCAATGCTCAGCTCACACCTCTGCTAGGGCACTCTCTTGAGTGCAGCTACATCTATTTTTATGTTCTTTCTCTATACTTTAAGGAATTTGTTGATATTTTTTATATGCTTATGATCCCTTTGCAGATGCTTTGTGACTCCTTTTATTTTTTTATTTTTTTACTATTATTTTAATGGGGTTTTAGGAAGGAGAAATAGCCCAATGCATGTACTTAGTCCAGTGGTTCTCAACCTGTGGGTCGTGACCCCTTTGGCGGTCGAACGACCCTTTCACAGGGGTCGCCTAAGACCATCCTGCATATCAGATATTTACATTACGATTCATAACAGTAGTAACATTACAGTTATGAAGTAGCAACAAAAATAATTTTATGGTTGGGTCACAACATGAGGAACTGTATTTAAAGGGCCATAAAGTTGAGAACCACTGGCTTAGTGAGGCCACCTAGATCCAGCAGCTCTTGGTCAAGTTCTCCTAGCTTGTTTACTCTATGTGTCATTGCTTAAACTTACTGTGTACACAGATCTGTCAAGCACTTTTCCCCATGTATCAATTAAGCCTAGATTCCACTAATGAAGTTATTCAACCCTCTCATGAAAAGCCTTTAGCATTTCACCGTGTCCTTCAATATAAGGCCCTTGTTTCTTAGTGTGTTACACAAGCTCTTGAAGCCACTTACCTCCTTCATTCCCGGCCTTATCATCAATGGAACACTTTGCAATGTGTGGTCTCATATGCTACGCTTGCCTCCACATTTTTTAATGTGGTTTTGTTTGTTTTTTGTTGTTGTTGTTTTTTGTGTGTTTTTGTTTGTTTGTGTTTGCCTAGAACACACCACGTCTTCACTCCTCTCTTCTTCACCAGACCATTCATCCTTTATGGATCACACAGCAGATTGTATTTCAGAAAGGATTCCTTGACCACCTAGAAAGGACAGGCAAAGTTCTAAGGTGCTGTGCTTTCAAAGAACAGCCTAGACTTCTGTCTCTCTCTTTTGATCTCTCTCCATCTCTTTCTTTCTATGTATCTTTCATGGCCTTTATCACATTTCATTTTAGTTGATTTGTGTATGTCCCTGTAATCCCTTCAGCACAACAGGGCATAGACAAATGGCTTCCGTTGAGGTTGTATTTGGCTGCAAGTAGGTAAACCTGAATAACATGGCTGAGCCAAGTAGGAGATGATCCCTCTCAATAAGGAATTCTGAAGGTATGCTTTACAGAGCTGGGAAGAGCCTGTTTTATGTCATAATGCTCCAGATATTACCTTTGTCTTCTCTATGCCACCTGGAGTCTATGGTTTTATCCTAACCCTTTCATTTCCTGGTCTCAAGATTCCTGCTCTCAATCCAACCTTTATTTTCAGTATAGACCAGAACAAACATAAGGAAGGAGGGGGAGAGTGGCAGTATTCATATCTGGAAAGTAAAATTTAGATTAAATTCAGTAAAAATGCCAGTATTCCTCGGCCAACTTCTATCTATTTCTCATTGGAAAGAATTGAGTCACACGCATCTCTGGATGCAAGTCCATGGAGGAAGACAGTGCTCTAGCTAAGCACATGGCCACCTTGAGCAACACTAAGATTCCCTTAGTAAGAAAGAAAGGGAACTATTAGGAAACTATTAGCAGTATGTAGCATGCAGTTTTTTGTTTATTTTTTATATCTTCTTTACTTAACACCGTATCTGGCACATAGCAGGTACTCACTAAATATTTACAGAAAAAATGTATTGATTTTAAGACATGGAAAGAACCTTATTCTATGTGAGAGGGCGGTTGGACTCCCGGGAGTTTAAATGAGCTCACCAAGATCCGTCACCACATGGGGCAGAGCTGTGAGAAGTTCCAGGAGCAAAATCAAACCTGGGAACACACTCTAGCAACCTTCCTGCAGCGAGTTCAGTTTGTATGCTAATTCATGAAACTAACCTGCTATGATAAGCTGGAATAATGAATCATGCAGACTTCCTTGTTTGAATTTAAGATTCTCATTACTGGGTCTAAACAATCTCTAGCCAGACTCAGGACTGCAGTTTCCTGCTGAACCAAATCACTCAGACCTTCTCTTCAGAGGGCCCGTCTCTCTCCCTGCAGGTCCTTAATTATGTCTAGCCCAATAAGAGAATGTGCAATTTCAATTTCTCAAGGAAAATAAAAACCAATTATAGTAAACCTTACCAAGAAGGAGAAGGTGGTGGCCTGTCACCACCCCACTCCCTCAAATGGATTATTTGATTTTGCCTAATTTTTGGTGATGTTTTCTCAAATTGGCAATTATCATCTGGAGTTGATTGCTTACCCAGGTAATTTACAGATTTCTCATTTGACAAGAATGGTACATAACACTTTTCATGAAGTGTGGCTTCATCATCTTTCAGCAGAATTTTTCTTTTTGGATAGATTCTTTATTTGAGGATGTTATTACTCTTGCCCACAGGAAGTTTAGGTGCTAATTCTGTTAGCTGCCTATTTCTGATGAAATCCAGAGGTTGTTTTTTACAATTTGTTTTAAATCATTTAGGGATCCAGTGGAATCAATTAGTTGTTCCCCAAAGTAAACTAAACTAACTGCATTGAAATACAAATTTATCAAAATTAGTTGTAGAATATTCACACTAAGTTCTACTTTCTTGGTCCTGATGGGGGATTTTACTCTTTAGCTGACTCCCTCTGCCTTGTAATTTTAACATTCTCCTCATCCTTTCCCCTTGTCAGCCTAGTCTGAAATCAAAGTTTAATTATCTTTATTTGCTCTGCACTGTGCATTAAGATAAAGTTTATCCAGTCGTCCAGCTGTTTTGAAGATAATTAGTTGGGAATGCAACCTGCTGTAAGATAATCCTTCTGGGCAAAGAGCCGGGGTGAGCACACACTCCCCCGTGACACCAAATTCTCCAGTTCTTGTGAGAGTCACAGACTTCCTATCTCAAGTCAAACATTGTGAATTGCACTATCCAGTGAAGGGTTTGAATTACAAAGTGCAGATTCCATTGTTAATAAGTGTCTGCTTTAGGAAAAGTATATCATTTCCATTCGGTGGGTCCTTTAAAGTGAGTGCAAAAAGTTGATCCATGCTCAAATTCAACGCAATAGTTAATGATTTTTTTTTTAATTTTTGGTATGCACTTGAGTGAGAGGAGGCACCTTTGCTCCTAAATATCGGTGGTGTCTGCTTTGTTTAATTGATCATTCAGTTAACGTAGGGGGCTCCTATGATGAGCCAGCAGCCATTCTCACCATCTGGATTGAAGTTGTGACAGGACTTGTCAGTCCCTGGCTTCAGGAAGCTTCCCATGTAGAAGGGACCACGTCGCTGTGGTTTCCTTCCTGTAGCACTGAACGCATCTCCCTCGGGTGAATGGCTTATTAATTTTCCAGCAAAGAGTCCAATTGAGCCTGATTAGGGGGTAACATGGTCAGGCCCTTTTTAATGCAGCTCACTAGTCTATCTGTCCGTGCTCTCTGCTATAGCTAAGAGCTGTGGTCGGCAAACCGCGGCTCGCGAGCCACATGCAGCATTTTGGCCCCTTGAGTGTGGCTCTTCCACAAAATACCACGTGTGGGCGCGCACGTACAGTGCGATTGAAACTTCGTGGCCCATGCACAGAGGTCGGTATTTTGTGGAAGATCCACACTCAAGGGGCCAAAGAGCTGCATGTGGCTCGCGAGCCGCAGTTTGCCGACCACTGGCTTAGAGGGGAAACCAGCCAAACCCCCAAATGCGGCTGCTCCTATAAACGCAATAACTGAGTAGCAAGGGATGCTAATTACCAGTACCTAATTACTGCACTCATTTTATAGGGAGCAGATGTAGTGCTGGACATGCCCATCTTCTCTACTGTCTTGGTGCATGACAGCTTTCTGTGGCATCTCAATGAGAGAAAGGAGAGCAATAGGCCTACCTGATCTCCCCACTGAACTCAGGTGCCTGAATTTTCAGGTCTGCTAACACTGTTTTCAATAAATGATGCTTTTCTTCTGCTGCTTTTGATTGAAAAACACTAGAAATCAGTCGGGGAGCAGGTGCTGCATTGTGTTAGATTAACGCTGATTGAATTCTTACACAGCCAGCTGATTGAAGCACGTGTTCTGCAAGCATATGATTCTGCAAACACTGGGTTGCAAGCGGGAGGGGATTTTGCCATATCATGTCCCTTAATCAACACCCTCCAATCCATCAATACCATCAACTGGAGGTTAGAGTCCTTGGCCCATTCTGCGAAAAGCACTCTGGGCTGGTCACAAGAACAAAAATGGATCAGTGGGAGAAAGAGGCGAATTGGCTTCAATTTCTTTTTCCTTCTCATGCTGAGTAGATGAACATTTAAATCATGGAAATAATCAGATGTTGATCAGACTTGGTAATGACACTGGATGGGGCATGGGCCTTTATTCTCATTTAATAGCCTCCGACTTGCTAACAGATAAAAAATATGAGTTATTGGCACAAATGCTGGAAAAGCCCCATGGGAGTGTACCAGGTGTTGTCATGGACATGGCCAGGCCAGCGCCGGATGTGTTAGGAGAGACTCAATAATGGTTATCCTACATTTTAAAAATGCATTTTATGTAAGCTCTGTGGCACTTTAGAGGCCGTCCTGCTGGGAAAGGAAATGGAGTTAGTTGCTAGGAGCAATAGCACAGAGGTAGACACAATTGCGAAGAGAACTTGGAGAATCCTGTGAAAATCAACAGACCATTTTCACAAGGATGTTCACCCCATTTTAAATTGGCCCAGAGGGCCCCCAGCAGGCTGACTAGCAGTTCTGGCTGGAGAAGGGAAGACAAGGGAAGACAATTATCCATTCTCCGCCAGCAAAATATGTTCTCGCCATTGAATGCACACTGGTCCGTCATTTATCCGTTCATTCATATTTCATATGTTCAA